>NC_059202.1:11404619-12004619 GCF_020615455.1 Coregonus clupeaformis | reverse complement strand
ATGGATTTATTAGACTGCCGGTTATTGGTACTCCTCGAGGCCCGACTATTATACTGTAAATACGCAGATGGTAATTTTGACTGTCATTGCGCTTTGACGATGAGATGTTCAGAAAGTGTGTATTTTTTATTATATTTATCTCAATGTACTGCTAGAGTGTACACATATGTGACCGACCACCTTGATTCGGTCTTATGTAGCAAAATTTGAAATTGTGTTTTTTACACTGGATAAAAGCAGAGACACAGAGCTACAAAATTGTATATCATATACTGCATTTATGGGAACAATGGGAAAGTAATTCTGCTTTGAAAGTTGATAAACTTGTAATATCACTTTTGAGAAAATTGCCTTTGAATGTTTTGGTACCTACTGAAGAGCTCTTCTTTGTCTACACCCATTCAGCATCGTTCACACCCTCTTAAGCTTTAGCCCCACCCATCTCGTTTCGCTCTCGCAGCGCTCAGAGTGCACACTTGACGCTCTGGCCGATGAGTAGGGTTGATCCGAGCGTTCTGACCTCAAAAAGGCAGTCAAGCACCCAAGCTAACTGGCTAACATTGGCTAGCTTGCTAGCTACTACCAGACATAAAATTGGGATTAAGGTTCATTGTTTACCTCTGGATAACATGAAAACAGCCTAACCAGCTCTGCTAGGGCGAGTAAAATGAACCAGCTCACCCTAGCAGAGCTGGTTAGGCTGTTTTCATGTTATTCAGAGTGTTGGTGACTGTAACTGTGCTGCTGGCACAATGTTATTACGCTTTTTCTGCCGAGTTTACTGACAACACACGGGTGTTGTGCATTCGTAAATGCATGAGTTAATCTGCGCTCTGGCATACAACTCAGACTGAATTTACGAACCCAACCAAAATGGTTACTTGCATAGTGGAGTCTTTTGTTAAGACATGTAGCTAGCTAGCTAGGTAAACAATGAACCATAATCCCAACTCATGGCTTTACTACCCTGCATGAATCTGCAAGTAGCTAACCAACCAGGTTCAATGTTAGCTAGCTAACATTAGGCTCTAACTAGCCAAGCAAATGGCTGTGAGATAAGAATAATAATATCATACATGTAACGTTAGCTAGCGAGCCAGCCAGCTAACGTTAGCTAGCTAGCTTAACAATTAACCATAATCCCAACTCATGATGTTACTACCCTGCATGAATCTGCAGGTAGCTAACCAACCAGGTTCAATGGTAGCAAGCAAATGGCTCTGAGATACGAATAATAAGATCATACACCTAACGTTAGCTAGCGAGCCAGCCAGCTATCGTTAGCTGGCTAGCTAACAGTACACTTTAACTTGAAATGAAACAACTTTCTGTCAAAATTAGAAACGTGTAATTTCTGACAATGGAGCTAGCTAGACTATCTTACCGGTATACATAATGCATGATGAACGCGTCTCCCTGTCACGGATACCATGGTTGCCCTTAGTTTGAAGATGTAATCCGGAGACAGGTGTTTTCTTCATCTCTTTAGCTATCATACTCTAAAACTCGATCCTCTAGAAAGTGAAGAGCAACATTTATGCAGCTCCACTACACTATATGTTTTTTTTAAAGCTGCGTTAGACACATACTGACCAGCTCAAATAGACAGAAGCGTGCTATATGGCAGACCAATCCTCTCTCCTCTCTCGCCATGTCCAGCCCACTCATTATCTCAGCCAATCATGGCTAGTGGGAAGGTTGCTGTCTTTTTCTTTGGCTTAACCAACTAGGCTCATAATTTAACAATTGTATTCGTATTTACAGATGGCATACAAGTTTGTTATTAAGCAACATGAAAGTTCACATGTTCCAGAAGGCATTTCTGCCAAGAAACACATTTTGATTTAAAATATAATAATATTAAGTTCAAATGGCTCTCCTGTGAAGTAGTGACACGCGACATACGCCTAGTTTCCTGAAACGAGTCACATATTTTGGAAAAAGTCAGTGTGACAGCCTCCCCATACCTCTCCAAAACTTGTATGTGTATGCACACTGATTGTACAAATCATTATGAACATTATGCTCTATCCATGAAATAGACTGACCAGGTGAATCCAGGTGAAAGCTATGATTCCTTATTGATGTCACTTGTTAAATCCACTTCAATCAGTGTAGACGAAAGGAAGGAGACAGGTTAAAGAAGGATTTTTAAGCCTTGAGACATTTTTTATTTTATTTTTATTTTTGGAGACATGGTTTGTGTGCCATTCAGAGGGTGAATGTGCAAAACAAAATATTTAAGTGCCCTTGAACGGGGTATGGTGGTAGGTGCCAGGCACACTGGCTTGTGTGAGGAACTGCAATGCTGCTGGGTTTTTCACGCTCAACAGTTACCCGTGTGTATCAAGAATGATCCACCACCCAAAGGACATCCAGCCAATTTGACACAACTGTGGGAAGCATTGGAGTGTACATGGGCCAGTATCTCTGTGGAATGCTTTCGACACCTTGTAGAGTCCATGCACCGTCGAATTGAGGCTGTTCTGAGGGCGAAATGGGCGGGAGGGGGAGCAAATCAATATTAGGATGGTGTTCTTAATGTTTTGTACACTCAGTGCATGTGTGTCTTTCGTAGGGGTTGGGTTAAAAGCGGAAGTAACATTTGGATTGGACAATTGACCAACTGACCAATAAAGTGATCTTAATCTGAAAGTTTCTGAGGAATATTGTTAAGGACAGAACAATCTGTCAAGAGCTACAAGGAGAAACAAAGACCTGAACTTCATTTCATGTGATTTAAAATATACACTGCTCAAAAAAATAAAGGGAACACTTAAACAACACAATGTAACTCCAAGTCAATCACACTTCTGTGAAATCAAACTGTCCACTTAGGAAGCAACACTGATTTACAATACATTTCACATGCTGTTGTGCAAATGGAATAGACAACAGGTGGAAATTATAGGCAATTAGCAAGACACCCCCAATAAAGGACTGGTTTTGCAGGTGGTGATCACAGACCACTTCTCAGTTCCTATGCTTCCTGGCTGATGTTTTGGTCACTTTTGAATGCTGGAGGTGCTTTCACTCTAGTGGTAGCATGAGACGGAGTCTACGACCCACACAAGTGGCTCAGGTAGTGCAGCTCATCCAGGATGACACATCAATGCGAGCTGTGGCAAGAAGGTTTGCATTGTCTGTCAGCGTAGTGTCCAGAGCATGGGGGCGCTACCAGGAGACAGGCCAGTATATCAGGAGACGTGGAGGAGGACAAGGGCCGTAGGAGGGCAACAACCCAGCAGCAGGACTGCTACCTCCGCCTTTGTGCAAGGAGGAGCAGGAGGAGCACTGCCAGAGCCTGCAAAATGACCTAAGCAGGCCACAAATGTGCATGTGTCTGCTCAAACGGTCAGAAACAAACTCCATGAGGGTGGTATGAGGGCCCGACGTCCACAGGTGGGGGTTGTGCTTACAGCCCAACACCGTGCAGGAGGTTTGGCATTTGCCAGAGAACACCAAGATTGGCAAATTCGCCACTGGCGCCCTGTGGTCTTCACAGATAAAAGCAGGTTCACACTGAGCACATGTGACAGACGTGACAGAGTCTGGAGACGCCTTGGAGAACGTTCTGCTGCCTGCAACATCCTCCAGCATGACCGGTTTGGCGGTGGGTCAGTCATGGTGTGGGGTGGCATTTATTTGGGGGGCCGCACACCCCTCCATGTGCTCGCCAGAGGTAGCCTGACTGCCATTAGGTATCGAGATGAGATCCTCAGACCCCTTGTGAGACCATATGCTGGTGCGGTTGGCCCTGGGTTCCTCCTAATGCAAGACAATGCTAGACCTCATGTGGCTGGAGTGTGTCAGCAGTTCCTGCAAGAGGAAGGCATTGATGCTATGGACTGGCCCGCCCGTTCCCCAGACCTGAATCCAATTGAGCACATCTGGGACATCATGTCTCGCTCCATCCACCAACGCCACGTTGCACCACAGACTGTCCAGGAGTTGGCGGATGCTTTAGTCCAGGTCTGGGAGGAGATCCCTCAGGAGACCATCCGCCACCTCATCAGGAGCATGCCCAGGCGTTGTAGGGGAGGTCATACAGGCACGTGGAGGCCACACACACTACTGAGCCTCATTTTGACTTGTTTTAAGGACATTACATCAAAGTTGGATCAGCCTGTAGTGTGGTTTTCCACTTTAATTTTGAGGGTGACTCCAAATCCAGACCTCCATGGGTTGATAAATTTGATTTCCATTGATAATTTTTGTGTGATTTTGTTGTCAGCACATTCAACTATGTAAAGAAAAAAGTATTTAATAAGATTATTTCATTCATTCAGATCTAGGATGTGTTATTTTAGTGTTCCCTTTATTTTTTTGAGCAGTGTACTTTGCTTTTGTGCTGGTGGAAATAAAAGGTCTCAATTCAATCAATCACAGATAAAGGAAAAACACAGTGATGTCATACATAATGTTTACACTGAAAGGTCAACTTGACTGAAACACCAAAAACATACAGAAGGTAATATATTTGCAGGAAGTTGTTTTTAATACACAACTAAGTGTTATTTATTCAAGCATTGCACTATTTAGCTAAAGCTATTTGTTGGCTTATCACTGGTACAGTATGATGGGTTTTGTTTAATTGAATTATTAATGAACCAAGAACCTCCGTTCATTAATTCAAGTTTTAGGGCAGTGATGCCTTATTTTTTCACCTTTTATGAAACCTAATGGAAGATATGTTTTCATCCAATACATGAAGAGGGCAACAGACTGATTATTGAATAATGAGGCTCCACGTTATAGTTTAAATGTTTGTATACTTTGTTTTAAAAACATGCTTTAGTCTATAGTGTATCAGTGGCATACTTATTGACTGGTGCAAGCATTCACAATATATGTATACACAAATGTATATGGTGGAACTGTCTTGACGTAACTTAACATTAATTTGATGACTGTTATTTCTTGAATTAACTAACTGTTTAATTGTTACCCGATTGTCTTTTAATTAATCATGTACCAATTAACTCATAAGGATTTGGGGCACCACGAGAGGGGTTGTTTAAAGAGTTACCATCTCCTGAATTACACTCTAGAAGGTCTATATAGTCAACTTCTTATTCACAACCTCTTATGATATCATCATTCTGAACGTCGTAACCTCCTTGCATCTGCAAAAACCCCAGCCTTACTTATGATTCAGTACTACACAAATTGGTTTAATCATATATTTACTAGCTAACTAAATAAATAATAACAGGGTAAACATACACACTTAATACATTGACAGCAACATGACTGCTTGTTACAAAAGAGGGAGAGAGAGAGAGATAGACAGAGGCACAACACTTTGGTACATTTAGAAACTACTCTCACAGTAATCATACACTTTGCACACAAACTGCTGTCCATTTGGATGTATGAATGTATTTACGTGTGAATGTCTTGGTTCTTCGTGTATCTCTCTGTCGGAACCAGGCCTACTTGGACAGGGGTTGGTCGGGCCTTTCCACGGCATGCTTGTAAGGCTCTGATTGTCCACAAGGGGTCTGGTCTCCAATCTTTGTCATGTAGTCCTGAACAGAACTACAGAATAGATTTTTCTTCCCGTCGCTCTTGAAGTTGCGTCTTTGAAGATAGGCTAGCCAGACGTGTTGATGGTCCCCAGTGGGGTGATGAGAGTAGCGTAATAGGATGGTTTGAAAAGAGTAGTAGAATGGTCCCACTTAAATTAAATGATACTTAGGACAGCTAATCAGCTGTACCAGTGCTTGTCCGGGAGGTGTTTTCTCTTCTCTACCTCGTGTTGAGATTCAGGGTTCGAACCACTTTGAACGTGAGCTGCAGCTCGACGTCTTTCTGGTCTCATACGTTCCAACAATGTTTTATGTGTAGCGGCTGCTTCACGTCTTTTTGGTCTAAAGGTTAATTTCTTTACCAAGCCTTTTATACACTCTGGTCGAAAGGGACGGTTCCGTCAAGCTGACATGCTCTCTGACCTCACTCGGGGCGTTGCTAGTTTTATATAAAACCATTATCTCTTTTGCCTCCTAAAGTCACATTCTTATCTTAACAAAAATACTTCCATCATGTTTAATATTTCATGCACAACGCATTGGATGAAAACTTCGTACATGTAGTGGACATACGTTCCAAGTTACAGTATTTCCTCTATAACATTTTTAATGACATCACAACATAACCAGCAATTTACATTGTTCTATAGACCTCCTCTGACCATTCCCCACGTTCTTATGTTAGAAATATTGTTCCAGTACTCACTTTTTGAATGTGATAGTTTCGATGGGAACAGTCTATTAACAAAGACATTCCTTTCGTTAATACTGGAGGTGAGAGAGTGTCTCCTTCTCCTTAAATTTACGACAGGCCGTGAGGTGTCAAAACCCATAGTTTGACACCTGTTACCTTATTTCTCCCCCAAATGGATCCATTTAATGATGGCTTCATTCCTTTCTTCCTTCCTTCTTTCCTAAGATCAAACGATCACCTACCACTTGGAACCCTCTCACCAGACTTGGATAAATCAGCATGGGAATAATGGTGAAAAGGACATCTCAGTTAATGACATCTCAGGATAAACGAGAGGGATATTACTAATAGATTAACTGAACAAAAATATGAACGCAACATGTAAAGTGTTGGTCACATCTTTCACAAGCTGAAATAAAAAATCCCAGAAATGTTCCATTCCAAATTTCTCTCAAATCCTTGTTAGTGAGCATTTCTCCTTTGCCAAGATAATCCATCCACCTGACCGGTGTGGCATATCAAGAAGATGATTAAATAGCATGATCATTACACAGGTGCAGGGGACAATAAAAGGCCACTCTAAAATGTGCAGTTTTGTTACACAACGCAATGCCACAGACATCTCAAGTTTTGAGGGAGCATGCAATTGGCATGCTGACTGCAGGAATGTCCACCAGAGCTGTTACCAGAGAATTTAATGTTAATTTCTCTACCATAAGCCACCTCCAACGTCGTTTTTGAGAATTTGGCAGTACGTCCAACCGGCCTCACAACCGCAGACCACGTGTAACCACACCAGCCTAGGACCTCCACATACGGATTCTTCACCGGACAGCTGATCAAACTGGGTTTGCACAATTGGAGGATTTCTGCACAAACTGTCAGAAACCTTCTCAGGGAAGCTCATCTGCATGGTCGTCGTCCTCACCAGGGTCTTGACCTGACTGCAGTTCGGCATCGTAACCGACTTCAGTGGGAAAATGCTCACCTTCGATGGTCACTGGTACACTGGAGAAGTGTGCTCTTCGGATTAATCCAGGTTTTAACTGTACCGGGCAGATGGCGTGTATTGCGCCGTATGGGCGAGCGATTGCATTTTATTGATCGCAATTTGAATGCACAGAGATACCGTGAAAATATCCTGAGGCCCATTGTCGTGCCATTCATCCGCTACCATCACCTCATTTTTTAGCATGATAATGCACAGCCCCATGTCGCAAGAATCTGTACACATACGATCACAGATATCCTACCAACGGGACATTAAAAAGCTGTAATATCTAATCTTTCACCGAGTCGTGGCTGAACGACAACATGGATAACATACACTACCGGTCAAAAATTTTAGAACACCTACTCATTCAAGGGTTTTTCTTTATTTTTACTATTTTCTACATTGTAGAATAATAGTGAAGACATCAAAACTATGAAAAAAACAAAACATGTATGCACTCACTAACTGTAAGTCGCTCTGGAAAAGAGCGTCTGCTAAATGACTAAAAATTTTAAAAAAAATTAAATGAAATAACAGATATGGAATCATGTAGTAACCAAAAAAGTGTTAAACAAATCAAAATATATTCTTCAAATAGCCACCCTTTGCCTTGATGACAGCTTTGCATACTCTTGGCATTTTCTCAACCAGCTTCATGAGGTAGTCAATTAACAGGTGTGCCTTCTTAAAAGTTAATTTGTGAAATATCCTTCCTTCTTAATGCTTTTGAGCCAATCAGTTGTGTTGGGACAAGGAATATAGCCCTATTTGGTAAAAGACCAAGTCCATATTATGGCAAGAACAGCTCAAATAAGCAAAGAGAAACTACAGTCCATAATTATTTAAAGACATGAAGGTCAGTCAATTACAGCCCAAATAAATGCTTCACAGAGTTCAAGTAACAGACACATCTCAACATCAACTGTTCAGAGGGGACTGTGTGAACCAGGCCTTTATGGTCGAATTGCTACAAAGAAACCACTACTAAAGGAAACCAATAAGAATAAGAGACTTGCTTGGGCCAAGAAACACGAGCAATGGACATTGGACCGATGGAAATGTGTCCTTTGGTCTGGAGTCCAAATTGGAGATTTTTAGTTCCAACCGCCGTGTCTTTGTGAGATGCGGTGTGGGTGAACGGATGACCACACCCATACACAAAAATGTATGCACGCATGACTGTAAGTCGCTTTGGATAAAAGCGTCTGCTAAGTGGCATGTTATATGTTATATGATCTCTGCATGTGTGTTTCCCACTGTAAAGCATGGAGGAGGAGGTGTTATGGTGTGGGGGTGCTTTGCTGGTGACATTGTCTGTGATTTATTTAGAATTCAAGGCACACTTAACCAGCATGGCTACCACAGCATTCTGCAGCGATACGCCATCCCATCTGGTTTGGGCTTAGTGGGACTATCATTTGTTTTTCAACAGGACAATGACCCAACACACATCCAGGCTGTGTAAGGGCTATTTTACCAAGAAGGAGAGTGATGGAGTGCTGCATCAGATGACCTGGCCTCCACAATCCCCCGACCTCAACCAAATTGAGATCGTTTGAGATGAGTCAGTCTGCAGAGTGAAGGAAAAGCAGCCAACAAGTGCTCAGCATATGTAGGAACTCCTTCAAAACTGCTGGAAAAGCATTCCAGGTGAAGCTGGTTGAGAAAATGCCAAGAGTGTGCAAAGCTTTCATCAAGGCAAAGGGTGGCTATATGAAGAATCTCAAATATAAAATATACTTTGATTTGTTTAGCAATGTTCTGGTTACTACATGATTCCATATGTGTTATTTCATAGTTTTGATGTCTTCACTATTATTCTACAATGTAGAAAATAGTAAAAATAAATAAAACCCTTGAATGAGTAGGTGTTCTAAAACGTTTGACCGGTAGTGTACAGCTGCCAGGATATACACTGCATCGGCAAGCTAGAACAGGTACGACAAGGGGTGGCGGTCTGTGTATATTTGTAAACAACAGCTGGTGCATGAAATCTAATATTAAGGAAGTTTCAAGGTTTTGCTCGCCTGAGGTAGAGTATCTCATGATAAGCTGTAGACCACACTATTTCCCAAGAGTTTTCATCTATATTTTTCGTAGCCGTCTACTTACTACCACAAACCGATGCTGGCACTAAGACCGCACTCAATGAGCTGTATAAGGCCATAGGCAAAGAGGAAAACTCTCATCCAGAGGTGGCGCTCCTAGTGGCCGGGGACTTTAATGCAGGGAAACTTAAATCTGTTTTACCTCATTTCTACCAGCATATTAAATGTGCAACCTGAGGAGAAAAAAAAAAACTGTGGACCACCTTCACTCCACACACAGAGACGTGTACAAAGCTCTCCCTCACCATCCATTTGGCAAACCTGACCATAACTCTATCCTCCTACTTACAAGTAAAAATTACAGACTGGAATATGTTCCGGGATTCTTTTGATGGCATTGAGGAGTACAACACATCAGTTACTGGCTTCATCAATAAGTGCATTGATGACGTCATCCCCACAGTGACAGTATGTACATACCCCAACCAAAAGCTATGGATTACAGGCAACATCCGCACTGAGCTAAAGGGTAGAGCTGCCGCTTTCAAGGAGCGGGACTCTAACCCAGACGGTTATAAGAAATCCCACTATGCCCTCCGACTAACCATCAAGCAGGCAAAGCGTCAGTACAGGACTAAGATTTAATTGTACTACACCGGCTCCGATGCACGTCGGATGTGGCAGGGCTTGCAGACTATTATGGAGTACAAAGGGAAGCACAGCCGCAAGCGGCCCAGTGACACGAGCCTACCAGACAAGCTAAATTACTTCTATGCTCGCTTCGAGGCAAGCAACACTGAAGCATTCATGAGAGCATCAGCTGTTCCGGATGACTGTTTGATCACTCTCCGTAGCCAATGTGAGTAAGACCTTTTAACCCTCCCGTTGTCCTAGGGTCAAAATGACCCGCCACTGTGTTGAGCCAACTTTATTTAATTTTTATATTTTTTGGATCATTTGTGAGAAGGAGGCAGTGATACTTTCTTTAACGTCTCACAAATGATCCCAAAAATATAAAAATTAAATAAAGTTGGTTCAACACAGTGGCGGGTCATTTTGACCCTAGGACAACGGGAGGGTTAAACAGGTCAACATTCACAAGGCTGCAGGGCGGATTACCAGGACGTGTACTCCGAGCATGCGCTGACCAACTGGCAAGTGTCTTCACTGACATTTTCACCTGTCCCTGACTGAGTCTGTAATACCAACATGTTTCAAGCAGACCACCATAGTATCCGTGCCCCAAAACACTAAGGTAACCTGCCTAAATGACTAACAACCCGTAGCACTCAAGTCTTTAGCCATGAAGTGCTTTGAAAGGCTGGTCATGGCTCACATCAACACCATTATCCCACAAACCCTAGACTCACTCCAATTTGCATACCACCCCAACAGATCCACAGATGATGCAATCTCTATTGCACTCCACACTGCCCTTTCCCACCTGGACAAAAGGAACCCCTACATGAGAATGCTATTCATTGACTACAGCTCAACGTTCAACACCATAGTGCCCTCAAAGCCCATCACTAAGCTAAGGACCCTGGGACTAAACACCTCCCTCTGTAACTGGATCCTGGACTTCCTGACGGGCCGCCCCCATGGGGTAAGAGTAGGTGACAACACATCTGCCATGCTGATCCTCAACACGGGGGACCCTTTGGGGAGCGTGCTCAGTCCCCTCCTGTACTCCCTGTTCACCCATGACTGCATGGCCAGGCACGACTCCAACACCATCATTAAGTTTTCCGACGACACAACAGTGGTAGGCCTGATCACCAACAACGATGAGACAGGCTATAGGGATGAGGTCAGAGACCTGGCCGTGTGGTGCCAGGATAACAACCTCTCTCTCAGCGTGATCAAGACAGAGGAGATGATTGTGGACTACAGGATAAAGAGGGCCGAGCACGCCCTCATTCACGTCGACGGGGCTGTTGTGGAGCAGGTTGAGAGCTTCAAGTTCCTTGGTGTTCACATCACCAACAAACTATCATTGTCCAAACATACCAAGACAGTCATGAAGAGGGCACGACAAAGCCTATTCCTCCACAGGAGACGGAAAAGGTTTGGCATTGGTCCTCAGATCCTTAAAAGGTTATTCAACTGCACCATCGAGAGCATCATGATTGGTTGCATCATTGCCTGGTATGGCAACTGCTCGGCCTCCGACCGCAAGGCACTACAAAGGGTAGTGCGTACGGCCCAGTACATCACTGGGGCCAAGCTTCCTGCCATCCAGGACCTCTATACCAGGTGGTGTCAGAGGAAGGCCCTAAAAATGGTCAAAGACTCCAGCCAGCCTAGTCATAGACGGTTCTCTCTGCTGCCGCATGGCAAGCGGTACCGGAGCACCAAGTCTAGGTCCAAAAAAGGCTTCTTAACAGCTTCTACCCCCAAGCCGTAAGACTCCGGAACAGCAAATCAAATGGCTACCCGGACTATTTGCATTGTTTGTTATTTTTATGTTATCTATTTTTTGCTTAACACTTATTGTTCTTAAAACTACATTGTTGGTTAAGGGCTTGTAAGTAAGCATTTCACTGTAAGGTCTACACCTGTTGTATTCGGCTCATGTGACAAATACAATATGATTTGACATTTCCTGTAAGCTGAAAATGTCCATGGCCTGCATACTAACCAGACATGTCACCCATTGAGCATATTTGGGATGTTCTGGATCGACATGTACCACAGCGTGTTAAAATTCTCGCCAATATCCATCAACTTCGCGCAGCCATTGAAGAGGAGTGGGACAACATTCCACAGGCCTCAGTCAACAGCCTGATCAACTCTATGCGAAGGAGATGTGTCGCGCTGCATGAAGCAAGTGGTGGTCACACCAGATATTGACTGGTTTTCTGATCCACACCCCTACCTTTTTTTTAAGGTATCTGTGACCAACAGATGCATATCTGTATTCCCAGTCGTGAAATCAATAGATTAGGGCCTAATTTATTTATTTGAATTGACTGATTTCCTTATATGAACTGTAACTCAGTAAAATCGTTGAAATTGTTGCGTTTTGCGTTTATTTTTGTTCAGTGTAGCTTCTTCCGCTACACAACTCTAGCCACTCTCTTCCAGCTATTCCCATGCACAATAGGCTATATGCTACAGACGCATGCCTCTGCTATTCCTCTTCCCGTGAAATCCCAGGAAAAGATATAGGCTACAAAAGCCCTAGGAGATGCATTTTTTTTATACTAGGCCTAATAATAGGCTTTTCGTGGAGAGAAGCAGGCTTGCTTTTACTAATTGCTGAATGTTAAATAGGCCTAATCCAAATTAACTCTAGGGGAAAGTTGCAGAGAGAGAGAGTGCATCACTGGCCAGTGATGATAACATTGTTGCACTGATGTAGCCTATTAAATGGTTGCACAAAACAGACAGTGATGAGCACAGTGAAAAAGAAGATCCAAACGAATTGACATCCATTCGAAAAATGGAAATCACTTGCAAACCACTTGAGCAACGAGGTAAGCAATGACATGATGTAAAAGATGCGCAGGCTAAACAGCATTTGTTGTTGAATTTCTACATTTCATTTAAATTGTCATTAGGCTACATGTAGCCTACATTGAAGTATTATTTACAGTTGTTACTATGACAATGAACACACCCTGAAGCACTGAATGGTCTACGTTAACACCTTATTAATAGGCGTACAGCGTACAGTAGGATGCTTTGATCAGTTGATTGACAGGTGTAGGCTACAGTAGAACGATACCTTTTCCTTTAGTGTTAATGCTCGCCAGGGTTGAATAGTTATGTATAATTTGTAGTTATCGTCCTTGGTTTGGACGGCCCTTAACGCTTAAATTGGTAAATGCCGCCCTCTAGCAGATAACATGAAAATGGTATGAATACAGCAGTGGTTCTCAAGCATGGGTTGATTTGATAGAAATCATGACTGCAACATTGATAGCCTACTAAAAAGGGATTTAATATTCCCTGCTATTTTGTTTTAATCATTTTATTAATATTTTTTTTAAATGCTCGGGGAGGGCCAGGTAAAAATATATTTTCATCAGAGGTCCGATTTACCTCCAGGTATCCCTCAATATAAATAACGTTCACTCCCTAACCACGTTCCCATCCAACCTTTCATGCAGATTAATTATCTGACGCATGAAAAACCGGGCTGATGGAAACATGAAATGCTGGAACAATTTCATAAAATGCTGACAGACAATTTGTTTGTTCGACATGGTGGAATCCTTGTCGGTAAAATATATTATTTGAGAAATGGTGGTGGAAATGCCTTTATGCGCAAATATTGATATTATAACCATCATATCAAAGTCAACCTGGAGTCACGCTGTCACGAGTGTCAGTGTAATGCGGTGGATTGAAGTCAGGCGCAGGACACAGAACTCGAAGAAACGTACTTTACTGAAAATGAGTAAAGAAAACAACACATACCTCCACACAGGAAGGAACTAACCCGCTCACCAACGACACACGAAACGAAAAACAACCACGCACAAAACACATTGGGAGCCACTGGGTTAAATAGGGAAGGCGTGATTACAATAATGGGCAACAGGTGTGTGACATTAGACAACAGGTGCAACATAGAAACATAGAACATAGATCGGCAGTAGCTAGTATTCCGGTGACGACGAACGCCGCAGCCTGCCCGAGCAAGGAGGAGGGGCAGCCTCGGCAGAATCCGTGACACACGCGATGACATGTTGTGTGGTCCTCCCACTACGACTCAGGAAAGCATGCAGTTTATTAGGCTACAGATTAAATAAATAATGACGAACTTCACAGGGTGGTGAGCTTTATGCTCCTTTCAAATAAATAGAGGGTGTTATTCTGGTGACATGATGATCGATGCTTGGCTGCCGTTTGTCAAATACAACTAATATTGCTCTTATCCATAATAATCTCATCATGTAGGTAGCCTACCTGCACTGTATCCGCGAGCTGTTGGCTAGAGTGCATGTGCCAAAACCAGAGTGGGCACATTTGCTAAATAACGCAACAGTGTTTGTTACAAAACCATCAGTACAGTTGAAAATGCGATGGAAACCCAGTTAACAGCCTTTTATCCGCAAAAAGTGAGTTTGATGGAAACATATCTGATGGAAAAATTTGCATTGTTTTATGCAGATTTGAGAATATTCACATGCAAATATGTTGCTAATTGGATGAAAACCTAGCTACTGTCACATTTGTTTTGAAGTTATTGGTGGTCACAGAAAGACAGAAACATGTTGATTTTGTGTTTAGCGGAGATCTTCTGTGTATAAAGTGACGCGGAAGGGCAAAAAATAATCTAACGACATACTTAGCTGTTCTACAAGTGGTCTGCGGCAGTTGTTAAATAAGCAGCGTTTTCAAGAGCAAAAGGAGGTGCAACTCAATATTGTAAAGGTGTTCCTAATGTTTTGTACACTCTAGCTCTATGTATCAAGTTGCATGACTCCTTCAAACAATTTAGTATGTTTTGCACTTGTTCGAAATAAAAAAGGCATTAGCAAGCTATAAACTAAACATAGTTCAGACAATCTAGACAGTTTAAGAACTAATGGCAACGAAACCTTTCAATCAAATGGAAATTACATTGTGTTTTGTTTTATTATAGCTCGCTGGATTTTAAAGCAGTTGGAAAGAAAATACTGTCCTAGTTTCGGTCCCCTCGGTAGTCAAGCATGTGTCCCTGCGTATGTTGATCGCTTGTCTCAAGGATGGCTCATTCATATTTTTTTTGTGTGTTTTGTGTGATCCATCAGACACTATGTTCCTCTCATGAATGCTTTCTAAGAGTATGAGGGAAAGAAACATACTTGTTCTTGTGTGAGAGAACACTTACTGGCGCCTGAGTACAAAGAGGAACTATTGTACACTGTAAACCCTAAGGCATTTTTTACTCAAATACTTCTAGTAAGTTGAACTCAGTTGATGAAAAGTCATTATTACTTAAAATGTTTGTGGTACTGACTCAAAACTAATTGAGAAGTCACCAACAATTTTTTTGGTGTTGATAACAAATTATATATTTTCCCAGCATGCTCTACTGCAGGTAGATTTCTTAGAATTGTTTTTATTATCTGTGTTTTTGCATATACATTGAGCGATTGATTGATTCATCTTATGCTACAAAGGTAAATAACAAACTTTTCTAAAATAGTCCAAATAATTTAATAATTTAGTTCCAGTTTAAATGGCTTTAGTAGTCTCCTCATACTGTTCCTAACCCTGGCAGTCATTGTGAATGCAGGATGCGGGTGATATCAACTGTGGATATCCTATCTCTGGCTGGATTCCAATAGGAATACACATCACTTTGCAAGCCAGCATATTGTGACTTGCAGGTTGGGTTACAGAGTTCTGGTAATCTTCCAATGTTTTTCAGAAATCCCTGTTGGAAGATTCCTGGATTTTTTTTGTAAAATCTGGGATTTTGGGGAAAGTGATGTGGCCTATAAACCTTGAGTTTCAGGCCACTTTGTTTAGGGTAAAGCTAGGCCTCAAAATAAAGGCTTTATGAGATATGTAATGTATTGTCCATAAGAGTTTAATTATAATGATAACATTCGCCTAGAAACTAACTTGGTGAAGGTCACAGGACTGAAAATGAACAAATTTGAGAAGAAAATGAATAAATATATATACAGTACCAGTCAAATGTTTGGACGCACCTACTCATTCAAGGGGTTTTCTTTATTTTTACTATTTTCTACATTGTAGAATAATAGTGAAGACATCAAAACTATGAAATAACACATATGGAATCATGTAGTAACAAAAAAAGTGTTAAACAAATCAAAATATATTCTTCAAAGTAGCCACCCTTTGCCTTGATGACAGCTTTGCACAATATTGGCATTCTCTCAACCAGCTTCATGAGGAATGCTTTTCCAACAATCTTGAAGGAGTTCCCACATATGCTGAGCACCTGTTGGCTGCTTTTCCTTCACTCTGCGGTCCAACTCATCCCAAACCATCTCAATTGGGTTAAGGTCGGGTGATTGTGGAAGCCAGGACCTCTGATGCAGCACTCCATCACTCTCCTTCTTGGTCAAATAGCCCTTATACAGCCTGGAGGTGTGTTTTTGGTCATTGTCCTGTTGAAAAACAAATGATAGTCCCACTAAGCGCAAACCAGATGGGATGGCGTATCGATGAAGAATGCAGTGGTAGCCATGCTGATTAATTGTGTCATGAATTCTAAATAAATCACAGACAGTGTTACCAGCAAAGCACCTCCACACCATCACACCACCTCCTCCATGCTTCACAGTGGGAACCACACATGCAGAGATCATCCATTCACCTACTCTGCATCTCACAAAGACACAGCGGTTGGAACCAAAAATCTCAAATTTGGACTCATCAGACCAAAGGACAGATTTCCACCGGTCTAATGTCCATTGCTCGTGTTTCTTGGCCCAAGCAAGTCTGTTCTTCTTATTGGTGTCCTTTAGTAGAGGTTTCTTCGCAGCATTTTGACCATGAAGACCTGATTCATGCAGTCTCCTCTGAACAGTTGATGTTGAGATGTGTCTGTTACTTGAACTCTGTGAAGCATTTATTTGGGCTGCAATCTGAGGTGCAGTTAACTCTAATGAACTTATCCTTTGCAGCAGAGGTAACTCTGGGTCTTCCATTCCTGTGGCGGTCCTCTTGATAGCCAGTTTCATCATAGCGCTTGATGGTTTTTGCGACTGCACTTGAAGAAACTTTCAAAGTTCTTGAAATGTTCTTTATTGACTGACCTTCATGTCTTAAAGTAATGATGGACTGTCATTTCTCTTTGCTTATTTGAGCTGTTCTTGCCATAATATGGACTTGGTCTTTTACCAAATAGGGCTATCTTCTGTATACCACCCCTACCTTGTCATAACACAACTGATTAGCTCAAACGCATTAAGAAGGAAAGAAATTCCACAAATTAACTTTTAACAAGGCACACCTGTTCATTGAAATGCATTCCAGATGACGACCTCATGAAGCTGGTTGAGAGAATGCCAGGAGTGGTACAATATATACACTACCAGTCAAAAGTTTGGACACACCTACTCATTCAAAGGCTTTTCTTTATGTTTCCAATATTTTACATTGTAAAATAATATTGAAGACATAAACTATGAAATTACACATGCAATCATGTAGTAACCAAAAAAGTGTTAAACAAATCAAAATATATTTTATATTTGAGATTATTCAATTAGCCACACTTTGCCTTGATGACAGCTTTGCACACTCTTGGCATTATCTCAACCAGCTTCATGAGGTAGTCAATTTGAATGCATTTCAATTAACAGGTGTGCCTAATTTGTGGAATTTCTTTCCTTCCATCATTACTTTAAGACATGAAGGTCAGTCAATTACGGAATATTTCAAGAACTTTGAAAGTTTCTTCAAGTGCAGTCACAAAAACCAACAAGCGCTATGATGAAACTGGCTATCAAGAGGACCGCCACAGGAATGGAAGACCCAGAGTAACCTCTGCTGCAGAGGATAAGTTCATTAGAGTTACCAGCCTCAGAAAATGCAGCCCAAATAAATGCTTCACAGAGTTCAAGTAACAGACACATCTCAACATCAACTGTTCAGAGGGGACTGTGTGAGTCAGGCCTTCATGGTTGGATTGCTGCAAAGCAAACACTACTAAAGGACACCAATTAAAAGAAGAGATCTGCTTGGGCCAAGAAACACAAGCAATGGACATTAGACCGGTGGAAATGTGTCCTTTGGTCTGGAGTCCAAATTGGAGATTTTTGGTTCAAACCATCGTGTCTATTGTGAGACGCGGTGTGGGTGAACGGATGATCTCCGCATGTGTAGTTCCCACCGTAAAGCATTGAGGAGGAGGTGTTATGGTGTGGGGGTGCTTTGCTGGTGACACTGTCTGTGATTTACGTAGAATTCAAGTCACACTTATGTCATTATGGCTACCACAGAATTCTGCAGTGATACGCCATCCCATCTGGTTTGGGCTTATTGGGAATATCATTTGTTTTCAATAGGACAATGACCCAACACACCTCCAGGGTGTGTAAGCGCTATTTTACCAAGAAGGAGAGTGATGGAGTGCTGCATCAGATGACCTGGCATCCACAATCCCCTGACCTCAACCCAGTTGAGATGGTTTGGGATGAGTCAGACGGCAGAGTGAAGGAAAAGCAGCCAACAAGTGCTCAGCATATGTGGGAACTCATTCAAGACTGTTGGAAAAGCATTCCAGGTTGAGAGAATGCCAAGAGTGTGCAAAACTGTCATCAAGGCAAAGGGTGGCTATTTGAAGAATCTCAAATATAAAATATATGTTGATTTATTTAACACTTTTTTGATTACTACATGATTCCATATGTGTTATTTCATAGTAGTGATGTCTTCAATATTATTCTACAATGTAAAAAAATAGTAAAAATTAAGAAAAACCCTTGAATGAGTAGGTGTGTCCAAACTTTTGACTGGTACTGTATATATATATATATATATATATATATATATATTGTGATGTCACGAGAGGCTGTGTCCTGGAGGGACGTTACATCCCCCTGAGGTGGCTGCAAACCCAGACAGCTATGGCTCCATCTGCTGGTATGGTCGGGAACTCCACCCCTCTATGGCCAATCTTCCCACGCAGCTGAAACAAATGAGGAGCTGATGAGCTGAAGGTTTGGGAAGGGAAGAGACACTGAGGGAGTGGGGGGGGTGAAGAAACACAGTCTCCAACCTGGGCTCTCTGGAGGACAAGAGTGCTGCACGTCCACTTCCATGAGGAATATAAGGATTTGGAGATACTTACCTTTGGGAAATACTCACCTTTGGATATATGCACCTGTGGAAATACGTGAGAGACATTTGGAAGGACTTTTTGCTGGGTTGGCCACTAGCTGCAACGTGGACTACAGTAAGGCTGGGGAAAAGTTATCTGAGCGAGTGAGAATTATGACTTTGGATGTGGAAGAGACATCCCTGAACTGTTAACCCTTAAAGAGCCACAAGAGAACAGAATTTTGTTATATTTTCGTTAATTTCCCAAGACCTATAATAAAATCCTTGTTTTGTTTGAACCTTGTCTCCTTGCACTACTTGAGCAATCCCGCTGAAAGCTGTGTAGCCTCTCGTGACGTCACAATATATATATACACACACACACACACTTTTCACATTTTATCACGTTACAGCCTTATTCTAAAATTGATAAAAATTATTTTTTTCCTCAATCTACACACAATACCCCATAATGACAATGCAAAAACAGGTTTCAATGTTTGCAAAAAAAAATCTATATATAATCATTCACATTTGCATAAGTATTCAGACCCTTTACTCAGTACTTTGGTGAAGCACCCTTTGGCAGCCTCGAGTCTTTTTGGGTATGACGCTGCAAGCTTGGCACACCTGTATTTGGGGAGTTTCTCCCATTCTTCTCTGCAGATCCTATCAAGCTTTGTCAGGTTGGATTGGGAACATCGCTGCACAGCTATTTTCAGGTGTCTCCAGGGATGTTCGATCTGGTTCAAGTCCGGGCTCTGGCTGGGCCACTCAAGGACATTTTGCGACTTGTCCCAAAGCCACTCCTGTGTTGTCTTGGCTGTGTGCTTAGGGTCGTTGTCCTGTTGGAAGGTGAACCTTCACCCTAATCTGAGGTCCTGAGCACTGGAGCAGGTTTTCCTCACGGAGCTCTCTATACTTTGCTCTGTTCATCTTTCCCTCGATCCTGACTAGTCTCCCAGTCCCTGCCGCTGAAAAACATCCCTACAGCATGATGCTGCCACCACCATGCTTCACCGTAGGGATGGTGCCAGGTTTCCTCCAGACATGACGCTTGGCAATAGGCCAAATAGTTCAATCTTGGTTTCATCAGACCAGCAAATCTTGTTTCTCATGGTCAGAGAGTCCTTTAGGTGCCTTTTTCAACACTCCAAGTGGGCTGTCATGTGCCTTTTACGGAGGAGTGGCTTCCGTATGGCCACTCTACCATAAAGCCTGATTGGTGGAGTGCTACAGAGATGATTGTGCTTCTGGAAAGTTATCCTGTCTCAACAGTGGAACTCTGGAGCTCTGTCAGCGTAACCATCGGGTTCTTTGTCACCTCCCTGTCCAAGGCCCTTCTCCGCCGATTGCTTAGTTTGGCCGAGCGGCCAGCTCTATGAAGAGTCTTGGTGGTTCCAAACTTCATCAATTTACGAATGATGGCGGCCACTGTGTTCTTGGGGACCTTCAATGCTGCAGAAATGCTTTGGTACCCTTCTCCAGATCTGTGCCTCGACACAATCCTGTCTCGGAGCTCTACGGACAATTCCTTCGACCTCACGGTTTGGTTTTTGCTCTGGCATGCTTTGTGAACTGTCGGTCCTTATATCGACAGGTGTGTGCCTTTCCATATCATGTCCAATCAATTGAATTTTTCCCAGGTGGACTCCAATCAAGTTGTAGAAACATCTCAAGGATGATCAATGGAAACAGGATGCATCTGTGCTCAATTTCAAGTCTCATAGCAAAGGGTCTGAATACTTATGTAAATAAGGTGTTCCTTATTTAAAATAAATTCAAAAAACAAAACAAAAATACTATTTTTTCTTTATCATTATAGGGTATTGTGTGTCGATTTGATGAGTGAAAAAAATATTTTAATCAATTTTAGAATAAGGCTGTAACATAACAAAATGTGGAAAAAGGGATAAGGTCTGAATACTTTCCGAATGCACTGTAGATGGTAGGGGTTGAGGGTAGCTGAAGGGTGGGATTAAAAAATGTCACTAAAGAAAGAGAACTAATGTCAAATGTACCGTGGCCGTAAAATGTATATTGTACGTGTCACGGTTTCGGCCGAGGCTGCCTCTCTCCCTTGTTCGGGCAGGTTTCGGCGTTCGTCGTCTCCGGAATTCTAGCTGCCACCGCTGTATGTTTCATGTTCGTTTGCTTTTGTCTGTTTGTTTCCA
Source organism: Coregonus clupeaformis (assembly GCF_020615455.1). Taxonomy (NCBI): domain Eukaryota; kingdom Metazoa; phylum Chordata; class Actinopteri; order Salmoniformes; family Salmonidae; genus Coregonus; species Coregonus clupeaformis. The sequence goes on along the minus strand of NC_059202.1, from coordinate 11,983,440 downwards.
CACCTGTTTCTGTTTTGGCGTAATTAGTGTCCTATAAGTTTCTCGTTGTGTTTGTCTAGTGTTGTGTGTAATTATTTTCCGTCAGTTGTGTGTATTGCTCGGTTGAGCTTCTCTCCACTACGCTGGAGTATTTTCGCACCTGTTTGTGCGCAGTTACCATTGTCGCACCTGTTTGTGCGCTGTTACTTTTCGCCTTCGTGCGTATTTTTCGCCTTCGGGCAAAGTTGTCCTTTTGCCTTAGTTTGGGCAGTAATACAAGCCTTTGGAATATCGTTCTGAGTCCTGCGTTTGATTCCACCATTGCACCTACAGCACGCCCTGACAGAATTACACACCATCAATGGAATCAGCAGGAGCCGAAGCAGCCCAGACGAGACTGGAGGCCCAGGTTCGGGACCAACGAGATCAGATCCTGCAGATGGGGACCGCCCTGCAGGAGGTGATTTCCACCCTCCGAGGCTGGGGTACGCCTCCACCGCCTCCCTCCCTGCCAGCACCATCGGCCAGCCCGCCCATTCCAGCGCCGGAACCTCGAGGAGTCCGACTATCTCTCCCGAGGGCCTACGACGGAACCGCGGCTGGGTGTCAGGGATTCCTACTCCAGGTGGAGCTATACCTGGCCACAGTGCACCCGGCACCTTCGGGGCATGAGAGCGTGTCCGCCATGATCTCCTGCCTGGCCGGAAAAGCGTTGGAGTGGGCCAACGCGGAGTGGAGGAAGATCGACGCCACGACGATTACCTACGACGAGTTCTCCCGCCGCTTCAGGGCGGTGTTTGACCATCCCCGGAGGGAAAGCGGCGGGGGAGCGTCTGGTCTTCCTCCGGCAGGGGAGGAGGAGTGCCCAGGAATTCGCTCTCGAATTCCGTACTCTAGCGGCAGATGCAGGGTGGAATGATCGGGCCCTCATCGATCTATACAGATGTAGCCTACGAGAGGACGTCCGTCGGGAGCTGGCTTGTAGGGACACCAGCCTCTCTTTCGACCAGCTGGTCGACATGTCCATCAGGCTGGATAACCTACTGGCTACCCGCGGAATTCCTGCGGAGGGTCCGTCCATTTCACCCTCCAGCGCCTCCGAGCCGTGTCCTATGGAGCTCGGGGGCGCTGGCGCTAGAGAGAGGAGGAGTCGGCAGGCTAGGGGGTCCATCCACTGCACCAACTGTGGTCGGGGAGGACACACCGCGGCTAGGTGCTGGGGATGGCCTCCTAGGGGAGATGACGACAGGTCCCGCACTGGGGATTCCCTCCAGGTGAGTAGGCGCCCCACTCACCCAGAGCTCACTGTTGCCCATTTTTGTATGCCTGTCAGTTTTCCACAGGTAGCACCTCATTCCCAGCATAAGGCGCTGGTAGATTCAGGCGCGGCTGGGAATTTTATTGATAAAAAGTTTTGTTTAGCGTTAGGGATTCCCCTTATGCCTGTTGATGTTCCTTTCCCCGTTCATGCCCTAGATAGTCGTCCGTTGGGTACGGGCTTAATCAGGGAAGTCACGGCGCCACTTAGGATGTGTGCGCAGGGGGATCATCAGGAGATGATTCAGCTGTTCCTGATTGACTCTCCTGCGTATCCGGTGGTGCTGGGCATGCCCTGGTTGAGTACCCATAACCCAGCTATTTCGTGGCAGGAGAGGGCTCTGATGGAGTGGTCTGCTCAGTGTGTGGGTAGATGTTTGGGCGTTTCCGTAGGGGCTACCTCGGTGGAGAGTCCAAACCAGGTGCCCGCATTGCACGTTCCACCTGAGTATGGGGATTTGGCTATTGCGTTTAGTAAGGCGAGGGCGACGCGGTTGCCACCCCATAGGCAGGGGGATTGTGCGATAGACCTCCAGGCAGGAGCTGCGCTCCCACGGAGCCATGTGTATCCTCTGTCTCAGGAGGAGAACAAAGCTATGGAGATTTACATAGACGAATCTCTGAGACAAGGATACATACGGCCTTCCACTTCCCCTGCGTCCTCGAGTTTCTTTTTTGTGAAGAAAAAGGATGGTGGTTTGCGCCCGTGCATCGATTACCGTGGTCTCAATCAGATTACGGTGAAGTATAGTTATCCACTCCCGCTGATTGCGACCATGACTGAGTCGTTGCATGGGGCGCGTTTCTTCACGAAATTAGATCTCAGGAGCGCGTACAACTTGGTGCGCATCAGGGAGGGTGATGAATGGAAAACAGCCTTTAGTACCACCTCGGGCCATTACGAGTATCTGGTCATGCCATACGGGTTGATGAACGCTCCGTCAGTTTTCCAATCATTCGTGGATGAGATCTTCAGGGACATGCAGGGGCAGGGGGTGGTGGTGTACATTGATGACATTCTCGTGTACTCGCCTACCCGTGTCGAGCATGTGGCCCTGGTGTGTAGAGTGTTGCGGAGGCTGGTGGAGCACGACCTGTATGTGAAGGCAGAGAAGTGTCTGTTTTTCCAGGAGTCGGTCTCCTTTTTTGGGTTATCAGTTGTCTGCGTCAGGGGTGAAGATGGAGGTAGACCGGGTGTCGGCCGTGCGTAATTGGCAAACACCAACCACTGTGAAGGAGGTGCAGCAGTTTTTGGGGTTTGCAAATTACTACAGGAGGTTTATCCGGGGGTTTTGGACAGGTGGCAGCTCCCATCACGTCTCTGTTGAAGGGGGGTCCGGTGCGTCTGCAGTGGTCGGCCGAGGCGGACAGGGCGTTTGGGAGGCTGAAGGACCTGTTTACCTCGGCCCCGGTGCTGGCACATCCGGATCCCTCTTTGCCGTTCCAGGTAGAGGTGGACGCGTCGGAGGCCGGTTTAGGAGCCGTGCTTTCACAACGGTCTGGCGCGCCACCTAAACTCCGCCCCTGTGCTTTTTATTCCAAGAAGCTCAGTCCGGCGGAGCGGAACTATGACATAGGGGACAGGGAGCTGTTAGCCGTGGTACAGGCTCTAAAGGTGTGGAGGCACTGGCTTGAGGGGGCTCAACACCCTTTCCTCATTTTGACGGACCACCGTAACCTGGAGTACATCCGGGCGGCGAGGAGGCTGAACCCTCGCCAGGCAAGATGGAGTATGTTCTTGACCAGGTTTACTTTTAAGATCACGTACATCCCTGGGTCACAGAATGGCAAGGCAGATGCGCTGTCTCGGCGGTATGACACGGAGGAGAGGTCCGTGGAGCCCACTCCCATACTGCCTGAGTCGTGTCTGGTGGCACCGGTAGTGTGGGAGGTCGATGCTGAACTCGAGCGGGCGTTACGCACCGACCCTAGTCCACCACAGTGCCCGGAGGGTCGGAAGTACGTTCCGCTCGAGGTTCGGGATCGATTGATCTATTGGGCTCACACGTCACCCTCCTCTGGACATCCGGGTATCGGCCGGACAGTGCACTGTCTTAGTGCCAAGTACTGGTGGCCCACGTTGGCAAGGGATGTGAGGGTTTATGTTTCCTCCTGCTCTGTGTGCGCCCAGTGTAAGGCGCCTAGACATCTACCTAGGGGTAAGTTGCTACCCCTGCCCGTTCCACAACGACCATGGTCCCACCTCTCAGTGGACTTTATAACAGACCTTCCCCTCTCCCAAGGGAATACTACCATCCTGGTCGTTGTGGACCGGTTCTCTAAGGCCTGTCGTTTGCTCCCCATGCCGGGTCTTCCTACTGCCCTACAAACTGCCGAGGCACTGTTTACCCATGTGTTCCGGCACTACGGGGTACCCGAGGACATTGTGGCTGATCGGGGTCCCCAATTCACCTCCAGAGTCTGGAGAGCGTTTATGGAGCGGTTGGGGGTCTCGGTGAGCCTCACCTCGGGTTACCACCCGGAGAGTAATGGGCAGGTGGAACGCGTAAACCAGGATGTGGGTAGGTTTCTCAGAACATACTGCCAGGACCGGCCGGAGGAGTGGTCAAGGTACGTTCCCTGGGCCGAGATGGCCCAGAATTCCCTACGCCATTCCTCAACTAACCTAACTCCATTTCAATGTGTGTTAGGTTACCAGCCGGTTCTGGCACTCTGGCAGCAGAGCCAGATCGAGGCTCCTGCGGTGGATGAGTGGGCGCGGCGCTCGGAGGAGACTTGGAACGCTGCACACGTCCACCTGCAGCGGGCCCTCCGACGTCAGAAGGCGAGCGCTGATCTCCACCGCAGTGAGGCACCGGTGTACGCACCTGGTGATCGAGTCTGGCTCTCTACCAGAAACCTGCCCCTCCGCCTGCCCTGTCGGAAACTGGGTCGGCGGTTTGTAGGGCCATTTAAAGTCCTGAGAAGGTTGAACGAGGTATGTTATAGATTACAGCTACCTGTGGAGTATAAGTGTATTAACCCCTCGTTCCATGTGTCCCTTCTCAGGCCGGTGGTAGCGGGCCCACTCCAAGAAAATGAGATCTTGGAGACTCCTCCGCCCCGTTGGACATCGAGGGGCACCGGCATACTCCGTGAGATCCATCTTGGATTCGAGACGTCGGATGGGGGGTCTCCAGTATCTAGTGGAGTGGGAGGGGTACGGTCCGGAGGAGCGGTGCTGGGTGCCGAGGAGAGACGTTTTGGACCCGTCGCTCCTGACGGAATTCCATCGGGGGCATCCGACGCGCCCTGCTCCGCGTCCTCCTGGTCGTCCCCGAGGCCGGAGTCGGCGCACGTCTGGAGCCGCGCGTCAAGGGGGGGGTACTGTCACGGTTTCGGCCGAGGCTGCCTCTCTCCCTTGTTCGGGCAGGTTTCGGCGTTCGTCGTCTCCGAATTCTAGCTGCCACCGCTGTATGTTTCATGTTCGTTTGCTTTTGTCTGTTTGTTTCCACACCTGTTTCTGTTTTGGCGTAATTAGTGTCCTATAAGTTTCTCGTTGTGTTTGTCTAGTGTTGTGTGTAATTATTTTCCGTCAGTTGTGTGTATTGCTCGGTTGAGCTTCTCTCCACTACGCTGGAGTATTTTCGCACCTGTTTGTGCGCAGTTACCATTGTCGCACCTGTTTGTGCGCTGTTACTTTTCGCCTTCGTGCGTATTTTTCGCCTTCGGGCAAAGTTGTCCTTTTGCCTTAGTTTGGGCAGTAATACAAGCCTTTGGAATATCGTTCTGAGTCCTGCGTTTGATTCCACCATTGCACCTACAGCACGCCCTGACAGTACGTATAAGCTGGAAGTGGAAGCCTAAGTATTGTCGTCAATTAGTTTACTCTAATTAGGGGAAGGAAGGTAGGGTTAAGGGGAAATAAATGTAAAAAATAAATACAAATAAATAAAAGGCAAAATCATTGGGAGCAAAAGCTGCATTAGGACGTAACATCACATTGGAGTCGCCAGACGAGAACTCCAAACAGGAAGGGGGTACTGATTAGGGCTGTGGCTATAATGAAATTATGTCAGCCGGTTATTGTCATGCAAATGACTGCCGGTCTCACAGCGATTGACCGTTAATTAAAATAAACATCTCCAGGCCTCCACGCATACAAGACGCTGACACTCGCCTTTGGAACATCTACATATAATCAAGTCTAATAAATCAATTTAATATACACCATCACAATAAATAATTATTCATTTTAGGCAGATCTAGAGAAACATTATTATATGACCAAAAATAATTGAATATGTGTCTGCCTACTGTATGTTATCTGGCTATGCGCCATTCCATAGGCTGTAGGCTAGTTCATTTAGCAGACAAGATATGCTTATACTGTAAGTCCTGTGACATTATTTTATAGTAAGAATAATATAATTGAACTTAGCTGAATAAAATAGAAAGGATATTTTTCCCATTCCGGAGCGAGTGAGCATATAAAGTTGCTATGTTGAGCGTAAAAGTGATCATTTGAAACAGGTCCTATATGCTAGATTTAGTGTTATTTGGCAACTTTAGTTGTGAATGATACAAACCTTAGAATGTCTTAGAAATCAAAACACATATGGGCTGTGAATATGCGACTGTAGAAACGTACTCTCTGTTCCTTGTTCTCTCATCAAGTGATAATATTTTCACCTATCAGACTATTCTCAATTTAATCTTGTCTTTTACTAATATGTAAAATTTGTTTCGATTTATTTTTTGTTTCCGCCCTATAGCACTCCCGAGTGGCGCAGCGGTCTAAGGCACTGCATCCAGTGCTAGAGGCGTCACTACAGACCCGGGTTTGATCCCGGGCTGTATCACAACCGGCCGTGATCCAGAGTCCCATAGGGTGGCGCACAATTGGCCATCATTGTAAATAAGAATTTGTTCTTAACTGACTTGCATTGTTAAATAAAGGTTAAATAAAAAATATTATATGCCCACGGAGAGAAATTATGGTGCCTGTAAGTGTGTCATAGCCTTTTTAAAACATGTTGTTGTTTTTAGAATTTGATTAGAATTATTTGTTCTCTTTTTAGGCCATATCAATAATTAATTTAATCTTGCTTATTGACAATGTTTGGCATATCCATGCTCAGCCATAATGCAATGTACAGTAGGCCTAGCCCCTAACAGTGTGAATGCTATCAAAGCCATGCAATTACTTAGAACAATGTGGACTCAAATGGGTTCAAGTTAAGGTATTTAGCAAAGATGAGATAGGTCTACAATGGACTAACATTGGAATTGGAGTTGATTCAAAGGCAATACAAAAAATACCGTAAATACACAACCTGAAGCAAACACATTTCGCCATGGAGCACATTCTGATTGGCCAGTGAGGGGCCAAGCCTCGACACACCCACAACTTGTTTATTCATCAAAGCCCTTTTGCGCCAACGCCAGCAAGTGCACTGATAATTGTGATAGCGAAAATAGCTAAACTATTTCTGACACACCCCTGAACCTGTAGCGCTACCGCCTACGCTTAGATTTACCATTTTGTTAGGTTTGTTAATAGAGCCCTATGTATTGTATAACGGCACAATCATTTTAATGCAGGTAATTTTTTCGGGCTTGGGCTCATACAGTGAGGGAAAAATGTATCTGATCCCCTGCTGATTTTGTACGTTTGCCCACTGACAAAGACATGATCAGTCTATAATTTTAATGGTAGGTTTATTTGAACAGTGAGAGACAGAATAACAACAAAAAAATCCAGAAAAATGCATGTCAAAAATGTTATAAATTGATTTGCATTTTAATGAGGGAAATAAGTATTTGACCCCTCTGCAAAACATGACTTAGTACTTGGTGGAAAAAACCCTCGTTGGCAATCACAGAGGTCAGACGTTTCTTGTAGTTGGCCACAAGGTTTGCACACATCTCAGGAGGAATTTTGTCCCACTTCTCTTTGCAGATCTTCTCCAAGTCATTAAGGTTTTGAGGCTGACGTTTGGCAAATTGAACCTTCAGCTCCCTCCACAGATTTTCTATGGGATTAAGGTCTGGAGACTGGCTAGGCCACTCCAGGACCTTAATGTGCTTCCTCTTGAGTCACTCCTTTGTTGCCTTGGCCGTGTGTTTTGGGTCATTGTCATGCTGGAATACCCATTCACGACCCATTTTCAATGCCCTGGCTGAGGGAAGGAGGTTCTCACCCAGGATTTGACAGTACATGGCGTGGTCCTCTGTAGCTCAGCTGGTAGAGCACGGCGCTTGTAACGCCAAGGTAGTGGGTTCGATCCCCGGGACCACCCATACACAAAAATGTATGCACGCACGACTGTAAGTCGCTTTGGATAAAAGCGTCTGCTAAATGGCATATTATTATTATTATGGCCCCGTCCATCGTCCCTTTGATGCGGTGACGTTGTCCTGTCCCCTTAGCAGAAAAACAACCTCAAAGCATAATGTTTCCACATCCATGTTTGACGGTGGAGATGGTGTTCTTGGGGTCATAGGCAGCATTCCTCCTCCTCCAAACACGGCGAGTTGAGTAGATGCCAAAGAGCTCGATTTTGGTCTCATCTGACCACAACACTTTCACCCAGTTCTCCTCTGAATCATTCAGATGTTCATTGGCAAACTTCAGACGGGCCTGTATATGTGCATTCTTGAGCAGGGGGACCTTGCGGGCGCTGCAGGATTTCAGTCCTTCACGGCGTAGTGTGTTACATTTACATTTTAGTCATTTAGCAGACGCTCTTATCCAGAGCGACTTACAGTTAGTGAGTGCATACATTTAAATTTTTTGTTACCAATTGTTTTCTTGGTGACTATGGTCCCAGCTGCCTTGAGATCATTGACAAGATCCTCCCGTGTAGTTCTGGGCTGATTCCTCACCGTTCTCATGATCATTGCAACTCCACAAGGTGAGATCTTGCATGGAGCCCCAGGCCGAGGGAGATTGACAGTTCTTTTGTGTTTCTTCCATTTGCGAATAATCACACCAACTGTTGTCACCTTCTCACCAAGCTGCTTGGCGATGGTCTTGTAGCCCATTCCAGCCTTGTGTAGGTCTACAATCTTGTCCCTGACATCCTTGGAGAGCTCTTTGGTCTTGGCCATGGTGGAGAGTTTGGAATCTGATTGATTGATTGCTTAAGAGTGTGCTCCTAATCTCAGCTCGTTACCTGTATAAAAGACACCTGGGAGCCAGAAATCTTTTTGATTGAGAGGGGGTCAAATACTTATTTCCCTCATTAAAATGCAAATCAATTTATAACATTTTTAACATGCATTTTTTCTGGATTTTTTTGTTGTTATTCTGTCTCTTACTGTTCAAATAAACCTACCATTAAAATTATGGACTGATCATTTCTTTGTCAGTGGGCAAACGTACAAAATCAGCAGGGGATCAAATACTTTTTTCCCTCACTGTATACTATATAGGCCTATGCGTAAGCTCTAATATGGGTGTTTTGAATTAATCACCACCTTAGAAAGGCTGTCCATATCATTGTGTTTGGCTTTGAAACATCCACAATGACCATGTTTTCCACTCAGTTTCAAGCTGTTGTTAAACTGTCCTCTGACAAATGAATTCTAAGTATTCGGTGTTCCTCATGCTTCCGTTTTAGGACCACTATTGTTTTCATGACATATTCTACCTCTCTGAAAACAATGTCAATTTTCACTGCCATGCGGACAACACACAGCTGTACTTTTCGATGAAACATGGTGAAGCCCCAAAATTGCCTACCCTGGAAGCCTGTGTTTCAGACATAAGGAAGTGGATGGCGGCAAATGTTTTACTTTTAAACTCAGAAATGCTAGTTCTAGGTCCCAAGAAATAAAGAGATCTGCTGTTTGATCTGACAATTAATCTTGACCGTTGTACAGTCATCTCAAATTAAACTCTGAAGAACCTCTGCGTTACTCTGGACCCTGATCTCTCTTTTGAGGAACATATCACGAATATTTGAAGGGCAGCTTTTTTCCGTCTTTGTAACATTGCAAAAATCTGAACCTTTTTGTCCATAAAATGATGCAGAAAAGCTAATCCATGCTTTTTTAACTTCTAGATTAGTCTACTGCAATGCTCTACTCACCGGCTACCCGGACAAAGCACTAAATATACTTCAGTTAGTGCTAAATACGGCTGCTAGAATCTAGACTAGAACCCAAAAATGTGATCATATTCCTCCAGTGCTAGCTTCCCTATTACTGGGGCTGAGTCACTGGCTTACTAGTGCTCTTCCATGTTGTCCCTAGGAGGGATGTGTCACGTCATGCCAGGCTTTTTTGCGCTATACTCGACTTGAGTGGGTTGAGTCACTGACGTGAACTTCCTGTCTGGTCTTGCGTAGGGCTGTGGCAGTCATGACATTTTGTCAGCCGGTGAATGTCAAGCAAATAACTGCCGGTCTCACGGTAATTGAACGTTAATTAACAAACACATTTAGCGTCTCCTGGCTTCCACGCATAGCCTACAAGCCACTGATGCAGACCTTTTGGAACATTTTCATTTAAAAAAGTCAAATAAATCCATGTAGTATAGCCCACACCATCAAAACAAATCCAGTATTTATTTTAGACAGGTTTAAAGAAACATAATATGTACACACTTCATCAGTCTCTCATTCACAATTTGACAAGCACTTGATAATGCCTCGAATTTCCCAGCGGCATCCCCTTTGTGTGGCCGTAATGCCCCCTAAAAAAATCTATGCCTTTTGCGGCCAGTGGCCGTTGTGCGCATGGGTTGAATATAATAATTCCCTTCTCCCGGCTGTGTGCTCCAAAGCACCTCTCACTCACATGGCTCTCCATCATGTGATCGGGTCTTTCTCACAGGCTACAAGTGAAGACAGACACATCGGGTACCAGAGGTGTGGACTCGAGTCATGTGACTTGGACTCGAGTCAGACTCGAGTCATGAATTTGATGACTTCAGACTCGACTCGACAAAATGTACAAAGACTTGCAACTCGACTTGGACTTTAACATCAATGACTCGTGACTTCACTTGGACTTGCGCCTTATGACTCGAGAAGACTTGCATGTCGCGCCCATGAAAACTGGGGAAAAAAAAATTCACATGGCCGCGCCGCTCTCCGTTTATCTGCATCTGTGAAAAAAATGTGCACCATCCACCTGTATGCATACAGAGAGCGCGCGCTGCCTGCACGTTATCCAATCACTGTAGTCCCACGTTGTTTTGATTCGACAGCATCTAAGCAGGCACATTGCAAGACAACCAATGAAGCACATCAAGCAACAACGCGCCAGTTGTCAAAATGATACCGAAGATAGTTTGGTTTGGCTATAAAAATTACGAGGTAGTCGACAAAAACGAGTTGCAATCTGCAAAACATGCGGATCGAAGATTACAGACGGAGCTGCCACAACGTCCAACTTTGTTCGACACCTGAAGTTGCACAAAGAAAGGTAAGTTTTGAACGAATGCTACGCACCTTATCGGATGTACCGTAACTTACTAGCTAGCTGCTGCATATTTACTGTATCAACGAGACAAACGCACGTCTCCCTTGCTGGTTCATGCTTACAAAAATATGGATTTTTGAACTGCTATTATATGGACATTCTAAAACGCTTTCGTGAAAAACGCTTAACGTTCTTTAATGTACTAAGACAGTGTTATTAAAAGACCAAACTCTGTAAATATCATATTAATAAAGTATACTATGTACAAAACATCAGATGAGCCCAGAATATGAACGCAAACACGTTTAATAACACGTTGCGTTTTCCTCCCATTGAAAACTATTATAAGAAAAGGCTTAACGTGTCTTAATATACTGAGACAGTAATATTAAAAGACCAAACTATAAATATCATATTAATAAAGTATACTAAATGTACAAAACATCAGATGAGGCCAGAATATGAACGCAAACACGTTTAACAACACGTTAAGTGTTTTCCTCCCATAGAAAACCATTATAAGAAAAGGCTTAACATGTCTTATGTAGGCTACTATGTATTCTGGGCTCATCTGATGTTTTGTACATAGTATACTTTATTGATATGATATTTACTTAGTTTGGTCTTTTAATAACACTGTCTTAGTACATAAGACACGTTAAGCCTTTTCTTATAATGGTTTTCTATGGGAGGAAAACGCAACGTGTTATTAAACGTGTTTGCGTTCATATTCTGGGCTCATCTGATGTTTTGTACATAGTATGCTTTATTAATATGATATTTGCAGAGTTTGGTCTTATAATATTACTGTCTTAGTATATTAAGCATTAAGCAACGTTAAGCGTTTTTTCACGTTAAGCGCTTTAGAATTCAGTTTCAGAGTTGCTGGTGTGCTGCCTCATTGAGGTCGTTTATGTAATTTTGGTTAATCACAACTAAGCAGAACTGTCGCTGAAGACAAAATATCACAATTAAACAATGAATGCACCCCCTTTCACAACTCGGATGTAGTTGGTGCATCCCTAAACCCATCCAAGTACAACAGGAAACATAGTAAGACGTATACATTGTAAAGAGGAAAATGATAACACAGTCACAGTAGATCCACCATTAGCCTTCCCTTTTCATATCATGCCCAAACAGCAGACAGCGCATGGACAGAGTGCTACCGTAGTCTACAGTAGGTCTGTGAGGCAGCGCACCACTGGGATATATACAGTATATAATAAAATAATAACGATTATAGTAGTAATGTTCAGAGATGCAATAGATTATTATAGTGCAGTTCTTAACTCATGGGAATATTGTTTAGCTTATTTTTGGTTTAATTTGGTTTACTTTAGTTATTTAATTTATTCAATTATTTTGTTTTTCTATACTTTTCATGCCAACTTGCCATGGCCCCCCTAGAACCCCCTCGCGGCACCCAAGGGTCCCCGTCCCCACTTTGAAAACCACTGCTATAAAGCATATGACTTCAGTTTCTTGAGGGAAAGGGCTTTCTTATGAATTTTGAAGCAGTGAAAATATTCTTAATATTGCATACACTGAAACTGAAATGTATTATCGTAAACCGTAGTGTACAATAGGCAATGAATATTAACACAACAACATTGATATGAGTAAAGAGTAGTTTCAAATACAACATGTGTGGCTGTAAAGGATTTTCTGACATCTGTTTCATATTCTTCTCTGTTACAGGTATGAAGAATACCAGATGAACAAAATCATCGTAGATTAACCACAACAGCCTTCAATCTCACAATTCCTTGACACTCGTGTAGGGCGTTACAGCCTGACCCACCCACAGCAGAAGGCCATCTCCAATGCGATACTGTCTGACTTGATTATTGATTGCAATTTCCCTCTGTCTATTGTGGAAAATAAGAGCTTTCGTCACTTTCTGGCTGTGCTGGACAGCAAGTATACCCCAGTATGTCGCCGAACGCTGACCACAAAAACAGAGAGCCTTGCTGAGGAGAGACGGTCAAAGTTAAAAACTCAATTGAGCAACACTGACCATGTTTCAGTCACTGTGGACATTTGGTCTGATCGAAAGATGAGGGGATTCCTTGGTGTCACTGTGCACTGGATGGAGCGAGATGCAGAGAGGGTACAGCTAAAGACTAATCTCTTGGCCTGCAACCGCTTCAAAGGCTCTCACACAGCAGAGCGAATCTGTGACCAATTTGAGGCAATATGTGATGAATACAACATCAAAGCTAAATTGGACTATATAATTAGTGACAATGCTGCTAACATGCGCAAGGCATTTACAGTCTGCTTCCCCAGCGAACAGGAGGAAGATGAAGATGCTGGAGATAATCTTGATGATCCTGAGCTATGGCATGACTTAACCCAAGAAGACCAGCAAACCGTCGATGCTGCTATGGCAAAGAAACAGTGCCTGCAGTGTTTTGCACACACATTGCAGCTGGTTGTGGGAGACGGTTTGAAAGAAACAAAAGCGGCATGTCCTTCTCTCTCCAAGTTATCAAAACTTAGCTCCCTGCTCCACACAAGCACAACGTTTAAAGACATCTTCGATGGTGAATTTGGGGAGCACAGAGGCATCCCTGCTGCAGTGAGCACGAGGTGGAATTCCACACTGCGGCAGGTAAAAGCAGTCCTTCATTGTGATCAGCAAAAGCTCTGCGCAGTTCTTGAGAAGGCCGGGCATAAAGAACTGTCATTCACACCACGAGAGTGGAATCTGCTGAAGGAGTTGGTGGACATCTTAAAACCGTTCGGAGAAGCAACTGATTTGACACAGGGGGAGAAAGTCATTACAATCAGTGCAGTTGTTCCATCCATCTTGTCCCTCAATCACCATCTTGAGAAGCTGAAGCCTCAAGTTCGTTTCCTGAGTGGCCTGGTCAGAGGTCTGCAGGCATCCCTGAAAAAAAAGATTTCTTGGGATCTTCATTAATGTAAAAATGGCCCAGTCTCAAGAAGGGATCACTGCCCCCTTTTCAGACACAGTCTACCTGAAAGCAGCTGCCTTGGATCCAGCCTTTTGTCTGCTGTGGATTGAGCCCCATGTGCTGGTCAACCGTGACATCAAGGCAGAGGTGGCACAACGAGTTAAAGGTAAATATTATTGACTTGCAATGCAACTTAAATGCAACGTACAATAATTTGATCTTAATCTGATATAGGATCTAATGTGATATTAATCTGACTTTAACAATAATAAAAAATTTCAGTCTTGAACAGTATCATCAACATCAGAAATAAGGGCTCTTTTGTTTCTGCTGTTGTGACACGTTTTTATTTTTATTTTTAGAATTGATCCTGCAAGATGCTGCAGAGACAGAGCAGCCTGTGCCGGTGCCTGCTGAAGAAGAACTAGAGGACATGGAAGGAGAAGGGCTGTTTGCTGCATACCATAAGAGGCAGAAAAGGGATGTTGGGACCCCACCAGCAGTACAGCTAAGTCACTACATTGACATGGCAGAAGGACAGAATGCCCTTTTGTTCTGGGCACTGAACAGTAAGACTCTTCCTTCACTCTTTCAAGTAGCCATCCGAGTCTTGGCAGTGCCTGCTTCTAGTGCTCCAGTGGAGCGAGTTTTCAGCCATGGTGGCATCATTCTGCGTCCCCATCGTGCACAAATGACTGACAGACTTTTGGCCAATTTGATCTTTTGCAAATGCAATGCAGTATAGGGGCCTCCCTCCACCTGTCCACAGCACGCATGCGCGCACACACACTCACTCTCTGCTCATCACCTGTCCACACAGCTCTCTCTCTCCTGTGGTAGGAGTTTCACATGGAGTAAGATCTGTTCATTTGCAGTGCAGGTTCCCACACTGTTTTTACTTCCAGAGCTTTGGTGTTTGTCCTTCCCCGTAAACCATTTTTTTTTCTTCTCTCTCTCTCTCTCTCTCTCTCTCTCTCTCTCTCTCTCTCTCTCTCTCTCTCTCTCTCTCTCTCTCTCTCTCTCTCTCTCTCTCTCTCTCTCTCTCTCTCTCTCTCTCTGCATTGTTCTAGTGCAATATGCTGTTCAAATACAAGCATTTTTTTGTGAAAATTAAATGTTATGTTTTTTGCTGTATTTGATTAATGTTATTGTATAAAAAGGTTTAAATAAATACAAATCTTACAGACATACATGATTTGTATACATTTTATTTCTGTGGTAAGAGGACTTGAAATGACTCGAAACTAAAATGGTAGGACTTTGGACTCGACTTGAGACTTGATGGCTTTGACTTTTGACTCGACTTGGGACTTGCCTCATCTTTGACTCGACTTGACTCGGGACTCGAGGGCAAAGACTTGAGACTTACTTGTGACTTGCATAACAATGACTTTGTCCCACCTCTGTCGGGTACGCAACTGCGCGAGTCCTTATCCAATTCCAAGGCGCATATTGAAGATATTGGAAGAACTTTCCACATTTACTTTTTGTCAGCCAACAAGATGAGTAGGCCTAACGAACAGCAAAAGCACTAGCCTTTTGTTAATCTACTATCTCCCATAGTACAAAGGTTTACCTATTCTGTACGATAAATACATATTCCAAACATAGTCTGGGACAGTTGTGGGATGCGATAGATCCCAAATTAGTACAATCACAAGCATCAGAAACCCTTTTTTAAGTAATGAGGCTGACGCAGCAGATCAGAATGTTTAGCTTAAAATGTTGATAAACTATTAGGCTATTTCTTCACTTTATAAGCACAGCAATGCGCACAAGGCTACAAGTGCAAATGTTCCATTAGCAGGAAAACACCATTCTCAAAAGTGACCGCAAATGCGATTATGCATGTAATGCTTTTATTATAAAAGTGCATTTTTATGGTGAAAATTATCTTCCTCAAACTTCAAACTCACGCGCTGCATATGTATGCCAGTTAAGCTCTACACCCCTTGTAAAGCGGATTAATGTGCTTAATTTAAAAAAGTTAGTTGTGATACAAACCTTATCAAAAAATATAGGCCTATGGGGTAGGCTAATTGAGGTGTGCGACTATGATTTGAAAAAGTTGCAAAGAAAGGCATGGATAAAGCTATGGTGAAAAGCCTAGGAAAAAGACTTGCTGGCACGAAAATAGGCATGAATGATCAGTTCCCGAGGGAGATTGTAGAAAGGCGCAAAGTTCTGTATCCAATCTTCAAGGAAAACAGATTAAAAGGGAAACGTGTTGCACTAGTGGTGGATAAATTATATATTGACAACCAAATGTTCAGAGACACAAAGACTACTCCATGGCTATTCTAAAAGTTGTAATAGAGGAGTCAAATATTGGAGCACCTGATACTAGCAATGATAGGGATTGTAATATTAAATAACATTTATAGTAAGTATAGTATTTTATAAAAGGATAAAACGATATAACAAGCAGAATAATACATCTTATAATACAAATAATTATAACATGGCTTTTTTGGCGGGAGGTTGTTGTTTTGGCGGATGGTTGTTGTGGTTGGTCCTGTGTTCTCTCTGGTGTCCTATCCCCCTTGAGGCAGATGTGGATGCGGGTGTGTTTGCATGCTCGGCCCATTTCTTCCGCAGTCAACCATGTGGTGTGCATTTTTGTGTTTGAAAAGGTGCGGCGTTAAGTGAGTGAGAGGGGAAATGGTTGCATATCCCAGAGCCGACCAGGGGTCTATGAGCAGGGGTAGTGAGAGAGAGAGCTTTCAATTTTGTGTAGATGAGGGATATACATTTTTAAATATAGTATACATCTAATCTAATTTTTCATTGTCCTATCATGATGGAAAGATCCCTAACCCTATAACCTGGACACCCAACTGAGCGACCCATACACCAAAGAGAAGTTCCCATCTCTTTTATGGACCTGCTGTGAATATGCAGCCTAAACAGAGAAATAAATGCGGTCAGAGACCTACTTCAGCAGCACCGCCCCCTCAAGATTCTGAGCCTGCCTGGCAGGGTTGGTCCTACAAAGCCAGAGCCCCCTGATGGGAGAGCATAATATACAAGGAAATTCTCAAAGCTGCTAATGAGAACCTTTACGACCTTTTTACCTAGCCGGTGGGGATTCCGGTGGGGTACGCCCACCCAGGTAGTGGCAGTGCTGGCAACACTGGCTGCAGTAACCCATGGGGAGGGGGTCACACTCGGACAATCAGAGAGGGGGTTTATCATTGTGGCCCAGGTGGCACAAAATAATCAAAGGTCTGACCGCATGGAGATGCTTGGGAAAATGGTTACAACAGGGGATCAGAGTGTTTGTGTCTCAGGTGAAGAGGGTGGATCTGATCTCCATCACCTAGGACTTGACATAGATTAAGTAGATTAATCAAATCTCACATTGTTATCAATTTCTGCTCAATCTGCATGCTTTCTCAATCAGCTTTAACTGTATGTGCACTCGTAAATCAAGTTATTTCTCGAGTTGGGCTCTGGGATATAACAGCTGTTGAGTATCTGATTTTATGGTGGATTGTGGAGGAGGGGGGTTGAGTGTGTTGGAGTATGTGCGTGTGTGCTTGTCTGGCATCTGTTGTGGGGGGGTGGGGATGTTGGGGGGGAGGGTATGGGATGGACCGCAGGGATTATTTGCTAGGATAATAATTGCTTGTCAATGAATTAAGTGTAATACAATGGCAATCCGGGTTATATGTTGGTATTATTACGCATATTAAATGATAATGATGGAAAATAGGATATGCATAATAATAAATAAATAAAATAAAAAATATATATATATATATATGAGGTGAAAGCATTGGAAATGCTTTTGGCGGTTAATCTGCTTCTGTTTTGTGGGTGCCACTGTGTGCTGTTTTCGATGGATGGGTCCTGGCCTCTCGGGGCCTTAGGGATACGGAGGGACGTGGGTGGGATGCTGATCACTGGGATGACGGCTCAACTTGGGATGGGGAGGGGCTTTAGCGGGGGAATTAGTGGAGAACAATTGAAGGGTTACTCCGTAGCAATGCAAATATCATGGTACAGCTATATGAAGACTCAATCATTACGCTATTTTTTATTGGTAAATTTACAAACATATATAATAATAAATAGACTTGAAACTTGTATCTCATTATGGTGTATGGTGAAATAAGTATAGCCAGTTATAATTGTAATGGCTTAGCTGATAATAACAAAAGAAGAACAATATTTACATGGCTCAAAGAGAAGGAATATAATATCTATTGTATACAGGAAACTCATTCAACAATTCGAGATTAAGTAGCGTGGAAAAAATAATGGGGGGGGGGAAATATACTTCTCCCATGGGCAAAGAAATTCAAAAGGGGTGATGATATTAATAAATAGTAATTTCGATCCGAATGTGCAAATTGTCCAAATAGATACGCAAGGTAGATGGATTATTTTAAATATGTTATTGGACCATAAACAGATATGGCTCATTAACCTTTACGGACCAAATAATGATGATCCACAATTCTTTGACAATATATATAATAAATTATCAAGCCTGCAAGCAACTCAAGACAATATTATTATGGTGGGGGATTATAATACTGTTTTAAATAGCTCAATGGACCGTAAAGGAAATCATACCACAAACAATCACCCACATGCTCTTAAGGAAATTGTGAATGTCATGGATACATTAGAACTAGTAGATATATGGAGGCTTAAATATACTGATCTAGTGAGATATACATGGCGGAGACTGAATCAAGCTAGTCGTCTTGACTTCTTTCTTATCTCATTCTCGTTGGCACCAAAAGTAAAAAAGTGTTGATAGGGGACAGAATGCGGTCGGACCATCATATAATAGGCATATACATTACTCTTACTGAATTTCCACGTGGGCGAGGATATTGGAAATTTAATCAAAGCCTATTGGATGATAATTTATTCATAATTAGAACAAAGGAATTTATTACTGACTTTTTCCAACATAACATAGGTTCAGCGAATCCCCTTATTGTATGGGACACCTTTAAATGTGCCTTTAGAGGCCATGCAATTCAGTACTCATCTCGAAAACAAAAGCAATTTAGGTCAAAAGAGTTTATACTAAGAAAGGAAAAAGAAAATCTAACAGAACAGATAGATGGCAATAAAAACTGTAACATAGAGGCTCAGCATAAATTAGAGGAAAAACAAAAAGAAATGGAGAAACTTATTCAAGAAAGATCAAGTGTAATATATTATAAAAAATAAAGCAAACTGGATGGAATATGGGGAAAAATGCACAAAATTATTTTTTAATCTTCAACATAGGAATGCTACCAAAAAGAACTTAATGAAACTGGTTACAATTGACGGAGTCACCCATAATTCACCAAATTATATTTTGAAGGAAGAAACAAAGTACTTTAAGCATATGTTTTCTTTTCAGTCGCCTCCATCTCCTCTAACTGAAGCTAATTGTAGAGATTTTTTTTTCTATTGATAATGTCAAATTAACAGCCACACAGAAAGACTCATGTGAAGGTGAAATTACAGAGGAGGAACTTCTGGATGCAATTAAAGACTTTAATTCCGGGAAAACTCCAGGGTTGGATGGCATACCAGTCGAGGTATACCAAACCTTTTTTGATATACTAAGCGGACCGTTATTAGCATGTTTTAACCACTCCTATGTAAATGGTAGATTATCTGACACGCAGGAAGAAGGTCTGATCTCATTATTACTGAAACAGGATACAAGTGGAAAATATAAAGATCCAGTCTATTTACAAAATTGGAGTCCCCTTACACTTCAGTGTTGTGATGCAAAAATCCTAGCAAAATGTATAGCGCATAGAATTAAAAAGGTATTGTCGGATATTATTCATTCTAATCAGACAGGTTTTTTACATGGAAGATACATTGGAGATAATATAAGGCAAGTATTGGAAACAATAGAACACTATGGAAAATATGGGAAACCAGGCCTGCTATTCATAGCAGACTTCGAAAAGGCATTTGATAAAGTTCGACTGGGGTTTATATATAAATGCCTGGAGCATTTCAATTTTGGAGAATCTCTTATAAAATGGGTCAAAATCATGTATGGTAACCAGTGGCGGCTGGTGAAAAATATTCTCGGTGGGGCTGTGCCATACTTTTTTTTTCCTGTAACCATCGCGATATATTTTAACACAAACTGCAGGACAGCAGTGCTCAGTGAAACATTCAGTAATTATTTAATGCCAATATTAAAAAGTTGAGGCATTCTTACACAAAAACATATTACACAAACCCAAGCCTTTCATTTGCATTTAAAGTGAACTTTTTACCATTGGTAGTAAACAGGCAACGCAACAGGCATGCTGTCAGAACAGAGGGAAAGTGGACAATAACATGAAATTATTATAAAGTTTATAGGAAATCTTACACTGTATAAAAGGATGTATAATATAGAAATGGATATCAAGTGGATGAACTCAAACCTTTGATCTGGAAGAATAGCATACAGTATTTTATGATCATACTAAATGTGACTAATTGTTAATGTGCTCCAGAACTGCAACAATTAATTGATACAAAACAACATATATACAGTAATATTAGCAAAGACACTATTAAGACTTTCTAGAGTACCATATATAACTGGATTTTTTATGCTAAGGTCAACTATATACAAAGAAACATGCGGCCAGAGCTGCTCTGTGTGTGTGTGTCTGTCATCTTATTTGTACAGGAATTTTGCCCGTCTGTCCTTCTGAGTGGCAAACCTCTCAATGACCCTTTGATTAAAGTCAGGAATGTCCCTGACAAGTTTCTTCTCCATGGAGAGCATGGCCAGAGCGTTCAGGCGATCCTGTGTCATGCTGTTTCTCAGGAAGGTCTTGATCCTTTTCAGTGTAGAGAAGCACCTTTCTGACTCAGCAGTTGTCATGGGTGTGGTGATGAGGATCTTGAGGAGGCTGGCAGTCTCTGTGAAAGTGCTCTGAAGGTTGTTCTCCATGAAGAACTGGTACAGGGGCACTGCACCACTACAAGCCTTGAACTCACTGTTCTCATAGATGAGGGACAGTTCGGTTTTTGAGCTTGGCCTTGTTCAACATGGGGTACGCCTCCACGGTTGTTTCAAGCGCTGTATCGGGGAACTTCACACTGTGTTGTGGGAACAACTCTCCGTGCAATAGTGTTGCGCTGATGAGGTGCTGGGTGAAGGAGAACCTCTCTTTGGCATGACTCAGGATGGTATCACATACCTGTAAAAGATACATCATCAGCTTTAATTTGCAATTAAGCTATTTTGATGCAAGTGATCCTGACTGACACATGCCTATGTCCAACTCAAGTATATGATTACCAAGGTGCTGATTGTTCAGGGTTTTGGCTACATACTACCAGGCCTGAAAAAAGTTCTATGGGGAAACACTGACAATTACATCACAACTTACCTCTATAGCCAACCTCTGTTGTTCTCCTGGTCCCAGCATCCTCCGTCGCTTGATGGGCTGTTGCTGCTCGTCAGATGCGCTGTCCCCACACAAAGAGGGAATTGAGGCCCTGGGTCCAAAAAATAAAGTTTAATTTGATAACTTGCAATCAGACTTCTTAGCTCACTGTAATTCCCCCTCAACACACAACCAGTGACTTATATATATATATATATATATATATATATATATATATAGACAGACAGACAGACAGACAGATAGTGTGTATATACACACAAACTATGTCTAGTAACTGCTTTTAACCTGTGATGCTACATAATTAACTGATGTTATTACGTTTTTAAAGCCTTTTTCTATTACATTTGTGAGAGGGATGCAACATCATTTTGTTCTGCTGTGCACTTAGCAATAAAGTTAATCTTCAATAACAACTAGGCCTCTTCTAGAAATTGACCTGGTGGACACCTGAATAATTATTACAAACTGTGTAGTACTTTCCTGCATTATTATCAACGTCTGATTGTGTCTTTTTGGACAAACACTTGTTCTCGTGGTCGAGTAACAACAACTGCGCTCCTTGGTGTGGGGTGGTACTTGGTGAGAGAGGGAGAGAGACGACCCAAATTGGAGTAAACTAGAAAACGGACGTTACACATGGCGGAGTGGCATTACCACATTTAACAAACCAAACATTGAAATACCGTTATAGAAGGTAAAGTAAAAACCCAAACTGGTCTGTGCATCAATACCGGTATATAGTAATATATAGGCAACATACCGTAAATCTGTATCAATTATGTATCAGTTTTACATGTGACCCATATCAAATTTGCGCATTCACACTGAAGGAGCACACAAATGCAATGCTCATTTGGCGTGATTGTCGTGGTAACACAGGTGAAAAAAATCCTGAATGGTATCCTAATGGCAGCCATTTTGGTTAGGGGAGAAATACAAACAACTCTACTGCCATACATTCCAATTAGACTGAAGGCATACAGTTGTGTCCAAATATATTGGCACCCTTGGGCTTTTTCTTAAATAATTCCCTATTTCTTCTAAAATCAGTTGAAATATGAGAGGAAAAAATGGGTCTCCACACCTTTAATTATATTTCTGTAAACTTAAGTTTACAATTGTAATTTAGAAAATATAGACAAATGTCATGGACTAAATTATTGGCACCCTGGAGCTAGTACTTGGTTGCACAGCTTTTGGCCAAGATAGCTGCCAACATATGCTTATTGTAGACATCAATGAGCTTGCTGCACCTTTTCTGCTGGCAATTTGGCCCATTCTTCAGCAGCAAACTGCTGTAATTCTTCAATGTTTGAGGGTTGCACTCCACCAACTTCTTTTTTCAGATCTTGCCAAAACTAATGTGGTCCCGTGTAGCTCAGTTGGTAGAGCATGGCGCTTGCAACGCCAGGGTTGTGGGTTCGTTTCCCACGGGGGCCAGTATGAAAAAATGTATGCACTCTTAACTGTAAGTCGCTCTGGATAAGAGCGTCTGCTAAATGACTAAAATGTAATGTAAATGTCTTCTCTTTCCTTTTAAAATACTAAAACAAATATAATTGTGACGGCTCTATGATAATCACTCACTTTGATGACCAGACACATTTAGGCTTTTAAACTGTTGTAAGTGAACTATTCATCTTTCTAACAGCATCTTTATCAGCCAATAGTAAATATAGTTATTTACCTGATTGTTAGCATGCTTTCTGTGAACCTCTGGACAAGTGCTTTAATGAAGACAGGGTCGATGTTCCTCTTCTGCAGCTGGCTGAAAAGCATGTCCACATTTGGCATGATCTTGTGGAACAGTGCCAGGAAAAAACAGAAAGCCTCGTCTTGAGCATCCTCACAAAGCCCCCCGCTCTCTCTGACAGTCGGGGCATCAAAGTTCCCAGAGTCTCTGATGGTCTGGAAACACGTTAGGAGGTCATCCCTGTACTGCGTACACAGTGTTGTGTAACGGTAGCTGTCTTCAGGTGCTCCTCCAGCACACTGTCGAGGAGGCAACAAAATCCACTAAGCCCCGGAAAATGCCGGGGTTGTCCGAGGAGTCAGTCTCCTCGTGCCCACGCAAGGCCAACTCAAAAGCCCCACAGAACTTCACACAATCGATAATTTTGGATAGAATGTGCCTGTTTTTATCCACCTCCTCATTGTGTTTCCTCACCGCAATCCTGGCCGTCATCCAGCTGCGTAGCAATGTTCACCCCTTCCTAATACAGCTAGCTTTACAGAGTTGTCCATGTGTGCCCTGGTGTTCTCATGTTTCTTTACCTTCTCTGACAGGTGCTTCATATCCCTCACTCCGGTACCTGTCCATGCTGAATCTGACCCCGTCGTTTTAAAAAGCAAGCACGGAAAGCAAAATAAAGCATTAGCATCAGTGCACCCAGCTAGCCAAGCCTTCCTGGTGTACCAGCTACGGGAGAAGCCGGCGCATATACTGCTTCCCTTTCTCGCTAGCCTGCTGTCTGATTGAGAGGTCAGGTTGATCTGGGCCCAGCTCTTTCACCCGAACTTTCTCTGACAAAGTTCTCCTCTCAAACGGATCTTGGAGGAGAGATTTCACCGAGTTAGGGTTGGGTCTTGGAGGAGTAACGTTTGCGTTCGCCATTGTCGTCTAGTAAAAATGGCGCCACTGGAGCCCGGTCCTTATTTTATCAGGGGCGAGCTTGGGGGCGATAAAATAATCGCCCTCCTTGGATTCGAATTAAAATCGCTGATTAGCTACATTTTATGTCATACATTCATATCTTAAATTAGCAATTGGCTTAACTGCTACGTAGACCCGCCTCCTCGGGGCACTTTCTGTATCGCCCAGAGCTGACGAGGCGTTTGACAGGCAGAGGAAAGGTTGCGAATATGATTTTCTATCATATCTTAACATATTACTGTGTGCATTCCATATTTCAAACACACAAATATTGACATACTGATGTTTTTATTATTATTATTATTTTTTTATTTTTAAAAAATAATAATTTTATTTAAGGCGCGCCTAGCGCCCTCTATCGGCCAGCCGCCACTGATAGTAACCCTAGGTGTAAAATAGTAAATAATGGCTATTTCTCAGAAAGTTTTAAACTGTCAAGAGGAATGAAACAAGGATGTCCACTATCGGCATATCTATTTATTGTGGCCATCGAGATGTTAGCTATTAAAATCAGATCCAATAATAATATCAGAGGATTAGAAATACAGGGCTTAAAAACAAAGGTGTCATTGTACGCTGATGATTCATGTTTTCTTTTAAATCCACAACTAGAATCCCTCCACAGCCTCATAGAGGATCTAGATACATTTTCTAACCTCTCTGGATTACAACCAAATTATGACAAATGTACTATATTACGTATTGGATCACTAAAAATACAATTTTTACATTACCATGTAGTTTACCAATAAAATGGTCTGATGGTGATGTGGATATACTCGGAATACATATCCCAAAGGAAATAAATGATCTCACGTCAATAAATTTTAATAGAAAGTTAGCAAAAATAGATAAGATCTTACTACCATGGAAAGGAAAATACCTGTCAATTTGTGGAAAAATCACCCTGATTAACTCTTTAGTATTATCCCAGTTTACCTATTTGCTTATGGTCTTGCCTACGCCTAGCGAACAGTTTTTAAAATTATATGAGAAAAAAATATTCAATTTTATTTGGAACGGCAAGCCAGACAAAATTAAAAGAGCATATTTATATAATGAATATGAATTCGGAGGACAGAAATTATTAAATATTAAAGCATTAGACCTATCACTAAAAGCTTCAGTCATACAAAAGTTATACTTAAATCCGAACTGGTTCTCAAGCAAATTAGTAAGATTGTCTCACCCAATGTTCAAGAAAGGCCCTTTTCCCTTTATTCAGATTACAACCTCTCACTTTCAGTTATTTGAAAAGGAAATAATCTCCCAAATGTCACTATTTCTAAAACAAGGCATAGAAAGTTGGTTGCAATTTCAATTTAATCCTCCAGAAACGACAGAACAAATAATGCAACAAATATTGTGGTTAAATTCAAATATACTGTTTGACAAAAAACCTTTATTTTTTGACAGAATGTTTAAAAAAGGAATAATCTTCGTAAATGATATCATCGGTAGGACTGGTGGAGTTATGTCACACATGCAGCTAACAAAAACATATGGAAATGTCTGCTCTACCCAAAATTACGACCAAATAATTGCAGCCTTACCGCAAAAGTGGAAGAGGAAAGTGGAAGGGGGAGAAAGTAAGGAACTTGTCTGTCGGCCTTGCATTAAAGAACATAATTGGTTAAGGAAAACTGTGATAAATAAAAAAGTATATCAGTTTCACTTAAGGACCAAAGGATTGACAGCCGTCCCATATAGATTGCAAAATAGTTGGGAAGAGATCTTTGACGTACCGATCCCATGGCATAGTGTTTATGAACTGACACGCAAAACGACACCGGATTCAAAAATTAGAATATTTCAATTTAAATTATTATATAAAATTCTTGCTACCAATAGAATGTTATTTATATGGGGGATACAATCTTCCCAGCTCTGCAGGTTTTGCTGTGAAGAGACAGAATCATTAGATCATTTGTTTTGGTTCTGTCCATTTGTAGCTTGTTTTTGGACACAGGTCCAGGAATGGCTAAAGGGTTGCAAGATTTACCTGGAACTAACCTTGCAGATAGCATTACTGGGTGATCTGAAAAGTCATAGTCAATCAATCAATAATATAATAATACTTTTAGCAAAAATGTTTATTTTTAATTCACAATCTGTAGAAGCAATGAATAGAAAGGTTCAGAATTTTTGTAAAACATCACAGTACGGTTGAAATATATATGGCAAATAGAAATCCTATATGGATGGTTTTAAGAGATAGATGGGAGGTATTGAATACAGTTGAAGGATGGGACTAATAACAAATAACAACAAATAATAACAAAGATAGCTAATAATGTAAGCATACTGTGTCCATAATAAGTATATACGTTGTATGTTGGGAGCTTTTGGGAAGGAGCACAGTTAGAAAGATATGCCATATAGAAGCAAACCGGATGGACACCATGAAAATGATCGGAGAGGTTGAGAGTAGAAGAAGTTCAGGAGCAAAAAAAAAATATATATATATATATATATATATATATATATATACACAGTGGGGAAAAAAAGTATTTAGTCAGCCACCAATTGTGCAAGTTCTCCCACTTAAAAAGATGAGAGTGGCCTGCAATTTTCATCATAGGTACACGTCAACTATGACAGACAAATTGAGAAAAAAATTCCAGAAAATCACATTGTAGGATTTTTATGAATTTATTTGCAAATTATGGTGGAAAATAAGTATTTGGTCACCTACAAACAAGCAAGATTTCTGGCTCTCACAGACCTGTAACTTCTTCTTTAAGAGGCTCCTCTGTCCTCCACTCGTTACATGTATTAATGGCACCTGTTTGAACTTGTTATCAGTATAAAAGACACCTGTCCACAACCTCAAACAGTCACACTCCAAATTCCACTATGGCAAAGACCAAAGAGCTGTCAAAGGAAACCAGAAACAAAATTGTAGACCTGCACCAGGCTGGGAAGACTGGATCTGCAATAGGTAAGCAGCTTGGTTTGAAGAAATCAACTGTGGGAGCAATTATTAGGAAATGGAAGACATACAAGACCACTGATAATCTCCCTCGATCTGGGGCTCCACGCAAGATCTCACCCCGTGGGGTCAAAATGATCACAAGAACGGTGAGCAAAAATCCCAGAACCACATGGGGGGACCTAGTGAATGACCTGCAGAGAGCTGGGACCAAAGTAACAAAGCCTACCATCAGTAACACACTACGCCGCCAGGGACTCAAATCCTGCAGTGCCAGATGTGTCCCCCTGCTTAAGCCAGTACATGTCCAGGCCCGTCTGAAGTTTGCTAGAGTGCATTTGGATGATCCAGAAGAGGATTGGGAGAATATCATATGGTCAGATCAAACCAAAATATAACTTTTTGGTAAAAACTCAACTCGTCGTGTTTGGAGGACAAAGAATGCTGAGTTGCATCCAAAGAACACCATACCTACTGTGAAGCATGTGGGTGGAAACATCACGCTTTGGGGCTGTTTTTCTGCAAAGGGACCAGGACGACTGATCCGTGTAAAGGAAAGAATGAATGGGGCTATGTATCGTGAGATTTTTTGTGAAAACCTCCTTCTATCAGCAAGGGCATTGAAGATGAAACGTGGCTAGGGTATTTCAGCATGACAATGATCCCAAACACACCGCCCGGGCAACGAAGTAGTGGCTTCATAAGAAGCATTTCAAGGTCCTGGAGTGGCCTAGCCAGTCTCCAGATCTCAACCCCATAGAAAATCTTTGGAGGGAGTTGAAAGTCCGTGTTGCCCAGCGACAGCCCCAAAACATCACTGCTCTAGAGGAGATCTGCATGGAGGAATGGGCCAAAATACCAGCAACAGTGTGTGAAAACCTTGTGAAGACTTACAGAAAACGTTTGACCTGTGTCATTGCCAACAAAGGGTATATAACAAAGTATTGAGAAACTTTTGTTATTGACCAAATACTTATTTTCCACCATAATTTGCAAATAAATTCATAAAAAATCCTACAATGTGATTTTCTGGATTTTTTTTCTGATTTTGTCTGTCAAAGCTGACGTGTACCTATGATGAAAATTACAGGCCTCTCTCATCTTTTTAAGTGGGAGAACTTGCACAATTGGTGGCTGACTAAATACTTTTTTCCCCCACTGTATATATATATATTGGCAATGACACAGGTCAAACGTTTTCTGTAAGTCTTCACAAGGTTTTCACACACTGTTTCTGGTATTTTGGCCCATTCCTCCATGCAGATCTCCTCTAGAGCAGTGATGTTTTGAGGCTGTCGCTGGGCAACACAGACTTTCAACTCCCTCCAAAGATTTTCTATGGGGTTGAGATCTGGAGACTGGCTAGGCCACTCCAGGACCTTGAAATGCTTCTTACGAAGCCACTCCTTCGTTGCCCGGCGGTGTGTTTGGGATCATTGTCATGCTGAAAGACTCAGCCACATTTCATCTTCAATGCCCTTGCTGATGGAAGGAGGTTTTCACTCAAAATCTCACGATACATGGCCCCATTCATTCTTTCCTTTACACGGATCAGTCGTCCTGGTCCCTTTGCAGAAAAACAGCCCCAAAGCATGATGTTTCCACCCCCATGCTTCACAGTAGGTATGGTGTTCTTTGGATCCAACTCAGCATTCTTTGTCCTCCAAACATGACAAGTTGAGTTTTTACCAAAAAGTTATATTTTGGTTTCATCTGACCATATGACATTCTCCCAATCCTCTTCTGGATCATCCAAATGCACTTCAGACGGGCCTGGACATGTACTGGCTTAAGCAGGGGGACACGTCTAGCACTGCAGGATTTGAGTCCCTGGCGGCGTAGTGTGTTACTGATGGTAGGCTTTGTTACTTTGGTCCCAGCTCTCTGCAGGTCATTCACTAGGTCCCCCGTGTGGTTCTGGGATTTTTGCTCACCGTTCTTGTGATCATTTTGACCCCAAGGGGTGAGATCTTGCGTGGAGCCCCAGATCGAGGGAGATTATCAGTGGTCTTGTATGTCTTCCATTTCCTAATAATTGCTCCCACAGTTGATTTCTTCAAACCAAGCTGCTTACCTATTGCAGATTCAGTCTTCCCAGCCTGGTGCAGGTCTACAATTTTGTTTCTGGTGTCCTTTGACAGCTCTTTGGTCTTGGCCATAGTGGAGTTTGGAGTGTGACTGTTTGAGGTTGTGGACAGGTGTCTTTATACTGATAACAAGTTCAAACAGGTGCCATTAATACAGGTAACGAGTGGAGGACAGAGGAGCCTCTTAAAGAAGAAGTTACAGGGTCTGTGAGAGCCAGAAATCTTGCTTGTTTGTAGGTGACCAAATACTTATTTTCCACTATAATTTGCAAATAAATTCATTAAAAATCCTACGATGTGATTTTCTGGATTTTTTTCCCTCAATTTGTCTGTCATAGTTGACGTGTACCTATGATGAAAATTACAGGCATCTCTCATCTTTTTAAGTGGGAGAACTTGCACAATTGGTGGCTGACTAAATACTTTTTTCCCCCACTGTATATATATAATATAATTATTGTAAAATTAACTCTGTCCATAAGGTGTAGATAGTAAGTATAGACCGGAAGTAGAGGCCTGGGCATTGTTGTTCACAAATTTACTCCAAGTAGGGAAAGGATGGTGGGGTTGAAAAGTAATGAAGGGGAGTATATATATATTTTAAAAAAACATGGGGGATTGGAAGTGATGCAGACAATTACATTGATAGAAGATACAATCTATCTGCAATATTAAGCTGATCCATTCACGAAAAAATAAAATAATAATAATAATAATAATAATTTTTAAAAAATCAGAAATAAATAAAAAAAAATTAACAAAAGAAAATAAAGAAAATAACAAATAATAAAAAAACTAAATAAGAAAGGCATGCGCTGTTTCTTGCCTTAAGCTGGGCATCATTCACAAATGATAGGCTAATATTGTCACCCAACACACTATTCTTGATTTAATCTTGTCTTTACATGTACTAAATAATATAGGTTTGAAATTTGCACCTGTCTCGAAACAGGGGCAGGGGAAAAAAATAAATATCAACCAATGCACTTAAATAGCGAATGGAGGACACTATTCCCCTAATATTATTGTGAAGCATTTGGGTCAATCTTCAGAGACGGACAATAGTATTGTTGTTGAGCTAAACTTTTCAATCTGGAGAGAAACTGAATTAGCAAAGAGACTGTTGCTTACCTTACTAGAAAGTAACTAGTTAAAGGGGGGCTGAACTTCCTGATTTGGCCTCATTTTTCGGCTTGCTTGTTAAGAAATGCTAGCGGCCATGACTGAAGCTAAACAAGTCTTGGGTGTGTGGTTTGATGTGGGTGTTTTTTGGGTGTGTCTTTGCTATTCAACCACAACAAATGAGGGCAGTAGTGAGTAATGACCACGAGGTAAGCTAAGCTAGCTTTGCTATGGATACATTTTTTGAAGTTGAGTACTTCTCCTCTCCTGACTGATGATCTGCTAATTCAGTTCTAAGTGTAGTCTAAAGCATGCACTGATCTTGTGTTTAGCCAATCTGACAGCAGCTAGCTAGCATAGTTTAGGGATAGCTGCAGCTGTCAAATAACAGTTATGCCAACAGTGTCTGGAATGTGTTTCATTAGACACTCGTTCTACAACACCTTGATACGAAAGTAGCTTGCAGCTTGAAATACGTTATGTAAAGACATTACCGTTTAAACTATATAAACTGTGAGTGCCGGTCTTCAATCAGCTCAGCGGTCCTACAACACAATATTCTATAGTTTTGTCTAGTCTCTCCTTATGTCCGCTGTTAGATCTTTCATGGGTGACAAATCCCAAAACTACTAATATCCCTAGAGGTGTTGGCTACATGTGGACATTGCACAAACATCGCCCAGCTTGAGTGTAAATACATTTATCAACAAGAAAACAAATCGATGGGTTTGTTCGTGTTACAAAGACAAAACATTTTCTGCTCTAAATATCATATTGATGTACTTATAAAGGCAGTATGCCTACATTTTAACTAGCAAATGAAAATAAGTTGTGTGTAGAGTACAACTTCAGCTGTCTAACAAGAACTAGAATAGCATTCTATTTATATGGTATATTGTAAGGATTTGGCTGTCTAACCACACACTGACATGCACAGCTCTCTGGGTGAGGTTCTGTCTTTAAGTCTCCAGTGGGTGATAAAATCCCTTCCATTTATGTAATGTATTAAAGGTTATGGACAGGTGGAGGCAGGTGGCAAGAGGGGTGGAGTGTATGACACTCCATCCTGACACTCCATCCTGGATATGACCAAGTTTGCCTCAACCCATGGGTCCAGCAGGCAGAGTTCAATAACTACAGGCAGATGTGAGATTGAGGAGGATGGCACTCTTCTCATACCACTGTAGCTACCAACCAATTCAACGGTTCCGCCAATCAGCGATTATGATTTACAGCTAATTGACAATGGACATGTGCCAGCATGGCACTGACTGGTTGGCATTACTCACCCTGGCCTAGGAGTAGTCCATTGCGGCACCGTAGATTGGGGCATGGACCTCCTTACAACATACAAGACATATACAAAACCACACAGCACTGATTACATTATTAGTGGTGGTTATGATAGGTGAATTCTAGCTCTGAATTTGCTGATAACTACTTCATTGAGGAAAAGTGTGCTTGTTATGCCTGTGATATGTGGTTGTCCCATCTAGCTATCTTAAGATGAATGCAAACTGTATGTCGCTGTATGTCATACAATGACATTCTAGACGATTCTGTGCTTCCAACTTTGTGGCAACAGTTTGGGGAAAGCCCTTTCCTGTTTCAGCATGACAATGCCCCCGTGCACAAAGTGAGGTCCATAATGGTTTGTCGAGATCGGTGTGGAAGAACTTGACTGGCCTGCACAGAGCCCTGACCTCAACCCCATTGAAACACCTTTGGGATGAATTGGAACGCCGACTGCGAGCCAGGCCAACATCAGTGCCCGACCACACTAAATCTGTTGTGGCTGAATGGAAGCAAGTCCCTGCAGCAATGTTCCAACATCTAGTGGAAAGCCTTCCCAGAAGAGTGGAGGTTGTTATAGCAGCAAAGGGGGGACCAACTACATATTAATGCCGATGATTTTGGAATATGTTTGACGAGCAGGTGTCCATATACTTTTGGTAATGTAGTGTATATGTTTTAATTATATTGAAATCAATGTCATGTTAATTCAATTGAGTTTTATTTAGCTATTTTTATGCTACTGTCACATTTTTCCCTTAATACATTTCATGATGTGTAACATGCGCAATGATGTGCCGAATCTTGATTAGGTGCATTATTATAGGGTAAGCATTATAATAAGCCGCTTCAATATTTGTAGCCATATGTGATAATATCTCTCTAGGAGCTGATCCGTCGTCAGTACTGTGGAATAATTATAATGTTAAGGAAAGATTGGAAAGGGAGAACACTGATCCGAGAGCAGTGCTTCCTTTCTTTCGATCCTATCAGTATCGACAAATGCCTCAACGACGCACTTAGCGAACGTTCTCTCTGAGTGGTGTTTTGGGAAACGCATGTTACATCTTTGGCCATTATAGGAAAGATGCATCATTAAAACACTCGTAAGCCTAAGTTCGATCACTATCGGGAAATCGGGTGAAGATACTGATGAAGCGAGGGCACTGCAAGACACTGACTGTACAAATTATATGCCAAGACCATCTTGTCTTAATGCAGGGTTTCCCAAACTCAGTCTTCTGGACCCCAAGGGGTGCACATTTAGGTTTTTGCCCTAGCACTACACACCTGATTCAAATAATCAACAAATAATCAAGCTTTGATAATTTGAATCAGCTGTGTAGTGTTAGGGCAAAAACCAAAACGTGCACCCCTTGGGGTCCCGAGGACCGAGTTTGGGAAACGCTGTTTGTCATTGTGCATGATATACGCTCCTGGCTACAGGGCATTATATACAAACTGGTTTGCATTACTTCAAGTGACATTGGATGTACTAGAAAGGTCAGGAAGTGGGTGGACTGAAGTTGGCAACCTACGCAATCCACACAGCTCTGTCCACATGCAGCACTGAGCTGACCTAATGCAGTGTTGAAGGTCACCCTCATCACACGTCAGAATGGGAGCTATAGTCTGCTATAGAGGCTCTTTGTCACTCTGCTTCCATTATCTGGGAAGGCGTAGGAAGAACACTGTCTAAAGCACATGTGTCAAACTCAGTCCACGGTGTGCCGAGTGTCTGCGGGTTTCCGCTCCTACCTTGTACTTGATTGATTAGTTAAGGTCACTGATTAGTAAGGAACTCCCCTCACCTGGTTGTCTAGGTTTTAATTGAAAGGAAAAAACATAAACCAGCAGACATTAGGCCCTCTATGGAATGAGTTTGACACCCCTAGTCTAAAGGTATGCCAGAGGACTGCATAAAGCTGAAATGAACTAAGACACTTTACATCTGGGCTGCCCAACCCTCTTCCTGGAGATCTACTGTCCTGTAGGCTTTCAGTCCAACCCTAATTTAGCATTTCTGATTCAGCTAGTTAAGGTCTTGTTGAGCAGCTAATAAGTAGAATCAGGTGTGTTAAATTAGGGTTGGACTGAAAACACACAGGACGGTAGATCTCCAGGAAGAGGGTTGGGCAGCCCTGCTTTACATACAGTCACGAGCAAAAATATTGGCACTCTGGATAAAGATGAGGGAAAAAGACTGTATAAAATAAATAATACAAATACTGAGCAATATTGTATGCTGCATTTTTTGGGGAAATTACATTATTTTATACTAATGCAATTTCTCAGAGAAAAATGTTTTGTTTAAATAGTAATATATATATTTTTTACAAAAAGATAAGTGTCAAAATTATTGGCACCCCGGTTTTCAATACTCTGGCACCCTCCCCGTGTGAGGATAACGGCACTGAGCCTTTTTCTAAAATATTTAAGAGATTTCCAATTTGTAAGTCGCTCTGGATAAGAGCGTCTGCTAAATGATGTAAATGTAAATGTAGATTGAAGAACACATTGGGAGGAATCTTAGACCATTCCTCTATGCAGAATCTTTCCAGATCCTTGATATCCTTCTTCTGCACTTATGCACCGCCCTCTTCAATTCAATCCATAGGTTTTCAATGGGAGATGGCCATAGCAAAATTTGATTTTGTGGTCAATTAACCATTTTCTTGTGGATTTTGATGTGTACTTGGGGTTGTCTTGCTGGCAGAGGCAATCAGTTTTTGGGCAAAAATGTCCTGGTACTTACCTTAAGGGCCCCAGGACCAGTGGAAGCAAAATAGCCCCATAACATCAAAGATCCACCACCATATTTTACAGTAGGTATGGGGTTATTTTCTGTATAGGCATCCTTTGATGCCAAACCCACCACTGGTGTGCGTGGCCAAAGCTCTATTTACATGTCATCCAACTAGGGTTGGAAAGGGAAGGTAATTTATTGTAAACTTTCAAAGTTTACCAGTAAACTACCAGAATTTTGGTAGCTTTCAAGGAATCAATTTGTAAGTCGCTCTGGATAAAAGCGTCTGCTAAATGATGTAAATGTAAATGTAAATATATATAATTTTATTAGATGACATCTAGTGGCCTTTTTGGGTTCTTCAGATTATCACAGGTGTCTGTAATTATCTCTGGCCCTCTGTGTGGCCATATCACATGTAAAATATATGATTATGTAATGATAAAAAATAGAATGTCAAAGCTGTAAAACATCCTAAATATAAACCATCAACTTAGTGAATACCATTTTTTTACACATCAACATGTCTTTGTTGTAAATGTTTCAAACTGGTGGCAGTTGAGAAAAAATACAATAGTTGGAAGAATTTCAGAGTTAATTGAAAATAATGCCATTGTTGATTTAGATGATTTTTTCATTAATTAGGTTATTTTCTCTTGAACCATATGGTCTATCCACTAGAAACTCCTAGACAATATCAGGGCCTTGCACAGACCTTTCAGGGGGCAAGTACTCAAAACGAAAACACATAATTGACATTGGGAAAAGAGGGTGGGCTACCAGCTGATTATTGATGATGAGGATTTATGTAAATCTGTTAGTTATCTAGCTCGATTTATTTTACTGATTGTGATTTATCTTCTTTTGGGTCATTGTCCTGTTGAAAAACAAATGATAGTCCCAATAAGCGCAAACCAGATGGGATGGCGTATCGCTGCAGAATGCTGTGGTAGCCATGCTGGTTAAGTGTGCCTTGAAAGAGAACGTATGTTACCATTGGTGTTTTAAAATGAGAGTTAAGGTGATGTCAGCTTGTCCCCTTAATAATGAATCCAAGTGTTTGACATGGGGGATGGGACCAGTAACTTTATGATAAAACTTAATACATTTTCATACTTTGATCAGGTTTCCTTTAAATATCATTCAATTTCATAAAAAACATGATTATGACTATTCATGACATTTAATAGAATATAGAGAGAGGGAGGCAGGGTGATAGATAGAAAGAGAGAGGAGGGAGAGGCTGGAGGGGTGAAAAAATTAGAAAAGAGAGAGAAGGAGGGAGAGAGAAGGGGATAAAGAGGAGGTAGAGATAGACAGAATGAGGGAGAGAGGAGAGAGAGGAGAGAGGAGGAGGGAGAGGGGAGGGAGAGATCGAGAAAGAGAGAGAGAGAGAGAGAGAGAGAGGAGAGAGAGGGAGGAAGAAAGAGAGATGGGGAGAGAGGGTGGAGGAGGTTGACGGTAATCTTTTCCCGTTTACTGTCCAACTGGGTCCTGGACTTCCTGACAAGATGAGCAATATGGTGCCGACAGACACGGTCGCCATGTTTCTAGCTCCAAGACAACTTTGCAGTATTTTTGGAGGGGTGTTATTTCTTACATTATTTACTCAGAACAATTCTTGTATTATTATTATTTTATTATTATTACCTAAAGCCGAAAAGAAATGTGACTTCCCCTGTGCCGTTATTTGCCTGTTAGCTTGCATGATTCTTGCCTTTCTCCTTCGACCTCTTTCATCAACGAGATGTTTTCGCCTACAGGACCGCCGCTGACTAGACGGTAAACCCTAGGCACTGTCCTACATCAAAAGTGAAGCAGGGTGGCCGTTTCCAAGATACTTGATCTGGCGTGCCTGGCACTGACGATCATGCCACGCTAAAAGTCGATTGGGTCACTAGTTTTGCCCATTCTAAAGTTAAATCGAACAGTAACTGAATGCCGACCACATTACATCCCGAGAGAATTTTCTTCTGTCATCGTCACTGCCGTGTATATTCCCCCCCATGCCGACACCGTGATGGCTCTCAAGGAACTACACTGGACTATCTGCAAACTGGAAACCACATATCCTGAGACCACATTTATTTTAGCTGGGGACTTTAATAAAGGAAATCTGGAATTCAACACATCTCCTGTGATACATGCGCATCACATACTCTTGATCATTGCTACTCTCCCTTCCGGAATGGCTACAAGGCCATCACCTGCCCTCCCTTCGTCAAATCAGGTCA
This sequence comes from Coregonus clupeaformis, assembly GCF_020615455.1. Classification (NCBI taxonomy): domain Eukaryota; kingdom Metazoa; phylum Chordata; class Actinopteri; order Salmoniformes; family Salmonidae; genus Coregonus; species Coregonus clupeaformis. The sequence goes on along the minus strand of NC_059202.1, from coordinate 11,947,396 downwards.
TGCCTCCATTCTGCTCCTCCCCACCTATAGGCAGAAACTTAAACAGGAAGCAACCGTGGTAAGGACTGTTCAACGTTGGTCTGACCAATCGAAATCTATGCTTCAAGATTGTTTTGGTCAAGCAGACTGGCAAATGATCTGTTTCACCTCTGAGAATACTATCGATGTATACACTGACTCGGTTACCGGGATAATCAGGAAGTGATTGGGGTCCGTTCCTGACGGCCGACCCCAAGTGGTGAAGGTAGGAAACAACACCTCCGCCACTCTAACCCTCAACACGGGGGCCCCATAGGGGTGCGTGCTTAGCCCCTCCTGTACTCCCTGTTCACCCATGACTGTGTGGCCACGCACGTCTCCAGCTTAATCATCAAGTTTGCTGATGACACAACAGTGGTAGGCTTGATTACCAACAATGAAGAGACGGCCTACAGAGAGGAGGTGAGAACCCTGGCGAAGTGGTGCCGGTAAAATAACCTCTCCCTCAACATCAACAAAACAAAGGCGCTTATCATGGCGTACATAAGACAACAGAGAGAGCACGCCCCATCCACATCGAAGGGGCCGCAGTGGAGAGAGTAACATTTTTCAAGTTCCTCGCCGTGCACATCACTGATGACCTGAAATGGTCACTTCACACAAACAGTGTGGTGAAGAAGGAGCAACAGCGCGCAAACTCAGGAGGCTGAAGAAATTAGGCTTGGCCCCTAAGACCTTTACGAACCTGTACAGATGCACCATTGAGAGCATCCTGTCAGCTGTATCACCGGACTGGTACGGCAGTTGCACCGTCCTCAACTGCAGGGCTCTCCAGAGGGTGGTGCAGTCAGCCCAACACATTATCGTAGACACACTGCCTGCCCTTTAAGACATATACAGCACCTGGTGTCACAGGAAGGCCAAGAAGATCATCAAGGACCTCGGTCACCCGAGCCACGGCCTGTTCACCCCACTGCCATCTAGAAGGAGAAGACAGTACAGGTGCATCAAACCACTCGAGGCGAAAGAACAGTCAGACCTCCTCAGCCATTGCACCAGCTGTCGTCATCGGCAGCTCTATAGTAAGAAACATCTCAGTTCCCGGGGCAGCAATCCTGTGCTATCCTGGAGCACAAGTACAGGACATTACAAGGCTGCATCCGACCATTCAACGACAGCTGCCGGGAGCTGACGCTGTCGTAGTCCATGTGGGGTCAAACGACATTAGGAGGGCTAGCTCAGGATTGCTGAACATTGATTTTAAAGAGCTGATTCTAGCTCTGAAAGATTCCAAAAAGCGTAACTCTTACTTCAGGTCCGGTACCATCGTTGGGCCGTGGGTGTGAAAGATTCAGCAGGCTACTGGCATTACACACCTGGCTAAAATATTACTGTAGCTCTGTTGGAATAACTTTTATAGATAACTTTGACACCTTAATTCCTTCCTTTTCTTCTTAATGCGTTTGAGCTGATCAGTTGTGTTGTGTCAAGTTAGGGGTGGTATACAGAAGACAGCCCTATTTGGTAAAAGACCAAGTCCATATTATGTCAAGAACAGATCAAATAAGCAAATAGAAACGACAGTCCATCATTACTTTAAGACATGAAGGTCAGGCAATACAGAATATGTCAAGACAGCTGACATTTAAACAGTATAGCATCATGCTCAAAAGACCTAAAGTCACCAAACAAAATATCCTTACAGCTGAGAGCATTAGTAAAAATAGGCAACTCGTTTGCTAGCAACTGTAGCTAAGATGGGGAGAAGTCTGACCATAATAAAGCACTGCTCTGCTTTCTTAACAACACTATCAACAAGGCAGGTCCTACAGGCCCCTGTTTTGTCGCACCTGGACTACTGTCCAGTCGTGTGGTCAGTTGCCACAAAGAGGGATTTAGAAAAATTACAATTGACCCAGAACAGGAATGCACGGCTGGCCCTTAAATGTACACGGAGAGCTAACATTAATCATATGCATGCCAATCTTTCATGGCTCAATGTACAGGAGAGATTAACTTAATCACTACTTGTTTTTGTAAGAAGTATTGACATGCTGAATGCACCGAGCTGTCTGTTTTTAAACTACTAGCACACAGCTCAGACACCCATGCATACCCCACAAGACATGCCACCAGAGGTCTTTTCACAATCCCCAGGCTCAGAACAGACTATGGGAGGCGCACAGGACTACATACAGTATAGCCATGGCTACATGGAACTCTATTCCACATCAGGTAACTGATGCAAGCAGTAGAATCAGATGTTAAAAACATATACAAATACACCTTATGAAACAGCGGGGACTGTGATGAGACACACACAGGCACAGACATGCATACACATACACATGCTAACACACGCACTCTATACACACGTACACATGGATTTTGTGTTGTAGATATGTTGTGAAAAGTGTTATGAAATGTAATGTCATGTAATATTTTTAATTGTATATAACCGCCTTAATGTTGCTGGACCCCAGAAAGAGTGTATTTGCATTTAACGGGGATCCTTAATAAATACAAATACACAATAACCCTTAATATCAAAGTGGAATTTTGTTTTTAGACATTTTTACAAATTAATTAAAAATAAAAAGCTGAAATGTATTGAGTCAATAAGTATTCAACCCCTTTGTTATGGCAAGAATAAATAAGTTCAGGAGTAAAAATGTGCTTAACAAGTCACATAATAAGTTGCATGGACTGTGTGTAATAATAATATTTAACTTGATTTTTGAATGACTACCTAATCTCTGTACCGCACACATACAATTATATGTAAGGTCCCTCAGTCAAGCAGTGAATTTCAAACACAGATTCAACCACAAAGACCAGGGAGGTTTTCCAATGCCTCGCAAAGAAGGGCACCTTATTGGTAGATATAAAAAAAACATTGAATATCCCTTTGAGCAAGGTGAAGTTAATAATTACACTTTGGAGGGTGTATCAATACACCAAGTCACTACAAAGAAACAGGCGTCCTTCCTAACTCAGTTGCCGCAGAGGAAGGAAACCGCTCAGGGATTTCACCATTAGGCCAATGGTGACTTTAAAACAGTTACATAGTTTAATGGCTGTGTTAGGATAAAACTGAGGATGGATCAACAACATTGTAGTTACTTCACAATTCTAACGTAAATGACAGAGTGAAAAGAAGGAAGCCTGTACAGAATACAAATATTCCAAGAGATGCATCCTGAAAAAACAAGTGGCAAATGTGACCCACCGCCTCGATTCGGTCTTATGTACCAACATTTGAAAATGTGTCTTTTTACATTGGATAAAAGTAGAGACTCAGAGCTACAAAATGGTATATCATACACTACAGTTGAGGAACAATGGGAAAGTCATTCTGCTTTGAAAGTTGATAAACTTGTAACCCCACTTTTGTGAAAATTGCCCTTTTGGTACACCTACTGGAAAGCTCTTCTTTGTCTACACCTATTCAGCATTTATCTTAAGCATTAGTCCCACCCATATCTTTACAATAAGGACCAAGTTGTCACGGATTCAGCCGAGGCTGCTCCTCCTCCTTGCTCGGGCAGGCTTTGGTGTTCGTCGTCCCCGGAGTACTAGCTGCTACCGATCTATGTTTCGGTGTTTGTCTAGACTGCTCTGTATTGTTTACACCTGTGTCCCATTAGTGTTGATTGTATTCCCTTTAAAAACCCCTGTCTCTAATTTGTTTGTTGTGTGTGATTGTTTTCCGTTAGGTCGGCAGTGCTGGTTGTATGCGATTATTGTACCTCCCTGTTTGGAGTTTTTGTTTTGTACTTTCTTTACTGTTTTGAGTAAAGTACATTCTACCAGTAGTTCGTTGTCCTGTGCTTGACTTAGTTTCCCGCATACACGTCACCTTGACAGAATCACACACACTACACATGGAGTCAGCAGGAGTGGCGGTGCCAGCTGGATCAATGGAAGAACGCGTCGAACAACAAGCGGCCATGATCCAGGCTCTCGGCACCGCCATGGAACGGGTGGTGAGCACTATGGAGTGATGGGAAAGAGGGGGTCTGCCTACACCTCCTCCGACGATACCACCACCATCGGCGATGCCCATCGCTTCACCTCCGGTGTCCAGTGGGATTCGGCTCTCGCTCCCGAGGGCTTATGATGGCACAGCTGCCGGGTGTCAGGGTTTCCTGCTCCAGGTTGAACTCTACCTGGCAACCATCCACCCGGTGCCCTCGGGATACGAGAGCGTGTCCGCCCTCATCTCCTACCCGTCTGGCAAGGCGCTGGAGTGGGCCAACGCCGAGTGGGGGGGAATAGACGCCGCTACTGTCAACTATGCGGAGTTCACCCGCCGCTTCAGGGCAGTATTCGATCATCCACGAGAGGGTAAAGCGGCGGGTGAGCGTCTATCCCACCTCAGGCAGGGGAGGAGGAGCGCACAGGAGTTCGCCCTGGACTTCCGGACGCTGGCTGCCAACGCGGGATGGAATGAGAGGGCCCTCATCGACCACTACAGATGTAGCCTGAGGGAGGACGTGCGTCAGGAATTGGCCTGCAGGGACACCAACCTCAGCTTCGACCAACTAGTGGACATGTCCATTTGCCTGGATACCCTATTGGCTACCCGCGGACGTCCGGAGTCAGGGCCGTCCATTCCATCCCCCAGCACTTCCGAGCCGACCCCTATGGAGCTCGGAGGTGCTGGTGCTAGGGAGACCAGGAGAGAGTCCAGGAGGGAGACCGTCCCCTGCACCAACTGTGGCCGCAGAGGACACACTGCTGGTCGGTGCTGGGGAGGGTCTCCTAGGAATCGAGGCAGTAGGCAGCGCACTGATGAGTCATTCCAGGTGAGTAGGCACCCAACTTACCCAGAGCTCTCTGTTGCGCATATGTGTATTAAAGTTGTGTTTCCTGAGGTTTCTCTTCATTCCCAGCATAAGGCCCTAGTAGATTCAGGCGCAGCTGGGAATTTTATTGATCACCAGTTCACCTATAAGTTAGGGATCCCTATTGTACCCGTTGATGTGCCTTTTCCTATCCATGCTCTAGATAGCCGCCCTTTGGGGTCAGGATTGATTAGGGAAGTCACAGCACCTCTCAGGAGGAAAACGAAGGGACATGAGGAGAATATTTGGTTGTTTTTGATTGATTCTCCTGCGTTTTCCGTGGTGTTGGGGCTTCCCTGGTTAACATCTCATGACCCTAACATTTCATGGCAACAGAGGGCTCTCAAGGGATAGTCTGATCAGTGTTTCGGGCGGTGTGTAGGTGTTTCCGTAGGGGCAACGACGGTGGAAAGCCCGAACCAAGTTCCCACAATGCACATTCCACCTGAGTATGCCGATTTGGCACTCGCCTTCTGTAAAAAGAAGGCGACTCAATTACCACCTCATTGACAGGGGGATTGTGCGATAGACCTCCAAGTAGGCGCTGCGCTTCCGCGTAGTCATGTGTATCCTCTGTCTCAGGAGGAGACGGCGGCTATGGAGACATATGTCGCCGAATCTCTGAGACAGGGATACATACGGCCGTCCACTTCCCCTGCGCCATCGAGTTTCTGGGTGTCCCTGGTGCATCGGGTGCTTGGTAGACTGTTGGAGCATGACCTGTATGCGAAGGCGGAGAAATGTATGTTCTTCCAGGAGTCCATCTCCTTCCTGGGACATCGGTTGTCCGCGTCAGGGGTGGAGATGGAGATTGACCGCGTTTCAGCCATGCGTAATTGGCAGACTTCCATCACGGTGAAGGAAGTGCAGCGGTTTTTGCCAATTACTACCAGAGGTTTATCCGGGGTTTTGGACAGGTAGCAGCTCCCATTACCTCCCTGCTAAAGGGGGGTCCGGTGCGTCTGCAGTGGTCGGCAGAGGCGGACAGGGCTTTTAGACATCTGAAGGACCTGTTTACCTCGGCTCCAGTGCTGGCACATCTGGATCCCTCTTTGGCGTTCCAAGTTGATGTGGATGCGTCCGAGGCTGGGATCGGTGCTGTACTGTCTCAGCGCTCGGGTACGCCACCAAAACTCCGCCCCTGTGCTTTCTATTCTAAGAAGCTCAGTCCGGCGGAGCGCAATTATGACGTGGGGGACAGGGAGCTGTTAGCTGTGGTTCAAGCCCTGGTGTGGAGGCATTGGCTTGAGGGGGCTAAACACCCTTTTCTCATTCTGACTGACCATCGTAACCTGGAGTACATCCGGGCAGCGAGGAGGCTGAACCCTCGCCAGGCAAGGTGGGCTATGTTTTTTACCCAATTTGTATTTAAGCTCACCTATAGACCAGGGTCACAGAACACTAAGGCAGACGCCCTGTCCCGACTATATGACACAGAGGAGAGGTCCATTGAGCCCACTCCCATACTTCCGGAAGTCTTGTCTGGTGGCACCGGTGGTGTGGGAGGTTGATGCGGCCATCGAGCGGGCGTTACGTACCGATCCTACTCCCCCACAGTGCCCAGAGGGTCGGAAGTACGTGCCTCTCGAGGTTCGTGATCGATTGATATATTGGGCTCACATGTCACCCTCCTCTGGTCATCCTGGTATTGGTCGGACAGTGCACTGCCTTAGCGGGAAGTACTGGTGGCCCACTTTAGCTAAGGACGTGAGGGTTTATGTGTCCTCCTGCTCAGTGTGCGCCCAGTGTAAGGCGCCTAGACACCTGCCCAGAGGGAAGTTACAACCCCTCCCCATTCCACAACGGCCGTGGTCTCACCTATCGGTGAATTTTGTCACGGACCTTCCCCCATCCCAGGGGAACACGACGATCATGGTCGTTGTGGATCGGTTTTCGAAGGCCTGCCGTCTCATTCCTATGCCAGGTCTCCCTACAGCCCTACAAATTGCTGACGCCCTGTTTACACACGTCTTCTGGCACTACGGGGTACCTGAGGATATAGTGTCTGATCGGGGTCCCCAGTTCACCTCTAGAGTCTGGAGGGCGTTTATGGAACGTCTGGGGGTCTCGATTAGCCTTACCTCAGGTTTTCACCCCGAGAGTAATGGGCAGGTGGAGAGAGTGAACCAGGATGTGGGTAGGTTTCTGAGGTCCTATTGCCAGGACCGGCAGGAGGAGTGGTCTGGATATATCCCCTGGGCTGAGATAGCCCAAAACTCACTCCGCCACTCCTCAACTAACCTTACGCCTTTCCAGTGTGTGCTAGGTTATCAGCCGGTCCTAGCACCTTGGCATCAGAGCCAGATCGAAGCCCCTGCGGTGGACGAGTGGTTTCGGCGCTCGGAAGAAACCTGGAACGCTGCGCATGTCCATCTGCAGCGGGCTATCAGGCGGCAAAAGGCGAGCGCCGATTGCCACCACAGTGAGGCTCCGGTGTATGCACCAGGAGATCGGGTCTGGCTCTCGACCCGAAACCTGCCCCTTCGCCTGCCCTGCCGGAAGCTGGGTCGGCGGTTTGTGGGGCCATTTAAAGTCCTGAGGAGATTGAACGAGGTATGCTATAGGTTACAACTGCCAATTAATTACCGCATTAACCCCTCGTTCCATGTGTCTCTCCTCAGGCCGGTAGTAGCTGGTCCACTCCAGGAGTCTGAGGTACGAGAGGCTCCTCCGCCCCCACTGGACATCGAGGGGGCTCCGGCGTACTCAGTCCGTTCCATCTTGGATTCGAGGCGTCGGATGGGGGGCCTGCAGTATCTCGTGGAGTGGGAGGGGTACGGTCCGGAGGAACGGTGCTGGGTCCCTAGGAGGGACATCCTAGATCCCTCCACATGTTGAGGGATTTCCGCCGGAGTCATCCAACTCGCCCTGCTCTGCGTCCTCCTGGCCGTCCCTGAGGCCGGGGTCAGCGCACGGCTGGAGCCGCGCGTCAAGGGGGGGGTACTGTCACGGATTTAGCCGAGGCTGCACCTCCTCCTTGCTCGGGCAGGCTTCGGCGTTCGTCGTCCCCGGAGTACTAGCTGCTACCGATCTATGTTTCGGTGTTTGTCTAGACTGCTCTGTATTGTTTACACCTGTGTCCCATTAGTGTTGATTGTATTCCCTTTAAAAAACCCTGTCACTCATTTGTTTGTTGTGTGTGATTGTTTTCCGTTAGGTCGGCAGTGCTGGTTGTATGCGATTATTGTTCCTCCCTGTTTGGAGTTTTTGTACTTTCTTTACTGTTTTGAGTAAAGTACGTTCTGCCAGTAGTTCGGTGTCCTGCGCTTGACTTCGTTTCCCGCATACACGTCACCTTGACACAAGTCCAGGTAAAAATGCACTTTATCTAGTCCTTGGTCTATGTCCTAATCTGACTTTGAAAATGTCCAGATAAAAATATTTAATAAATACAGTGGGGGAAAAAAGTATTTAGTCAGCCACCAATTGTGCAAGTTCTCCCACCTAAAAAGATGAGAGAGGCCTGTAATTTTCATCATAGGTACACGTCAACTATGACAGACAAAATGAGAAAAAAAAAAACAGAAAATCACATTGTAGGATTTTTTATGAATTTATTTGCAAATTATGGTGGAAAATAAGTATTTGGTCAATAACAAAAGTTTCTCAATACTTTGTTACATACCCTTTGTTGGCAATGACACAGGTCAAACATTTTCTGTAAGTCTTCACAAGGTTTTCACACACTGTTGCTGGTATTTTGGCCCATTCCTCCATGCAGATCTCCTCTAGAGCAGTGATGTTTTGGGGCTGTCGCTGGGCAACACGGACTTTCAACTCCCCTCTAAAGATTTTCTATGGGGTTGAGATCTGGAGACTGGCTAGGCCACTCCAGGATCTTGAAATGCTTCTTACGAAGCCACTCCTTCGTTGCCCGGGCGGTGTGTTTGGGATCATTGTCATGCTGAAAGACCCAGCCACGTTTCATTTTCAATGCCCTTGCTGATGGAAGGCGGTTTTCACTCAAAATCTCATGATACATGGCCCCATTCATTCTTTCCTTTACACAGATCAGTCGTCCTGGTCCCTTTGCAGAAAAACAGCCCCAAAGCATGATGTTTCCACCCCCATGCTTCACAGTAGGTATGGTGTTCTTTGGCTGCAACTCAGCATTATTTGTCCTCCAAACACGACGAGTTGAGTTTTTACCAAAAAGTTCTATTTTGGTTTCATCTGACCATATGACATTCTCCCAATCCTCTTCTGGATCATCCAAATGCACTCTAGCAAACTTCAGACGGGCCTGGACATGTACTGGCTTAAGCAGGGGGACACGTCTGGCACTGCATGATTTGAGTCCCTTGCGGCGTAGTGTGTTACTGATGGTAGGCTTTGTTACTTTGGTCCCGGCTCTCTGCAGGTCATTCACTAGGTCCCCCCGTGTGGTTCTGGGATTTTTGCTCACCATTCTTGTGATCATTTTGACCCCATGGGGTGAGATCTTGCGTGGAGCCCCAGATCGAGGGAGATTATCAGTGGTCTTGTATGTCTTCCATTTCCAAATAATTGCTCCCACAGTTGATTTCTTCAAACCAAGCTGCTTACCTATTGCAGATTCAGTCTTCCCAGCCTGGTGCAGGTCTACAATTTTGTTTCTGGTGTCCTTTGACAGCTCTTTGGTCTTGGCCATAGTGGAGTTTGGAGTGTGACTGTTTGAGGTTGTGGACAGGCGTATTTTATACTGATAACAAGTTCAAACAGGTGCCATTAATACAGGTAACGAGTGGAGGACAGTGGAGCCTCTTAAAGAAGAAGTTACAGGTCTGTGAGAGACAGAAATCTTGCTTGTTTGTAGGTGACCAAATACTTATTTTCCACCATAATTTGCAAATAAATTCATTAAAAATCCTACAATGGGTTTTTCTGATTTTTTTTCCCTCAATTTGTCTGTCATAGTTGACGTGTACCTATGATGAAAATTACAGGCCTCTCTCATCTTTTTAAGTGGGAGAACTTGCACAATTGGTGGCTGACTAAATAGTTTTTTTTCCCCACTGTATTTGATAATTATTAGATGTTATGCTTACCCAGACACTTGTCTAAATTGATGGGTCACGTGAAAGCTATAACCACCCCCAGACACACCTGGCTAACATGATGGGGCATGTAATCATTATCTTGCGAAGTGGAGTCTTTTGTTTAGACGTAGCTAGCTAGCTGAACAATGAACCATAACCCCAACCCATAGCTACAGTACAAACGGATTGTCATAGCTACCCACTATGCATGAAATGCTGGAGTATGATTCTGCAGTTAGCTAAAGCTAACCAATTAGGTTCAATGTTAGCTAACATTAGGCTATAACTAGCAATGCAAATGGGTTTCTGAGATACTAATAATATTACTACACAGATCATACATGTAACGTTAGCTAGCGAGCCAGCAAGCTAATGTTCACTAGCTAGCTAACAGTATGTTTTAACTTGCAATGAAAACAACTTTCTGACTCTTACCAGTATACATGGATGAATGCTTCACGTCAGCGTGTCTTTCTGTTTGATTTGTAGCTAGCTACAGCTTGTTTGGCCCGTTGTTGTGTCAAGTCCCTTCAGTTCACACTTTTGGGCAGCAATGTTGTTGAGAGCAGTAGCAACACTTATGCAGATCTCTATGACTAACGCTATATCTTTCAAAAAAGCCGCTGTAGCAAGGATTATCTACACATACTGAGCAGCTCATGTTATAGACAGAAGTGTTGACATGCTGAATGCACGAGGTGTCTTTTTAAACTACTAGCACACAGATCAGGCACCCATGCCTACCCCACATGGCATGCCATCTAAGGTCTGGCTACATGGAACTCTATTCCACATTAGGTAACTGATGCAAGCAGTAGAATCAGATTTTAAAAACAGATAAAAATAGACCTTATGGAACAGCGGGGACTGTGAAGAGACTTCTTCTTCTTCGGTAGTCCATCGGATCCGATGATGACTTCCACTTCTGAGTTAAATGGTGAATTATTTGGTAACTGTAGAGTCCAATCCTAGATCCACAAGCTTTATTGCAGGTGGGGCATATGCAGTCTGTGTTGGCGGGGGCAGGCATTGTTGTATGTCTCCTGAGCTGTTTATGCTGTCTCTTTGTGCTCCTCTCCTCCTGCCACCTTTGTACACCGCTCCGGCAGAGCTGCCGCCAGGTGGAACGGTCTGCAGCAGCATCCTCTAGGTCTGTGGGTTTGATGTTGCACTTCTTCAGTGACATTTTCAGCTGGTCCTTGTAGCACTTCATCTGCCCCCCTGCAGACCGCAGGCCAAGATGTAGCTGGCCATACAGGATCTTCTGTGGCAAGCGTTCCTGAGACATTCTAATGACATGCTCAAGCCAATGTAGTTGGTGTTGGGTGACCATGGCCTCCGTACTCGTGCAGTTGGTCTTAGCAAGTATTTCTGTATGGGGCACATGGTCGCACCAGGTGATTCCCAGGATGTGCTGCAGGCATCCTATGTGGAATCGCTCTAGCTGCTTGTTGTGGCGGCTGTAAGTGACCCAGGCTTCACTGCTGTAAAGAAGTGTGGTGATGCAGACGGCTTGATAGATGGCAACTTTGGTGTGGAGGTGGAGATCCCTGTTTTGGAAGACCCTGCGTCTGAGTTTCCTGAAAGCAGCTGATGCTTGCTTGATCCTATTTTGAATTTCGAAGTTGATGCTGCAGTCCTCCGAGAGGACGCTGCCCAGGTATTTGAAGGACAGGACTATTGCCAGTGATTTGAGTTCAATGGTGAAGACAGGCATGGTGGGTGGAGGGCTGGATCTCCATTGGCAGACCACCTCTGTCTTGGTGGTATTGATAGACCGTCCCAACCTACTATAGACCCTCACATCCGCTACAAGGACGGACTGAAGGTCTTCCGGAGTGTGGGCCACAAGAGCACAGTCATCAGCATACTACAGCTCAAGAACCCGCTCCGTCAAAACCTTGGTGGTTACTTGGAGCCTTCTGATGTTGAATAGGTTTCCATCCAGCCTGAAGTCCACCACAACCCTGCTGCTGTCCTCAAGCTCCTTGTGGAGAAGCTGTGTGATACATAGGAGGAAGTACAGGTGCCAGCATACACCCCTGTCTCACATCGATGCTTACTCCAAAGGGCACTGATTCCTGCCCTCCAATGGCCACCCGAGCTATCATCCCATCACGGAACTGGCAAAGAATTTTGACAAATTTGTCTGGACAGACAGATTAGAGTAGAATGCCCCATAGTAGTTATCTGCTCACAGAGTCGAAGGCCTTGGAGAGGTTGACAAAGGCATGCAAAGGTCCTGATGTTGTTCATGGCACTTCTCCTGGAGTTGCCGTACCGTGAATATTCTTTCTGAAGCCGCATTGTGACTCCGGCAGCAGTTCCTCTGTGATGTTGTTCACCAGCCTGTATAGCATCACCTTGGCCAGGACCTGCGGCTGTTGCCGCAGATGGACTTGTCCCCCTTGTACTTATAGAACCAACATCCGCGATGTATTGGTGGAGCGTTCTGGTGCAGAAGTAACCTCCCTTCTTAAGTAGCTCTGCCGGTATTCTGTCAGCGCCAGGAGCCTTGTTGTTCTTGAGGGAACGGATAGCTGATACCACCTCTTGGAAGGTTGGCAAATGGTTGATGTCTTGAATGGGTGGACGGACAGGCAGTTCTTCCAGGATGGAGTGGTCTGTAGGAGAGTGCTTCAAAGTGGTCAGCCCACCTCATCAGGATCTGGTTTTGGTCCTTCAAGAGCGTCAGACCATCAGCTATTTTCATGGGGCTGATGGAGTGACTTCTAAGACCATAGATAGCTTTAGTTGAGTTGTAGAAATTGTACATGTTGTTTTTGTCTGCATACATTTGGGATTTCCTGTGCCTTATTCATCCACCATTCGTTCTGCAGAGCACGCAAGGTTGTTTGCTCTTCCTTGCGTGATGCACGCCATTGCTGGCAGAGGGTAGCAGATGCGGGGCTGTTAAGAGTAGCCCTGTGCACTTTGTGCATATTGTCCAGTAAGGTTGTGATGTTGTCAGAGTTCTCATCGAACCAGTCCTGATGTTTCCTACCTCCTGTAGCCAATGGAGTGGGCCGCTGCCTGATAGAGCACTGAGATAATAGATGCCCACTTCTGGTCCATGGGGTCCTCTGCATTCAAAAGAGGCTCAGTCTCCTTCAGCCTTTCAGCGAGAGAGCGACGGAACTTGTCTCTTACTGGACTTCTGCATGAGTGTGTGAGGATGTATTCTCACCTGGAGTTTTGCCAGTATCATGCGGTAATCTGTCCAGCATTCTGCACCCCTCATGGCACGTGTCAGCAGGACGTCATTAGTGTCAGAACGTCTCACTATGATGTAGTCTATTAGGTGCTAGTGTTTGGAGCATGTGTGCATCCATGATGTTTTGTATTTGTTCTTCTGCTGGAACAAGGTGTTAGTGACAATGAGATTGTGCTCGGTACATAGAGTGTCTCATGCCGTTCTCATTGAACCTGGCCAACACCATGCCTACCCAGCACTGCACTCCATATCCTGTTGTTCTGTCCCACCCTAGCGTTGAAGTCACCCAGCAGAAAGATCTTGTCATTCCTGGGGATGCGGTGAAGGGCCTCATCTAGTGACTGGTAGAAGCAGTCCTTTGCCTCATTTTCAGATGGTAACATTGGTGCGTATGTAGTAGTGTGATGTTGTTCCCCTAGATTATGCACCAAGTTGCACACAAGGACCAGTTCAAGTAGGCCAGGTCAAGAGGGGATGTTAATAATAATAATAATAATAATAATAATAATAATAATAATAATAATAATTCAATGTGTTTTCTTTATTTAATTACAGCTGCATAGCTAATGTTATTTTTTGGTGTACAATTTTTAAAAATATATCTATATTGTAAATACACCTGATTGTAAAAGTTTTGTATATCTTGGTTTGGTCCATCGCTTGTTATCTGTACTTACGTACCCTCTTATTGTTCTCTTTTGCCTGACCTTCAACTAGCAAGGTATGTTGTCGTTGGCTCCGTAATTTGTCAATATAAGATAGGGCCCCCCGTGTAGCTCAGTTGGTAGAGCATGGCGCTTGCAACGGCAGGGTTGTGGGTTCGTTTCCCACGGGGGGCCAGTTTGAAAATGTATGCACTCACTAACTGTAAGTCGCTCTGGATAAGAGCATCTGCTAAATGACTAAAATGTAAATGTACAAAAAAAACTGTGGTAATGTTACACAAAGTGCTGTTACGCAACTATAGGTTTTGTTACAATGTGGACAATATAAAGATGTATGTTAACAAGTTTCACAGAGCTCGCAAATTAGGGTACCTATTGTAACTTGTGAGTACTTGGGACATTGTTTGAGTGATTTTCCATGTGCTCACGCAGGTGCCCGAGAGCCGTGACTGCACCAAGGGCTAACATATTGTGTATTGTCTCTTCAAGTGCAGGTATGTCTTTTATTTTGTCAGGATTATGTTGTATATAATTTTACTTGTATTGTATAGTGTGCTGTTGGGCACTGAATGTGTGCATGCAGCACCTGGGCTCTCTTTTGCCTGACCTTCAACTAGCAAGGTGCCCGAGAGCCGTGACTGCACCAAGGGCTAACATATTGTGTGTTGTCTCTTCGTGTGCAGGGCAAATACAAATAATCCAACCAGCAGACCTCCAGTTGTGGCAGTGTCCTAATTAAAAGTACACAACGCAGAACGAACCACGCTACACGTATGCACTGAGAAGAGTAGCATAACGCATCTTGGCTAGAGGGATACAGAGAGACATGAGTCTTTCACTTACTGTACCGTTCAAAAGTTTGGGGTCACTTAGAAAAGTCCTTGTTTTCAAAAGAAAAGCAATTTCTTTGTCCATTTAAAATAACATCAAATTTATCAGAAATACAGTCTAGACATTTTTTATGTCGTAAATAGCTATTGTAGCTGGAAGCGGCTGATTTTTAATGGAATATCTACCAAAAAAAATCTCAGACTGCCCATCTTAATCTTTTATTTTTATTGGCCAGTCTGAGATATGGCTTTTTCTTTGCAACTCTGCCTAGAAGGTCAGCATCCCGGAGTCGCCTCTTCACTGTTGACGTTGAGACTGGTGTTTTGCAGATACTATTTAATCAAGCTGCCTGTTGAGGACCTGTGAGGCGCCTGTTTCTCAAACTACACACTCTAACGTATTTGTCCTCTTGCTCAGTTGTGCATCGGGGCCTCCCAATCCTCTTTCTATTCTGGTTAGAGCCAGTTTGCACTGTTCTGTGAAGGGAGTAGTACACAGCGTTGTACGAGATCTTCAGTTTCTTGGCAATTTCTCGCATGGAATAGTCTTAATTTCTCAGAACAAGAATAGACTGATGAGTTTCAGAAGAAAGTTATTTGTTTCTGGTCATTTTGAGCCTGTATTCGAACCCACAATTGCTGATGCTCCAGATACTCAAATAGTCTCAAGAAGGCCAGTTTTATTGCTTCTTTAATCACCACAACAGTTTTCAGCTGTGCTAACATAATTGCAAAAGGAGTTTTCTAATGATCAATTAGCCTTTTAAAATGATAAACTTGGATTAGCAAACACAACGTGCCATTGGAACACAGGACTGATGGTTGCTGATAATGGGCCTCTGTACGCTTATGTAGATATTCCATTAAAAATCAGCCGTTTCCAGCTACAATAGCCATTTACAACATAAATGTCTAGACTGTATTTCTGATAATTTTGATGTTATTTTAATGGACAATTGTTTCATTTTATTTCGAAAACAAGGACATATCTAAGTGACCCCAAACTTTTGAACGGTAGTGTATGCCGACAGGTGTTTCGGTGAGGCTAGGTAAAAGGCTGTTCTTAATTGCCAGTCCCACACCATGCTGATGTTGTCCACCCGGAGGGTAACCTTTCCAGAATAAAGTGTAGCCTTCTACCTCCTCTTTCAGGGAACCTTCATCCAGGAACCTGGTCTCACTCAGGGTAGCAATGTCAATGTTCTAGCGTCTTAGTTCTGCAGCAATCAAAGCTGTTCTCCGATGTGGTCTATCGCTATTATCGTCAGTGTCCAAAAGAGTTCTGATGTTCCATGTCGTCAGTTTCAGGGGAATTATTTTCTTTAGCATTTTTCGACCGCTGAGTGGAACTCCAGATAGGTGCGGTAGCCTATCCAGGATAGAGTGAGTAGGCAATTTTTAGGTCACCTTTTCTAGGCCTCTCCCCAGCTGGGGTGAGCAGTGTGGCTCCTAAATAGGGCTGCTCAGTCACACAGAGGTCTGCCGAGAGCAGCTGCCACTCAAGTTCCAGCTGCTGGCGTCCATAATAGCCCTGTACTGCTGGCGTGCAGGCGTCTGATTAAGAGCTCCCGGTGCAATCACTCCTACCCCCATCACCAGACACCCCAACGCCACCAGACTGTAGTCTGGTTTCCGTTTGATGGCTTCACCGAGGTCAGAAGTGGATACCTGCGCAAAGGAAGTTATTTAAAGTGCACTATTTCACTGTAGGAAGGTGAATTGCAGTGGCAATGGGGGAAACCCAGGACGACCAGTATCTTCCACAGCTGCAGTAGGCTGCCGGATCCACAGTCTGTCGGCGGACGCCTACCGTGCGCCGCCAGCACGCTGCTTTTCTCTCAGGGTGTGCTCCCCAGGCCTTTGTCATACCAGACTAACCCACAAGGCAGCGGGACAGTGGTTGATGGCTGCCAGGATGTGAAAGGTGGGCCTGTACAGACACATCTCTGGGGCCCACTGCTGCTCCGAGATCCCCTGCCGGTTAGCCTGGAGTTTCAAAACAACCAGTTAACGTGTGCCGCCGCGAGGAGGCCCTACAGGAGTCTTGGTCATGGAGAGGCTTTGTACCGGCAAGGGGAGACTTGTGCATAAAGCTGCTCCCCAATTCACCACAAGGGCTAGCCGGCGGCAGTGCAACTTACCTCTAGCTAGGAACTACTGTACTAGACGCGTCACATACACCATGCGGTTGCCCACAGACACACTTTGAAGAGACACACACACAGGCATATACACATGATAAGACACCCACTCTATACACACGTACACATGGATTTTGTATTGTAGATATGTGATAGTAGAGTAGTGGCCTGAGGGAACACACTTAATGTGATGTGAAAAGTGTTATGAAATGTAATTTCATGTAATATTTGTAATTGTATATACAGTTGAAGTCGGAAGTTTACATACACTTAGGTTGGAGTCATTAAAACTCGTTTTTCAACCACTCCACAAATTTCTTGTTAACAAACTATAGTTTTGGGAAGTCGGATAGGACATCTACTTTGTGCATGACACAAGTAATTTTCCCAACAATTATTTACAGACAGATTGTTTCACTTATAATTCACTGTATCACAATTCCAGTGGGTCAGAAGTTTACATACACTAGGTTGACTGTGCCTTTAAACAGCTTGAAATATTCCAGAAAATGATGTCATGGCTTTAGAAGCTTCTGATAGGCTAATTGACATCCTTTGAGTCAATTGGAGGTGTACATGTGGATGTATTTCAAGGCCTACCTTCAAACTCAGTGCCTCTTTGCGTGACATCATGGGAAAATCAAAAGAAATCAGCCAAGATCTAAGAAAAAAAATGGTAGACCTCCACAAGTCTGGTTAATCCTTGGGAGCAATTTCCAAACGGCTGAAGGTACCACGTTCATCTGTACAAACAATAGTACGCAAGTATAAACACCATGGGACCACGCAGCCGTCATACCGCTTAGGAAGGAGACGCGTTCTGTCTCCTAGAGATGAACTTACTTTGGTGCGAAAAGTGCAAATCAATCCCAGAACAACAGCAAAGGACCTTGTGAAGATGCTGGAGGAAACAGGTACAAAAGTATCTATATCCACAGTAAAATGAGTCCTATATCGAAATAACCTGAAAGGCCGCTCAGCAAGGAAGAAGCCAATGCTCCAAAACCGCCATTAAAAAGACAGACTACGGTTTGCAACTGCACATGGGGACAAAGATCGTACTTTTTGGAGAAATGTCCGCTGGTCTGATGAAACAAAAATAGAACTGTTTGGCCATATTGATCATCGTTATGTTTGGAGTAAAAAGGGGGGGGCTTGCAAGCCGAAGAACACCATCCCAACCGTGAAGCATGGGGGTGGCAGCATCATGCTGTGGAGGTGCTTTGCTGCAGGAGGGACTGGTGCACTTCACAAAATAGATGGCATCATGAGGAAGGACAATTATGTGGATATATTGAAGTAACATCTCAAGACATTAGTCAGGAAGTTAAAGCTTGGTCGCAAATGGGTCTTCCAAATGGACAATGACCCCAAGCATACTTCCAAATTTGTGGCAAAATGGCTTAAGGACAACAAAGTCAAAGTATTGGAGTGGCCATCACAAAGCCCTGACCTCAA
This sequence comes from Coregonus clupeaformis, assembly GCF_020615455.1. Classification (NCBI taxonomy): domain Eukaryota; kingdom Metazoa; phylum Chordata; class Actinopteri; order Salmoniformes; family Salmonidae; genus Coregonus; species Coregonus clupeaformis. The sequence continues at coordinate 11,929,244 of NC_059202.1, read as the reverse complement.
TCCTATAGAACATTTGTGGGCAGAACTGAAAATGCGTGTGCGAGCAAGGAGGACTACATACCTGACTCAGTTACACCAGCTCTGTCAGGAGTAATGGGCCAAAATTCATCCAACTTATTGTGGGAAGCTTGTGGAAGGCTACGCAAAACGTTTGACCCAAGTTAAACAATTTAAAGGCAATGCTACCAAATACTAATTGAGTGTATGTAAACTTCTGACCCACTGGGAATGTGATGAAATAAATAAAAGCTGAAATAAAGAGGACTGGCCACCCCTCATAGACTGGCCACCCCTCATAGCCTGGTTCCTCTCTAGGTTTCTTCCTAGGTTTTGGCCTTTCTAGGGAGTTTTTCCTAGCCACCGTGCTTCTACACCTGCATTACTAGCTGTTTGGGGTTTTAGGCTGGGTGTCTGTACAGCACTTCGAGATATTAGCTAATGTATGAAGGGCTATATAAAATAAAATTGATTGATTGATTGATTGAAATAAATCATTCTCTCTACTATTATTCTGACATTTCACATTCTTAAAATAAAGTGGTGATCCTAACTGACCTAAAACAGGGAATTTCTACTAGGATTAAATGTCAGGAATTGTGAAAAACAGAGTTTAAATGTATTTGGCTAAGGTGTATGTAAACTTCCGACTTAATAATATGCCATTTAGCAGACACTTTTATCCAAAGCGACTTACAGTCATGCGTGCATACATTTTTTTTTTTGTGTATGGCAGTTACTTCAACTGTAACTGGCTTAATGTTGCTGGACCCCAGGAAGAGTAGCTGCTGCCTTGGTAGCAGCTAATGGGGCTCCTTAATAAATACAAATACAAATAGACAGATTCGTTATACATGGCAGACCAATCCGAACTCATCACTTGGCATGTCCAGCCCATATTTTATCTTAGCCAGTCATGGCTAGTGGGAAGGTTCATAATTAAGGTTCAAACTAGGCTCATAATTTAACAATTTAATTTGTATTTACAGATGGGATACACGTTTGTTATTAAGGCACATTAAAGTTCAAATGTTCCAGAAGTAATTTCTGCCCAAAAACGCATTTTGATTTTAAAAAATTGAAACGTTCAAATGCCTCTCCTGTGAAGAAGTGACGTGTGACATAAGCATAGCTTCTTGAAACGGTTCAAAAATTAACTTTATGCGCTGAATACAAAGCGTTATGTTTGGGGCAAATCCAACATAACAGAGTACCACTCTTCATATTTTCAAGCATGGTAGTGGCTGCATCATGTTATGTGTATGCTTGTCATCGGCAAGGACATGGGAGTTTTTTGGGGGATAAAAATTTATGGAATAGAGCTAAGCACAGGCAAAATCCAAAAGGAAAACCTGGTTCAGTTTGCTTTCCAATAGACACTGGGGGACAAATTCACCTTTCAGCAGGACAATAACCTAAAACACAAGGACAAATACAGTGAGGGAAAAAAGTATTTGATCCCCTGCTGATTTTGTACGTTTGCCCACTGACAAAGAAATGATCAGTCTATAATTTTAATGGTAGGTTTATTCGAACAGTGAGAGACAGAATAAAAACAAAATAATCCAGAAAAATGCATGTCAAAAATGTTATGAATTGATTTGCATTTTAATGAGGGAAACAAGTATTTGACCCCCTCTCAATCAGAAAGATTTCAGGCTCCCAGGTGTCTTTTATACAGGTAACGAGCTGAGATTAGGAGCACACTCTTAAAGGGGAGTGCTCCTAATCTCAGCTTGTTACCTGTATAAAAGACACCTGTCCACAGAAGCAATCAATCAATCAGATTCCAAAATCTCCACCATGGCCAAGACCAAAGAGCTCTCCAAGGATGTCAGAGACAAGATTGTAGACCTACACAAGGCTGGAAGGGCTACAAGACCATCGCCAAGCAGCTTGGTGAGAAGGTGACAACAGTTGGTGCGATTATTCGCAAATGGAAGAAACACAAAATAACTGTCAATCTCCCTTGGCCTGGGGCTCCATGCAAGATCTCACCTCGTGGAGTTGCAATGATCATGAGAACAGTGAGGAATCAGCCCAGAACTACACGGGAGGATCTTGTCAATGATCTCAAGGCAGCTGGGACCATAGTCACCAAGAAAACAATTGGTAACACACTACGCTGGACTGAAATCCTGCAGCGCCCGCAAGGTCCCCCTGCTCAAGAAAGCACATATACATGCCCGTCTGAAGTTTGCCAATGAACATCTGAATGATTCAGAGGAGAACTGGGTGAAAGTGTTGTGGTCAGATAAGACCAAATTCAAGCTCTTTGGTATCAACTCAACTCGCCGTGTTTGGAGGAGGAGGAATGCTGCCTACGACCCCAAGAACACCATCCCCACCATCAAACATGGAGGTGGAAACATTATGCTTTGGGGGTGTTTTTCTGCTAAGGGGACAGGACAACTTCATTGAATCAAAGGGACGATGGACGGGGCCATGTACCGTCAAATCTTGGGTGAGAACCTCCTTCCCTCAGCCAGGCCATTGAAAATGGGTCGTGGATGGGTTTTCCAGCATGACAATGACCCAAAACACACGGCCAAGGCAACAAAGGAGTGGCTCAAGAAGAAGCACATTAAGGTCCTGGAGTGGCCTAGCCAGTCTCCAGACCTTAATCCCATAGAAAATCTGTGGAGGGAGCTGAAGGTTCGAGTTGTCAAACGTCAGGCTCGAAACCTTAATGACTTGGAGAAGATCTGCAAGAGGAGTGGGACAAAATCCCTCCTGAGATGTGTGCAAACCTGGTGGCCAACTACAAGAAACGTCTGACCTCTGTGATTGCCAAAAGGGTTTTGCCACCAAGTACTAAGTCATGTTTTGCAGAGGGGTCAAATACTTATTTCTCTCATTAAAATGCAAATCAATGTATAACATTTTTGACATGCGTTTTTCTGGATTTCTTTGTTGTTATTCTGTCTCTCACTGTTCAAATAAACCTACCATTAAAATTATAGACTGATCATGTCTTTGTCAGTGGGCAAACGTACAAAATCAGCAGGGGATCAAATACTTTTTTCCCTCACTGTATGCACCGGAGTTGCTTACCAAGATGACAATTAATGTTCCTGAGTGGCCTAGTAACAGTTTTGACTTAAATTGGCTTGAATATCTATGGTAAGACTTGAAAATGGCTGTCTAGCAATGATCAACAAGCAATTTGAGAGCTTGAAGAATTTTTAAATGAATAATGTGCAAATATTGTACAATACAGGTGTGCAAAGCTCTTAGTGATTTTTTTTCTCAATTTGTCTGTCATAGTTGACGTGTACCTATGATGAAAATTACATGCCTCTCTCATCTTTTTAAGTGAGAGAACTTGCACAATTGGTGTCTGACTAAATACTTTTTTCCCCCACTGTTTGCCTGACACAAAATGTAGAAATGGTAGCCTACTTTGACAGCAATTCAGTGAATGCAGACAAATCTAGAGAGGCGATACAAACACAATTTTAAAAAAGGTACACAATTTCCGTATAAGATTTTGTAGGAAAAAAATATATTTCACACTGTCACTTTAGTGTTCGCATTTAGCCTACAACATGTCATGGAACTTCTGGAAGCACGGCCCCATCCTACAAAGTGGCACAGAACATGTATAGCACCCAAATAAGGTTTCTACACATCTCCCACTCTTTGCACTGCGTCCACTCCGGATGCACACCACACACCCTCTCTTGCGTCCTTCAAACTTCACCAGGGAGTAGCCTGCTTTCAAATTATGTGTAAAAACTCAGTCCACACCCCCTGGTGCCACACTATTGGCTCCCCACTTCCTGCCAATGTAGCCATCACAAAGTGAATACAAAAGCTGCATTTTTAATGCCTTTAGGGACCAGTGTCTTTAATTTCTGGGAAGGGGCCTTTGCAGGGTCCCTCACACTGGTCTACCCTCAAGGTACCATAAATAGTTAGCAATATGCCACGCAACCGCTTTGAGCAGCTTTGTAGGTACTGTGATGTCACGAGAGGCTGTGTCCTGGAGGGACGTTACATCCCCCTGAGGTGGCTGCAAACCCAGACAGCTATGGCTCCATCTGCTGGTATGGTCGGGAACTCCACCCCTCTATGGCCAATCTTCCCACGCAGCTGAAACAAATGAGGAGCTGATGAGCTGAAGGTTTGGGAAGGGAAGAGACAGTCTCCAACCTGGGCTCTCTGGAGGACAAGAGTGCTGCACGTCCACTTCCATGAGGAATATAAGGATTTGGAGATACTTACCTTTGGGAAATACTCACCTTTGGATATATGCACCTGTGGAAATACGTGAGAGACATTTGGAAGGACTTTTTGCTGGGTTGGCCACTAGCTGCAACGTGGACTACAGTAAGGCTGGGGAAAAGTTATCTGAGCGAGTGAGAATTATGACTTTGGATGTGGAAGAGACATCCCTGAACTGTTAACCCTTAAAGAGCCACAAGAGAACAGAATTTTGTTATATTTTCGTTAATTTCCCAAGACCTATAATAAAATCCTTGTTTTGTTTGAACCTTGTCTCCTTGCACTACTTGAGCAATCCCGCTGAAAGCTGTGTAGCCTCTCGTGACGTCACAGATGGTGGAGAATACGGGCACGCTCAGCGTTAATAGTGCATGTCAGAGGAGGATACCGAAGGTTTGATCACCCAGTTTTCCAAGTTGGCCGTAGGCTCCCGCCGACTGAAATGGAGGACATATTGAAAGCCCTTGTTGCTGGCCAGCAAGCCCAGATGCAAGCAAACGTGGCTCTCTTGGAGGAGCAAAAGAAAGCCAACCTTCTGAAGGCAGAGGAATTGCAGTTGCAGAGACAGAGGGTGGTCCAAAATACCCGCCCAATAAAGGCAAGTGACTTTATATCTAAGATGGGAGCTACCGATGACATTGAGGCATACCTGCATGCATTTGAGGCCACGGCCACTAGGGAAGCCTGGCCCAAGCAACAGTGGGTTGGTCTGTTAGCCCCCTTTCTAACCGGGGAATCACTGAATGCTGTCCGGGACCTGGGCCCTGACCAGGTTACTGACTATGATGCCCTGAAGTCTGAGATCCTCAGCAGATATGGACTCACAAAGTTTGGTATGGCCCAGCGCTTTCACAGCTGGACCTTCCAACCAGACCAACCTCCTCGGGCGCAGATGCATGAACTTGTCCGAATCGCAAGGAAATGGCTGGATCCGCAGAGGAATACAGCAGCGGCGGTGGTGGAGGCCGTTGTGGTGGATCGTTACCTACGCGCCCCTGCCTTATGAGGCAAAACGGTTCATCAGTCAACAGGCCTTGACCACGGCTGATCTGACCGTGGAAGCTGTGGAAAAGTACCAGGCCACAGCGGAGATGCTGAATGCTTCCCGAAAAGACCCCAGGAGGGCGGCCCCACCACAAATGGGAAGAACCCGTCCAAAGGACCCCAAGGTCTCGAACCCAGCCACGTCAGGACTTATCCCGGCTCCAGGGGGAGCCAGAAACCAGGCGGGTCCAAGAAGAGTACACCAGGAGGGGGAAACTCGACAGTGTTACCGGTGTGGGGAGATGGGACATATCTCCTGGCAGTGTGGGAAACCAGCCGATGAACCTATGCCCACTGCGGAGTCCTCCAGCTCAGCACCCACACACCGTTTTGCCTCGCTCTTGGGAGTCGTAGATGGCGGCCCAGATCGACCCCCCACCTGCCCGGTAACTGTGAATCACCATGATGTGGAGGCCTTACTGGATTCTGGTAGCCGGGCCACCCTGGTGCGTAAGGATTTGGTGGGCCCAACGTGTCTGACCCCGGGGAAAGTCCTCCCAGTTTCCTGTGTCCATGGGGACACCAGAGAATACCCCATTACTGAACTTACAATGACCAGCACACGGGGAACCATACACACGACGGCGGGGGGTGGTTGATTCCCTCCCCGTCCCTGTCCTAATTGGACGAGACTGCCCAGCCTTTTACCCACTCTGGAGAGAGTCTCAGGAGAGGATAACCCGAGTACCTCGGAAACGGAGAGGCAAGACTCATCCTGGGAAGGCTCGGTGCAATCCTCCGAGTTACTCACTCCCGCCCGGGCTCTGATAGGGATGGCAGGTGCCCAGACCGACACAGAGACGGAGGTACAGAATCTGGACAAAGAACTGTCTGGTCTGAAGGGGACCGCTGAGAGGTATCGTTTGTTAAAGCAACAGTTAGACATGAAGACAGAAGAGTTAGATATCCTCCAGGCTAAACTCCAACAGAGCTCCTTCCCTAAGCAACAGGAGGAGCTGGAGAGGCTGCGCAGGACCATCGAGGAGTGTGAGGAGACCCTGCGCAGTAGTAAGGAGGTCCAGAAGAAGGCAGAGGAGAAGTACAAGGTGTTGGAGAACAAGATGAAGAATGCGGAGGCAGAGAGAGAGAAGGAACTGAAAGCTGCTCAACAGAAGCTAAACTCTGCTAAAACCAAGGCTGATGCGTTCAGTAAGAAACTCAAGGAGAGACAACAGGAGGCTGAGTCCCTGGTCCTAGAGTTGGAGGAGTTGAAGAGAGAGCAGTCTGGCAAGCACCACGGCAATGCGGACGCCCTCTCCCGGCGTGATGCCTTCTTCGCTGCCTTTACCCCGACGAGGACGTCGGTCCCGAGGAGGGGATGTGTGATGTCACGAGAGGCTGTGTCCTGGAGGGACGTTACATCCCCCTGAGGTGGCTGCAAACCCAGACAGCTATGGCTCCATCTGCTGGTATGGTCGGGAACTCCACCCCTCTATGGCCAATCTTCCCACGCAGCTGAAACAAATGAGGAGCTGATGAGCTGAAGGTTTGGGAAGGGAAGAGACACAGTCTCCAACCTGGGCTCTCTGGAGGACAAGAGTGCTGCACGTCCACTTCCATGAGGAATATAAGGATTTGGAGATACTTACCTTTGGGAAATACTCACCTTTGGATATATGCACCTGTGGAAATACGTGAGAGACATTTGGAAGGACTTTTTGCTGGGTTGGCCACTAGCTGCAACGTGGACTACAGTAAGGCTGGGGAAAAGTTATCTGAGCGAGTGAGAATTATGACTTTGGATGTGGAAGAGACATCCCTGAACTGTTAACCCTTAAAGAGCCACAAGAGAACAGAATTTTGTTATATTTTCGTTAATTTCCCAAGACCTATAATAAAATCCTTGTTTTGTTTGAACCTTGTCTCCTTGCACTACTTGAGCAATCCCGCTGAAAGCTGTGTAGCCTCTCGTGACGTCACAGTACATACATTTTCGGATCCAAATTCAACAAATCAGATAGACAAATGGTACAAAGTAAGCTGTGTGGTATAAGGTTTAATGGTGAGACTTGGGGCAGACGCTCCGCTCTGGTGTGCTTTCTCTCTTCCTCTTCCTCCTCTCCATGTTCCTCTTCCTCCTCGCTTTCACATCTCTATCCCTCCAATCATCTTTAACTCTTCTTCCTCCCTGCCTTCCGGTGCTGAGCCCAGACTCTCCACATCACTTCCCTCACTTTCACTGAACTAGAGGAACAGAGTAACGGGTGAGAAGAGGAAGAGGAAAAGAGAGAAAAAACAGGTACAGCGGAACAAATAGGATACAATTTTGGTCAGCATCATAATCTCTCTCTTGGTCTCTCTTTCACTCACTCACACACACACACTTTTCCTTCCTCTCTTTTTCTCAGCCATACACATACTCTCTAATAATCACCTCTTAGGTGTTTCCATAATAAATTGTGGTACAGTTAAAACACGCCTCCCGTTACACACACACACACACACACACACACAGTATAAGCATGTGGTACCCAGGAAGAATAGCTGCTGCATATGCAATAGCTAATGGGAATCCTAATAAACTAAATCATGATGCTATACCTCACTTCCATTCAATCAATCAATCAAATCCCATTACACACAAACACACACACTGACAGTATCATCATAACGCTATACAGCATTTGCATTCAATCAATCAATCAAAATTATTTAATATAGCCCTTAGTGGCCAGATTGTTTCTCAGTTCATTGTGTGCATATACAGTATGTTAGTCAGACTGATGGATAATCAGACAGGATAGAGCACACAAAAATACATTCATAAATATGTTCATAGATGACCAACAGGGTTAGATTATAACTGTAAAGACTACAGTGAGGGAAAAAAGTATTTGATCCCCTGCTGATTTTGTACGTTTGCCCACTGACAAAGAAATGATCAGTCTATAATTTTAATGGTAGGTTTATTTGAACAGTGAGATAGAGAATAACAACAACAAAATCCAGAAAAAACGCATGTAAATTTTTTTTACAATTGATTTGCATTTGAATGAGGGAAATAAGTATTTGACCCCTCTGCAAAACATGACTTAGTACTTGGTGGCAAAACCCTTGTTGGCAATCACAGAGGTCAGACATTTCTTGTAGTTGGCCATCAGGTTTGCACACATCTCAGGAGGGATTTTGTCCCACTCCTCTTTGCAGATCTTCTCCAAGTCATTATAGTTTCGAGGCTGACGTTTGGCAACTCTAACCTTCAGCTCCCTCCACAGATTTTCTATGGGATTAAGGTCTGGAGACTGGCTAGTCCACTCCAGGACCTTAATGTGCTTCTTCTTGAGCCACTCCTTTGTTGCCTTGGCCGTGTGTTTTGGGTCATTGTCATGCTGGAATACCCATCCATGACCCATTTTCAATGCCCTGGCTGAGGGAAGGAGGTTCTCACCCAAGATTTGACGGTACATGGCCCCGTCCATCGTCGCTTTGATGCGGTGAAGTTGTCCTGTCCCCTTAGCAGAAAAACACCCCCAAAGCATAATGTTTCCACCTCCATGTTTGACGGTGGGGATGGTGTTCTTGGGGTCATAGGCAGCATTCCTCCTCCTCCAAACACGGCGAGTTGAGTTGATGCCAAATAGCTCGATTTTGGTCTCATCTGACCACAACACTTTCACCCAGTTCTCCTCTGAATCATTCAGATGTTCATTGGCAAACTTCAGATGGGCCTGTATATGTGCTTTCTTGAGCAGAGGGACCTTGCGAGCGCTGCAGGATTTCAGTCCTTCACGGCGTAGTGTGTTACCAATTGTTTTCTTGGTGACTATGGTCCCAGCTGCCTTGAGATCATTGACAAGATCCTCCCGTGTAGTTCTGGGCTGATTCCTCACCGTTCTCATGATCATTGCAACTCCACGATGTGAGCTCTTGCATGGAGCCCCAGGCCGATGGAGATTGACAGTTATTTTGTGTTTCTTCCATTGGCGAATAATCTCACCAACTGTTGTCACCTTCTCATCAAGCTGCTTGGCGATGGTTTTGTAGTCCATTCCAGCCTTGTGTAGGTCTACAATCTTGTCCCTGACATCCTTGGAGAGCTCTTTGGTCTTGGCCATGGTGGAGAGTTTGGAATCTGATTGATTGATTGCTTCTGTGGACAGGTGTCTTTTATACAGGTAACAAACTGAGATAAGGAGCACTCCCTTTAAGAGTGTGCTCCTAATCTCAGCTCGTTACCTGTATAAAAGACACCTGGGAGCCAGAAACTTTCTGATTGAGAGGGGGTCAAATACTTATTTCCCTCATTAAAATGCAAATCAATTCATAACATTTTTGACATGCGTTTTTCTGGATTTTATTATTGTTATTCTGTCTCTCACTGTTCAAATAAACCTACCATTAAAATTATAGACTGATCATTTCTTTGTCAGTGGGAAACGTACAAAGTCAGCAAGGGATCAAATACTTTTTTCCCTAACTATAAGTTCATTAGAGTTACCAGCCTCAGAAATTGCAGCCCAAAATAAATGATTCACAGAGTTCAAGTAACAGACACATCTCATCATCAACTGTTCAGAGGAGACTGCGTGAATTAGGCCTTTATGTTCAACGAGCATGCAGATAAGCTTCCCTGAGATGTTTTATGACAGTTTGTGCAGAAATTCTTCGGTTGTGCAAATCCACAGTTTCATCAGCTGTCCAGTTGGCTGGTCTCAGACGATCCCACAGGTGAAGAAGCCGGATGTGGAGGTCCTGGGCTGGCGTGGTTACATATGGTCTGCAGTGGTGAGGCTGGTTGGACGTACTGCCAAAATCTCTAAAACAATTTTGGAGGTGGCTTGTGGAAGAGAAATTAGCATTAAATTATCTGGCAACAGCTCTAGTGGACATTCCTGTAGTCAGCATGCCAATTGCAAACTCCCTCAAAACTTAAGATATCTGTGGCATTGTGTTGTGTGACAAAACTGCACATTTTGGAGTGGCCTTTTATTGTCCCTGGCACAAGGTGTATTTGTGTAATGGTCATGCTGTAATCTGCTTCTTGATATGCCACACCTTGTCAGGTGGATGGATTATCTTGGTTAAGGAGAAATACTCACTTACAGGGATGTAAACAAATTTGTGCACAACATTTGAGAGAAATAAGCTTTTTGTATGTATGGAACACTTCAGGGATCTTTTATTTCAGCTCATGAAATAGGGGACCAACACTTTGCGTTTATATTTTTGTTTAGTGTACATCCAACTAGAGTCAAAGGACAGAGGGATACACTAACTAGAATATTCTCAATGCAGATCTGGTAGGACAAAAAGCATGACCAATTTTGTTTTTCCCATGTTGTCATCAGGTTCTACTGGTGACAGGGCGACATGATGTGTGAACTAAAACAGCATAAAACCGTCTGTATCACAAAGCAGGATCAAATTAATTAGCCAGCTACAGTAATTTTGAGAAACGTTGAGAAATAGTTTGGTAAATTTTTGGGGGGTCAAATTAACCAGTTACCTACCTTTGATAAGCAGCTAGCTAGCTACAGTTGAAGTCGGAAGTTTACATACTCCTTAGCCAAATGCATTTAAACTCAGTTTTTCACAATTCCTGACATTTAATCCTAGTAAAAATTCCCTGTTTTAGGTCAGTTAGGATCACCACTTTATTTTAAGAATGTGAAATGTCAGAATAATAGTAGAGAGAATTATTTATTTCAGCTTTTATTTCTTTCATCAAATTCCCCGTGGGTCAGAAGTTTACATACAATCAATTAGTATTTGGTAGCATTGCCTTTAAATTGTTTAACTTGGGTCAAACGTTTCGGGTAGCCTTCCACAAGCTTCCCACAATAAGTTGGGTGAATGTTGGCCCATTCCTCCTGACAGAGCTGGTGTAACTGAGTCAGGTTTGTAGGCCTCCTTGCTCGCACACGATTTTTCTGTTCTTCCCACACATTTTATATAGAACTGAGGTCAGGGCTTTGTGATGGCCACTCAAATTCCTTGACTTTGTTGTCCTTGAGCCATTTTGCCACAACTTTGGAAGTATGCTTGGGGTCATTTTCCATTTGGAAGACCCATTTGTGACCAAGCTTTAATTTCCTGACTGATGTCTTGAGATGTTGCTTCAATATATCCACATCATTTTCCTTAGTCATGATGCCATCTACTTTGTGAAGTGCACCAGTCCCTCCTGCAGCAAAGCACCCCCACAGCATGATGCTGCCACCCCTGTGCTTCACGGTTGGGATGGTGTTGGGATGGTGTCTCTGTCTCCTGAGTGGCGCAGTGGTCTAAGGCACTGCATCGCAGTGCTAGCTGTGCCACTAGAGATCCTGGTTCGAATCCAGGCTCTGTCGCAGCCGGCCGCGACCGGGAGACTCATGGGCAGCGCACAATTGGCCTAGCGTTGTCCAGGGTAGGGGAGGGAATGGCCGGCAGGGATGACGTTCAGTTGATAGAGCATGGCGTTTGCAACGCCAGGGTTGTGGGTTCGATTCCCACGGGGGACCAGTATGAAAAAAAAAATATGTATTCACTAACTGTAAGTCGCTCTGGATAAGAGCGTCTGCTAAATGACTAAAATGTAAATGTAAATGTAAATGTGTTCTTCGGCTTGCAAGCATCCCCCTTTTTCCTCCAAACATAACGATGGTCATTATGGCCAAACAGTTCTATTTTTGTTTCATCAGACCAGAGGACATTTCTCAAAAAAGTACAATCTTTGTCCCCATGTGCAGTTGCAAACCGTAGTCTGGCTTTTTATGGCGGTTTAGGAGCAGTGGCTTCTTCCTTGCTGAGCGGCCTTTCAGGTTATATCGATATAGGACTCGTTTTACTGTGGATATAGATACTTTTGCACCTGTTTCCTCCAGCATCTTCACAAGGTACTTTGCTGTTGTTCTGGGATAGATTTGCACTTTTCGCACCAAAGTATGTTCTTCTCTAGGAGACAGAACGCGTCTCCTTCCTGAACAGTATGACGGCTGTGTGGTCCCATGGTGTTTATACTTGCGTACTATTGTTTGTACAAATGAATGTGGTACCTTCAGGCGTTTGGAAATTGCTCCCAAGGATTAACCATAATTTATTTTCTGAGATCTTGGCTGATTTCTTTTGATTTTCCCATGATATCAAGCAAAGAGGCACTGAGTTTTAAGGTAGGCCTTGAAATATATCCACAGCTACACTTCCATTTGACTCAAATTATGTCAATTAGCCTATCAGAAACTTCTAAAGCCATGATATCATTTTCTGGAATTTTACAAGCTGTTTAAAGGCACAGTCAACTTAGTGTATGTAAACTTCTGACCCACTGGAATTGTGATACATTGAATTATAAGTGAAATAATCTGTGTGTAAACAATTGTTGGAAAAATTACTTGTGTCATGTCCTAACCGACTTGTCAAAACTATAGTTTGTTAACAAGAAATTTGTGGAGTGGTTGAAAAACGAGTTTTAATGACTCCAACCTAAGTGTATGTAAACTTCCGACCTCAACTGTAACAATAACTGGCTGTTAGATGGCTAGCTAGTTAGCTCCCATACCAATTTCAAGTCTTTCTAAACTAATATCTGACTAACTCTGAGATATGAAGTTATGTCAGAATGAAATTAACCTGGCTAGTGCATCATGCTTTGTGACATGATGTTAGCTAGCTATCCCCAGTTAGATAATGTGTTTTCACTTATTGCATCTGCATGCTTGTTTCGTTTTCCCTGGTTTCCACTAGTTACCACAGCCACAAAGTCAAAATTGGCTATATTGTACATAAATCATAAAATCAGAAATGTGCAATTTGGTCTTAAAGAGAAACCTCACCGCTAGACATTATTCTGGGTGTTTTTCCAGTCTCCATACATAATTATGAGTGATAAGAGGGTGTTTCAGACATAATTATGCACTATATTTGTATTTTAGAATATTCACAACGGGAGAATTCAACCGATGATGTCATTGATTGATTGAGCCTGCTGTTTGATCTAAAAATGAATGGAGTCATGTTTTGTAGCAATTATTGTGGCAATTATTGTAGCAATTATTGTTTCACCGATTGCACGATCACACAAGTAGATATGGTTGTCCTTGTTCTTAAAAGCCATTGGACGTCTCAACAATGTTCCTATCTGCCAGGACATTGCATGATATCTAGGTTGACTCATTTTCCCTGGCTTTGTAAAGACTACAGCCTGACGGGAGCCATACTTCCTTGTTCCCACCCTCGAAGGTAGCCTTTTCAAAATGGGGATGATACTAGTTTACAGGTTCACTTCCTATCAGAGACTGCTAAATAATTAGCCAAAATGACTGCTTCTGATGATTCCTCTTTCCAAGAAGACCTAGAAACATACAGACCTATTTGTTTGAGCTGGAATACACTGAAGAGGAATTGCGAGACCAGCAAGCAATTGCCATTCCATTCATCCGCTGCCATCAGCTCATGTTTCAGCATGATAATGCACGGCCCCATGTCGCAAGGATCTGTACACAATTCCTGGAAGCAAAAAATGTCCCAGTTCTTCCATGGCCTGCATATTCACCAGACATGTCGCCCATTGAGCATGTTTGGGATGCTCTGGATTGACATGTATGAGAGCGTGTTCAAGTTCCCGCTTTTCAGCTTTTTATTAAGGACAATTCCTTGTTATCTCCAGGTCAGATTTATTGATTTTACCAACTTGACCATAACCTGATCACTTTGGACCTAGCATTGACAATCAAGAAAGAGTGGAATCTGTGTCCTGTATTAGTTTCCTGTGTCTTCTGGACTGAAGTCCTGGAAAGGGGTTGACCAGGAGGAATGAGGCCTATATCCTACTACATGTTCCTTTGTTTTGTTCCCCTAGTCCACCTCATCACCTGTCATCAATTTAACTGTCCATCCATTGTCCCTCTGGGATCCCCATCCATCACTGCAGTAATGGCTTTCTGGTTGGCCTGATAATGGTTTGAGCCAGGTGGGGCTGTATCTGCCCATAGAATATAGAAAATGACAGACAGGACTTCAAACCTGGTGTGTGTGAATGTGTATGTGTGTGTGTGTGTGTGTGTGTGTGTGTGTGTGTTGTGAGATATTAAAGTCCCTAACTGACAGGATTGTGTGGAATGTATTCAACAAAAAGGCTTTTAGAAATATATAATACCTAAAAGTCTAGAATAAGTGCATAAATGCCAACAGTTCTATCAATTTCTCTCAATCAAGATGTGATGGCATCTATGCATAATGTATCTCCTCCTCCAAAGTAGACAGTGACTTTATCATGTTGTCACATCTTCTTACCGACTCTCTCAAGTCAAGACAAGAGCCTATACTTCGATTTCAGCTTTCCACTAATCCCATGTGCAGTGTCATGTCCATTGAAACCACTGAACTTTAACATTAGTGAGACCTGATGCAAAAATCAATACAGCAACATGATAATGGTAAAGGACAGGTCATGAATGGTCCATTATAGTCGTATCAATCCTCTACTAATGTAATATCAGTTGACTTCAAGCAAACACATACGGTTAAATCTGTACTCTCCCAGCTTCAATTTTTATTAGTCAGTATAGCAATGTAACATCATTGATCTGTCAGTTTCCCAAACTAATTCCCTACTTTTCACACTGACACGGTATAAACAGCTCTACAGGCTTCAGTGTCATGGTGCACAGTCAGTACATAACATTATGCTCATCATCTCTTAGCAGGATCAGATTGTGACAGGTGTCCCTGCAGTGTCAGACAGCCAGGGAAGACCAGTCTACGGAGCTCAGGTGAATTTTGCGGTAAATTAACAATATCAGTTAATGATACAAAGTTCCATCTTGAGTTGATGAGTAGGCTACAGTCTGGGGTCTTGGAATAATGGTCATTTCAATTATTGAACCATTGATTCTATTCTTGGATAATATAATGTATAAATGTACACCAAGGTAATTCTTTGTCATGCCTAATCTGAGCAGGATCAGATGGTGATCGGGGTCTCATCAGGGTCAGGCAGCCAGGGAAGACCAGTCTGTGATGGCGCAGAGGTGAACTTATGCAGATACAACACTTTATTATTTCTGTGCAGTAAACACTGGACAAAAAAGAAACTTCAAAGATTGAAACTTTTTTTAAGGCAGTCTGACAAACCTCTAAGGTTGATAGAGGCTTTTCAAAATGACACAAAACATTTAAAACAAAAATGTGAGGAAGACCTGGGAGACGCTATTGATGATGATGATGAATGAATACAGATATGTTAGAATGCCCATTCATGTTTACATACTGTAATCTCAGACATAAATTACTGCAGTTTAAGACCATCCATAGAATGTACTATATGCCAGTGAAACTGAATATCATGCACTCATAAATGTAATTATTCTGCTGGAGGTGTAAAACACAAAAGGAGACATATTTGCATATGTTATGGTCTTGTGAAGGCTGGCTGAATTCTGGCAAAGAGTATGTTATTTTATCTCAGCATGTCTACAGACTCTCCCTTCTCCCTGTTTTTGTTTGCTTGAAAATGTGGATACTGGAGACTGTTATCAAAAGAAACTGTAACCTAACATTTATAACACCTAAGAAATGTATTGCCTTTAATTGGAAGGTTGGTTATCCTCCCACAATGGATGGCAGAAATGTCAAGTTATGTATCACTAGATTTAATTTATTACAAGATTAAGGGTATACTGTGCAACTTTTATAAGGTCTAGATTCCTTATATGGAATACTGTACGACAAAAGCAGTCTGAAAACATGCCCATGTTAGGGGAGATCCTTTTTAAGGCAATCCCTAGCTGCCCTGGGGGTCTGCCCTACTGTTGGTTGTTACTCTGGCCTTGGCATAACACACCTGAAACCAATAATGAATGTTTCACTAAGATCCTAAAGCTGAGTGGGGTGTGTTGGGTTGGGGGTGCTGCAGGGCCGTGGACCCCTAGGGGCAGGACGGGGTGACCCAGCTATATTGTGTGCAAGTAAAAAGAGCTCTACAGTACTATTATACCTATGATATGAATTATATGGCGGATGTACTGTTTCTGTGTGTTAATGTGTAGGTGTGTTTTTATTCAACTTTATTTTTCCAAACCTTTCCCTTGAGACATAAAAAGAAGGTGGGAAGGAAATTGTGTTGGGGAGAGAGTTGAGTTATTGACTAGACTGGTGGGGGTCGGGCGTCCAGGCGGCTCGGGCTGACTGAAATTTGATATAGAGGATGTCTTAATAAAGACAATCAGAAGTTAAGTCTCTTTTTACTTTATTTGTAAGAGTTGTTCATTTGTCAGGCTATTGGTTGAAGGTGCAACACAATATTGAGTATTGAATTATCATTGATCTAGTTCAGTCTTAACAATCACTTAAACATATTTAATAATGGTCTCTTACCTAGTTTGATGACTGTGCATTTTTGCTTACTTTTTGTTGTTCTAAATAGAGAGAGCTAGAAGCGCCATTGGGTCATATTAGATTGTAAAGAAATGTTGGAAAAGAGCTTTAGATGCCACAAAAAATGGGAGGACCCCAGACCCTCCGCCAACTTACACTACCGTTCAAAAGTTTGGGGTCACTTAGAAATGTCCTTGTTTTCGAAATAAAAGCATATTTTTTGTCCATTAAAATAACATCAAATTGATCAGAAATACAGTCTACACATTGTTAATGTATCTGGAGCACACAATAATAATAATAATATATTATTATTATTATGTCCCCCCCACTTCTAAAACTAAAGGTGCGCCTCTGTAAAGTTTACTTATCAACAAATAAGTAATACAGTGGCTTGCGAAAGTATTCAACCCCCTTGGCATTTTTCCTATTTTGTTGCCTTACATCCTGGAATTAAAATTGAGGGGTTTGTATCATTTGATTTACACAGCATGCCTACCACTTTGAAGATGCAAAATATATTTTATTGTAAAACAAACAAGAAATAAGACAAATGTTTGCCCATTCTTCAAGGCAAAACTGCTCCAGCTCCTTCAAATTGGATAGGTTCCACTGGTGTACAGGAATCTTTAAGTCATACCACAGATTCTCAATTGGATTGAGGTCTGGGATTTGACTAGGCCATTCCAAGACATTTAAATGTTTACCCTTAAACCACTCAAGTGTTGCTTTAGCAGTATGCTTAGGGTCATTGTCCTGCTGGAAGGTGAACCTCCGTCCCAGTCTCAAATCTCTGGAAGACTGAAATAGGTTTCTCTCAAGAATTTCCCTGTATTTAGCTCCATCATTCCTTCAATTCTTCAATTCTGACCAGTTTCCCAGTCCCTGCCGATGAAAAACATCCCCACAGCATGATGCTGCCACCACCATGCTTCACTGTGGGGATGGTGTTCTCGGGGTGATGAGAGATGTTGGGTTTGCGCCAGACATAGCGTTTTCCTTGATGGCCAAAAACTTCAATTTTAGTCTCATCTGACCAGAGTACCGTATTTTCCGCACTATAAGGCGCACCGGATTATAAGGCGCACCTTCAATGAATGGCCTATTTTAGAACTGTTTTCATATATAGGGCGCACCGGATTATAAGGCGCATAGAATAGAAGATACTGTAGTCAAACGAATTGACTGGGGTTGCGTTATGCATCCACTAGATGGAGCTGTGCTAAAAGGAATGTCAACAAAACAGTCAGATAAAGTCAAACTTTATTAAGCGTTCTGACAACTCCGTTCACTCCCATGGTAATGTTGTTCAAACGTTAATGTGCATATTAACAATATCTCCCAGCCTTGCTCACTCTTCTCCCAAACGTGGAGGGGAACCTTTCCCTGATTCAGTAAACACGTAGTAAAAGAAACAGTCTGATACCACTAAATCGAACGTTAGTGCATAACTCAACATTGTTCAGTTACATATAACACGTAAAGCTCACTTTTTCAGTTCATTCCCCATCCACGAACCCCTCAAATTCTTCTTCTTCGGTATCCGAATTGAACAGTTGGGCGACTACGGCATCCAACCTGCCCGGCTCCCTCTCGTCATTATCCGAGTCAGTGTCGCTGCTGTTGCCTGGCAGTTCAGAGATTATTCCTGCCTTCGTGAAAGCTTTGACCACAGTTGAGACCGATATATCAGCCCAGGCATCCACGATCCATTGGCAGATAGTGGCGTAAGTCGCCCGGCGCTGTCTCCCCGTCTTGGTGAACGTGTGTTCGCCTTCTGTCATCCACTGCTCCCACACAGCTCGCAGTCTAGCTTTGAACGCCCTGTTGACACCAATATCTAGCGGCTGGAGTTCTTTAGTTAATCCACCCGGAATGACGGCAAGCTCCGAATTAGTTTGCTTCACTTGTTTTTTGACAGCATCGGTGATATGGGCGCGCATTGAGTCGTAGATCAATAGGGACGGAGCTGTGTGGAAAAAGCCACCCGGTCTCTTGACGTAAATTTCTCTCAGCCACTCACTCATCTTTTCCTCATCCATCCATCCCTTCGGGCTAGCTTTGATGACGACGCCGGCTGGAAAGTTCTCTTTTGGCAAGGTCTTCCTCCTGCCTGGCAGGCGAGAACTACAGTGAAGGATGACTTCTCATTCCCTGTGGTACGTACAGACACCGTACTGGTCCCCGTTTTCTCCACAGTGCGGTTCACGGGAATATCAAAGGTGAGTGGAACCTCGTCCATGTTGGTGATGTGCTCTGGCCGGATCTTCTTTTCAGTGATCTTCTTTTTGCAGTATGCGCGGAAAGTGACCAGCTTTTCTTGGTAATCTTTTGGCAGTTGCTGCGAGACGGTAGTTCGTGTGCGGATGGAGAGATTACGTCTTTTCATAAAACGAAAGCACGAAATTCATCAATTGTCATGTCCCGTGCTAGCGCTGTTGCCTTCATTCGAATAGTGACTGTAGAGACGCTTCTACTTGCTGCTCTCTGTTCAACAACCCACTGTTCGAGTTTGTCCTCTAACTGTGGCCATCTCGCTTTGTTCCCGCGGAAACTCTGTTTAGTCTTCTTTACTTGGCGCAGGTCATCTTCTTGCTTCCTTCACTTCCGTACCATTGATTAATTAATGTTGAATTCTCTTGCTGCTGCTCTATTCCCATATTCTACTGCATGACCGACAGCCTTGAGCTTGAACTCTGCGTCGTAAGCGTGTCTCTTGAAAGGTGCCATTTTGGGGTCTTTATACACACACAAGTGGTGTGGGACTGTGAGTAAGCACAATACCGGTGTGTACTGGCTACCGTAATGCTGCAAGTGGTGCGGCTTTGTAGTTTACCAGTCGTACTGAAACATTTCATTATTATTAAATAGTTTTTATTGGTTTTTCATACTGAAACATTTTGACAGAGCACCTTGAGCGCCGTGTACAACCAGTATGGATCAACCAATTAACCAATTGATCCATATATAAGGCGCTCCGGATTATAAGGAGCACTGTCGTTTTTTGAGAAAATTAAAGGCTTTTAAGTGCGCCTTATAGTGCGGAAAATACGGTACCTTCTTCCATATGATTGGGGTGTCTCCTACATGGCTTTTGGCGAACACCAAACGTGTTTGGTGGTTTCTTTCTTTAAGCAATGTTTTTTTAGGGCCATTCTTCCGTAAAGCCGAGCTCTGTGGAGTGTACAGCTTAAAGTGGTCCTATGGAGAGATACTCCAATCTCCGCTGTGGAGCTTTGCAGCTC
Source organism: Coregonus clupeaformis (assembly GCF_020615455.1). Classification (NCBI taxonomy): domain Eukaryota; kingdom Metazoa; phylum Chordata; class Actinopteri; order Salmoniformes; family Salmonidae; genus Coregonus; species Coregonus clupeaformis. The sequence goes on along the minus strand of NC_059202.1, from coordinate 11,909,436 downwards.
CTTCAGGGTTATCTTTGGTCTCTTTGTTGCCTCTCTGATTAATGCCCTCCTTGCTTGGTCCATTAGTTTTTTTGGTGGGCGGCCCTCTCTTGGCAGGTTTGTTGTGGTGCCATATTCTTTCAATTTTTTAATAATGGATTTAATGGTGCTCCGTGGGATGTTCAAAGTTTCGGTTATCTGAACTGAACTTCTCCACAACTTTGTCCCTGACCTGTTTGGAGAGCTCCTAGGTCTTCATGGTGCCGCTTGCTTGGTGGTGCCCCTTGCTTAGTGGTGTTGCAGACTCTGGGGCCTTTCAGAACAGGTGTAGATACAGTGGGGTAAAAAAGTATTTAGTCAGCCACCAATTGTGCAAGTTCTCCCACTTAAAAAGATGAGAGAGGCCTGTAATTGTCATCATAGGTACACGTCAACTATGACAGACAAAATGAGACTTTTTTTCTACAGAAAATCACATTGTAGGATTTTTAATGAATTTATTTGCAAATTATGGTGGAAAATAAGTATTTGGTCAATAACAAAAGTTTCTCAATACTTTGTTATATACCCTTTGTTGGCAATGACACAGGTCAAACGTTTTCTGTAAGACTTCACAAGGTTTTCACACACTGTTGCTGGTATTTTGGCCCATTCCTCCATGCAGATCTCCTCTAGAGCAGTGATGTTTTGGGGCTGTCGCTGGGCAACACAGACTTTCAACTCCCTCCAAAGATTTTCTATGGGGTTGAGATCTGGAGACTGGCTAGGCCACTCCAGGACCTTGAAATGCTTCTTACGAAGCCACTCCTTCGTTGCCCGGGCGGTGTGTTTGGGATCATTGTCATGCTGAAAGACCCAGCCACGTTTCATCTTCAATACCCTTGCTGATGGAAGGAGGTTTTCACTCAAAATCTCACGATACATGGCCCCATTCATTCTTTCCTTTACACGGATCAGTCGTCCTGGTCCATGTGCAGAAAAACAGCCCCAAAGCATGATGTTTCCACCCCCATGCTTCACAGTAGGTATGGTGTTCTTTGGATGCAACTCAGCATTCTTTGTCCTCCAAACACGACGAGTTGAGTTTTTACCAAAAAGTTATATTTTGGTTTGATCTGACCATCTGACATTCTCCCAATCCTCTTCTGGATCATCCAAATGCCCTCTAGCAAACTTCAGACGGGCCTGGACATGTACTGGCTTAAGCAGGGGGACACGTCTGGCACTGCAGGATTTGAGTCCCTGGCGGCATAGTGTGTTACTGATGGTAGGCTTTGTTACGTTGGTCTCAGCTCTCTGCAGGTCATTCACTAGGTCCCCCCGTGTGGTTCTGGGATTTTTGCTCACCGTTCTTGTGATCATTTTGACCCCACGGGGTGAGATCTTGCGTGGAGCCCCAGATCGTGGTCTTGTATGTCTTCCATTTCCTAATAATTGCTCCCACAGTTGATTTCTTCAAACCAAGCTGCTTACCTATTGCAGATTCAGTCTTCCCAGCCTGGTGCAGGTCTACAATTTTGTTTCTGGTGTCCTTTGACAGCTCTTTGGTCTTGGCCATAGTGGAGTTTGGAGTGTGACTGTTTGAGGTTGTGGACAGGTGTCTTTTATACTGATAACAAGTTCAAACAGGTGCCATTAATACAGGTAACGAGTGGAGGACAGAGGAGCCTCTTAAAGAAGAATTTACAGGTCTGTGAGAGCCAGAAATCTTGCTTGTTTGTAGGTGACCAAATACTTATTTTCCACCATAATTTGCAAATAAATTCATTAAAAATCCTACAATGTGATTTTCTGGATTTTTTTTTATCGTTTTGTCTGTCATAGTTGACGTGTACCTATGATTACAGGCCTCTCTCATCTTTTTAAGTGGGAGAACTTGCACAATTGGTGGCTGACTAAATACTTTTTTTCCCCACTGTATACTGAGATAATGTGACAGATCATGTGATACTTAGATTATTTAACTAATTATGTGACTTCTGAAGGTAATTGGTTGCACCAGATCTTATTTAGGGGCTTCATAGCAAAGGGGGTGAATACATATGCATGCACCACTTTTCGTTATTTTTGTTCTATAATTTTTTGAAACAAGTTAATTTTTTTAATTTCACGTCACCAATTTGGACTATTTTGTGTATGTCCATTACATGAAATAAAAATTAAAATTCAATTTAAATTACAGGTTGTAATGCAACAAAATAGGAAAAACGCCAAGGGGGATGAATACTTTTACAAGGCACTGTACATATACATATTACCTCAATTACCTCGACTAACCTGTACCCCCGCACATTGACTCAGTACCGGTACCCCCTGTATATAGTCTCGTTATTGTTATTTTATTGTTGCTCTTTTATTTTTTATTTTAGTTTATTTAGTAAATATTTTTCTCAACTCTTATTTTTCTTAAAACTGCATTGTTGGTTAAGGGCTTGTAAGCATTTCAGAGTAAGGTCTACACCTGTTGAATTCAGCACATGTGACAAATAAAATGTGATTTGATTTGATATGTACAGTATGCTATGATGCTGGTAAGGTTGTGTCGCGCACCTGCTGCTGCCTCACGAGGCAGACACACACTTCCCCAAGCTCTGGGAAAGTGCTGGTTAGAAAAAATCTAGGTAGCTGTTGGATGCAAACATTGTTCTCCCCAAAAAACATAGCAAATCAAAATCATCTCTTTCAATAGATGTTAGTTAGCTATCGAACTATTTAGCTAGGTGTCATCTAAAATACCCCTAATTTCTAAGACAGTTTTCGTATTTGGTTGATGATGGTCAAACCTGGTCCGGTCAAGCCACGCTAGCCATGCTTATAACGTTACCTTGGAGCAACAGGGCTAGGTAGCTGGCTAGCTTGTTTAGTTCATCATCTAGCTCGCTAGCCAGTTATTTTCATGAACTAAAATTTGATTTCAATAGGATAACAACAAGTGGCTGCCTAGCTAAAACTTAACAATGATTTAGGAATGCATGTGGCTAAGCTACAGTCCCTTCAGAAAGTATTCACACCCCTTAATTCTTTCCACATTATGTTACGTTACAGCCTGAATTTAAAATGGATTACATCGAGATTTTGTGTCACTGGCCTACACACAATACCCTATTGTCACGATCGTCATAAACAGCGGACCAAGGCACAGCGTGATAGGCGTACATCTTTTAATGAGTACTTTAACATGAACAACAAAACGATACGTGAAGTCTAACAGGTTCAACAACACAAACCTATACAGATCAAGATCCCACAATTAACTGTGCCAAACAGGCTGCCTAAGTATGGTTCCCAATCAGAGACAATGAGAATCAGCTGCCTCTGATTGGGAACCACCCTGGCCAACATAGAAAACAACGATCTAGAACAGAAACCTAGAAAACTAAACATAGAAACTAACACCCTGGCTCAACATTAAAGAGTCCCCAGAGCCAGGGCGTGACACCTATAGTGTCAAAGTGGAATTATGTTGTACTTTTTTAAAACAAATTGATAAAAACTGAAAAGCTGAAATGTCTTGAGTTAATAAGTATTCAATGCCTTTGTTATGGCAAGCCTAAATAAGTTCATGAGTAAAAATGTGATTAACTAGTCACATAACAAGTTGCATGTCTTCCTTCTGTGTGCAATAATAGTGTTTAGCATGATTTTTGAATGACTACCTCATCTCTGTACCCCACATATACAATTATCTGTAAGGTCCCTCAGTCGAGCAGTTAATTTCAAACACAGATTCAACCACAAAGACCAGGGAGGTTTACTAATGCCTTGTAAAAAAAGGTCATTTAGTATCCCTTTGAGCATGGTGAAGTTATTCATTACAATTTTGATGGTGTATCAATCCACCCAATCACTAGAAAGATACAGGCGTCCTTCCTAACTCAGTTGCCGGAAAGGAAGGAAACCGCTCAGAGATTTTACCATGAGGCCAATTGTGACTTTAAAACAGTTACAGAGTTTAATGTCTGTTATAGGAGAAAACTGAGGATGGATCAACAACATTGTAGTTATTCCACAATGCTAACCTAGTTGACAGTGTGAAAAGAAGGAAGCCTGTATAGAATACAAATATTCCAAAACATGCATCCTGTTTACAATAAGGCACTAAAGTAAAACTGCAAATAAAAAATGGCAATGAAATTAACTTTATGTCCTGAATACAAAGTGTTATGTTTGGGGCAAATCCAACACAACACATCACTGAGTACCACTCTTCATATTTTCAAGCATGGTGGTGGCTGCATCATGTTATGGGTATGCTTGGCATTGGCAAGGACTAGGGAATTTTTTAAGATGAAAAGCAATGGAATAGAGCTAAGCACAGGCAAAACGCTAGAGAAAAACCTGGTTCAATCTGCTATCCAACAGACACTGGGTGATATTCACCTTTCAGTGAGGACAATAACCTAAAACACAAGGTAAAATATACACTATAGTTGCTTAGCAAAACGACATTTAATGTTCTTGAGTGGCCTAGTTACAGTTTTGACTTAAATCGGCTTGAAAATCTATGGCAAGACTTGAAAATGGCTGTCTAAGCAATTATCAACCTATAATTTGACAGAGCTTGAATACATTTTTTAAGACTAATGTGAAAATATTATACAATCCAGGTGTGCAAAGCTCTTAAGAGACTTACCCAGAAAGACTCACAACTGTAATCACTGCCAAAGGTGATTCTAACATCTATTGACTTAGGGGTGTGACTACTTATGACTCTTGATTTGATTTATTAGGATCCCCATTAGCCGACGCCAATGGCAACAGCTAGTCTTACTGGGGTCCGACACATGACGAAAAAGACATTATAGACAAAATACTTTACATACATTTAAAAACATTTACAGTGGGGAAAAAAAGTATTTAGTCAGCCACCAATTGTGCAAGTTCTCCCACTTAAAAAGATGAGAGAGGCCTGTAATTTTAATCATAGGTACATGTCAACTATGACAGACAAAATGACAAAGAAAAATCCAGAAAATCACATTGTAGGATTTTTAAAGAATTTATTTGCAAATTATGGTGGAAAATAAGTATTTGGTCAATAACAAAAGTTTCTCAATACTTTGTTATATACCCTTTGTTGGCAATGACACAGTTCAAACGCTTTCTGTAAGTCTTCACAAGATCTCCTCTAGAGCAGTGATGTTTTGGGGCTGTCGCTGGGCAAAACGGACTTTCAACTCCCGCCAAAGATTTTCTATGGGGTTGAGATCTGGAGACTGGCTAGGCCACTCCAGGACCTTGAAATGCTTCTTACGAAGCCACTCCTTCGTTGCCCGGGCGGTGTGTTTGGGATCATTGTCATGCTGAAAGACCCAGCCACGTTTCATCTTCAATGCCCTTGCTGATGGAAGGAGGTTTTCACTCAAAATCTCACGATACATGGCCCCATTCATTCTTTCCTTTACACGGATCAGTCGTCCTGGTCCCTTTGCAGAAAAACAGCCCCAAAGCATGATGTTTCCACCCCCATGCTTCACAGTAGGTATGGTGTTCTTTGGATGCAACTCAGCATTCTTTGTCCTCCAAACACGACGAGTTGAGTTTTTACCAAAAAAGTTCTATTTTGGTTTCATCTGACCATATGACATTCTCCCAATCCTCTTCTGGATCATCCAAATGCACTCTAGCAAACTTCAGACGGGCCTGGACATGTACTGGCTTAAGCAGGGGGACACGTCTGGCACTGCACGATTTGAGTCCCTGGCGGCGTAGTGTGTTACTGATGGTAGGCTTTGTTACTTTGGTGTCAGCTCTCTGCAGGTCATTCACTAGGTCCCTCCGTGTGGTTATGGGATTTTTGCTCACCGTTCTTGTGATCATTTTGACCCCACGGGGTGAGATCTTGCGTGGAGCCCCAGATCGAGGGAGATTATCAGTGGTCTTGTATGTCTTCCATTTCCTAATAATTGCTCCCACAGTTGATTTCTTCAAACCAAGCTGCTTACCTATTGCAGATTCAGTCTTCCCAGCCTGGTGCAGATCTACAATTTTGTTTCTGGTGTCCTTTGACAGCTCTTTGGTCTTGGCCATAGTGGAGTTTGGAGTGTGACTGTTTGAGGTTGTGGACAGGTGTCTTTTATACTGATAACAAGTTCAAACAGGTGCCATTAATACAGGTAACGAGTGGAGGACAGAGGAGCCTCTTAAAGAAGAAGTTACAGGTCTGTGAGAGTCAGAAATATTGCTTGTTTGTAGGTGACCAAATACTTATTTTCCACCATAATTTGCAAATAAATTCATAAAAATCCTACAATGTGATTTTCTGGAAAAAATAATCTCAATTTGTCTGTCATAGTTGACGTGTACCTATGATGAAAATTACAGGCCTCTCTCATCTTTTTAAGTGGGAGAACTTGCACAATTGGTGGCTGACTAAATACTTTTTTCCCCACTGTACATGTAGTGTGTGTGTGTGTGTGCTGCTCGATCATCCTTTTTCCAACCTAATTGAGGAGAATAAGAACAATCAAAATGTATATTATATACTGTCGCAAAGCTAACTAAAAGCAGCATTTCCCAAGTCAGGATGCCTTTCACTTCAGCAGTGATGAATTCATGAACTTCTTCGACGAAAAGATTGTGATCATTAGAAAGCAAATTACGGACTCCTCTTTAAATCTGTGTATTTCTCCAAAGCTCAGCTATCCTGAGTCTGCACATAAATGCCAGGACCTAGGATCAATGGAGACACTCAAGTTTTTTAATCCTATATCTCTTGACTCATTCATGAAAATAGTCATGGCCTCTAAACATTCAAGCTGCATACTGGACCCTATTCCAACTAAACTACAGTCTGTTATATCTGGTGTTATTCTTCTGTCTTATCCGGTGTCCTGTGTGAATTTAAGTATGCTCCCTCTAATTTCTCTCTCTCTCCCTCCCCTCCCGGAGGACCTGAGCCCTAGGACCATGCCTCAGGACAACCTGGCCTGATGACTCCTTGCTGTCCCCAGTCCACCTGGTCGTGCTGCTGCTCCAGTTTCAACTCTTCTGCCTGCGGCTATGGAACACTGACCTGTTCACCGGACGTGCTACCCAGACCTTCTGTTTTCAACTCTCTCTACCGCACCTGCTATTTCAACCTCTAAATGCCCGGTTATGAAAAGCCAAGTGACATTTACTCCTGATGTACTGAGCTGTTGCAACCTCTACAACCACTGTGATTATTATTTGACTCTGCTGGTCATCTATGAACATTTGAACATCTTAGAGAAAAATCTGGCCTTAATGGCCTAGTACTGTTACAATCTCCACCCGGCACAGCCAGAAGGGGACTGGCTACCCCTTAAAGCCTGGTTCCTCTCTAGGTTTCTTCCTAGGTTTCTGCCTTTCTAGGGAGTTTTTCCTAGCCACCGTGCTTCTACATCTGCATTGCTTGCTGTTTGGGGGTTTTAGGCTGGGTTTCTGTATAGCACTTTGTGACATCTGCTGATGACATTTGAAACCCCACCTCTTTAAGGAATACCTGGGATAGGATAAAGCAATCCTTCTACCCTCCCCCCACACACACAGCGGAGTCGCTCACCACCTTCCGGAGACATTTGAAACCCCACCTCTTTAAGGAATACCTGGGATAGGATAAAGTAATCCTTCTACCCCCCCACAGCGGAGTCACTCACACCACCTTCCGGAGACATTTGAAACCCCACCTCTTTAAGGAATACCTGGGATAGGATAAAGTAATCCTTCTACCCCCCCCACCCACAGCGGAGTCACTCACCACCTTCCGGAGACATTTGAAACCCCACCTCTTTAAGGAATACCTGGGATAGGATAAAGTAATCCTTCTAATGACACAGTTCAAACGCTTTCTGTAAGTCTTCACAAGATCTCCTCTAGAGCAGTGATGTTTTGGGGCTGTCGCTGGGCAAAACGGACTTTCAACTCCCGCCAAAGATTTTCTATGGGGTTGAGATCTGGAGACTGGCTAGGCCACTCCAGGACCTTGAAATGCTTCTTACGAAGCCACTCCTTCGTTGCCCGGGCGGTGTGTTTGGGATCATTGTCATGCTGAAAGACCCAGCCACGTTTCATCTTCAATGCCCTTGCTGATGGAAGGAGGTTTTCACTCAAAATCTCACGATACATGGCCCCATTCATTCTTTCCTTTACACGGATCAGTCGTCCTGGTCCCTTTGCAGAAAAACAGCCCCAAAGCATGATGTTTCCACCCCCATGCTTCACAGTAGGTATGGTGTTCTTTGGATGCAACTCAGCATTCTTTGTCCTCCAAACACGACGAGTTGAGTTTTTACCAAAAAGTTCTATTTTGGTTTCATCTGACCATATGACATTCTCCCAATCCTCTTCTGGATCATCCAAATGCACTCTAGCAAACTTCAGACGGGCCTGGACATGTACTGGCTTAAGCAGGGGGACACGTCTGGAACTGCACGATTTGAGTCCCTGGCGGCGTAGTGTGTTACTGATGGTAGGCTTTGTTACTTTGGTGTCAGCTCTCTGCAGGTCATTCACTAGGTCCCTCCGTGTGGTTATGGGATTTTTGCTCACCGTTCTTGTGATCATTTTGACCCCACGGGGTGAGATCTTGCGTGGAGCCCCAGATCGAGGGAGATTATCAGTGGTCTTGTATGTCTTCCATTTCCTAATAATTGCTCCCACAGTTGATTTCTTCAAACCAAGCTGCTTACCTATTGCAGATTCAGTCTTCCCAGCCTGGTGCAGATCTACAATTTTGTTTCTGGTGTCCTTTGACAGCTCTTTGGTCTTGGCCATAGTGGAGTTTGGAGTGTGACTGTTTGAGGTTGTGGACAGGTGTCTTTTATACTGATAACAAGTTCAAACAGGTGCCATTAATACAGGTAACGAGTGGAGGACAGAGGAGCCTCTTAAAGAAGAAGTTACAGGTCTGTGAGAGTCAGAAATATTGCTTGTTTGTAGGTGACCAAATACTTATTTTCCACCATAATTTGCAAATAAATTCATAAAAAATCCTACAATGTGATTTTCTGGAAAAAATAATCTCAATTTGTCTGTCATAGTTGACGTGTACCTATGATGAAAATTACAGGCCTCTCTCATCTTTTTAAGTGGGAGAACTTGCACAATTGGTGGCTGACTAAATACTTTTTTCCCCACTGTACATGTAGTGTGTGTGTGTGTGTGCTGCTCGATCATCCTTTTTTCCAACCTAATTGAGGAGAATAAGAACAATCAAAAATGTATATTATATACTGTCGCAAAGCTAACTAAAAAGCAGCATTTCCCAAGTCAGGATGCCTTTCACTTCAGCAGTGATGAATTCATGAACTTCTTCGACGAAAAGATTGTGATCATTAGAAAGCAAATTACGGACTCCTCTTTAAATCTGTGTATTTCTCCAAAGCTCAGCTATCCTGAGTCTGCACATAAATGCCAGGACCTAGGATCAATGGAGACACTCAAGTTTTTTAATCCTATATCTCTTGACTCATTCATGAAAATAGTCATGGCCTCTAAACATTCAAGCTGCATACTGGACCCTATTCCAACTAAACTACAGTCTGTTATATCTGGTGTTATTCTTCTGTCTTATCCGGTGTCCTGTGTGAATTTAAGTATGCTCCCTCTAATTTCTCTCTCTCTCCCTCCCCTCCCGGAGGACCTGAGCCCTAGGACCATGCCTCAGGACAACCTGGCCTGATGACTCCTTGCTGTCCCCAGTCCACCTGGTCGTGCTGCTGCTCCAGTTTCAACTCTTCTGCCTGCGGCTATGGAACACTGACCTGTTCACCGGACGTGCTACCCAGACCTTCTGTTTTCAACTCTCTCTACCGCACCTGCTATTTCAACCTCTAAATGCCCGGTTATGAAAAGCCAAGTGACATTTACTCCTGATGTACTGAGCTGTTGCAACCTCTACAACCACTGTGATTATTATTTGACTCTGCTGGTCATCTATGAACATTTGAACATCTTAGAGAAAAATCTGGCCTTAATGGCCTAGTACTGTTACAATCTCCACCCGGCACAGCCAGAAGGGGACTGGCTACCCCTTAAAGCCTGGTTCCTCTCTAGGTTTCTTCCTAGGTTTCTGCCTTTCTAGGGAGTTTTTCCTAGCCACCGTGCTTCTACATCTGCATTGCTTGCTGTTTGGGGTTTTAGGCTGGGTTTCTGTATAGCACTTTGTGACATCTGCTGATGACATTTGAAACCCCACCTCTTTAAGGAATACCTGGGATAGGATAAAGCAATCCTTCTACCCTCCCCCCCACACACACAGCGGAGTCGCTCACCACCTTCCGGAGACATTTGAAACCCCCACCTCTTTAAGGAATACCTGGGATAGGATAAAGTAATCCTTCTACCCCCCACAGCGGAGTCACTCACACCACCTTCCGGAGACATTTGAAACCCCACCTCTTTAAGGAATACCTGGGATAGGATAAAGTAATCCTTCTAATGACACAGTTCAAACGCTTTCTGTAAGTCTTCACAAGATCTCCTCTAGAGCAGTGATGTTTTGGGGCTGTCGCTGGGCAAAACGGACTTTCAACTCCCGCCAAAGATTTTCTATGGGGTTGAGATCTGGAGACTGGCTAGGCCACTCCAGGACCTTGAAATGCTTCTTACGAAGCCACTCCTTCGTTGCCCGGGCGGTGTGTTTGGGATCATTGTCATGCTGAAAGACCCAGCCACGTTTCATCTTCAATGCCCTTGCTGATGGAAGGAGGTTTTCACTCAAAATCTCACGATACATGGCCCCATTCATTCTTTCCTTTACACGGATCAGTCGTCCTGGTCCCTTTGCAGAAAAACAGCCCCAAAGCATGATGTTTCCACCCCCATGCTTCACAGTAGGTATGGTGTTCTTTGGATGCAACTCAGCATTCTTTGTCCTCCAAACACGACGAGTTGAGTTTTTACCAAAAAGTTCTATTTTGGTTTCATCTGACCATATGACATTCTCCCAATCCTCTTCTGGATCATCCAAATGCACTCTAGCAAACTTCAGACGGGCCTGGACATGTACTGGCTTAAGCAGGGGGACACGTCTGGAACTGCACGATTTGAGTCCCTGGCGGCGTAGTGTGTTACTGATGGTAGGCTTTGTTACTTTGGTGTCAGCTCTCTGCAGGTCATTCACTAGGTCCCTCCGTGTGGTTATGGGATTTTTGCTCACCGTTCTTGTGATCATTTTGACCCCACGGGGTGAGATCTTGCGTGGAGCCCCAGATCGAGGGAGATTATCAGTGGTCTTGTATGTCTTCCATTTCCTAATAATTGCTCCCACAGTTGATTTCTTCAAACCAAGCTGCTTACCTATTGCAGATTCAGTCTTCCCAGCCTGGTGCAGATCTACAATTTTGTTTCTGGTGTCCTTTGACAGCTCTTTGGTCTTGGCCATAGTGGAGTTTGGAGTGTGACTGTTTGAGGTTGTGGACAGGTGTCTTTTATACTGATAACAAGTTCAAACAGGTGCCATTAATACAGGTAACGAGTGGAGGACAGAGGAGCCTCTTAAAGAAGAAGTTACAGGTCTGTGAGAGTCAGAAATATTGCTTGTTTGTAGGTGACCAAATACTTATTTTCCACCATAATTTGCAAATAAATTCATAAAAATCCTACAATGTGATTTTCTGGAAAAAATAATCTCAATTTGTCTGTCATAGTTGACGTGTACCTATGATGAAAATTACAGGCCTCTCTCATCTTTTTAAGTGGGAGAACTTGCACAATTGGTGGCTGACTAAATACTTTTTTCCCCACTGTACATGTAGTGTGTGTGTGTGTGTGCTGCTCGATCATCCTTTTTTCCAACCTAATTGAGGAGAATAAGAACAATCAAAAATGTATATTATATACTGTCGCAAAGCTAACTAAAAAGCAGCATTTCCCAAGTCAGGATGCCTTTCACTTCAGCAGTGATGAATTCATGAACTTCTTCGACGAAAAGATTGTGATCATTAGAAAGCAAATTACGGACTCCTCTTTAAATCTGTGTATTTCTCCAAAGCTCAGCTATCCTGAGTCTGCACATAAATGCCAGGACCTAGGATCAATGGAGACACTCAAGTTTTTTTAATCCTATATCTCTTGACTCATTCATGAAAATAGTCATGGCCTCTAAACATTCAAGCTGCATACTGGACCCTATTCCAACTAAACTACAGTCTGTTATATCTGGTGTTATTCTTCTGTCTTATCCGGTGTCCTGTGTGAATTTAAGTATGCTCCCTCTAATTTCTCTCTCTCCCTCCCTCCCGGAGGACCTGGAGCCCTAGGACCATGCCTCAGGACAACCTGGCCTGATGACTCCTTGCTGTCCCCAGTCCACCTGGTCGTGCTGCTGCTCCAGTTTCAACTCTTCTGCCTGCGGCTATGGAACACTGACCTGTTCACCGGACGTGCTACCCAGACCTTCTGTTTTCAACTCTCTCTACCGCACCTGCTATTTCAACCTCTAAATGCCCGGTTATGAAAAGCCAAGTGACATTTACTCCTGATGTACTGAGCTGTTGCAACCTCTACAACCACTGTGATTATTATTTGACTCTGCTGGTCATCTATGAACATTTGAACATCTTAGAGAAAAATCTGGCCTTAATGGCCTAGTACTGTTACAATCTCCACCCGGCACAGCCAGAAGGGGACTGGCTACCCCTTAAAGCCTGGTTCCTCTCTAGGTTTCTTCCTAGGTTTCTGCCTTTCTAGGAGTTTTTCCTAGCCACCGTGCTTCTACATCTGCATTGCTTGCTGTTTGGGGTTTTAGGCTGGGTTTCTGTATAGCACTTTGTGACATCTGCTGATGACATTTGAAACCCCACCTCTTTAAGGAATACCTGGGATAGGATAAAGCAATCCTTCTACCCTCCCCCCCACACACACAGCGGAGTCGCTCACCACCTTCCGGAGACATTTGAAACCCCACCTCTTTAAGGAATACCTGGGATAGGATAAAGTAATCCTTCTACCCCCCCCACAGCGGAGTCACTCACACCACCTTCCGGAGACATTTGAAACCCCACCTCTTTAAGGAATACCTGGGATAGGATAAAGTAATCCTTCTACCCCCCACCCACAGCGGAGTCACTCACCACCTTCCGGAGACATTTGAAACCCCACCTCTTTAAGGAATACCTGGGATAGGATAAAGTAATCCTTCTACCCCCCCACAGCGGAGTCACTCACCACCTTCCGGAGACATTTGAAACCCCACCTCTTTAAGGAATACCTGGGATAGGATAAAGTAATCCTTCTACCCCCCACCCCCCACACACAGCGGAGTCGCTCACCACCTTCCGGAGACATTTGAAACCCCACCTCTTTAAGGAATACCTGGGATAGGATAAAGTAATCCTTCTACCGCCCCCCCCCCAAAAAATTGTAAAGTGGTTATCCCACTGGCTATAGGGTGAATGCATCAATTTGTGAGTCGCTCTGGACTAGAGCGTCTGCTAAATGACGTAAATGTGCCCTTGAGCAAGGCACTTAACCCTAATTGCTCCTGTAAGTCACTCTGGATAAGAGCGTCTGCTAAATGACTTAAATGTAAATATAAATACATTTGATTGATTGACATGGAGGAGAGGTGTTGTGCCGTGAGGTGTTGCTTTATTTGTTTTTTAAAACAGGTTTGCTGTTAACTTGCACTATAGAGTGGGGAGAACAAGTATTTGATACACTGCCGATTTTTCAGGTTTTCCTACTTACAATGCATGTAGAGGTCTGTAATTTTTATCATAGGTACACTTCAATTGTGAGAGACGGAATCTAAAACAAAAATCCAGAAAATCACATTGTGTGATTTTTAAGAAATTAATTTGCATTTTATTGCATGACATAAGTATTTGATCACCTACCAACCAGTAAGAATTCCGGCTCTCACAGAGCTGTTAGTTTTTCTTTAAGAAGCCCTCCTGTTCTCCACTCATTACCTGTATTAACTGCACCTGTTTGAACTCGTTACCTGTATAAAAGACACCTGTCCACACACTCAATCAAACAGACTCCAACCTCTCCACAATGGCCAAGACCAGAGAGCTGTGTAAGGACATCAGGGATAAAATTGTAGACCTGCACAAGGCTGGGTTGGGCTACAGGACAATAGGCAAGCAGCTTGGTGAGAAGGCAACAACTGTTGGCGCAATTATTCGAAAATGGAAGAAGTTCAAGGTGACGGTCAATCACCCTCGTTCTGGGGCTCCATGCAAGATCTCACCTCATGGGGCATCAGTGATCATGAGGAAGGTGAGGGATCAGCCCAGAACTACACGGCAGGACCTGGTCAATGACCTGAAGAGAGCTGGGACCACAGTCTCAAAGAAAACCATTAGTAACACACTACGGCGTCATGGATTAAAATCCTGCAGCGCATGCAAGGTCCCCCTGCTCAAGCCAGCGCATGTCCAGGCCTGTCTGAAGTTTGCCAATGACCATCTGGATGATCCAGAGGAGGAATGGGAGAAGGTCATGTGGTCTGATGAGACAAAAATAGAGCTTTTTGGTCTAAACTCCTCTCGCCGTGTTTGGAGGAAGAAGAAGGATGAGTACAACCCCAAGAACACCATCCCAACCGTGAAGCATGGAGGTGGAAACATCATTCTTTGGGGATGCTTTTCTGCAAAGGGGACATGACGACTGCACCGTATTGAGGGGAGGATGGATGGGGCCATGTATCGCGAGATCTTGGCCAACAACCTCCTTCCCTCAGTAAGAGCAGTGAAGATGGGTCGTTGCTGGGTCTTCCAGCATGACAACGACCCGAAACACACAGCCAGGGCAACTAAGGAGTAAGAAGCATCTCAAGGTCCTGGAGTGGCCCAGCCAGTCTCCAGACCGGAACCCAATAGAACATCTTTGGAGGGAGCTGAAAGTCCGTATTGCCCAGCGACAGCCCCAAAACCTGAAGGATCTGGAGTTCTGTATGGAGGAGTGGGCCAAAATCCCTGCTGCAGTGTGTGCAAACCTGGTCAAGACCTACAGGAAACGTATGATCTCTGTAATTGCAAACAAAGGTTTCTGTACCAAATATTAAGTTCTGCTTTTCTGATGTATCAAATACTTATGTCATGCAATACAATGCAAATTAATTACTTAAAAATCATACAATGTGATTTTCTGGATTTTTGTTTTAGATTCCGTCTCTCACAGTTGAAGTGTACCTATGATAAAAATTATAGACCTCTACATGCTTTGTAAGTAGGAAAACCTGCAAAATCGGCAGTGTATCAAATACTTGTTCTCCCCACTGTATAAGATGGAAGGGAGTTCCAAGCACTCATGGCTCTGTATAATACTGTATGTTTCCTTGATTTTGTTCTGGGGATTGGGGACTGTGAAAAGACCCCTGGTGGCATGTCTGGTGGGGTAATTGTGTGTGTCAGTGCTGTGTGTAAGTTGACTATGCAAACAATTAGGAATTTCCAACACATTAATGTTTCTTGTAAAAACAAGAAGTGACGCTGTCAATCTTTCCTCACCTCTAAGCCAAGAGAGACTGGCATGCATAGTATTAATATTAGCCCTCTGATTACAATGAAGAGCAAGATGTATGACTCTGTTCTGGGCCAGCTGCAGCTTAACTAGGACTTTATTTGCAGCGCTTGACTATATGACTGGACAATAATCAAGATAAGATCAAACAAGAGCCTGCAGGACTTGCTTTGTGGAGTGTGGTATCAAAAAAGCAAAGCATTTCTTTACTATGGACAGACCTCTCCCCATCTTTACAACCATTACATCTATATGTTTTGACCATGACAGTTTACAATCTAATGTACCACCAAGTAATTTAGTCTCCTCAACTTGTTCAACAGCCACACCATTCATTACCAGAGTCAGCTGAGGTCTAGGGCCTGGCTGCATAAAACACCTGAAATAAATGTTCCCCTTATCTTTTCCCTTAAAGTTTCCTTAATTTTAAGTCAGTTGCACAAAACACTTTAAGGTGAATTTCCCCTTTAAATTAAGTAAAAAAGTTAAGGGTGCCCATGAGGTCCCTTAACTACTTAATTCAGTAAGGATATCAATGTAAACAGCATTTGTTGAGGTGAATGTTGCTTTAATCTGCTCTGGTTACAAAAGGAAAACATCAACCAGCTAGTAACTTAGTTAAACAATGGAAGGTACACAATCCATGGCTACAAAGTTAGCTACCTGTCTAGTTACCTATAGCTACTCTGTAAGATAGCTTGACGTACTAGAAAGCAATATAAACAAGTTGAGAAAAAAGTAGCAAGAAACGTGGTTTATTATTTTCTGAAGCATTTTGGTTATCCTGTCTTGATTGTAGAAGTTCTATTTTGCTATCTCACAAAATGAAAGAGATCTCTTTGACGAGACATTTAGTCAGTGAATCAGGCCGTCTCCATGGTAGCCAGATACTCTTTCTGCCATAAATGCCATCAAACTACCGTAAAACCCATTAAGTATGCTCTTACCTTAGGAAATATTTGAGGGGCTCTATGCAACGCCCTTAAACAATTCCCTTAGGTAAGGGGACGTTATTCCTTAAGGTAAACCCTTAAGGGAAACACTTAAGACGTTTTATGTAACCGGGCCTAGAACATATTTCTATCAAGTACAATGCTCTTAGTTTTACAGATGTTCAGGACCAGTTTTAATACTGGCCACCCATTCCAAAACAGACTGCAACTCTTTGTTAAGGGTTTCAGTGACTTCATTAGCAGTGGTTGCTGATGCGTATATGGTTGAATCATCAGCAAACATGGACACATGCTTTGTTTAATGCCAGTGGCAGTTCATTGGAAAAATCTAAAAGAGTACAGGGCCTAGAGAGCTGCCCTGCGGTACACCATTCTTTACATGTTTGACATTAGAGAAGCTTCCATTAAAGAAACCCCTCTGAGTTCTATTAGATAGATAGCTCTGAAACCACGATATGGCAGAGGATGAAAAGACATAAAACATACGTTTTCTCAACAAGAGGTTAAGGTCAATAATATCAAAGGCTGCACTGAAATCTAACAGTACAACTCCAACAATATTTTTATTATCAATTTCTTTCAACCAATCATCAGTCATTTGTGTCAGTGCAGTACATGTTGTGCCCTTCTCTATAAGCATGCTGAAAGTCTGTTGTTAATTTGTTTACAGAGAAATAGCATTGTGTTTGGGCAAACGCAATATTTTTTCCAACAGTTTGCTAAGAGCTGGCAGCAAGCTGATAGGTCTTCTGTTAGAACCAGTAAAGGCTGCTTTACCACTTTTGGGTAGCGGAATGACTTTGGCTTCCCACCAGGCCTGAGGACAAAGACTTTCCTCTAGGCTCAGATTAAATATATGACAGATAGGATTGGCTATAGAGTCAGCTACCATCCTCAGTAGCTTTCCATCTAAGTTGTAAATGGCAGGAGGTTTGTCATTATTGATCGATAACAATGTTTTTTCCACCTCTCCCACAATAACTTTACAAAATTCAAACTTACAATGCTTTTCTTTCATTATTTGTTTTTGTATGCATGAATACGATGGCTCACTGTTTATTGTTGGCATTTCCTGCCTAAGTGTGCCCACTTTGCCAATTAAGTAATCATTAAAATAATTGGCAACATCAAACGGTGTTGTGATGAATAAGCCATCTGATTTGATGAAAAATGGAGTTGAATTTGTCTTTCTGCCCATACTCCCCCCCAAAATCCACCATTCTTTATATCATTGGTCTTGGCTTCATAACACCGTTCTTCTTCTTTTTGTTGAGTTTAGTCACATAATTTCTCAATTTGCAGTAAGTCAGCCAGACTTATTAGCCACTCGATTTGCCCCATCTCTTTCAACTATACAGTTTTTCAATTCCTCATCAATCCATGGAGCCTTAACAGTTCTAACAGTCAGTTTCTTAACAGGTGCATGTTTATCAATAATTGGAAGAAGCAATTTCATAAATTAATCAAGTGCAGTGTCTGGATGCTCCTTATTAATCACATTAGACCAACAAATATGTTTTACATCATCCACATAACAGTCAGAGTAAAATATGATGTATGATCTCTGGTCTGGTTGCATGTCGGGGAGAATGTTGAACTACCTAGCTAACATTTTTGATCCTGCTTGTTTGATCCTGATCTTATTTCAAATTCTCACATAGACGTTTCCCATTCGGTCGAACAAATAATGTCTTATTACCAACGCGGTATTGTAAACACGACGTGGCCGGTTTGTGTGCTTCGACAGTGCTACTGACCGTAGTGGTGGCGTTTGGCTTGCGCATGCAAATTCTACGCTCCTTGTCACCGGCAGGGACTTGGGAGTTTGTTAGGATAAAAATGAACATGAAAAGAGCAAAGCCCAGGTAAATAGTTAGAGGAAACCCACCTCACTGTTCTGAAAACCTAACCATGGGATATAACTTAATTTTTCCACGAGACAATTACACACATTTGAATGCCAAAGACGCACCAAAATGTCTTCCAATAGGTGTTGAGTGTTCCTAAATGGTCCAGTATCAGTCCTGACTTAAATCTGGTTTAAAAAATCAGAGACAAGGTTGAATATTGCTTTCCATCAATGATTCCCAACCAAATTTACCGAGCTTGAGAAATTTTGACAAAAACAATGGATATATTGCCCTAAGAGTTATGCAAGGTTTGTATAATCTTATTCAAAATGATTCACAGTTATAATGGCTGCCAAAGGTGCTTCCACCAAGTTTGACATGATGGCGCTGTCACGCCCTGGCTCTGGGGACTCTGAAATGTTGAGCCAGGGTGTGTAGTTTCTGTGTGAATTTTTCTATGTTGATGTGCTAGATCGTTTAGATCTATGTTGGCCAGGGTGGTTCCCAATCAGAGGCAGCTGTATCTCGTTGTCTTTGATTGGGGACCATACTTAGGCAGCCTGTTTGGCACTAGTCGGTGTGGGATCTTGTTCCGTTAAGGTTTGTTTTGTGTAACCTAGGACTTCACGTTTCGTTTGTTTGTTGTTTTGTCGTGAGTTAAGTACTTAATAAAATGTACGCTTATCACACTGCGCCTTGGTCCGTATCATCCATAAACGATCGTGACAGGCGCAGACAGACAAGGTCACCCTGTTTCTAGTTCCTAACCACCTTTGCAGTATATGTATAAATATTTCTTCCATTATTAGAAAGTTTCTTGCATTATTACCTACAGCCAAAAATAACTTTGGGATATTAGATTGGCGGTCACACACCAGAAATTCGAGCAGAAATTCCACTTCCCCAACCTGGATCCTTTGTTTGAACTTCACAAGGCAGCTCTATTAATCCCGGGAGCTGCACCAAAATGCCAATGCCGGAGTAGAGGCAGAAAAAGTGTGGCCCTAGTCAGACTCAGGCAGCGTTCATACCATCCACCTCTTCCGGGTATATTATTAGCAAACGTTCAGTGCCTGCAGTATAAAGTAGACGAGGTCAGGGTGAGGATCTCCTTCAAGAGAGAAATCAGTGACTGTAACACACTCTGATTTACGGAATCATGGCTCTCTCCAGATATATTGTCTCTGTCTATTCAGCCAGCGGGGTTCTCTGTCCGTTGTGCAGACAGGAAGAAAGATGAACAACTCATGTTGTGATTGTGGTAAAGTACAGGAAATCATGTCCTTTTGCTCTACCGATCTGTAATACCTCACCATCAAATGCTGACCGCATTACCTCCTGAGAAAAGTTTATTCGGTCATCGTCACTGCCGTGTATATTCCCCCCAAGCCGACACCATGACGGCTCTCAAGGAACTACACTGGACTATGTGCAAACTGGAAACTGCATATCCTGAGGCCGCATTTATTGTAGCTGGGGACTCTATAAAGGAAATTTGAGGAAAACGCTACCGAAACTTTATCAACACATCTCGTGTCTTACACGCGCATCACAGACTCCGGTTCATTGCTTACTCTCCGGACAATCACGGATTATAAAGGGAAAGCCAGCCACATCATGGACACCAACGTCACACTCCCAGACAAGCTAAATACCTTCTTCGCCCGCATCGATGAAAAAACTGAGCCCCCGACACAGGCCCCTGCAGCTCACGAGGACTGTGTGCTCTCGTTCTCCGTGGCCGAAGTGAGCAAGTAATTTAAGCATGTTAACCCTCACAAGGCTGCTGACCCAGACAGCCTCCCAAGCCGCATCCTCAGAGCATGTGCAGACCAGCTGGCTGGAGTGTTTACAGACATAATACATTTCTCCATATCCCAGTCTGTTGTCCACTCACTTCTGTCATCATGAAGTGCTTTGAGAGGAAGTTAAGGACCATATCACCTCCACCTTACCCGACACCCTAGAGCCACTACAAATCACATACAACCCCAACAGATCCAAGGACGACACAATCGCCATTGCACTGCACACTGCCCTGTCCCACCTGGGCAAGATAAATATCAATGTAAGAATGCTCTTCATCGACTACAGCTCAGCCTTAAACACCATAGTTCCCTACAAGCTCATCACTAAGCTCAGGGCCCTGGGTCTGAACCATTCCCTGTGCAACTGGGTCCTGGACTTCCTGACCGGCCGACCCCAAGTGGTGAAGGTAGGCAACAACACCTCCGCCACACTGATCCTCAGCCATGGGGGCCCCACAAGGGTGTGTGCTCAGCCCCCTCCTGTACTCCCTGTTCACTCATGACTGTGTGGCTACGCACGTCTCCAACTCCATCATCAAATTTGCTGACAACACAACAGTGGTCGGCCTGATTACCAACAGCGACGAGACAGCATACAGGGAGAAGGTGAAAGCCCTGGCAGAGTGGTGCCAGGAAAAAAACTTATCCCTCAACATCAACAAAACAAAGTCACTGATCATGTACTGCAGAATTTGCATGCCCCCATCCACATGGTCGAAGTGGAGAAGGTCAAAAGCTTCAAGTTCCTCGGTTCGCACATCACTGACAACCTGATATGGTCCCTTCACACAGACAGTGTGGTGAAAAAGGTGCAACAGCCCCTCTTCAACCTCAGGAGGCTGAAGAAATTTGGCTTGGCCCCTAAGACCCTCACAAACTTGTACAGATGCACCATCGATAGCATCCTGGCGGGTATGGCAATTGCACCGTCCGCAACTGAGGGTGATGTGGTCAGCCCAACGCATCACCAGGGGCACATTGCCTACCCTCCAGGACATCTACATCACCCGGTGTCACAGGAAGGCCAAGAAAATAAAGGACATGAGCCACTCGTGCCACAGCCTGTTCACCCACTACCATCTAGAAGGAGGACACAGTACAGTTGCATCGAAGCTGGGACCAAGAGAATGATAAACAGCTTCTATCTCCAGGCCATCAGACTGTTAAACAGTCACCACTAGCCGGCCTCCGCCCATTACCCTGCCCTTATCCTTAGTCAGTGTTACTAGCCGGCTACCACCCAGTACGCTACACTGCACCTTAGAGACTGCTGCCCTACAGTGCATTCGGAAAGTATTCACACCTCTTCCCTTTTTCCACATTTTGTTACATTACAGCCTTATTCGAAAATTGATTAAATTAATGTTTTCCCTCATTAATCTATACACAATACTCCATAATGACAAAGCGAAAACATAGTTTTTTAAAAATGTTTGCACATTTATTTAAAATAAAAACTGAAATACCTTATTTACATAAGTATTCAGACCCTTTGCTACGCGACTCGAAATTGAGCTCAGGTGCATCCTATTTCCATTGATCATCCTTGAGAGTTTCTATAACTTGATTGGCGTCCACTGTGGTAAATTCAATTGATTGCACATGATTTGGAAAGGCACACACCTGTCTAAATAAGGTCCCACAGTTGACAGAACAAAAACCAAGCCATGAGGTCAAAGGAATTATCAGTAGAGATCCGAGACAGGATTATGTCGAGGCACAGATCTGGGGAAGGGTACCAAAAAAATTCTGAAGAAGTTTGGAACCACCAAGACTCTTCAAGTGCTGGCCGCCCGGCCAAACTGAGCAATCGGGGGAGAAGGGGCTCGGTCAAGGAAGTGACCAAGAACCCGATGGTCACTCTGACAGAGCTCCAGAGTTCCTCGTTGGAGATGGGAGAACGTTCCAGAAGGACAACCATCTCTGTAGCACTCCACCAATAATGCCTTTATCGTAGAGTGGCCAGACGGAAGCCACTCCTCAGTAAAAGGCACATGACAGCCGGCTTGGAGTTTGCAAAAGGCACCTAAAGATTCTCAGACCATGAGAAACAAGATTCTCTGGTCTGATGAAATCAAGATTGAACTCTTTGGCCTGAATGCCAAGCGTCAAGTCTGGAGGAAACCTAGCACCATCCCTACGGTGAAGAGTGGTTGTGGCAGCATCATGCTGTGGGGATGTTTTTCAGCGGCAGGAACTGGTAGACTAGTCAGGATAGAGGGAAAGGTGAACGGAGGAAAGTACAGAGAGATCCTTGATGAAAATCTGCTCCAGAGCACTCAGGACCTCAGACTGGGGTGAAGGTTCACCTTCCAACAGGACAACGACCCTAAGCACACAATCAAGAAAATGCAGTAGTGGCTTCGGGACAAGTCTCTGAATGTTCTTGAGTTGCCCAACCAGAGCCCGGACTTGAACCCGATTTGATTATCTCTGGAGAGACCTAAAAATAGCTATGCAGCGACGCTCCCCATCCAACCTGACAGAGCTTGAGACGATCTTCAGAGAAAAATGGGAGAAACTCCCCAAATACAGGTGTGCCAAGCTTGTAGCCTCATACCAATCAATTGAATTTACCACAAGGGGAATCCAATCAAGTTGTAGAAACATCTCAAGAATGATCAATGGACACAGGATGCACCTGAGCTCAATTTTGAGTCTCATAGCAAAGGGTCTGAGTACTTATGTAAATAAGCTATTTCTGTTTTTTTATAAATAAAAACCTGTTTTCGCTTTGTCATTATGGGGTATTGTGTGTAGATTGATGACGATAAAAAAAATGATTTTTTATTTTTAGAGTAAGGCTGTAATGTAACAACATTTTGAAAAAGGGAAGGGTTCTGAATATTTTCCCAGTGCACTGTACATCCTTTCTGAACTGTATAGTTTTGACATGCATAGTACAAAAATTGACTGAAATATAAGATGTCTCTCATGGTGAGCTGCAAGAGAAACACTGTAGCTATAGAAAAGCTTAAGAAAACAGCAGGAAAAACAAATCTATTAGAAACATGAAGACAAATGGGTATCAATCACACCATGGAATGATTGACTTGAGTGTGTTTGTGCATGAATATCATTTTGTAGGTCTGTGTGTGTGTTTTCATGCATGCGTGTGTGTGTGAGCAGGCTGGCTGTACAGGATACTGAGAAGGTCAGATGACCATGTGGCCAGTGGGGTCCGGAGATTGGCTTCACACAGAGAGAGCAGCAGGACCTCACACCTGAGGGGATCAAGAAACATTTGAGTCATTCTCTACGCAAGGTCTGCCCATTGAGGAGAAATAGACTTACTTGCTGCCATGGATTTATGGTTCCTTTGAAATTCAGCGCTCGCTACTGTGATAGTGGTGTGGCTGGCTACCAGAGGCTGCTCATGTTGGTTTCAACTGTAGGCTGTAATGGAGCTGTTGCATCTTACAGCAAGCTGTCCAATCTGGCTGAAGCTAAAATGACAATTCTATGTCACGCCATGTGAGAGGGAAACAGAATGTAGGCTTTGGCTAGTAGGCCATGACTACAGAGAGAGCCCCTGAATGGTTTGATGTGAGCTGCTAGCTCCCTTATAATGTGAGCCAAGCATTTGCTTATGATCATTTCTATTAGCAGTGGGTAAGGTTAGCTTTTTATCAAGCTCTGCTCACAGATAAATTGATCAATAGACACAATCTATCATGTATCATAGCAAACATGTGCCTCTGCTTATTACTGAGGTTAATCATACATTGAAATGATGTAGGGATATATGTTTCTCTATGGGTCAGACAGGCAGAAATGATGCTGCCAATTACGTTAACTAATCCCTTATACACAGCATGATGTGTCACATCAATAAGTTGTAATTGCAACATAAGAGTGCAGAGGGATGGAGCTGATTTAGCTTTTGTGTTAAAGATACAACCTTTTCCAGTGAGATGAATGTGAGAAAAATGCCAATGTTGGTATTTATTTCACTAACAACATTACATTTTATAAACACATATATAACCAATATGACTCTGGTGTAGTCAAAAAATGTGTCCAACAAAGCACAAGAGAGGTTAATTTTCTTTGACTAGCAAGTATGAATCAGTAAGCCACTGACACTTCAGCCTGACTGAAATATTGTTTGCTTATCCAGCTGTTAGTTGTATCTAATTAAAAAGAAAGTACCTCGCTCAAGACCAATGCTATTGAAAAACAACCCTAGCGAAGTTGGTCGCTCCAAGCCACAATAAAATATCACCAAATGTTTGTAAGCCAATACTCCCATTAATTTCCCCAGCTACATTAACATATCCCTTGCTGACTACGGCAGAAACACAGCTCTCCTCGACGTGATGAATCCTCAGTGACTTTATGTATCTTCTGTGATCTGATCTGAGTGCCTTTTTGCGGTAATCGCCTGTGATTATGTGAGTAATTGTTCTACGTTAGTCTGAAACCCTGGGGATGCCTCCTGACAGAGAGAGGGAAATAGTTTATCATCAGTGTAAAGACACTACTTCAGTGCTGGCCTGAGTAGGAGGAGGGGGAGGAGGGAGGAGGTGGAGGAGGAGGAGGGGGTGCTATGGGAACACGACAGAGCACAGCCCCAAAGTACAGGTCAGATTAGAGGCAGGTGACGCAACAGACGAGCAGAAAGACCCTAAAGTAGCACATTATGCAATAAAACTTATTAAGAGACATACCAAAGCTTCAAAAGGCCTTCCTAAAAGATGCAGATAAACATACTTGTTGGTTACAGTGTAGGCTTTGATTGAGAAAGATACATTGATGCATAGTAAACCATGTAGATCCAGAGGCACTATACTAAGCACTGGTTCAGATCCAGTTTTGACTTCCAGCTCATAATCTGAGTCGCTATTCACGTCATAAACAAGTATAACGGCCACTATGGGAGAAAACAACTGCCGTTCGCTATCTGTGCCCATTCAACATAGCCTAGATTTACTTAGTTATTACTTCTAAACAGAAAACTTGTTGGGGTTCTCATACAATGTTGTTTTGATTATTGCTTCAACAGTCTGTAATACACTGCTCAAAAAAATAAAGGGAACACTTAAACAACACAATGTAACTCCAAGTCAATCACACTTCTGTGAAATCAAACTGTCCACTTAGGAAGCAACACTGATTGACAATACATTTCACATGCTGTTGTGCAAATGGAATAGACAACAGGTGGAAATTATAGGCAATTAGTAAGACACCCCCAATAAAGGACTGGTTTTGCAGGTGGTGACCACAGACCACTTCTCAGTTCCTATGCTTCCTGGCTGATGTTTTGGTCACTTTTTGAATGCTGGCGGTGCTTTCACTCTAGTGGTAGCATGAGACGGAGTCTACAACCCACACAAGTGGCTCAGGTAGTGCAGCTCATCCAGGATGGCACATCAATGCGAGCTGTGGCAAGAAGGTTTGCTGTGTCTGTCAGCGTAGTGTCCAGAGCATGGAAGCGCTACCAGGAGACAGGCCAGTACATCAGGAGACGTGGAGGAGGCCGTAGGAGGGCATCAACCCAGCAGCAGGACTGCTACCTCCGCCTTTGTGCAAGGAGGAGCAGGAGGAGCACTGCCAGAGCCCTGCAAAATGACCTCCAGCAGGCCACAAATGTGCATGTGTCTGCTCAAACGGTCAGAAACAGACTCCATGAGGGTGGTATGAGGGCCCGACGTCCACAGGTGGGGGTTGTGCTTACAGCCCAACACCGTGCAGGACGTTTGGCATTTGCCAGAGAACACCAAGATTGGCAAATTCGCCACTGGCGCCCTGTGCTCTTCACAGATGAAAGCAGGTTCACACTGAGCACATGTGACAGATGTGACAGAGTCTGGAGACGCCGTGGAGAACGTTCTGCTGCCTGCAACATCCTCCAGCATGACCGGTTTGGCGGTGGGTCAGTCATGGTGTGGGGTGGCATTTCTTTGGGGGGCCGCACAGCCCTCCATGTGCTCGCCAGAGGTAGCCTGACTGCCATTAGGTACCGAGATGAGATCCTCAGACCCCTTGTGAGACCATATGCTGGTGCGGTTGGCCCTGGGTTCCTCCTAATGCAAGACAATGCTAGACCTCATGTGGCTGGAGTGTGTCAGCAGTTCCTGCAAAAGGAAGGCATTGATGCTATGGACTGGCCCGCCCGTTCCCCAGACCTGAATCCAATTGAGCACATCTGGGACATCATGTCTCGCTCCATCCACCAACACTACGTTGCACCACAGACTGTCCAGGAGTTGGCGGATGCTTTAGTCCAGGTCTGGGAGGAGATCCCTCAGGAGACCATCCGCCACCTCATCAGGAGCATGCCCTGGCATTGTAGAGAGGTCATACAGGCACGTGGAGGCCACACACACTACTGAGCCTCATTTTGACTTGTTTTAAGGACATTACATCAAAGTTGGATCAGCCTGTAGTGTGGTTTTCCACTTTAATTTTGAGGGTGACTCCAAATCCAGACCTCCATGGGTTGATAAATTTGATTTCCATTGATACTTTTTGTGTGATTTTGTTGTCAGCACATTCAACTTTGTAAAGAAAAAAGTATTTAATAAGATTATTTCATTCATTCAGATCTAGGATGTGTTATTTTAGTGTTCCCTTTATTTTTTGAGCAGTGTATTATATTTGGTTGTGATAGTTGCAAAATACCTATTTTGGATGCAGCAGTTGTTCGCTAGAATGCTAATGCTCATTGACGTAGGCTGGTAGCAAAGCTAGCCAAAGAGCAATTTTACTTGTTGAAGTTGATGTGTATTTTAAAGGCTAGAAAGCATGAGTTTTTACTCACCAAAGTAACAATGTAGTGTGGTCAAAGACTTAGTAACTTAGTTGTAGTCACGGTGTGGTTACCTATAACTCCAAAAATAGTTTTTAGGTTTTGAAATATTGATGAACTTCTTTTCGGAACTACCCACAATGCACTATTGTTAGCATCATATAGAAAACCGGTGCTACCTAGCTAGCTCCAGCTGGCTAACGTTAGCTACTAGCCATGCTAGCATGTAATTACATTCAAGACCAAGTGTTGGCATTGGTGAGCACATCAACAAAGAAGAACTATATAAATTAATGCGAAAACAGCATCTCCTCTTCTTCTGTGCATTTGGTAGTGGTGGTCGAGCAACCGAGTGAGTGTTGTAGTAGTTTTTTGTCCTCCGTAGCTATTGCAGTGATACCCACATAGTGAAGTAATACCCATAAGGACGGGTTACGACTGAAGTGTGACCGGTTTGTCCGGTTGAAGCAAGTGGTAGTCATTTCACCCCGGAGGGCTTCGATGGCTTAGTATAACCAGTGGAAGGCAGGATATGGAATGAGTCTCTGACTGAAACCATGGTGAGCATGTATAAGAAGTTTGTGTTAAAATCAAGGAGAACTAAATTACTGAAGCAGACACACATTTCTCAGGACGGTGCCATTGGCTCCTAGTTGCCACCCAATGAGATGAGCTTGTACAACTGCTATATGCATACATACTGGAGCGTGTTTCTGCATATCCAAAGTGGATGGAGTGGCAATCAAATGATAACCTAGACCCGCTGCCTCCCCTGAGAGTAATCAAGTGGTGAGTGGAGGGGTCATCACAAGAAGGCTCCTGAAGAGGGGCACAGCAGTCTGTCCTCCTATCTATTGCTTGACCAATGCCATCTGGTCAATAGAGAGGACACTGGGATACAGGAGAAAGAAGTGGTTGATTCATTGATGCGATTGGACATTCAGGATAAGAATGAAGATAGTATCTGGCAATATGTAAGCATTAATACATAACAGACTGTGTTTGTCAGGGAATAATTGCACATCTCAGCCGTGTGAGAAGGCCACAAAACTGTAGGCTTGACATTTTTACATTAAAGGCATTTCCTTGTCATTCCATGTCACAGAAGTGTGAGGCAAGTTGAGATGGATGTGTGGATTGATGTTCTTTGCTGTGAGGCATCTATGCTTTATCTACAGGTATGTATTTAAAGAGTGCAATGGTATGGTCTCTATTAATCAATCCACACAGTGAGTCCAGATAAATGTTTAGAATTATTTGGTTTAATTCCCCCCATTCACATGAAGTGTATCAGTATTTTCTATTCTTCCTTTAGAATTAAAGAATGTTTCACATGAACAATGTTCATCCACTAGGAGTAATGGTATAGTGTCGAGAGTCTTGATAGTCAAAACACCAAAACATGATCAACAGTAAGTGTTTAGGTGTTAAGTCCCTGGGACTAAACACCTCCCTCTGCAACTGGATCCTGGACTTCCTGCCGCGCCACCCCCAGGTGGTAAGGCTAGGCAACAACACATCTGCCACGCTGATCCTCAACATGGGGGCCCCTCAGGGGTGCACGCTTAGTCCCCTCCTGTACTCCTGGGTGGCCAAGCACGACTACAACACCATCATTAAGTTTGCTGATGACACAACGGTGGTAGGCCTGATCACCAACAACAATGAGACAGCATGTAGGGAGGAGGTCAGAGACCTGGCAGTGTGGTGCCAGGAAACAACCTCTCCCTCAATGTGAGCAAGACAAAGGAGATGATCGGGGACTACAGGCAAAGGAAGGCCGAACACGCCCCCATTCACATCGACGGGGCTGTAGTGGAGCGGGTAGAGAGTTTCAAGTTCCTTGGTGTCCACATCACCAACAAACTATCATGGTCCAAACACACCAACAATGTGGTGAAGAGGACACAACACCTTTTCCCCCTCAGGAGACTGAAAAGATTTGGCATGGGTCCCCAGATCCTCAAAAAGTTCTACAGCTGCACCATCGAGAGCATCCTGACAGCTGCATCACCACCTGGTATGACAACTGCTCGGCATTCCAACCGTAAGGAGCTACAGAGGGTAGTGTGTGTCATGGATCCCCCCTGTACTTCTGCTCATTCCGTTCACCAGCTCCGGAGCTCTACGTAACCAGTCTTCTAGGCATCACTGACCTGGATCATTACCACCAACCCCGGACTGTCTTGTCTCATTACGCACACCTGGTTCCCATTCCCCCTGATTAGTATATGTATATATGTGCCCTCTGTTCCCCATTGTCCTTGTCGATTATTGTCCCATGTCCGTTGGTCTCGTGAGTACCTGTGCACTGTTGTATCGGCTTTCATGCTACGTGTTACTGTACATTGTATTACGGTTTACATACTGTGTAATTGTGCACTTGTTATTACGGGTCTCGTCCCGTGTATTATTTAGAGGTTTACACCTCACTCTTTTGTTTGGGTTACATCCCTGTGTATATATATATATATATATATATATATATATATATATATATATATATACACACGTGTTTGTTTTGGGCTTCGTCCCCGTCGTTTTTCATGACATACCTTATGTTAGGTAGAGAAAGAAAAAAAACTATTACGTATTCCAGCGCCTGTCTTTTATCATTATACAATGTTACAGTGAGTACAGCCCATTACAGCCCAACTCTATTTTCTTAACTGCATTGTTGGTTAAGGGCTTGTAAGTAAGCATTTCAAAGTAAGGTCTACAGCTGTTGTATTCGGCACATCTGACAAACACAATTGGATTTGATTTGAGTATGGTGCCTCAATAGTAAATGTATAAAATCTATCACTGTGATATAGCTTCAGACTGATAACACTCAATGAAAGAGCAGTGGACTGATTTCTCCAACCATCCACATTAAACACTCAAAAAGAAACAGTAGTTTCTCTAAACCACATACAGTATTCAACAAGGTGTAACAAAGTATTTCTCACACTCAGTGAGAATACCTAAATAGTTCAACACTAGATGGTAAAATATCCAAACAGTCATTCAACCCATGACCTTGTAGATAATCAACATTTGATTATCAGATAAACTGAAAGTAAATTAAATTGTCAATAAAATACAATATTTATGTTGATTTTGTTTCAACTCAGTCCTGTTTAACTAAATAAACCAGTGACTCAAGCGCTCCCTTTATGGAACTACTTTTTCCCATGAGAGAATAATGTTTTTTCTCTTAGAATCACTGTGAAATCACGTCTGCTTCTCTCATATCCGTTACCAAACTAATGATCTTCAGCTAGAATGAGTTAGTAATCTGCTTCTATAGTCAGAGCTAGCGATATGCTCCAGCTCATGAGTTTCCAGAATAGCTGTATTTGAGTAAGCTACACTGTCTGCTACTGTGGTTAATTGTTATTGTTGCCAACTTCACACAGTCACTGTCCGTTCACACTCCTACTATCCCTTACTATGAATGACGTTAAGTCTAAGTCCAATAGTGACAGTTTTTACTTCCCTTTGCTGTAGTTCAATGTCCGCTTTCATCGAGCTGCAACTTCCCAAGCTACTCAATTGATCCTCGACTTTCCCGTGCTGCCACTAACTGGTCTCTCTGTAGCTGAAGCCTCTCCGGTCCCAGTGCCATTAGCAAGCAAGACAATCTTCTGTGCCCCAAAAAATGTTGCTGGTCTCTCGCTCCACTTGTAGCACCGAAGAATGAGAATATTATTACACATAAAGTCTCTCTTCCGTTCTCCAGTAAACTCCACTGATTTCAGGTATGTCACATTATTTCTAACTGTTTGTTCTGTAGGCTTTTTATCATGGCACTCTATTCAACATCCCGTTTACATCTCTCCCGCATCATGCAGAAGGTGATTGTTAGTCCCGCCTCTTCTGAAAAACAAGGAGGTTTATTGGACCTTCCTTAGAATGACTTGGTTCAGTTTACTGATTGACTGGGTCAGCGAAGAAACAATGATCTTAACTAATCAACTATCCTTTCCCCCCGCTTTTCATATGCCAGTCCCTTTGGCATAGCATCTTTAACTCAGATGTATTCATCTTGAAACTTCACCACAGGTCTACCCTAGTTGCTCCTATCAGAGCGGCGTGGAGCTACTTCTGGAGACCTCGATCTGTCATCGGTCTGCACTTCCAACTGGGTCCTCCTAATCATTACTTTCTTCGAGGTCTGGCTCTTCCATCACCAAGGCTGGTGCTGTCCAGATGGAATTCAACTCCTCTTCAGAGGCACTTGTGTTTGACACCTCTTCAGTGTTGGAAACACACTCTCTGGAGACCTGGAATGGACAGTGCTTCATCTGGTCCTTGTGCACAACTCGCTCCTTGCCACCTCTCTCCTGCAGGACTGTGAACACTGGTAGGTCTGGACTATTCTGTTTAAGCACAAGATACAGGATGGGTTCCTAGTAGTCCTGAATCTTGTTACGGCCTCTTGGCTTGTGGTTCTGCGGTAGAACCCTGTCTCCAGGGCAGATGAGAGACTCTCTCGATTTCCTGTCATCTGTGCGTTTCCTTGATGCAGCTTCCTTGTTCGCCTTGTCAAGGGCTAGTTCACGTGCCAGCATCAGTCTGTCGTGATGTGAAAGCAACCACTCATCCAGCATTGAAGCACCATCGCCGCCAGGCTCATCCTCCGTCTGGAAGTCAAGTGGCAACCTTGGGTCTGCGGCGAACATCAGTTAAAATGGTGGGTAGCCAGTCGAGTTGTGGATGTGGCTGTTGTAGGCCATTACCAGCTCAGGCAGATGTTCTTTCCATCTTCTATTCTTGATGTCAGGCAAAGCCCTCAGCATCTTGTGCATGGTCCTATTGAACCTCTCACTGACACCGTTCCCCTGGGGATGGTAGCGAGTTGTTCTGCTTTTGGAGATTCCTTACAGAGAGCAGAGCTCATGATTTACACTAGCCTTGAAGCTCCTCCCCCGATCTGAATGTAGGCGGGCTGGACATCCATAATAAGCAAACTAATACTTCACCAGTGCCTGGGCTGTTGTTCTTGCAGTCTGGTTGCATGTGGGAACTGCCACAGTGAGTCTGGTGAAACATATCAGTTAGAACCAGTACATTTTCATAGTCCTCACAGAGTTCCAGTAATGTGTAATCCATGGCGAGGACTTGACGCGGGGCACAGGCATTGGAACAGGTGAGGGGTGTCTTGTTCTTAGGGAAAACATCACGTGCAAGCGTGAACCTGCGACACTGCTTTATCCACTTCTGAACATCCTGATTCATTCCAACCCAGTAGTATTTTCTCCATAGACTCTCAAGCGTACCCTTCAGGCCTAAATGACCTCCGTGATCATGGCATGCTTCAAACATTGCAACTTTTAAGGTCTCAGGCACAACCGGTTGCATAGTCTCCTCTCCCTCTTTTGGGTGAATAATACTTATGTGCAATACCCCCTGTTTTGTGCATAACCTACACCACTCTCTGTGCAGCCGGGTCCCTTTGGGGGTGAAACGCCTAACCTCTGACCATTTTTGCTTTATACCACATTCCACAGCTTTGAACAATGGTGCGATGTCGGGATCAACAAGCTGGAGCTCATGAAGGGATTTCAAGGAGTAGCCCATCTCCTTCACCTCTGATGCTCGAACTTGGTCACATTCCAACCTGGTTGTTGTTGCATCTTCTCTTTGTGGCCACATACAAGATTGAACCTCCCTTGGTTGAATTGTGAAGAAATCTCCTCCAGCATCCATGGCCTCAGGCTCAACTGGGTTCTGTAACCTTGACAGTGTGTCTGCATTCTGATTGACTCTTCCTGGCTTGTATCAGATCTCAAAATCAAACTCAGGCAGCTGGGCAGCCCATCTCTGTTCGACGGCACTCAGGTTAGCACCTTCTAGATACTTGAGAGGATTGTGATCTGTGTACGCCACAAACTTTGACTGCAAGAGATACTCCCTGAACGTATCAGTCACAACCCATTTAAGGGCAAGAAGCTCCAGCTTGAACGCACTGTAGTGCTTGTATTTCCATTTTGATCCGCGGACTCCCCGACTGGTGTACGCCAGCACTCTCTCTACTCCATCTTGCTGTTGGCTTAACACAGCACACAGGCCATTGAAGCTTGCATCTGTGGTCAAGATAAATGGCTCTGTGAAGTCAGGGTATGCCAAGATAGGCACTGTGGTAAGTTTACCTTTGAGTTTGTCGATTGCCTGTTGACAGGCCACATACATCGAAAATGGGTTGCCTCTTTGTTCTTCTTGTGTTTTCCAACTAGCCCATACAAGGGAGCTGCAGTCCGAGAAAAGTTAAGGGCATAGCTCATAAACCCCAAAGGCTGGCGGACATCACGAAGGCATTTGGGGGTGGGCCAGTCTCTTATCACTGTGGTTTTTCCTTAATCAACACGGACATCCTCGGCTGAGGTGATGTGTTCCAGGAACTGCAGGTCTTGCTTGATAAGATGGCATTTGCTTGGTTTAAGTTTCAGACCACACTCTGAGCTTCGAGAACACTGTACCAAGCCTTTCCAGGTGTGACTCAAAGTTGCTAGGGAAAAAAAGACATCATTGAGGTATACCAACAGCATCTCGAACAGGTGATCACCCAGTCACCATGCCATGGTTGAATGCGGTGGTTCGTGCTTTCAGATTTGCGTGAAAGCTGCCGTCTATCCACAGTTTCTGGTTAGGGTAGGTTTTAATAGTCACAGTGGGCACAACATCACCTATACACTTCCTGATAAACTCAGTCACTGTTTCAGTGTATATGTCTAAATTATTTTCGGAAGCTACCCGGAACATATCCCAGTCCGCGTGATCAAAACAATCTTGAAGCGTGGATTCCTGTCAAGGTCGAGGTAAGGAGTAGACCAAGGCGCAGCGTGATGAACAAACATGACTTTAATTAGTTAAAGCGTCAAAATACAAAACAAAACACGACTCGTGACATCCACGGTATCAATGACCGAACACGGAACAAAAACCCACAACCACAAAGGGAAAACATACAGTTTAAATATGGCTCCCAATCAGAGACAACCAGCCAACAGCTGACACTCGTTGCCTCTGATTGGGAGTCACTCAGGCAAAACATAGAAAACAACAACCTAGAACCCCCAACATAGAAATAAACCACATAGAATGAACACACCCTGGCTCAACATAATGAGTCCCAGAGCCAGGGTGTGACAATTCCGATTGGTCAGACCAGCGTTGAAGAGTCCTTAGCATAGGTACTTCCTGTTTGAGTTTCTGCCTATAGAAAGGGAGAATCAAAATGGAGTCGTGGTCAGATTTGCCGAAAGGAGGGCGGGGGAGGGCCTTATAACCATCCCAGTAGTTTGAATAGCAATGGTCGAGGATTTTAGCAGCGTGAGTACAAAAGTCGATATGTTGATAGAACTTTGGCAGCCTAGTCCTCAAATTTGCTTTGTTAAAATCCCCGGCTACAATAAATGCAGCCTCAGGATATGTGGTTTCCAGGTGGCAAAGGTCCAGTGAAGTTCTTTGAGGGCCGTGGTGGTATCGGCTTGAGGGGGGATATACACGGCCGTGACTATAACCGAAGAAAATTATCTTGGGAGATAATACGGTCGGCATTTGATTGTGAGATATTCTAGGTCGGGTGAACAGAAGGACTCGAGTTCCTCTATGTTACTACAACTACACCACGAGTCGTTAATCATGAAACACACACCTCCGCCCTTCTGCTTCCCGGAGAGATATTTATTCCTGTCTCCGCGATGAACTGAGAACCCATCTGGCTGGACCGATTCCGACAGAATATCCCAAGAGAGCCATGTTTCCGTGAAACAGAGTATGGTACAGGCCATGATGTCTCTCTGGAAAGAAATCCTTGCCCGTATTTCGTCGACTTTGTTAACCAAAGATTGAACATTAGCGAGTAGAATACTTGGAAGCGGTGGGTGGTGTGCGCGCCTCCTAAGTCAGACCAGCAGGCCGCTCCGAGTGCCTCACCTCCGCCGGTGATGTTTTGAGTCAGCCGCTGGAATCAGTTCAGTTGCCCTGGGGAGAGCAAACAAAGGATCTGCTTCGGGAAAGTCGTATTCCTGGTCGTAATGCTGGTGAGTTACCGCCACTCTGATATCCAATCGTTTTTCCCGGCTGTATGTAATGATGCTAAACACTTTCTGAGCTAATAATGTAAAATATAATACATAAAAAAACAAAATACTGCAATGTTTCCTAAGAGCTAGTCGCGAGGCCACCATCTTCGTCGACGCAGGTCCATTCTCATCCATGAATGGGGGCTTCCGCTGTGTGGGTGCTGCACTTCCCCGCTGTGTCTAATTTTGTGCTGTGTTTACCACAAGTCTTCTTTGTGAACTCAATGAGGTCCTCCTGTCGAGTAACCAGCTTCTCCAGTGCCTCAGTGAGACGTTTTAGCATTGTAGACTGGTCAGCTTCCATAGCACTTGCCTGTACGGTTGCTACGCTACTGCCTCTGGGTGCACTCTGCTGGTTAGCTCCCTAACCAGCTTTCTCCTCTTCGGACCAGTCTATTGCTTCTTCCATAAGTTGAGCATAGCTCAGCTGGGGCTCTTTAGTATTTACCTTTCTCATTTGCTTCCTGGTGTGTTCATTCCCTAGTCCCAGAACAAGCCGTTCTTTCAAGACGGTTTCATTCAATCTAGGGTCTCTCTTCACAACCGCATCCCTTAGATCCCTGAGATCATAGGCGAAAGCTCTGATGGACTCATTTACCCTCTGTTGATGATCGTATAATTCTCTAATACGTGTGCCTATAGGAGCCTTACCTCCGTACACCTCCTCAAGGGTTTTGAAGATAACTTCAACATCATTGGCATCATGGGGTAGGGATAATTTGATTGTAGCTTGGCCATGGACATGATCCCTGAGGATTTAATCTGGTCCTCTTTAGGAACTCTCAATACATGCAGCGCTGCTTTAGCCTGTCGAATCCAGTCTTCAACTGTCAAATCAGTCTGGCACTTTTTTGTGTCTTGGCACATAGAGAGTTGGCTGTAGCTTAGAAGCTGCAGCCTGTTGTTCTACCACTGTTTTGGCTAGTGATAGTGCCTCCCTATGATCTTCTCTAACTTGCAACAATAATTGTGATTACTCTGCATATCTTTTCTCTTGTTCATCATAGCTTTTTCTGCGTGTCTGCCAGGATGGCTTGCATGCCTTCATTTTCACTCATGGTTCAATCAGGTAACTTTGCACTGTTAATTTGATTATGTTCATGATGCCAAATGTAAGAGTGCAATGGTATGGTCTCTATTAATCAATCCACGCAGTGAGTCCAGATAAACGTTTAGAATTATTTGGTTTAATTCCACCCATTCATATGAAGTGTATCAGTCTCTTCTATTCTTCCTTTAGAATTATTGAATGTTTCACATGAACAATGTTCATCCACTAGGAGTAGTGGTATAGGGTTGATAATCTTGATAGTCAGCACACCCAAACAAGATCAACAGCATGGTGCCTCAATAGTCAATGTATACAATCACTGTGATATAGCTTCAGACTGATAACACTCAATTAAAATATTAAAGAGCAGTGGACTGATTTCTCCAACCATCTGCATTAAACACTCAAAAAGAAACAGTCGTTTTCACATACAGTATTCAACAAGGCATAACAAAGTATTTCTCTCACTCAGTGAGAATACCAAAATAAGAAATTGTTGGTAAAATATCAAAACAGTCATCCAACCCATGACGTTGTAGATAATCAACCTTTGATTATCAGATAAACTGAAAGTCAAAAATAAAATTGTCAACAAAAGATCATTTAAACTCAGTCCCGTTTAACTAAATAAACCAGCGACTCAAGCGTTAAACTGTCTTCAATGACAGTACTTTTAGCTCCCTTCATGGAACTACTTTCTCCCATGAGAGAATAATGTTTTTTTCTCTGTGAAATCACAAGTGTGCTTCTCTCATATCGGTCACCAAACTAATGATCTTTAGCTAAAATGAGTTAGTACTCTGCTTCTATAGTCAGAGCTAGCGATATGCTCCAGCTCATGAGTTTCCAGAATAGCTGTATTTGAGAAAGCTAAACTGTCTGCTACTGTGGCTAATTGTTATTGTTGCCAACTTCACACTGTCTCTGCCCATTCACACTGCTACTACCCCTTTCTATTAATCACTTTAAGTCTAAGTCCAATAGTGACCGTTTTCACTTCCCTTTGCTGTAGTTCAATGTCCACGTTCCTCGAGCTGCAACTTCCTGCGCTATTCAATGCCCCGATCCTCGACTTTGCTGGTTCCGATCCCGTGCTGCTGCGAACTCGTCTCTCTGTAGCTGAAGCCTCACTGGTCCAAGCACAATTAGCAAACTAGCCAATCTCTGTGCCCCAAAAAACGTTAGTGGTCTCCCGCTCCACTTGTAGCACTGAAGAATGAGAATATTATTACACATAAAGTCTCTCTTCCCTTCTCCAGTAGACTCCACTGATTTCAGGTAAGTCACATTATTTCTAACTGTTTTATGAAGTTATTTTAGTTGTGTCTTTGTCATGTAGGCTTTTTATCATGGCACTCTATTCAACATGCTGTCTCCCGCATCGCGCAGAACGTGATTGTTAGTCCCGCCTCTTCTGAATAAAAGGAGGTTTATTGGACCTTCCTTAGAATATCTTGGTTCTGTTTACTGATTGACTGGGTCAGCGAAGAGACAATGACCTTAGCCAATCAACTATCCCTTACATATTCTAAGTATATATAGTATATATGTCCTGATATGCTCTTGAATGTCACCAAAAAAACATAAACAACTATAAACGGATGCAACCATTTATAGAGCCTCAGGTGGTGTCTAGCTATTTAAAGGGACATAATTTTCTAGCCCTGAATGAAATGTTGAAACTCTGACTGACAGACGGTCATATGGGGGATGAAGGCTCTCACTCAGAGATCCTGAAACTGAAGGGAGCAGAGATAGAATATATAAATCAAAGTCAACCTGGGTCTGTGTGTATGTCAGTGCTAAAATGAAATATTTATGAGCCAA
Source organism: Coregonus clupeaformis (assembly GCF_020615455.1). NCBI lineage: Eukaryota > Metazoa > Chordata > Actinopteri > Salmoniformes > Salmonidae > Coregonus > Coregonus clupeaformis. Next base: position 11,871,707 of record NC_059202.1, on the reverse strand, counting down.
CAGCCACCACAGATGTGGAAGTGTCGTATATGGATACAGAATTGAATTGAAAACGATTATTATTTGTCAGTGCCATGTTATCTACTGTAAGTTTCTGGTGTTGAAGTAGTTTATTTAAATATATATATATATATATATATATATATATATATATATATATATATATATATTACATGTCTATACCTTGATAGAGGCCATAACATTGATGTCATATTCATCTAACACTGTAAAGGAATACTTTCACCCAGTTTGAAATCAAGGTGGTTATGGTAGGTTTAACTTTCGTCTGCTACAGATGCAAATGTTTATCTCTGATTTAATAGGTTCCAAACCAAAGGCTTACGCAGCAGTCGCTAAAGGGTTGGCTGCTACTGAGGGAAATGGGGGACTGAAATTGTTTGGACATATAATTTAGCCTGGATGGAAAGTTGAGCTGAAGGATGTGTACTTGTCATAAGCCATCCCCCATTCAGAGGAAGTCTGTATGAATGGTATGAGTCCAGCAGCAATGTTTCTCTCTCTCTGGTGAAAGCGGGCTCATGGTCTGAGTGAGTGAGTGTGAGTGAGGGTGAGTGAGTGAGGGTGAGAGTGAGAGTAAGAGTGAGAGAGAGGGAGAGAATTATGCAGCTCAGATTTGGGCAGATGTTATCAACAGATGCAATGGCTGTCGAAGCTGCTTCTCACTGCTAATTTCCTCCTGCTGATTCACGCTGAAGGCACCTACTTTCAATGGAATACTACAGAATGCTAGAAATCCATCCAAAACATCGTATACATATGATTACTTTGGCGATTTGGAATAAAGCATGTTGAGAACTTTATGTGGCTTTATATTGCAAAAGTGGAACAGAGAATACCACAGCCAAAGCATATGGTTGTTACATAGGCGTGCACATAATTTAGCCATCTGTACATCAATCTAATGGGAATGACATCCATGATGACTGCAAAGGAGACATTTAATGCCTTGTCAAAATATGACCCATGTCTGACAGGCTCTTGAGTCATAGAGTCAGGCCAGAGAATGGATGCATGGCTCAGTACTTCAATCCCTCGCTGACCCATTTACTGCTAATTTGTCCACTTTAATCCACAGTTCATGCTTCATCAACAATCTCCTTTACACACCCTCAGTCATAGCCCTGGGCATCAACAGTATTTTAAAAACAACGGTGTAATTAATGTCATCTCTAAAACACATTTACCTCTTAAGGATCGGACCCTTTTCTTCAATTTTCGCCTAAAATGACATACCCAAATCTAACTACCTGTAGCTCAGGACCTGAAGCAAGGATATGCATATTCCTGATGCCATTTGAAAGGAAACACTTTGAATGTAGGAGAATATAACACAATAGATCTGGTAAAAGATAATACAAACAAAAAAAACATGTGAGTGTTGAAACTGTAGAACCCAGCTCCTATATTTGAATATAAAAATGGATTTTATCAAACAAAACTATGCTACATTTTATCTCTGGGACCCTCAGGATGACGAATCAGAGCAAGATTACTGAATGTAAGTACATTATTTACCTTCAGAGTTGAATGTATCAAACCAGTTGCCGTGATAAGTTTTTTGTTGTGCACTCTCCTCAAACAGTAGCATTGTTTGAGGTATTTTTACAGTGTAATAGCTAGTGTAAATTGGACAGTGCAGTTAGATTAACAATAATTTAAGTTTTCTGCACATATAAGACATGTCTATATCCTGGAAAGTTTGCTGTTACTTTCAACAGTCATGCTAATCACATTAACGCATGTTAGCTCAACCGTCCCGTATACGGGACACCGATCCCATAGAGGTTAATTAGTTTAGGACCTAGGTAGCAAAAACATTGCACATACGTTTTAGGTGTAGCCAAAACGTTGCACACAAATCTACACTGAACAAAAATATAAACGCAACATGTGAAGTGTTGGTCCCATGTTTCATGAGCTGAAATATAAGATCCCAGAAATGTTCCATACGTACAAAAAGCTTATTTTTCTCACATTTTATGCACAAATTAGTTTACATCCCTGATAGTGAGCATTTCTACTTTGCCAAGATAATCCATTCACCTGACAGGTGTGGCAGATCAATAACCTTTTGCTGGGGAAAATAAAAGGCCACTCTAAAATGTTTTGTCACACAACACAATGCCACAGATATCTCAAGTTTTGATGGGGCATGCAATTGGAATGCTGACTGCAGGAATGACCACCAGAGCTGTTGTCAGATAAATGTATGTTAATTTCTCTACCATAAGCCGCCTCCAACTTTGTTTTAAAGAATTTGGAAGTACGCCCAACCGGCCTCACAACCGCAGACAATTTGTAACCATGCCAGCCCAGGACCTCCACATCCGTCTTCTTCACCTGCGAGGGGGGTGGTGCTGAGGAGTGTTTCTGTCTGTAATAAGTGATGAAAAAAGTGATGAAGTGATGAAAAACTCATTCTGATTGGCTTGATCTGGCTCCCCAGTGGGTGGGCCTGGCTCCCAAGTGGATGGGCCTATGCCCTCAAAAGGCCCACCCATGGCTGCATCCCTGCCCAGTCATGTGAAATCTATAGATTAGGACCGAATTTATTTCAATTGACTGATTTCCTTATATGAACTGTAACTCAATAAAATCCTTGAAATTGTTGCATGTTGCGTTTATATTTTTGTTCAGTATACATTTGAAGGGTTGCAAATATACCCTAAGAACACTACACCAGAACATTGCAGAGAACATTAATACAGTGCAAGGCCACTAGACTAGACTACGCAATAACGGCTCTACTCGTAAATCTGTGTCTGTTGCAGGCCTAGTTTTGAGGATGCTGCCCTCCTACATGTATTACCACTTCCTGTACACCTCTGTCATGTCCAAGATCTCTCTTGATGAGCTGGAGCCCAGTCACTGGGGCATCCCCCTGCATTGTGGCCGTTCGTCTCTGGGCCTGTAGGGCTGTTGACAGCATGAGGTGACAGAGACCCCTGGGAAATTTGGCCTCCCAGTCTGCCTATCATGGCCCTGCCACACCACATTAGTGTCAGCGCGCACACAGACACACACACACACACACACACACACACACAGACACACACAAACATGTCAGAAACACGTCAGAAAGGCTCTGTTGGGTGGAGGAATCCGCATGATGCTCAGATCCATCTTCATTCAAACTAGTGTAATTACACCGCAAATACACAGACTCGTGACACGTGTGCAAGCACACACACACAGGCAGCATAAACACACACATAATCAGGCACACAAATACACCATCACACAGCACTCTACAACAATTCTAGGAACATTATAGTTAACTCCACTCTCAGTCACCACTTATTTTCCTATTTTTAGCGACGCCTGTCAATTCCTCTCTGGGTTGTGCATCCAGAGTGAGAGCAAGCCTCTGCCTACATTTTCTGAGTGAACAAACAAGGGTGAACTCAATTAACCCTCTTTTATTTGGATCTAGTTCAGAGGCAAACTTTCATCTGGAATGTGTTGTGATTGTTGTGTATCTGTTCCACTTGTTTTCCAAGCTGAAGGCTAATCAAACATGGCAGGGCCTACCTGAGGGATGACATTGTAGGACTGACTCTTGTGACTACAGGTGATAAACATAATTGAGAATGGCAACAATGACTAACCAGCTGACAGGTTGAAAAAGCCCACATGAACAGGCTGGCCAATGAAGACATGCCTTTCTAAATCAAGATATACATCATTTACAACCTTTTAAGTTGTAATGGTGAACATGTCAATGGGAAATTGAATGGACAATCTAAATTATCACCTTGTCTCATGCAGCTTGGTGCTTTTTCATAAAAGTTTTCCTTTAATAACATTTCATTCATCATATCGATGAAGTTCCTTAATGCCAGATACTGTTAATGTGTTTCAAACATTTTCCTCATGTAAACAACCAGTAAATTATCTGCAAACACTGGAGTGGAAAGAAATTTGCAGGCCAGCACAGATTAGGACTAATAAATGTTTTTTTTTTCTCTCTGTGCTTCTTGCTAAATTGAAGTTTGAACAAATGCTTTTTTTCCTCACCATCCTTCATGTTGCTGCGAAAGGGAAAACAATTAGTTGCATCTCTTAGTTAATCAGGACTGCTGTTAATTCATTTTCATAAAGAGTGAATATGCTGAGGCTAGAGGGGTGGGTCACAATTTACCCAACAGATGGGCACAGTTGACGTTAGTTTTGGTAACAACAAAGCACTGTATGAAAAGTATTTAGCACATATTGACCAGAAATGTTTATTTGTTGTTGTTGTTTTGTTCATGTTTTTTGTAAGAAGCCAAATTTACAAACATATATAATGACAAATAGATTTGAAACTTGTATCTCATTATGGTATGTGGTGAAATAAGTATAGCCAGTTATAATTGTAATGGCTTAGCAGATAATAACAAAATAATAACAATATTTACATGGATCAAAGAGAAGGAATATAATATCTATTGTTTACAGGAAACCCATTCAACAATTCTAGATAAAGTTGTGAGGAAAACGGAATGGGGGGGCGAAATATACTTCTCCCATGGGCTAAGAAATTCAAAAGGGGTGATGATATTAATTAACAGTAATTTCGATCCGAATGTGCAAATTGTCCAAACAGATACACAAGGTAGATTGATTATTTTAAATATGCTATTGGACCATAAACAAATAAGGCTCATTAACCTTTACGGACCAAATAATGATGATCCACACTTCGTTGAAAATATATATAATAAATTATCGACCTTGCAAGCAATTCAAAACTTTAATACCGTTTTAAATAGCTCAATGGAACGTAAAGGAAATCACACTACAAACAATCACCCTCATGCTTTTAAGGAAATCGTGAATGTCATGGATACATTAGAACTAGTAGATACAGTGGGGAGAACAAGTATTTGATACACTGCCGATTCTGCAGGTTTTCCTACTTACAAAGCATGTAGAGGTCTGTAATTTTTATCATAGGTACACTTCAACTGTGAGAGACGGAATCTATTTTTAAGTAATTAATTTGCATTTTATTGCATGACATAAGTATTTGATCACCTACCAACCAGTAAGAATTCCGACTCTCACAGACCTGTTAGTTTTTCTTTAAGAAGCCCTCCTGTTCTCCACTCCTTACCTGTATTAACTGCACCTGTTTGAACTCGTTACCTGTATTAAAGACACCTTTCCACACACTCAATCAAACAGACTCCAACCTCTCCACAATGGCCAAGACCAGAGAGCTGTGTAAGGACATCAGGGATAAAATTGTAGACCTGCACAAGGCTGGGATGGGCTACAGGACAATAGGCAAGCAGCTTGGTGAGAAGGCAACAACTGTTGGCACAATTATTAGAAAATGGAAGAAGTTCAAGATGACGGTCAATCACCCTCGGTCTGGGGCTCCATGCAAGATCTCACCTCGTGGGGCATCAATGATCATGAGGAAGGTGAGGGATCAGCCCAGAACTACATGGCAGGACCTGGTCAATGACCTGAAGAGAGCTGGGACCACAGTCTCAAAGAAAACCATTAGTAACACACTATGCCGTCATGGATTAAAATCCTGCAGCGCACGCAAGGTCCCCCCTGCTCAAGCCAGCGCATGTCCAGGCCCGTCTGAAGTTTGCCAATGACCATCTGGATGATCCAGAGGAGGAATGGGAGAAGGTCATGTGGTCTGATGAGACAAAAATAGAGCTTTTTGGTCTAAACTCCACTCGCCGTGTTTGGAGGAAGAAGAAGGATGAGTACAACCCCAAGAACACCATCCCAACCGTGAAGCATGGAGGTGGAAACATCATTCTTTGGGGATGCTTTTCTGCAAAGGGGACAGGACGACTGCACCGTATTGAGGGGAGGATGGATGGGGCCATGTATCGCGAGATCTTGGCCAACAACTTCCTTCCCTCAGTAAGAGCATTTTAGATGGGTCGTGGCTGGGTCTTCCAGCATGACAACGACCCGAAACATACAGCCAGGGCAACTAAGGAGTGGCTCCGTAAGAAGCATCTCAAGGTCCTGGAGTGGCCTAGCCAGTCTCCAGACCTGAACCCAATAGAAAATCTTTGGAGGGAGCTGAAAGTCCGTATTGCCCAGCGACAGCCCCGAAACCTGAAGGATCTGGAGAAGGTCTGTATAGAGGAGTGGGCCAAAATCCCTGCTGCAGTGTGTGCAAACCTGGTCAAGACCTACAGGAAACGTATGATCTCTGTAATTGCAAACAAAGGTTTCTGTAACAAATATTAAGTTCTGCTTTTCTGATGTATCAAATACTTATGTCATGCAATAAAACAATACAATGTGATTTTCTGGATTTTTGTTTTAGATTCAGTCTCTCACAGTTGAAGTGTACCTATGATAAAAATTACAGACCTCTACATGCTTTGTAAGTAGGAAAACCTGTAAAATCGGCAGTGTATGAAATACTTGTTCTCCCCACTGTATATGGAGGCTTAAATATCCTGATCTAGTGAGATATACATGGCAGAGACTCAATCAAGCTAGTCATCTTGACTTCTTTCTTATGTCATTCGTTGGCACCAAAAGTTTAAAAAGTGTTAATAGGGGACAGAATGCAGTCGGACCATCATATAATTGGCATATACATTACTCTTACTGATTTACCACGTGGTCGAGGATATTGGAAATGTAATTAAAACCTATTGGATGATAACTTGTTTTTAAATAGGACAGAGGAATTTATAACAGTTTTTTTCCCGACATAACATAGGTAGAGCAAATCCCATTATTGTATGGGACACCTTTAAATGTGCCTTTAGAGGCCATGCAATTCAGTACTCATCTCGAAAACAAAAGCAATTTAGGTCAAAAGAGTCCACACTAACAAAGGAAATAGAAGGTCTAACAGAACAGCTTTATAGCAATAAAAACTGTAACATAGAGGCTCAGAATAAATTAGAGGAAAAACAAAAAGAAATGGAGAAACTTATTCAAGATCAAGTGTAATATATTATGAAAACGGTTACAAATGATGGAGACACCCATGATTCACCAAATTATAATTTGAAGGAGGAAACAAAGTATTAAGCATATTAAGCATATGTTTTCATTTCAGTCGCCTCCATCTCCTCTAACTGAAGCAAATTGTAGAGATTTTTTTTCTATTGATATTGTAAAATTAACAGCCATACAGAAAGACTAATGTGAAGGTGAAATTACAGAGGAGGATCTTCTGGATGCAATTAAAGACTTTAAGTCCGGGAAAACTCCAGGGTTGGATGGCATACCAGTCGAGGTATACCAAACCTTTTTTGATATACTCAGAGGACCGTTATTAGCATGTTTTAACCACTCCTATGTAAATGGTAGATTATCAGACACTCAAGAAGAAGGTCTGATTTCATTATTACTGAAACAGGATACAAGTGGAAAATATAAAGATCCAGTCCATAAAAAAAATTGGCGGCCCCTTACACTTCGGTGTTGTGATGCAAAAATTCTAGCAAAATGTATAGCGCATAGAATTAAAAAGGTATTGTTGGACATTATTCATTCTAATCAGACAGGTTTTTTACATGGGTGATACATTGGAGATAATATAAGGCAAGTACTGGAAACAATAGAACACTATGAAAAATCTGGGAAACCAGGCCTGCTATTCATAGAAGACTGCGAAAAGGCATTTCATAGAGTACGACTGGTGTTTATATATACATGCCTGGAGCATTTCAATTTTGGACAATCTCGTATAAATTGGGTTAAAATCATGTATAGTAACCCTAGGTGTAAAATAGTAAATAATGGCTATTTCTCAGAAAGTTTTAAACTGTCAAGAGGAGTGAAACAAGGTTGTCCACTATCGGCATATCTATTTATTATTGCCATCGAGATGTTAGCTATTCAATAATATCAAGGGATTAGAAATCCAGGGTTTAAAAACAAAGGTGTCATTGTACGCTGATGATTCATGTTTTCTTTTAAATCCACAACTTAAATCCCTCCACAGCCTCATAGAGGATCTAGATACATTTTCTAACCTCTCTGGATTACAACCAAATTATGATAAATGTAATATATTACGTATTGGATCACTAGAATTTTACATTACCATGTAATTTACCAATTAAATGGTCTGATGGTGATGTGGATATACTCGGAATACATATCCCAAATGAAATAAATGATCTCACTCCAAAAGAAATGTTATGGAAAGTTAGCAAAAATAGATAAGATCTTGCTACCATGGAAAGGTAAATACCAGTCAATTTGTGGAAAAATCACCCTGATTAACTCTTTAGTATTATCCCAGTTTACCTATTTGCTTATGGTCTTGCATACACCTGGCGAACAGTTTTTTAAATTATATGGAAAAAAACTATTCCATTTTATTTGGAACGGCAAGCCAGACAAAATTAAACGGGCCTATTTATATAATGAATATTAATTAGGAGGACAGAAATTATTAAATATTAAAGCACAAAAAGCTTCAGTCATACAAAAATTATACTTAAATCCGAACTGGTTCTCTAGCAAACTAGTAAGATTGTCTCACCCAATGTTAAAGAATGGACTTTTTCCCTTTATTCAGATTACAGCCCCTCACTTTCAGGTATTTGAAAAGGGAATAATCTCCCAAATATCACTATTTCTAAAACAAGCCATAGAAAGTTGGTTGCAATTTCAAGTTAATCCTCCAGAAATGAAAGAACAAATATTGCAACAAATATTGTGGTTAAACGCAAAAATACTAATTGATAAAAACTTTATTTTTTGACAGAATGTTTAAAAAAGGTATAATCTTCGTAAATGATATCATCGGTAGGACTGGTGGAGTTATGTCACACATGCAGCTAACAAAAACATATGGAAATGTCTGCTCTACCCAAAATTACAACCAAATAATTGCAGCCTTACCGCAAAAGTGGAAGAGGAAAGTGGAAGGGGGAGAAAGTAAGGAACTTGTCTGTCGGCCTTGCATTAAAGAACATAATTGGTTAAGGAAAACTGTGATAAATAAAAAAGTATATCAGTTTCACTTAAGGACCAAAGGATTGACAGCCGTCCCATATAGATTGCAAAATAGTTGGGAAGATATCTTTGACGTACCGATCCCATGGTATAGTGTTTATGAACTGACACGCAAAACGACACCGGATTCAAAAATTAGAATCTTTCAATTTAAATTATTATATAAAATTCTTGCTACCAATAGAATGTTATTTATATGGGGGATACAATCTTCCCAGCTCTGCAGATTTTGCTGTGAAGAGACAGAATCATTAGATCATTTGTTTTGGTTCTGTCCATTTGTAGCTTGTTTTTGGACACAGGTCCAGGAATGGCTAAAGGATTGCAATATTTACCTGGAGCTAACCTTGCAGATAGCATTACTGGGTGATCTGAAAAGTCATAGTCAATCAATCAATCAATCAATAATATAATAATACTTTTAGCAAAAATGTTTATTTTTAATTCACAATCTGTAGAAGCAATGAGAATAGAAAGGTTCAGAACTTTTGTAAAACATCACAGTACGGTTGAAATATATATGGCAAATAGAAATCCTATATGGATGGTGTTAAGAGATAGATGGGAGGTATTGAATAGAGTTGAAGGATGGGACTAATAACAAATAACAACAAATAATAACAAAGATAGCTAATAATGTAAGCATACTGTGTCCATAATAAGTATATAGGTTGTATGTTGGGAGCTTTTGGGAAAGAGCACAGTTAGGAAGATATGGCATATAGAAGCAAACCGGATGGACATCATGAAAATGATCGGAGAGGTTGAGAGTAGAAGAAGTTCAGGAGCAAAAAAAAATAATAATAATATATATATATATATATACAGTGGGGGAAAAAAGTATTTAGTCAGCCACCAATTGTGCAAGTTCTCCCACTTAAAAAGATGAGAGAGGCCTGTAGTTTTCATCATAGGTACACGTCAACTATGACAGACAAAATTAGAAAAAAAAATCCAGAAAATCACATTGTAGGATTTGTAATGAATTTATTTGCATAATGTGGTGGAAAATAAGTATTTGGTCAATAACAAAAGTTTCTCAATACTTTGTTATATACCCTTTGTTGACAATGACACAGGTCAAACGTTTTCTGTAAGTCTTCACAAGGTTTTCACACACTGTTGCTGGTATTTTGGCCCATTCCTCCATGCAGATCTCCTCTAGAGCAGTGATGTTTTGGGGCTGTCGCTGGGCAACACAGACTTTCAACTCCCTCCAAAGATTTTCTATGGGGTTGAGATCTGGAGACTGGCTAGGCCACTCCAGGACCTTGAAATGCTTCTTACGAAGCCACTCCTTCGTTGCCCGGGTGGTGTGTTTGGGATCATTGTCATGCTGAAAGACCCAGCCACGTTTCATCTTCAATGCCCTTGCTGATGGAAGGAGGTTTTCACTCAAAATCTCACGATACATGGCCCCATTCATTCTTTCCTTTACACGGATCAGTCGTCCTGGTCCCTTTGCAGAAAAACAGCCCAAAGCATGATGTTTCCACCCCCATGCTTCACAGTAGGTATGGTGTTCTTTGGATGCAACTCAGCATTCTTTGAGTTTTTACCAAAAAGTTATACTTTGGTTTCATCTGACCATATGACATTCTCCCAATCCTCTTCTGGATCATCCAAATGCACTCTAGCAAACTTCAGACGGGCCTAGACATGTACTGGCTTAAGCAGGGGGACACGTCTTGCACTGCAGGATTTGAGTCCCTGGCGGCGTAGTGTGTTACTGATGGTAGGCTTTGTTACTTTGGTCCCAGCTCTCTGCAGGTCATTCACTAGGTCCCCCCGTGTGGTTCTGGGATTTTTGCTCACCGTTCTTGTGATCATTTTGACCCCACGGGGTGAGATCTTGCATGGAGCCCCAGATCGAGGGAGATTATCAGTGGTCTTGTATGTCTTCCATTTCCTAATAATTGCTCCCACAGTTGATTTCTTCAAACCAAGCTGCTTACCTATTGCAGATTCAGTCTTCTCAGCCTGGTGCAGGTCTACAATTTTGTTTCTGGTGTCTTTTGACAGCTCTTTGGTCTTGGCCATAGTGGAGTTTGGAGTGTGACTGTTTGAGGTTGTGGACAGGTGTCTTTTATACTGAAAACAAGTTCAAACAGGTGCCATTAATACAGGTAACGAGTGGAGGACAGAGGAGCCTCTTAAAGAAGAAGTTACAGGTCTGTGAGAGCCAGAAATCTTGCTTGTTTGTAGGTGACCAAATACTTATTTTCCACCATAATTTGCGAATAAATTCATTAAAAATCCTACAATGTGATTTTCTGGATTTTTTTTCCTCAATTTGTCTGTCATAGTTGACGTGTACCTATGATGAACATTACAGGCCTCTCTCATCTTTTTAAGTGGGAGAACTTGCACAATTGGTGGCTGACTAAATACTTTTTTTCCCCACTGTATATATATATATATATATATATATATATATATATATATATATATATATATAATAGAATTATTGTAAAATTAACTCTGTCCATAAGGTGTACATAGTAAGTATAGACCGGAAGTAGAGGCCTGGGCATTGTTGTTCACTAATTTACTCCAAGTAGGGAAAGGATGGTGGGGTTGAAAAGTAATAAAGGGGAGTATATATATATATTTTTTAAAACATGGGGGATTGGAAGTGATGCAGACAATTACATTGATAGAAGGTACAATCTATCTGCAATATTAAGCTGATCCATTCCCCCCCCAAAATAAATAAATAAATAAATAGGCCATAGTGCAAAATAATTACAATTATAATTTAGTATTAACTCTGGAGTGATAGATGTGCAGAAGATGATGTGCAAATAGAGATACTGGGGTGCAAATGAGCAAAATAAATAACAATGTAAATAACAATATGGGGATGAGGTAGTTGGGTGGGCTAATTACAGATGGGCTGTGTATAGGTGCAGTGATCGGTAAGCTGCTCTGACAACTGATACTTAAAGATTGTGAGGGAGATAAGTGTCTCCAGCTTCAGAGATTTTTGCAGTTCGTTACAGTCATTTGCAGCAGAGAACTGAAAGGAATGGCGACCAAAGGAGGTGTTGGCTTTGGGGATGACCAGTGAGATACTCCTGCTGGAACACATACTACGGGTGGGTGTTGCTATGGTGACCAATGAGCTAAGATAAGGTGGGGATTTGCCTAGAAGGGATTTATAGATGACGATGTGAGGGCCAGCCAACGAGAGCGTACAGGTCAAAATGGTGGGTAGTAAATGCGGCTTTGGTGACAAAACGGATGGCACTGTGATAGACTACATCCAATTTGCTGAGTAGAGTGTTGGAAACTATTTTGTAAATGACATCGCCGAAGTCAAGGATCGGTAGGATAGTCAGTTTTACGAGGGCATGTTTAGCAGCATGAGTAAAGGAGGCTTTGTTGCGAAATAGGAAGCCGATTCTAGATTTGAGTCTGGAAGGAGAGTTTACAGTCTAACCAGACACCTAGGTATTTGTAGTTGTCCACATATTCTAAGTCAGATCCGCCGAGAGTAGTGATTCTAGTCGGGCAGGCGAGCGCAAGCAGCGTTCGATTGAAGAGCATGCATTTAGTTTTACTAGCGTTTAAGAGAAATTGGAGGCCACGGAAGGAGTGTTGTATGGCATTGAAGCTCGTTTGGAGGTTTGTTAACACAGTGTCGAATGAAGGGCCAGATGTATACAAAATGGTGTCGTCTGCGTAGAGGTGGATCTGAGAGTCACCAGCAGCAAGAGCGACATAATAATAATATGCCATTTAGCAGACGCTTTTATCCAAAGCGACTTACAGTCATGCGTGCATACATTTTTGTGCATGGGTGGTCCCAGGGATCGAACCCACTACCCTGTCGTTAGAAGCGCCGTGCTCTACCAGTTGAGCTACAGAGGACATCATTGATATACACAGAGAATAGAGTCGGCCTGACAATTGAACCCTGTGGCACCCCCATAGACTGCCAGAGGTCCAGACAACAGGCCCTCCGATTTGACACATTTAACTCTATCTGAGAAGTTGTTGGTGAACCAGGCGAGGCAGTCATTTGAGAAACCAAGGCTATTTAATCTGCCAATAAGAATACGGTGATTGACAGAGTCAAAAGCCTTGGCCAGGTCAATGAATACGGCTGCACAGTACTGTCTTTTATCGATTGCGGTTATTATATTGTTTAGAATCCCATGACCAGCTCGAAAAACCAGATTGCATAGCGGAGAAGGTACGGTGGGATTCTAAATGGTCGGTGATCTGTTTGTTAACTTGGCTTTCAAATACTTTCAAAAGGCAGGGCAGGATGGATATAGGTCTGTAACAGTTTGGATCTAGAGTGTCACCCACTATGAAGAGGGGGATGACCGTGGCAGCTTTCCAATCTCTGGAGATCTTAGTCGATACGGAAGAGAGGTTGAACAGGCTGGTGACTGGGGTTGCGAAAATTTCGGCGGCTAAAGAAAGGGTCCAGATTGTCTAGCCCAGCTGATTTGTAGGGGTCCAGATTTTGCAGCTCTTTCAGAACATCAGCTATCTGAATTTGGGTGAAGGAGAAGCGGGGGGAAGTTGCAGCGGAGGGTGCAGAGCTGGTGTCCGGGGTAGGGGTAGCCAGGTGGAAAGCATGGCCAGCCGTAGCAAAATGCTTGTTGAAATTTTCGATTATTGTAGATTTATCGGTAGTGACAATGTTTCCTAGCCTCAGTGCAGTGGGCAGCTGGGAGGAGGTGCTCTTATTCTCCATGGACTTTACAGTGTCACAAAACTTTTTGGAGTTAGTGCTACAGGATGCACATTTCTGTTTCAAAAAGTTTGCCTTTGCTTTCCTAATTAATTGTGTATATTGGTTCCTGACTTCCCTGAAAAGTTGCATATCGCGGGGGCTGTTCGATACTAATGCCGTACGCCACAGGATGTTTTTGTGCTGGTCAAGGGCGGTCAAGTTTGGGGTGAACCAGGGGCTATATCAGTTCTTAGTTCTGCATTTTTTGAATGGGGCATGCTTATTTAAGATGGAGAGGAAAGCACTATTAAAGAACAACCAGGCATCCTCTACTGACGGAATGAGGTTCATATCCATCCAGGATACCCGGGCCAGGTCAATTAGAAAGGCCTGCTCGCTGAAGTGTTTTAGGGAGCGTTTGACAGTGATGAGGGGTGGTCGTTTGACCGAGGACCCATTACGGACGTAGGCAATGAGGCAGTGATCGCTGAGATCCTGGTTTAAGACAGCGGAGGTGTATTTAGAGGGTAAATTAGTCAGGATGATATCTATGATGGTGCCCATGTTAACGGATTTAGGGTTGTACCTGGTAGGTTCCTTGATAATTTGTGTGAGATTCCAAATGTAACGAATGCTTTTGGGTGTTAGGGAAAATGTGTTGAGTAAAAAGTACATTATTTTCTTTAGGAATGTAGTGAAGTAAAAGTAAAAGTTGTCAAAAAGATAAATAGTAAAGTAAGGTACAGATACCCCCAAAAAACTACTTAAGTAATACTTTAAAGTATTTTTACTTACGTACTACAGTACTGGGTATCTGTGACTAAAATATGCATACAGTGAGGGAAAAAAGTATTTGATCCCCTGCTGATTTAGTACGTTTACCCACTGACAAAGAAATGATCAGTCTATAATTGTAATGGTAGGTTTATTTGAACAGTGAGAGACAGAATAACAACAATAAAATCCAGAAAAACGCATGTCAAAAATGTTATAAATTGATTTGCATTTTAATGAGGGAAATAAGTATTTGACCCCGTCTCAATCAGAAAGATTTCTGGCTCCCAGGTGTCTTTTATACAGGTAATGAGCTGAGATTAGGAGCACACTCTTAAAGGGAGTGCTCCTAATCTCAGCTTGTTACCTGTATAAAAGACACCTGTCCACAGAAGCAATCAATCAATCAGATTCCAAACTCTCCACCATGGCCAAGACCAAAGAGCTCTCCAAGGATGTCAGGGACAAGATTGTAGACCTACACAAGGCTGGAATGGGCTACAAGACCATCGCCAAGCAGCTTGGTGAGTAGGTGACAACAGTTGGTGTGATTATTCGCAAATGGAAGAAACACAAAAGAGCTGTCAATCTCCCTCGGCCTGGGGCTCCATGCAAGATCTCACCTTGTGGAGTTGCAATGATCATGAGAATGGTGAGGAATCAGTCCAGAACTACACGGGAGGATCTTGTCAATGATCTCAAGGTAGTTGGGACCATAGTCACCAAGAAAACAATTGGTAACACACTACGCCATGAAGGACTGAAATCCTGCAGTGCCCGCAAGGTCCCCCTGCTCAAGAAAGCACATATACAGGGCCGTCTGAAGTTTGCCAATGAACATCTGAATTATTCAGAGGAGAACTGGGTGAAAGTGTTGTGGTCAGATGAGACCAAAATCGAGCTCTTTGGCATCAACTCAGCTCGCCGTGTTTGGAGGAGGAGGAATGCTGCCTATGACCCCTAGAACACCATCCCCACCGTCAAACATGGAGGTGGAAACATTATGTTTTTGGGGTTGTTTTTCTGCTAAGGGGACAGGACAACTTCACCGCATCAAAGGGACGATGGACGGGGCCATGTACCGTCAAATCTTGGGTGTGAACCTCCTTCCTTCAGCCAGGGCATTGAAAATGGGTCGTGGATGGGTATTCCAGCATGACAATGACCCAAAACACACGGCCAAGGCAACAAAAGAGTGGCTCAAGAAGAAGCACATTAAGGTCCTGGAGTGTCTTAGCCAGTCTCCAGACCTTAATCCCATAGAAAATCTGTGGAGGGAGCTGAAGGTTCGAGTTGCCAAACGTCAGCCTCGAAACCTTAATGACTTGGAGAAGATCTGCAAAGAGGAGTGGAACAAAATCCCACCTGAGATGTGTGCAAACCTGGTGGCCAACTACAACAAACGTCTGACCTCTGTGATTGCCAACAAGGGTTTTGCCACCAAGTACTAAGTCATGTTTTGCAGAGGGGTCAGATACTTTTTTCCTACATTAAAATGCAAATAAATTTACAACATTTTTGACATGCGTTTTTCTGGATTTTTGTTTTGTTATTCTGTCTCACTGTTCAAATAAACCTACCATTAAAATTATAGACTGATCATGTCTTTGTCAGTGGGCAAACATACAAAATCAGCAGGGGATCAAATACTTTTTTTCCCTCACTGTATCATGTGAAATCCGTAGATTAGGGCCTAATGAATTTATTTCAATTGACTGATTTCCTTATATGAACTGTAACTCAGTAAATTCTTTGAAATTGTTTTATGTTGTGTTTATATTTTTGGTCAGTATAATAGTTTTTTGATTATGTTGTTTTGTGTCTTCTCACTTTTGCTTATTGTTTAGTTCACTTTCTTTGACAATGTTTCCCATGCCAATAAAGTCAGTTTAAATTTATTTGAATTGAATTGAATTGAGAGAGAGAGATCTTCACACACACCATGCTGAAGGACAGGGGCTCTCAAGACTGTCAACCTTCAAGCACAGCCAATCCCACCGGGACCACAGGATAATGCAATCTCTCTTCTCTCCGTCCTCTGCATCCTCCTCTCTTATCCTCCACTCATCCCACTCCTCACTCTCTCTTCTACTTTAATTTAACTATTCTCCATTTCCTATACTCTCCACACCCGCCCTTGTCCTTCTCCCATTATCCATTTCTCCTCCCTTTTGTTGATGATCTTCCTCGTCTTCCTCCCATATCTATGTTATCTAAATTCTCCCTCGACCCAACCCCTTCTCTCCCTCTCCATTTGTCTCTCTCTCCCCAACCCCCCACCCCTCTCTGTGATTTTAGCTGCCTGGAAATGAGAAATCCATTCAATTACCGTGCTCATTGACTCATTAGTGTCAAGGTTGTGGTGTGGATGGCTGGCCTACAGGCAACAGCCAACCGCCTGCAGACAGACAGTGAGGCTAAAAGCCTGTCTCCTGCAGTAGGGCCCAGCGAGACAGACAGACAGTGCTTGATATATGGCTCTCACTTATAACAGTACAGAAGCAGGGGTGGCGAGCACGCTGGATCTATTGATAACAACATCCTTAATAATAGATGAATAGTAGACCTAGCTAGATTAATCGACACAATGGCCATGGGGATTGTGTTTCTCATAGCAGTTCAGATGAGAGGAATAACTAGAGGGATAAACTACAGCGATTAGCCAACACTCCAGTACACCTTTACGACTGTGAGTGCACCAAGTATATACAGTCAGGTCCATAATTATTAGCACCCTTGATGAAGATAAGAAAAAAAGACTGTAAAAAATAAATAATACAAATACTGAGCTATATTGTAGGCAAAAAAATAATAATAGCACCCCTGTTTTCAATACTTGAGCACCCTCCCAAGCGAACAAAAAAAGCTATATTCTAATATATTACAAGTATACTAAAGTATACTTAAATATACAACAAATTCAAATAATATACTTCAAATACAAGATGTATTTGTCTAGTATATCTTAAGTATACTATAAATATAATATAATTACACATCAACACACTTATTAAAAGTGTACTTTATATTAATTGTTTTCAAACTGAATAATGTTGTACTTTTAATTACACGTTACATATTACACATTGTATTGAAATGTAAATGTATTACCGTAATGTGAACAACTAAAGTGTGAAATGCCAAATGGTGCACAGTTCTCAAAAGTGTTACTTGTAAATTACTGCTCCAGCCACAACTACTTTGTAAATAACATTGGCTGAGAAAATGGTAACCTTTACATGGCTAATTAAAATAGCTAATGTGATTAATGAGTAGAAGTGCATTTGTAAAAGTATACTTGAAACACATTATAAATACACTTTTTTTGTAAAGAAAATACAGGAATTCTAATTCAAATACCATTTTTGTATATTTCTAATTAATGATAAATATACATAAAATGTACTTAAGGTGTTTTCAAAGTATATTTGTTTTGCTCTTTTTCTAATGCTAAGAATATACTTAAGTACAAAAAAATGTCACAATTTAGATCATTTTAAATGTATTTAATATACATAATGCTAATAAAATGAAAATAAAATTAACATTAAATGCATTAAATATATTTAAAATGGTTCCAATTTAGATCATTTTAAATATACTTAAATATATGAATAAATAATTACCCTTGAATGAGTAGGTGTGTCTAAACTTTTGACTGGTACTGTATATATAAAAAAAAAATCCGCTTGGGTTCCCATTGCGAGGATAACCACACGGAGCCTTTACATCACGTGTCAAACTCATTCCACGGAGGGCTGAATGTCTGTGGGTTTTCGCTCCTCCCTTGTGCTTGATTGATGAATTAAGGTCACTAATTATTAAGGAACTCCCCACACCTGGATGTCTAGGACTGCAGACACTAGGCCCTCCATGGAATGAGTTTGACACCCCTGTTTTAAATGATCTTCTTTAAGGCTTCTCTTTTTGATGATATGATGCATGAGGCAACAGAGATATTTCATTTCTAAAGCAACTATCTTCATCTTCCTCCTCATTGCCTTCAATGTGCTTTCTGGGTTGTATCATTTCATTTGGAGACCTGCCCCAATGAAAAGTAATGGTATTCTAAATCTGCTACGCTAGTACTGTAGGACAGCATTTGAGCATGGTACACTAAGATACTTGTTAAAAAATATATAAAAAAATAAGTAAGAATTCTGTTATGTTATAGTACATAAACTATGACTAAAACAGTATGGCCAAGAATTATCTCTCTAATGGACGTGGTTTCTATATTAATTGATTATCTTCCTACGTATCTGACCAACTTTGTCTAGATAACCTGATTCAAATCAGGACTATATCTCAGCTGTCATCTTCAGACCAATTTTACGTTTTTTAATAGTCGTTCAACTAAATTTAAATGCTGCACAGCTTAGTGTTTACTCTGTGAGAGAGGGTCTTTACATTTCTCCAAATTTGTGATGCCGTTAGTGCAATTCTCAGCACTTATGTTTAATGGACACCCAAAGTGTGTTTGACATCATTTATTTTCATATTACTTACTTGGGTTGTTCCACCAATTCAGTGCATTTTGAGAAGTGAAAAGTTTCATTTCAACACCCTATATATCCATTTTCAGATATGTTGGTATATTACCTTTTACTGTTTAAAGAACAGCACAGCTATTTTCAGGTCTCTCCAGAGATGTTTGATCGGGTTCAAGTCTGGCCTCTGGCTGGGCCACTCAAGGACATTCAGAGACTTGTCCCAAAGCCACTCCTGCGTTGTCTTGGCTGTGTGCTTAGGGTCATTGTGCTGTTGGAAGGTGAACCTTCGCCCCAGTCTGAGGTCCTGAGCGCTCTGGAGCAGGTTTTCATCAGGGATCTTTCTGTACTTTGCTCCGTTCATCTTTCCCTTGATTCTGACTAGTCTCCCAGTCCCTGCCGCTGAAAAACATCCCGACAGCATGATAATGCCACCACCATGCTTCACCATGGGGATGGTGCCAGGTTTCCTCCAGACGTGACACTTGGCATTCAGGCCAAAGAGTTCAATCTTGGTTTCATCAGACCAGATAATCTTGTTTCTCATGGTCTAAGAGTCTTTAGGTGCCTTTTGGCAAACTCCAATCGGGCTGTCATGTGCCTTTTACTGAGGCGTGGCTTCCATCTGGCCACTACCATAAAGGCCTGATTGGTGGAGTGCTGCAGAGATGGTTGTCCTTCTGGAAGGTTCTCCCAGCTCCACAGAGGAACTCTGGAGCTCTTTCAGAGTCACCATTGGGTGACCAAGGCCCTTCTCCCCCGATTGCTCAGTTTGGCTGGGCGGCCAGCTCTAGGAAGAGTCTTGGTGGTTCCAAACTTCTTCCATTTAAGAATGATGGAGACCGCTGTGTTCTTGGGGACATTCAATGCTGCAGACATTTTTTGGACCCTTCCCCAGATCTGTGCCTCAACACAATCCTGTGTCGGAGCTCTATGGACAATTCCTTCGACCTCATGGCTTGGTTTTTGCTCTGACATGCACTGTCAACTTTGGGACCTTATATAGACAGGTGTGTGCCTTTCCAAATCATGTTCAATCAATAGAATTTACCACAGGTGTACTCCAATCAAGTTGTAGAAATATCAACGATGATCAATGGAAACAGGATGCACCTGAGCTCAATTTCAAGTCTCATAGCAAAGGTTCCGAATACTTATGAAACTAAGGTATTTCTGTTTTTAATAAATGTGCAACATTTTTGAAAAACCTGTTTTTGCTTTGTCATTATGGGGTATTGTGTGTAGATTGATGAGGAAAAAAAACACATATTTAATCAATTTTAGAATAAGGCTGTAACGTAACAAAATTTGGAAAAAGTAAAGGGGTCTGAATACTTTCCGAATCCACCTCACTCTCAGAGAAATAAGTAGTACTGCTAGGTTTTACACGGTCAGATGTAACAAATAACTACATTTGTAATAAATAACAGTACAAATTATACATTTGTGACATCAATATTTATTAAAACAAATAACTATATACAGTAATATGAGTAATATAGCTGTATGTAAAACATTTACATTTGACATGTTAGTAATTTAGCAGATGCTCTTATCCAGAGCGACTTCCAGTAAGTGCATTCATCTTAAGAGAGCTAGGTGTGATAACCTAATATCACAGTCAAATATACAGGATATCAACATTCCATTCCAGCTAAACAATGGATATACTGTACAGTGAGTGTACAAAACATTAAGAACACCTTCCTAATATTGAGTTCAACTTCATAATTTTTTTAAAAATCCCATTAGAAGAGGTTAAATAGAAAAAATGACTATAGTAAGTGCATATAAAGTGCCAAATAAATTAATAGGGCTGACCATAACAGGGTTGATTTAATCTTAAATCAGTCATAAGTCTCCGAGTGGCAATTGAATGCAAGCTTCACAAAAAAATATGAAATTGTAAAATAAAATCTAGCCCGTCTATCTATGGGTAACAGGGTTGACGTGTTATTCTCGACCCACTCAGTTTCCCACCACAAAACTCCAGAATATTGCCAAAAAGAGTAGAACCAGCTCACCTACTTTCACACTAAGATTTGACTATAATATGTTTCTATACTGTTTCTTTTGAAAAAAAAAAAAAAAAAAACGAGAGTTCAGTTCATGTAACATGGTTGACCCTAAAATGAGGGACAGACATAAATGATTCACTAATCACATGTGGAAAAAATTACTGTCAAAGCAACAAAATAACATGGGCTTTACAATGATGGTGAAATTTTTTTGACATTTTGGGGATTAAGTGGGTTAAAATATTCCTTGAAGTCACAGAGGATGCACAGAGGGACATGTCAAAATGCAGAATTTTGGCACTAAAGCAAGTCTTTATTCATATTAAGAATCTGATTTATTGAATTCTCCATGTGGTCTATATTAAAGGGCACTTCATTTAATATACAGTGGGGAAAAAAAGTATTTAGTCAGCCACCAATTGTGCAAGTTCTCCCACTTAAAAAGATGAGAGAGGCCTGTAATTTTCATCATAGGTACACGTCAACTATGACAGACAAAATGAGAAAAAAAAATCCAGAAAATCACATTGTAGGATTTTTAATGAATTTATTTGCAAATGATGGTGGAAAAAAAGTATTTGGTCAATAACAAAAGTTTCTCAATACTTTGTTATATACCCTTTGTTGGCAATGACACAGGTCAAACGTTTTCTGTAAGTGTTCACAAGGTTTTCACACACTGTTGCTGGTATTTTGGCCCATTCCTCCATGCAGATCTCCTCTAGAGCAGTGATGTTTTGGGGCTGTCGCTGGGTAACACGGACTTTCAACTCCCCTCCAAAGATTTTCTATGGGGTTGAGATGTGGAGACTGGCTAGGCCACTCCAGGACCTTGAAATGCTTATTACGAAGCCACTCCTTCGTTGCCCGGGCGGTGTGTTTGGGATCATTGTCATGCTGAAAGACCCAGCCACGTTTCATCTTCAATGCCCTTGCTGATGGAAGGAGGTTTTCACTCAAAATCTCATGAAACATGGCCCCATTCATTCTTTCCTTTAAACGGATCAGTCGTCCTGGTCCCTTTGCAGAAAAACAGCCCCAAAGCATGATGTTTCCACCCCCATGCTTCACAGTAGGTATGGTGTTCTTTGGATGCAACTCAGCATTCTTTGTCCTCCAAACACGACGAGTTGAGTTTTTACCAAAAAGTTATATTTTGGTTTCATCTGACCATATGACATTCTCCCAATCCTCTTCTGGATCATCCAAATGCACTCTAGCAAACTTCAGACGGGCCTGGACATGTACTGGCTTAAGCAGGGGGACACATCTTGCACTGCATGATTTGAGTCCCTGGCGGCGTAGTGTGTTACTGATGGTAGGCTTTGTTACTTTGGTCCCAGCTCTCTGCAGGTCATTCACTAGGTCACCCCGTGTGGTTCTGGGATTTTTGCTCACCGTTCTTGTGATCATTTTGACCCCACGGGGTGAGATCTTGCGTGGAGCCCCAGATCGAGGGAGATTATCAGTGGTCTTGTATGTCTTCCATTTCCTAATAATTGCTCCCACAGTTGATTTCTTCAAACCAAGCTGCTTACCTATTGCAGATTCATTCTTCCCAGCCTGGTGCAGGTCTACAATTTTGTTTCTGGTGTCCTTTGACAGCTCTTTGGTCTTGGCCATAGTGGAGTTTGGAGTGTGACTGTTTGAGGTTGTGGACAGGTGTCTTTTATACTGATAACAAGTTCAAACAGGTGCCATTAATACAGGTAACGAGTGGAGGACAGAGGAGCCTCTTAAAGAAGAAGTTACAGGTCTGTGAGAGCCAGAAATCTTGCTTGTTTGTAGGTGACCAAATACTTATTTTCCACCATCATTTGCAAATAAAATCATAAAAAATCCTACAATGTGATTTTCTGGATTTTTTTTCCTCAATTTGCCTGTCATAGTAGACGTGTACCTATGATGAAAATTACAGGCCTCTCTCATCTTTTTAAGTGGGAGAACTTGCACAATTGGTGGCTGACTAAATACTTTTTTTCCCCACTGTATAAGGCTTTTACAATTCAATATTGGTGCACAATTTCTACTTAAAATATCAAAGGGATGCTAAAAGCACTCTTTTTGTCGAAAATACCCACATATCTCCATGTCTATAACACTGCAGTATATAATCATCTCCATCCGTCTTTTTTTCTCCAAAAAATTAGTCATATGGACTCTGCTTGTCCTCAGGAATTCTTCTCTCTTCTCATCATCTCCCATTCACATAATGTTAGCAATGTTCAAATACGTCATGCAGCTTTTCCACACAGAATAAATGAGAGAGCTTTCCCACGCAGAATAAATGAGTGGGTAGATTGAGTGTAAAATTTGATTAACTTTACACAAACAATATATATTCATTAAATGTGTATAAAAATCAGCAACAGAAATTATGACGTGTGTGTTCCAAACCATTCAAAATTCACATTCCATGGGTCCCTTGGAAAAATTTGCAACAAACATTATGACGTGTGTGTTCCAAACCATTCAAAATTCACATCACATGGGCCCCTTGTTTTACATTCAGTGTGGGCTGGCATGCTTACACTCCTGTTGTGAGCAATAAACCCAGAACTCTCAGCTCCAATCAGAAATAATGCTCTGTGCTGAACCATGGCCCAGCAGGCACCGCACCGCATCATCATGGGGACAGGGGTTGCTCCTGCTCCCATGCCCCCCCTGACTACCTCTCTCCCCCGAGTGTATGGCCATTTGCTGAAATCAAGGTGACAGATTGCACTACAGTGTACTGATGGTTTCTCTTCCCAGAATGTCGAACGGCTGTTGGGAACAGTCCCCCCACCCCACCCTCACCACCTCTCCCTGATGAGCCATCATGTGACACACATCTGCCTGTGACTCTCTGCGTCTGAATGGTGAGAGTGGGTTAGGTACCTTACACAAAGAGGCTCAATGAATCTTCTATTTTATTATGTAGTTATATATCAAGTTGACTGGGTGTCAGAAAAGCATATTTTATAAACTCATAATCTTTACGGCAAAATGTTTTTCCTGAGCATGCAACAATTCAAGTAGACATGTGTTTTCCACAGAATCAACTTTCTCAACAATACTGTACATACAGTACAGTCAATAATATCATTCATGACTCTCTAATACATTCATACGTGCAAATAAAAATAAAGAAATGTCGGATTTATTGATGGTCGACTTGACAGAAACAGTCTGAAAACAAGCAAAGGAATACTGTATGTATGTATGTACAGTGAGGGAAAAAAGTATTTGATACCCTGCTGATTTTGTACGTTTGCCCACTGACAAAGAAATGGTCAGTCTATAATTTTAATGGTAGGGTTATTTGAACAGTGAGAGACAGAATAACAACAAAAATAAATACTAATGTCAAAAATGTTATAAATTGATTTGCATTTTAATGAGGGAAATAAGTATTTGACCCCCTCTCAATCAGAAAGATTTCTGGCTCCTAGGTGTCTTTTATACAGGTAACGAGCTGAGATTAGGAGCATACTCTTAAAGGGAGTGCTCCTAATCTCAGCTTGTTACCTGTATAAAAGACACCTGTCCACAAAAGCAATCAATCAATCAGATTCCAAACTCTCCACCATGGCCAAGACCAAAGAGCTCTCCAAGGATGTCAGGGACAAGATTGTAGACCTACACAAGGCTGGAATGGGCTACAAGACCATCGCCAAGCAGCTTGGTGAGAAGGTGACAACAGTTGGTGCGATTATTCGCAAATGGAAGAAACACAAAAGAGCTGTCAATCTCCCTCGGCCTGGGGCTCCATGCAAGATCTCACCTCGTGGAGTTGCAATGATCATGAGAACGGTGAGGAATCAGCCAAGAACTACACGGGAGGATCTTGTCAATGATCTCAAGGCAGCTGGGACCATAGTCACCAAGAAAACAATTGGTAACACACTACGCCGTGAAGGACTGAAATCCTACAGCGCCCACAAGGTCCCACTGCTCAAGAAGCACATATACAGTGGGGAGACGTTTGGCAAATCGAACCTTCAGCTCCCTCCACAGATTTTCTATGGGATTAAGGTCTGGAGACTGGCTAGGCCACTCCAGGACCTTAATGTGCTTCCTCTTGAGCCACTCCTTTGTTGCCTTGGCCATGTGTTTTGGGTCATTGTCATGCTGGAATACCCATCCACGACCCATTTTCAATGCCCTGGCTGAGGGAAGG
Organism: Coregonus clupeaformis; assembly: GCF_020615455.1. NCBI lineage: Eukaryota > Metazoa > Chordata > Actinopteri > Salmoniformes > Salmonidae > Coregonus > Coregonus clupeaformis. Next base: position 11,846,600 of record NC_059202.1, on the reverse strand, counting down.
AGGTTCTCACCCAAGATTTGACGGTACATGGCCCCGTCCATCGTCCCTTTGATGCGGTGAAGTTGTCCTGTCCCGTTAGCAGAAAAACACCCCCAAAGCATAATGTTTCTACCTCCATGTTTGACGGTGGGGATGGTGTTTTTGGGGTCATAGGCAGCATTCCTCCTCCTCCAAACATGGCGAGTTGAGTTGATGCCAAGAGCTCCATTTTGGTCTCATCTGACCACACACTTTCAACCAGTTCTCCTTTGAATCATTCAGATGTTCATTGACAAACTTCAGATGGGCATGTACATTGGGGAGAACAAGTATTTGATACACTGCCGATTTTGCAGGTTTTCCTACTTACAAAGCATGTAGAGGTCTGTAATTTTGATCATAGGTACACTTCAACTGTGAGAGACAGAATCTAAAACAAAAATCCAGAAAATCACATTGTATGATTTTTAAGTAATTAATTTGCATTTTATTTAAACAAAGGAGTATTTTTATTTTTTATTTTTCACCTTTATTTAACCAGGTAAGCCAGTTGATAACAAGTTCTCATTTACAACTGCGACCTGGCCAAGATAAAGCAAAGCAGTGCGATAAAAACAACAACACAGAGTTACATATGGGGTACAACAAAACATAAAGTCAAAAAATACAACAGAAAATATATATACAGTGTGTGCAAATGTAGCAAGTTATGGAGGTAAGGCAATAAATAGGCTATAGTGCAAAATAATTACAATTAGTATTAACACTGGAATGATAGATGTGCAAGAGATTATGTGCAAATAGAGATACTGGGGTGCAAATGAGCAAAATAAATAACAATATAGGGATGAGGTAGTTGGGTGGGCTAATTTCAGATGGGCTGTGTACAGGTGCAGTGATCGGTAAGGTGCTCTGACAACTGATGCTTAAAGTTAGTGAGGGAGATAAGAGTCTCCAGCTTCAGAGATTTTTGCAATTCGTTCCAGTCATTGGCAGCAGAGAACTGGAAGGAATGGCGGCCAAAGGAGGTGTTGGCTTTGGGGATGACCAATGAGATATACCTGCTGGAGCACATACTACAGGTGGGTGTTGCTATGGTGACCAATGAGCTAAGATAAGGCGGGGATTTGCCTAGCAGTGATTTATAGATGGCCTGGAGCCAGTGGGTTTGACGACAAACATGTAATGAGGACCAGCCAACAAGAGCGTACAGGTCACAGTGGTGGGTAGTGTATGGGGCTTTGGAGACAAAACGGATGGCACTGTGATAGACTACATCCAATTTGCTGAGTAGAGTGTTGGAGGCTATTTTGTAAATGACATCGCCGAAGTCAAGGATCGGTAGGATAGTCAGTTTTACGAGGGCATGTTTGGCAGCATGAGTGAAGGAGGCTTTGTTGCGAAATAGGAAGCCGATTCTGGATTTAACTTTGGATTGGAGATTCTTAATGTGAGTCTGGAAGGAGAGTTTACAGTCTAACCAGACACCTAGGTATTTGTAGTTGTCCACATACTCTAGGTCAGACCCGTCGAGAGTAGTGATTCTAGTCGGGTGGGCGGGTGCCAGCAGCGTTAGATTGAAGAGCATGCATTTAGTTTTACTAGTGTTTAAGAGCAGTTGGAGGATACTGAAGGAGTGTTGTATGGCATTAAAGCTCGTTTGGAGGTTTGTTAACACAGTGTCCAATGAAGGGCCAGATGTATACAAAATGGTGTCGTCTGCGTAGAGGTGGATCTGAGAGTCACCAGCAGCAAGAGCGACATCATTGATATACACGGAGAAAAGAGTCGGCCCAATAATTGAACCCTGTGGCACCCCCATAGAGACTGCCATAGGTCCAGACAACAGGCCCTCCGATTTGGCACATTGAACTCTATCTGAGAAGTAGTTGGTGAACCAGGCGAGGCAGTCATTTGAGAAACCAAGGCTCAAGAAGAAGCACATTAAGGTCCTCGAGTGGCCTAGCCAGTCTCCAGACCTTAATCCCATAGAAAATCTGTGGAGGGAGCTGAAGGTTTGAGTTGCCAAACGTCAGCCTCGAAACCTTAATGACTTGGAGAAGATCTGCAAAGAGGAGTGGGACAAAATCCCTCCTGAGATGTGTGCAAACCTGGTGGCCAACTACAAGAAACGTCTGACCTCTGTGATTGCCAACAAGGGTTTTGCCACCAAGTGTTAAGTCATGTTTTGCTGAGGGGTCAAAAACGTATTTCCATCATTAAAATGCAAATCAATTAATATAAATTTTGACATGCTTTTTTCTGGATTTTTTTGTTGTTATTCTGTCTCTCACTGTTCAAATAAACCTACCATTACAATTATAGACTGATCATTTCTTTGTCAGTGGGCAAACATACAAAATCAGCAGGGGATCAAATACTTTTTTCCCTAACTGTATGTATTTGAAATTTAGCGTCCACATACTATCTGAAATTGGCGGCAGGGGTGGTTAGAGCTCTGATAACACAGAGCTGTAATTATTCATACAAACCAAGACACGGTACTCCGAAAGGCAAATGAGATCCTAAAATATAGTCACAACTGACAGCTTTACAAATGGCTTTAACATAACGACAGTGCTGTAAACATGGTGGAGGGCACACCAGATGCTCAGGGGCAGCATACACAGACCTCTTCACACAAATAATACTGATATTGTTAGCCATGTTAGCTGTGCTTGATTGATCTTGCCTGGCATAATGGAACCAATTAAATAATCCCCAAAGTACACATTTCTCACATCTGGACTAGCACTGCATGTAGGTTCAATCAAACAATTGGCCTTTCCATCAATATTAATAACCCCTCTCTCTTTCCCTCTTATGCCATGTAAGGGGTTACACTGTAACAAGTATTGTAGTTAACCGTAACGACTCATAGTTACATTGTAATAACAACATGTGCCTGGTAGTAATTGCGGTCTGTAATTACCGAAGTGCAACAAGGAATGCTTATTACCATGCTTGTTACAAATGAGCAGGTTTCCACTAAATTCATTAACTTAGTGTTTTGTGTCTTCTCAGCTGCATCCAATTAATTAACAACTATGACAAAGATTGGGATCCCTTGTGGATACGCTGGGTGCCTGAGAGATTATAGCCTATGCTCAATAGGCTCTAATTACTTAACAATGAATGTGCACTGTTCAAAATATATCTCCATTCAACGTTGTAGCTAGCACTTGCCCCGAAAATAAACCGTACCATCTGTGTTAACTTGATGGCGCTTACGAAAACAGATTTAATATGAGTGTCATCCCTGATGAGGAATAAGACACTATTTCAAAGCACATGTAATGTTTGCCTAAGTCCAATGTTGTTACACAGGATTGAGCTAGTTAAATGAAGTGTATCTTTACGGGTACTTACTTGTAACTAATGTGTACTTATACAGTACATTACCCATCCTGACAACCTGGCCCTCATTTTAAAGCTCCTGGAAGTGCGATCCAAGTGGGAGAAAAAACATACTAGTACACCATAGAGTGCATGTAATATTTGCATAAGTACAATTTAATTACTATTTGTTACCAAGGTTTTAGCTAATTAAAATGAAGTGTATATTGAGGAGTACTTACTTGTAATTAATGTGTACTTATACAGTACATTACCCATTCTGACAACCTGGCCCTCAATGTATAGCTTGTGGAAGCAAAAGCCAAGTGGGAGAATAAATACACTAGTACATTATAGAGTACATGTAATATTTACATAAGTACAATGTAATTACTAGGTGTTACACAGGATTTGGATAGTTATAATTACGTGTATCTTGTAATTATAGTGTACCAATAGCCAGTGGTGGAAAATGTAAACATACCTTAATAGAAAATGACTGAAGTAAAAGTGAGTCACCCAGTAAAATACTCCTTGAGTAAAAGTCTAAAAGTATTTGTATCAAAAGTAAAAGTATAAATCATTCCGCATTCCTTATATTAAGCAAACCAGACTGCACAATTATTCATTTAAAAATAGATAGACAGGGGCACACCCCAACACTCTGACATCACAAACAAAGCATTTGTGTTTAGTGAGTCCGCCAGGTCAGAGGCAGTAGGGTTGACCAGGGATGTTGTCTTGATACGTGTGTGAATCGGACAATTTTCCTGTCCTGCTAAGCATTCAAAATGTAATGAGTACTTTTGGGTGTCAGGGAAAATGTATTTAGTAAAAAGTACATTATTTTCTTTAGAGTAAAAGTAAAAGTAGTAAAAGTACAGATACCCCCAAAAGCGACTTAAGTAGTACTTTGAAGTATTATTACTTAAAGATGCACTCTCAAACTTTTGTATACATTTCAGCTAGTAGTTTTGAAAGTGGTCCCCTTTTTTTGTATACTACGTCATCAAATTGTGTACTACGTCATCCATTTCGTATGATATGTTATGTCCTGCAACAAAAAATATATAAAAATGTTTTTGTGCAATTTGTATTATGTGTTACAAATCCAATTTGTACTATATGTTACAGATTTGTTGTGCTTAAGATCCTGGAGTGCATCTTTAAGTACTGGTACTATAGTGTACACCACTGCAGATAGCATTCCAACACATCATATTTCAGCCTGCACAAACCCTGTGATATGTGTTAGCCAACTGAGAACCGATCTCCTCATTGACACAACTCTGCTTAGATCGCCAGGTAGTAAGTTAACTTTGGTTGTTTTGTTTACTAGTTTAGCGAGCTGGCTAACTCTATTACTGCTGGCAAGTACTGAGCTAGCCTAGCTAGCTGACTATTAATGTTAATTATATATGCTTTCGTAATTGGTTATCCTTTTCACGCTTGAGTTTGAAATATCGCTAACGGTCGCCCTGTGTGAGTTTTTTTATGCGAGTGATGTCAGAATTAACTCACTGTTTCAAAATGTGAATGTTACGCAACAGGACAGTTAACCTGCGCTGTCACCAAACAAAGACACGCTGCCTGCTAATTATCTATAGACTATGTTTCAACTTGTCAATTTCAAATTATTTTCTAACAAGTTTAATTTTCTAACAACAGTTTAAACTGAGGTGTGTTCCACCTCCTCATTAATTCACATAGAAGTAGCCCTTTTCACTGTTGCGGATAATTTATGTTTGAGGCTTTACTGAGCCGGACAAACTTCTCTCTTCGACGAGAGCCCAAGCACTTCCCCAGTGTTTCCATAGATCAAGAATGCAGACATTTGCGCAGTCTTGCACAAACTTTTTCCACCTGGCACAATTTCTGTCTGGCGCTCACATTGCCTTCATTGTTGTTTTCCTTACAAATAATAACTATGGACGTGTGCGTTCCTATCCAAGTAAGTGCCTTATTTTCTGTATATCGTGTTGTCGTTTCTACTGTAGAATAATGTATTTACTGTTTTATTCACATGTTTTCAAGTACTGGTGACAGCATTCCGATTCTTGCATAGATTGTAATGGACACGTGTTTAAAATACTTTTTTGAAGGTTGTACTGATTATGATGAGCTAATGCTAAGCTACTGTTGCACCATGTTTGTTATAACAAAACGAGGTGAAGGGATTGTTCACTTGACTGACTTATGGTGCTTTCAAGACAACTGGGAACTCTGAAAAATACGAGGTCAAGTCATGCCGTCAGTGATCTTCATGTCGGAAAGTCGGATTCTAGAAAGAGGCCCGACTGGAAATCGAAGTTGGAAGACTGTTAAAAACTATTTTTCCCAGTCGGAGCTCGTTCTCAGTTCCGAGTTCCCAGTTGTTTGGAGTGCGGCATCAGATTGTAACTATGGTACCTCAGGGTTTCCAGCTCAGACCCCCCTTTCAAGGGGGTTTATTTTTATTAGCTTATGAATTTCTCCTGTGTTTGCCACTAATTTATTGATAAATCCCCCATCAAAGTAATATTTCTTGCATCATATCCCCCCACGATACCTTCCACCATTTCTACCCCCAAGAACTTTAACCCCCCCCCCCCACAAACGCCCCTAAAATGATTTCTTCCATGTTTAGCTTTCGCGCTACGGTTAGGCTAGGCAGTAGGCTTTTATTTGAGGTGATGATCTGTGAGGTTTATTTGCTTTGTGATTTGTCAAAATCTGTAAAGGACTTGTCAAGTCATGTACATCAAAGATTTTCACTTGTCAAACATTAACAAACATGGGTGCCATCATAAAGAATTTAGCTGCTGTTAGCTTAGCTGACACGCATCTCTTTTCTAAACAATATAACATTTCTCCCTTGTGCTCACCAGAGTTGGGGTACATTGTAAACAATGTAGTTGTTAGGTCGCTAACTTATGTTTAGTTTTTTGTCAGCGCAACCTGTTTTTTAGACTGGTTTATGGAATGAGTTTGGCTTTGGATGTGTTCTGTATGATGCTTGGATGATGAAGTTGATCTTTTACAATAAAAGGTGAAATTGAGTAATAAAGTTGTAAAGACCTTTATCAGTACAAAACATTGTTTAGATGCATTTCAGACAACAATGCTGTTCAGACGTGTTTGTTGCATCATGTGTTATTTTGCTACTGTTCCAATCACATATTTACAATGGTACGCTGAAGGGACCACTTAACAATGATCACAAATAATTGATTGTATGCGTCAAAGGGTTAAATAGGACGACACGCCAAATTTAGAGCCTTTCTCCAATTTGCTTTTAGCACTGACGTTGTGGAACTATATATATAGAGATAGTCTAGTGTCTAAAATAAGGGGATAAATACATGCCACTTTTTTTTATAGTTTCTGATCTTGCTTATATCTCTCAGATATAGGACATACACTTCAGAACAAACTTCCTTTAGATATTTTTTTGACTATCTGTTGTTCCATGTAGTGAATCTGTTATTCAAAGTGTTTCTATTGGCTAATAGCAGTAATGCCAAATTCAATGTTTCATATATATATATTTTTTTGGATAACTTAAGGGGTCTTAAAATTCCAAATCAAATAGCTAAATGATCATTGGTATGACGCTAGTTAATTAAAGACGTTTAGACACATTAATAAACAGTTAACATTGTGTGATAGTCATTTGTGCTTGCCAAATTGTAAGCTTGGTTGAATAATGGATTATAAAAGCACTTAAAATGGTCATAAGACAAACTATTAGTCCATCATGTAACCTTGCACTGTTGAAGAACATTCTCAATTTTGGATGTGATGCATTGGTGCAATTATATCCCAGTAATTAAGGCATATCAAGGAATTAAGGCTACCCATCTGCGCAACACACTCAAAATAATGATGACCTCAAACGTGTCCCTTTGTAAAGGACAAGGTCGAGAAGGTCAGTATACAAACTCCAGACATAAGAGATTGCCGCGAAAAAAAAAAAAGTGTTGTAGACGAGACAAAAACGTCAAGACAGGAGAGAGAAAGTAAGTTTTCCATGCTATTTGTTTAGCTTCTTTGGGGATACATTAATTCAGCTGGACAATTTAGCATAGGAAGTTTGCTATCTAGCTAGCATTTGCCAGCTACCTAGCCAAGTGTTGGCTAGCTAGCTAACTGCAGAGCCATATATGGCTCTGGCTAACTGTAGCTAGCTATCTAGAAAACGTAGCTATCTAGGTATCAAACGTTAGCTGGCATTTTTGTTAGGCCTACCAACTAGGTTAGCTAGCTAACTAGTTACCATACCACATTCTACAGAATATACTTTCCATGCACTCTGTTGAGTTTTGTTTGTATTAGGTAGCTAGCACGCTAGTTAATTTTCTAATCTTGACTAGCTAGCTAGCTACGTTACCTAAGCCTAAAGCGGGCAAATAGCTATGCAATGGTCGCTACTCGCAAGCTAACTAGCTAGCTAGCTGGGCTCACCTTTGTGTAAAGCTAACAATACTAAAGATTAGCCACAACAGTGGAATTTACGGTTCGCCTTCATAATTAAAATTCCCCATTGAAAGGGATGCAAATGGAGCACACCCAGTATGTTAACGTTAGCTAGCTATGTGTGTCAACACACACTATGAATTACATTAGTTCCTTTTCAATGTAGCTAAACAATAGCTAACTTGTTAGTGTTAGCACAGATAAAACAATGGCCCAGATGTTTCACCGGAAGTATAAATTTGAGGCATCCGGTTGGAGTTACTTCTTCCCGCCAAATATGGTGGGGAGAGGAAGCTCAGGGGCTGGCAGTGGGAGTATGGAGTGAAATGGAACATTCAGACTATTTTCTCATCACTGAAACATTTGATCTCAATACAGTTTTCTGTTCCCAAATCTAGAATATTTTAAGAACAGAGTGGATTCCATTTGCCACCATAAAATAAAAAAGTGATGTTTAGAAGAAGTGCAAGGGCGAATTGAGTTATTGCACATTCACAATTCACAGACTAGGCATTCCCTAATGGAAATATGCAAATAAATGCTAGAACATGCCAATAGGATCTTACTAGCTCATGCTTGGCTCTGCCCCACCTCCTTGCTTATTCTGCACACTCGACTCGCTAGCCTCCCATTGGAAACAACAGGGTGTGGTCTATCTTGGGTTAGTTATAGAACTCTTTGGTGTTAGCATGCAATTTTATAGCTAGCTGGATAACACAAGAACTAGCTAAGTAGCTACTAGGCCTAGCTAGCTATAGGCCCAAACTATAGAAAGCATGATGATAATAACTAGTATAGGGTAACGTATGTATAAGGTCTCAGACTCCAAGATGGAAAAATGCTTTAAAAAAAATAAACATATAAAGAAAGAGACAGAGTTGTTGATTTCCATTGTTACTTGTAACGTTAAAAAAGGGAAAACTAGACAATCCCATTTTTCTAAATTAGCTATCTAGGCTACTCACCATTCTATAGGCTACAGATTTGAGTCACCACTACAATAGTTATTTGATGTTATATCTTTGTTTCATCTAATTAATCTAATTATTTTGTAAGAAATGTAAGGTATTTTTTAGATGTTGCAATAAAGTTGCCTAAAGTAGAAGCTCATCTATTGTTTGTAGGTACTTTCACTTGGTAATGAGTAGTAGGTCTAAGTAATTATATATAAGTTGCTAAATCCTGTGTAACACCTAGTACCTACATTGTATTTTTGCAGATATCACATGTACTCTGTGGTGTACTACTGTGTTTATTTCCCACTTGGATGGTGCTTCCAGAAAAAAAAAAAAAGAGGGCCAGGTTGTCAGGATGGGCAATGTACTGTATAAGTACACATTAGTTAAACGTAAGTACCCCACAAGATACACTTAATTTTAACTAGCTAAATCATGTGTAACAACTAGTAATGACATTGTACCTAAGCAAATATTACATGTACTATGCTCTGAAATAGTGTCTTATTCCTCACCTGGGATGATACTGTTTTCGTAATCTCAACCAAGTTAACCCAGATGGTACGCTTTATTTTGGGGACATGTGCTAGCAACAATGTTGACTGGAGAAATATTTTGAACAGTGCACATTTGGTTAAGTAATTAGAGCCTATTGAACACGGGCTACAATCTATCAGACACCCAGCACATCCACAAGAGATCCCAACATTTGTCACAGTTGTTAATGAATCAGATGCAGTTGAGAAGAAGCAAAACAATAAGTTGGTGAATTTAGTGGAAACCTGCCCATTTGTAACAAGCATGGTAACAAGCATCGTTGTTACACTTCTGTAATTACAGACTGCAATTACTACCAGTCACATGTTGTTATTACACTAACTCTGAGTTGTTGCAGTTAACTGCAATACTTGTTACAGTGTAATTACTTATTTAATTAATAAGGACCCCTTACATGGCATAAGAGGGGGAGAGAGAGGGGTCATTCATATTTAGGGTAAGCCCATTGTTTGATTGAACCTGGCCTGCATTGCCAGTCCAGATGGGTGAAATTTGTACTTTGGGTATTATTTAATTGGTTCCATTATGCCAGGCAAGATCAATCAAGCATAGCTAATGTGTTACCCCATGTTATTATGGGGATGTATGCTGAACAAGAAGCCAGCATATTATTCCAACCTGATTCCAACCTAGAGTGGCTGCCATTTCATTTTCAAGGGGAAAAGCAAAATAAACAGCAATTAATGCGAGTGAATGGAAATGGGCACAGGAGGGATATGAGGCGATGATGTCTGCTTTGATGAAGGGCTTCTAAGAGCGCTCAGCTCCTTTCATGTATAATAAAGCAATAAAGCAGTGTTTCTCTCAAGCAGGTATTTCATTACCAGTCCCACTGGCCATATGCACTCTGGGACCTGATTTCCAAAGGCTTCAATACAATGGTGACAGAAATTACAATTCGGGGAAGAGTGTGTCACATCGAATTCTGCCTGTGTGATAAGAGGAGGGTCGTTCCAGGAAATGAGTGCCTTTTGGGTCGCGTATCTTGGTGATTTTTTATTTTTTATTTTAACATTCTGTCATGATAAGCACATGTTCAACTTAATAAAAACAATATATATTTTCCCATCTCAAGAGGTTACATTAAAAAACATACTATAGTAAGTGCCTATTAAAGGAAATATTCACCCATTTTGAATGTTATATTGTTTTTGTGCATCTCTGAACGATGTTCTAGCAATTCCCGGGGTCGTTAAATGTTTTCATGTGTATCTGAGCTATTGCCGTTGTTTTGCATCGGTATGACGAGTTTTGCATCATTTGAAATTGCCTCCTGTACAGGTCCTAAACTCAAAAATAATGTCAAAAACCATACATAGTGCATCTCCTTAGTACCATATGTATCTCTTAGTGGTATTTGTTGTTAGTATGATTATTGTGGAATCATTAGCCTCTGAAACATTAGAAATCTGTACACTTGTCTGAAACCACACTGGTCCCCTACACAAGCACATTTTGTAGGCCATCCATGCAAGTAAATTACTTGTAATATCTTTATTAAGATGTAGTGATTATGTAGAAAATAATAATAATTAAGAAACAAACATTCTGAGTGAGAGCTAGATGTAGTTTTGTAAGGGTTGCAAAAATGCAACATAGGGCCACATTCATATATTGATAGAGACATTAGAGAGATTGTTTCCCTTCCAGTAATTTTGATGTCCCCTCTACACAGGTCAGAATTTTGCCATTGATGACCATTCATTTTATGGTAAAGAAGTATGATGGTCTCTCCAAATTAAGCCAGAAAGGACAACCAAATATGACTTAATGTGATGAGGTGATTTCGAAGGAGTCAGGCGCAGGAGGGTAAATCACAGAATAACATGATATATTCTGAAATGCAAAGTTACGCAGCAATGCGTCAAAACACTTCAGTGCGCAAAACAGGAGCCGTGGGAAATACAAGGCACACGGGGAACTATCCCGGCGAAACAAAATACACGGAGCTCCACCGAGCTTCTCTATCCTCCACAATAAACAATCATACACAAAGACAAGGGGGCAGAGGGAACACTTATACAGGGACTGATGAGGGGATATGAACCAGGTGTGTGTAACAAACAAGACAAAACAAATGGAATGATGAGATGAGGAGCAGCAGTGGCTAGAAGGCCGGTGACGACGAACGCCGAAGCCTGCCCGAACATGGAGAGGTGGCAGTTTCGGAGGAAGTCGTGACACTTAAAGTAAGTTGGAAGTTCCCCATACATAGAAAATCCACAAAAGAGTTGATATTTTAAAACAAAATGTTAAAACAATATGTTTTTGATAGCAAAATACAAAAATGTTGATCAATTGAGTTGATCAATTTGGCTTTTACTTACAAAATTGTACTTAATTTCAGATTTATATAGCATATACAAATATTTTCCATCACATGTAAATGCATTTGATCCATTTTTATATGATTTCAATAGGATAAAAAATTTTTTGGCACAAATATTTGCTACCATTGAAGCCCAATGTTCCATGTTTGTAATGTTTCCAGAAAATAGGTATAAAAAAATTATAAAAAAGTAATAAAACATAATCAGAGGCCTATTAAAAGTATTTTGAAAGGGTAATACAAAAAATCCTCATTTGATCTATGCTTGGGTCTCACATGGTTATGTCTAGGTACAGTCAACACAACTGTAGTCAATGACAGTTGGTGCACATGCATTGTCACCATTGATAAATTGCAGTGGAACTCCAAATGCTATTGCGCGAAATGCTCACTCTATGGGGTGGAATGTGACCCTAAGGATGATCCTTGATCTTCCTCCTGTCCTTAGCTGTTGTGACATATTTAAGGTACTCCTTTTTGTGACTGTAAGGCTGTACTTTGACAATCAAAGAATGCTCTTGCCATCCGACAAATCTCTTCTGAGGATCGCAGCATAACCATCCGTCCTCCTGGCTTTGATAATACCTTAAAGCATATCTCACTATATCTCACTAACTCCTAATGATCCACCTTCATAACCCTTCATGTTCCTCTTTCCTCTAGTTTTACCCTCTTTTACATCATCTGCCGCGTAGGTAGCCGCTGCTCCCTTTTAACTACAACAGATGAAAAATATATTTAGTTGGAGGGAGAACCCCTCTAATTATGAACATGACAAGAGACATCACTGAATACATCTTACAAGTGGTTCATATTATGTTTCCTTTTCATCTCAATATGGACCAATTACATGAAACCTGTGCTGTAAGGCTGCCTGCCATTGGTTGTTCGGTCAGTGAGACAGTGTGCTCACAGCCAGGTAATTGACTGCTCCTCCTCCATGAACCTTTACCCTTCTGGGGCCGTGTGTTTGTTAAAATATCTGCCGCTCGCTCGCGTGAAATACTCCCCACTGGACACTGCTTGTTGTTTTCATGTGTATTTATCTGTGTTGTCATCGCTTGTTTACAATTTCTTCCTGGGTGTGTTCCATTGCGACTGTGGGCCTACTCGTGCAGTAGAACCTCTCACAGAGAGCTAATGTGGGAAGAGGTGGTTTCTTCCGTCATAAAGTAATGCAGAACTGATCCCATTATTTCCAGTTCTGTGCCTGGCAGCGGCCGTAAAAGATATCAACTCCTGGTGCTTAATCCTGTTAGTGTGGCAAACCTGACACTGCTGTCACGAACCGGCTCAAGTTCGTAACAAAAGGGAGACACGTGGAGACAAGGAGTACTCAAAGTATATATTTATTAATTAAAGTAAACTAAATCAAATAACAATGGTGTGTGTAATCAGTAATCAGTAGTGTACGTGAGTGTTTGCATGCATAAATGTAATATGGAAAAGTGTTGAAAAGTGCCAAAACAAACAACCCAAAAAAGCCTCAAAATATCACAACCAAGATCAAAGTAACTGCCTGGAGAGAGTCTCCCTAATGAATGTGGAAGAGGTCCATTTATCCTGGGACACACCCGGCCCAGGTGTTTCCCATGTAGCTGACGACCCTCCCAACTCCGCCCACCGGCATCCTAACAAGGAAACAAGAACAAAGAGAGAATACGGCAGACAGAGTGGGAGGGTCGTCACACCCCCCCATAAGACCGGGGACCAACAAGGACCCCGGACCAACGTACCAGCCCCTGCGTCCCAAACCGACAAATTGTACATGTTCACACCTCCACTTGCCCCACCCATCATCCTCCTCTCCAGACCTCAGCAACCTTTACACAGGAAGCAACCTTTAAGAGGAAAGAAGAACACAAGACTAGGAGGGGACAAACAGGAAGGATAGAACATGACAAAATCAAACAATGGTCGGTCACATCAATATTCATGAACAGGGCGCACGTCACCCTGCCCAACCACCTTTCCAAGGTATACAACAGTCGCCTGAGCAAACTCACATTCAGCCAAATTCATCGTGAGGCGACCCGCAGCCAGACGTCCGAACAAGGCCTGAATACGGGACAGATGCTCCTCCCAAGCATCTGCATATATCACTACATCGTCCAGATAAACAGCGCAACCGGCCAGACCAGAGACAACCCTGTTCATAAATCGCTGAAAAGTGGCAGGCGCATTACGCAGTCCGAAACTCATAACCGAATACGAGTACAGACCAAAAGGTGTAATAAAGGCAGAGATTTCACGTGCCCTACTCATCAGTGGCACCTGCCAATACCCCTTTAACAGGTCAAATTTGCTCACAAATGTAGCTGCGCCCGACTTGACCAACGCAGTCCTCCATCCGAGGAAGAGGAAATGAATCCGGCCCAGTGACATCGTTTACCTTACGGTAGTCCGTACAAAATCTATTTGTTCCATCCGATTTACTGCCCAAGATACAGGGAGAAGCCCAACTGGAGAAAGAAGGATCTGCTATTTTACTCTCCAGCATGTACCTGACCTCAGCATCCAGACAACGCAGTTTCTCTGAAGAAACTCTATAGAACCGTTGACGAATGGGGTCAGCATCTCCACTGTCAATATCATGTTCTATTAAGTTTGTACGTGTAGGTGTATCCGAAAACAACCCTGGAAATCTCTGAATCAAACCAACCCTCTCTTTCCGCTCATCAACAGGTAGATGAGTAAGAAGGCTATCTACAATCTCCAGTGTCTCTGAATTTTTCAATCTACCCTGCAGTATGCAATCGTCAGGACCAGAAACATCTTCCTGCTCCTGCACAGACCTAGCATGACCAGAACTCAGGGAATAAACAATATCAGCCAAAAGAACAGCCTTACCGTCCTCTGTAGACTCCCCTGTTCAGTCTCAGAGGAACGTGCATAATAGGGTTTTAACAAATTTACATGGCACAGTTGGTGTGCTTTCCTCCGTTCTGGAGTGGCAACTAGATAATTTTGCTCAGTGTACTGGCGCACCACTGTATATGAACCTTGAAACTTGGCTTGAAAAGGAGAACCAACAATTGGCAGCAGAGCCAGAACCTGATCACCTGGACTAAAGTGATGAGGCTCAGCTCGGCGATCATATATGCTCTTCATCCTGTCCTGTGAAGATGATAGCTCCTCTTTAGCCATTTCACCAGCGGCATACAAGCGTCGCCGAAAATCACCCACATATGATAACAGGGACTGAGGAGGCTCGGGAGACTTCCAGTCATCCTGGAGAACAGATAAAAGCCCACGCACCCGATGTCCAAACACTAGGTCATTTGGGCTAAAACCCGTGCTCTCCTGTGAAACCTCCCTAGCAGCTAACAGTAACCAAGGCAACCCCTCCTCCCAATCCTTATCCATCTCAGTACAATAAGCTCTCAACAAAGACTTAAGTGTTTGATGGAAACGTTCCAGTGCTCCTTGACTTTGGGCATGATAAGCGCTAGACAAGTTGTGTTTAATATGGAGTTGTTGGAGAACCTGTCCAAAGAGATTAGAGGTGAAATTAGATCCTTGATCACTTTGAATGACCTTAGGGATTCCAAACAGTGAGAGAAACTGAGTCAAAGCTTTTAACACAGCCTTAGTCGTGATAAACCGGAGAGGGTAGGCAACAGGAAACCTAGTGGTCTGACACATCACAGTCAACAAATAATTACTACCCTTTCTAGAACGAGGCAGAGGACCAACACAGTCAATAATCAAATACTCAAAAGGTTTACTGAGTACAGGAATAGGGAACAGTGGTACCGGCTTAATAGCTTGATTAGGTTTACCAGTTAATTGACAGGTGTGACAAGTTTTGATGAAATCAGAAACATCCCTCTTTAATCTTGGCCAAAAAAATGTCGTAATATGCGATTGTAGGTTTTTCTCACACCCATATGCCCAGCAACGTCGTTGTGAGAAGTTGTCAGCACCAACTCACGAAGCCTAACTGGTACCACAACCTGACTAATCGCCTCCCCCAGAAAACAACTACCATGAGACATCCACTTCCTCATCAGGACCTCCTCTTGGAGAAAATAGCCCTGTGCGACATCTCCCAACTGTTCTACAGGCACAATTTGGTCCCGCAACTCTTCTAATGTAGGGTCAGCCCGTTGCGCCTCGATTAAATCAGAGCGGGATACGGATAACGGGATAACAGGGAAAACAGTAACAGACTTCTTTATGGTATTCTCGTTAGCCAGTTCCGTGACCAAGTCATCAGGGATCATAGAACGCGTCACTGCACACGCAGAAAACACCTCTGGGAAATTCTGCGCACTCTCATCAGGAATCCCTACAATTGAAGGCTTAGTAGAAACCGCTAAAGATGGAAACACGATAGGCCACACACGCTCCCCCAGCCAAGTTATTTCCAAGGATCACGTCAACACCCTCAATAGGCAATGAAGGACGCACCCCCACAACAACCTCACCTTTCACCAGTCCACAATCCAACATCAGTTTATGCAATGGAACTGACAGAGTGTTCAAACCTATTCCCCTAATTAGAACACTATTCCCCGAATCAGTCTCCGCAGAGAAGGGTAACACAGATTCCAACACAAATGATTCAGAGGCACCTGTATCTCTTAGGATCTTTACTGGCACTAGGTTCTTACTTCCTACCATAGACACAAAACCCTCCGTAACAAAAGGTAAATACTGGGATCAATATAGCCCTTCACATGGCTCTGGGCATGAGACAATGCGTCAGGAGTGAACTGATGTGGAACAGGCGCTGCTAACGCTATAGGCCTCGATTTACCATAAGCACCTGTACTGAATTTACCCCTAGACCTAAGAATCGGACATTCATTTTTCCAATGACCTAATTCTCGACAGTAGTGACACTCTTGACCAAAGTCAGTTTTACCACGGGTATCAGGCTCAACCCCAGTTGAATGAAACTCTGCCCGGGAACCGAAGTATCTCGGCGAGCGAGGCCCAAATCTCTGCAAACACCCCCACTCACTCCGAATACGGGGTTCTGCAAAAAAAATGTGTGTGAGTCAACACATATTCATCTGCCAAAACCGCAGCTTCAGCGACAGTCTTTATTTTTCGTTCGTTAATGTACGTCGCTATACGATCAGGGATTGTGTCCTTAAATTGTTCTAACATAATCAGATCACACAGCCCTTGGAAAGTCATAACTGCAGAGGCGGAACACCAGCGATTGAACTGTGAAGATAATATTCGCGCAAACTCAACATGAGTCTGCTGATCATCCCTTTTTAAAGTTCTAAATCGTTGGCGGTAAGCCTCAGGGACCAATTCATAACTCTGTAACACAGCCGTTTTAACCTTCTCATAACTAACACTGTCTGCTACGCTAAGAGCTGAATATGCTTCTTGCGCTTTACCAGTCAGCACACACTGCAACATCAAAGTGCGATCAGAATCAGGCCAACTCCTAGCGTCAGCAACACGCTCAAACAATGAAAAGAATGTCTCCGGGTCCTTTTCATTAAACTGGGGCAACAACCGTAAATTCCCTACAACATCAAATGTCTCTGGATTACGACCAAAAGAGGAACGACCCCTAGGTAACTCTGGGTCACCTTCCCAGAGCAAACTCTCCCCCTGAGAGCTTTCCTTCCCTAACCAACTCTAGTCGCTCTTGTTGCAGCTTGATTTTAGCACGCTCCATATCCTGTTTAAATTCCAATTCCCTTTCATATTTTACACGATCATGCTCCATTTTAGCTCTTTGTCCATTTTGTTCATGCTCTAGCTGTAACAGAAGCAGTTCTTTCTGCTGTTCAAAAAGAAGACCACTATGACTAACCGATGGAGCGGTCATTGTAACATATCGGGGAGACAACGTGTCCTCAGCAGAGGCTGCCCCAGTGGTAACATCCAGAATACCACTCTCCATCAAATTGGCCTTCAATATTAACCTAATAGAATTTTTTAGACGTTTATCACTAATTTCAACCTTGTAGTGTTCAGCAACCTTCAACAGCTGTTCTTTAGTACATAATTCTAACAGTTCTTCTGATGGAAAGCGAATGAACTCGTCTACATTAGACGCCATAATCAGGGGAAAAAAAATTAAATATATATATATCATAATAATCTTTCTCAACCCCTCTGCTGAGCACACCAGACACAAGAGAAATACAATCACACCGAGCACCACAGAAAAGAGCTGGGATATGGAGCTTCCCCAAAACCTACAATAACTCAACCCTAGTCTTCGTGCAGATTTGCGGTGGGTAATTACGCACTGTAGCCCGCTGGCAAGGAATTAAACCCCCAGCACGCTGGTAGATTTCCCCAAGCCACGGATGTGCCCCCCGAGACAACTGCTCAGTCCACTGACACCACACAAAAATAACAAACATTTAACCATGCCCACGTATCCCAAAACAAAACACGTCACTAAGCCTATCAGGGGAAAAAGCTATAGCTCCGGGTAGCAAATGTCACTACCCTACCCAATCTCCCACTGAGGTACACAGCCGATTGTACTCACCTCAGACCGATGTCCCAACAGCGAGTAGAGCAAGAGTTTCCAGGCTGGGCAGGGACTGAAACTAACCAATGTACTCTCTCCAACGCAGTACAAAACCCAAAGGCAACCAATACTGGCCTATCAAACTCAAACAAACTAACAAAATTTACAAAGAAAAACCCTACAGAATTGGACATTAACTCCACGTTCTCCCAAACACAACCAGTTCAAGATCCCCGGACGAACCCCCACTTGTCACGAACCGGCTCAAGTTCGTAACAAAAGGGAGACACGTGGAGACAAGGAGTACTCAAAGTATATATTTATTAATTAAAGTAAACTAAATCAAATAACAATGGTGTGTGTAATCAGTAATCAGTAGTGTACGTGAGTGTTTGCATGCATAAATGTAATATGGAAAAGTGTTGAAAAGTGCCAAAACAAACAACCCAAAAAAGCCTCAAAAATATCACAACCAAGATCAAAGTAACTGCCTGGAGAGAGTCTCCCTAATGAATGTGGAAGAGGTCCATTTATCCTGGGACACACCCGGCCCAGGTGTTTCCCATGTAGCTGACGACCCTCCCAACTCCGCCCACCGGCATCCTAACAAGGAAACAAGAACAAAGAGAGAATACGGCAGACAGAGTGGGAGGGTCGTCACACTGCTTATTGGCTCTGTGACACTTTGTGTGAATATTCAGGACCTCACTGTTTGCCCTCTAAATATACTGGATAAAATTATTACATCCCTTCTTTATTACTATCATATGGTTATAGTTATTAGTTGTGTGGTGGTAGAAGTAGTAAGGAGGAACGAAGAGGATGAGGGAGGGTTTCAGTTGTAGTATTTCTACAGGTTGTTGCAGTAGTGGGCCTGCCTAGTCTTTGTAACATTTTACATTTACATTTTACATTTTAGTCATTTAGCAGACACTCTTATCCAGAGCGACTTATAGGAGCAATTGGGGTTAAGTGCCTTGCTCAAGGGTACATCAACATATCTTTCTCCTAGTCGGCTTGGGGATTCGAACCAGCGACCTTTCGGTTACTGGCCCAACATGTCTTAACCACTAGGCTACTTGTAACACCAGACTAACCAAAATCATGTTTGACTCTGTCTATGATGAAGATCAATTTTTTAATAGGTACAGTGCATTCGGAAAGTATTCAGACCACTTGACTTTTTCCACATTTTGTTACATTACAGACTTATTCTATAATGGATTAAATTGTTCCCCCCCCCCCCTCATCAATCTACACACAATACCCAATAATGACAAAGCAAAAACAGGTTTTTAGAAATGTGTGCTAGTTTATTAAAAATAAAAAACTCAAATATCACATTTACATAAGTTTTCAGACCCTTTACTCAGTCCTTTGTTGAAGCACTTTTGACAGTGATTACAGCCTCAAGTCTTCTTGGGTATGACGCTACTAACTTGGTACACCTGTATTTGGGGAGTTTCTCCCATTGTTCTCTGCAGATCCTCTCAAGCTCTGTCAGGTTGGATGGGGAGTGTTGCAGCACAGTTATTTTCAGGTCTCCCCAGAGATGTTCGATCGGGTTAAAGTCCGGGCTCTGGCTGTGCCACTCAAGGACATTCAGAGACCTGTCCCAAAGTTACTCCTGCGTTGTCTTAGCTCTGTACTTAGGGTCATTGTCCTGTTGGAAGGTGAACCTTCGCCCCAGTCTGAGGTCTCTCTGTACTTTGCTCAGTTCATTTTTCCCTCGATCCTGACTAGTCTCCCAGTCCCTGCCGCTGGAAAACATCCCCACAGCATGATGCTGCCACGACCATGCTTCACCTTAGGGATGATGCAAGGTTTCCTCCAGACGTGACGCTTGGCATTCAGGCCAAAGTGTTCAATCTTCATTTTATCAGACAAGAGATTCTTGTTTCTCATGGTCTGAGAGTCCTTTAGGTGACTTTTGGCAAACTCCAAGTTGGCTGTCATATGCCTTTTACTGAGGAGTCTGGACACTTTACCATAAAGGACTGATTGGTGGAGTGCTGCAGAGATGGTTGTTCTTCTGGAAGGTTCTCCCATCTCCTCAGAGGAACTCTGGAGCTCTGCCAGAGTGACCATCGGGTTCTTGGTAACCTCCCTGACTAAGGCCCTTCTCCCCAGATTGCTCAGTTTGGCCGGGCGGCCAGGTCTAGGAAGAGTCTTGGTGGTTCCAAAATTCTTCCATTTAAGAATGATAGAGGTCGCTCTGTTCTTGGGGACCTTCAATGCTACAGACATTTTTTGGTACCCTTCCCTAGATCTGTGCATCGACACAATCCTGTCTCGGAGCTCTACGGACAATTCCTTCGACCTTATGGCTTAGTTTTTGCTCTGACATGCACTGTCAACTGTGGGACCTTATATAGACAGGTGTGTGCCTTTCCAAATCATGTCCAATCAATTGAATTTACCACAGGTGGACTCCAATCACATTGTAAAAACATCAAGGATGATCAATGGAAACAGGATGCAACGGAGTTCAATTTCGCGTCTCATAGGAAAGGGTCTGAATACTTATGTAAATAAGGTATTTGTTTTTTATTATTAATACATTTGCAAAAAAACTAAAAAAAAACTGTTTTCGCTTCATCATTATGGGGTAGTGTGTGTAGATTGGTGAGGAAAAAAAGTAATTTAAGCAATTTTAGAATAAAGCTGAAACGTAACAAAATGTGGATAAAGGGAATTGGTATGAATACTTTCCGAATGCGTTGTAGCCTACCTTTTAGGAGGACGATTTGCAGGCAGAGACATTACTACCTAACCGATGTGTGCGTTGTGCCTTTTCAATGGTGCTTACATTTTTTAATTACACTTCGACTCACGTTGGTTGAGCGCCCTCCACTTCTTTCCATTAGCAATATTTATTTACAGACACTGTAGTAAACTACAGTCTAGTCATTTTTACGTTAATTTCATGTTCAAGTTAACTGCCACTTGATTCTCTGCCCATGTAGGAAGCTTACTCTATTTCAATGAGACCACGCATAGTAGGCTAACTTGAACTCTCACGCCCAACTAGGAGAGGTAGGCTACTGAAGTTGAAGAAGCGAATTGTGTGAATAATGTGAAAATACGTGATTTTAATACAATAGGTATGCTAACGCATACAAAGCAGAAAGATGGCTGTTTCCAAATAATTTGATAAAAATATATTTTCATCCCAAAGTGGTCTGACCGCCCTCTCCCTCCCGCAGCATGAAAAATGCAGACTGCGCTGCAAGGATCTCTTTCAAGACCGGGCTCCCGCAGGCATCCCAGGGAAGACCAGTCTACAGAGCTCAGGTGAATTTTGCAGTAGGCCTATATTAACAACACAATCTCACACTCAATTTGTGCGTTCTTGTGCATTTTTGTGTGGCTTAATTCGTGTGAAAATAGACACATTTTAGTGCTACTTAATTTGTAGGAAAATACACACATTTTTGGAGGGCAACATTTTAAACAACCTTTTGAAAGTTATTGGAGCAATGCATTTTGGGCAATGGTGTTCTACTCTGCCATTTATTAGCAGTACCAGTCAAAAGTTTGGAAAAACCTACTCATTCCAGGGTTTTTCTTTTTTTGGACTATTTTCTACATTGCAGAATAATAGTGAAGACATCAAAACTATGAAATAACACATATGGAATCATGTATTAACAAAGAAAGTGATAAACACATCAAAATGTATTTAATATTTGAGATTCTTCAAATAGCCACCCTTTGCCTTGATGACAGATTTGCATACTCTGCATTCTCTCAACCAGCTTCACCTGGAATGCTTTTCCAACAGTCTTGAAGGAGTTCCCACATATGCTGAGCACTTGTTGGCTGCTTTTCCTTCACTCTGCTGTCCGACTCATCCCAAACCATCTCAATTGGGTTGAGGTCAGGGGATTGTGGAGGCCAGGTCATCTGATGCAGCACTCGATCACTCTCCTTTTTGGTAAAATATCCTTTACACAGCCTGAAAGTGTGTTGGGTCATTGTCCTGTTGAAAATCAAATGACAGTCCCACTAAGCCCAAACCAGATGGGATAGCGTATCGCTGCAGAATGCTGTGGTAGCCTTGCTGGTTAAGTGTGCCTTGAATTCTAAATAAATCATAGACAGTGTCACCAGCAAATCACCCCCACACCATAACACCTCCTCCTCCATGCTTCACGTTGGGAACCACACATGCGGAGATCATCCGTTCACCTACTCTGCGTCTCACAAAGACACGGTGGTTGGAACCAAAAATCTCAAATTTGGACTCAAAAGACCAAAGGACAGATTTCCACCGGTCTAATGTGCATTGCTCGTGTTTCTTGGCCCAAGCATGCCTCTTCTTCTTATTGGTGTCCTTTAGTAGTTGTTTCTTTGCAGCAATTCGACCATGAAGGCCTGATTCACGCAGTCTCCTCTGAACAGTTGATGTTGAGATGTGTCTGTTACTTGAACTCAGTGAAGCATTTATTGGGGCTGCAATCTGAGGCTGGTAACTCTAATGAACTTATTCTCTGCAGCAGAGGTAACTCTTGGTCTTCCTTTCCTGTGGTGGTCCTCATGAGAGCTAGTTTCATCATAGCGCTTGATATTTTTGCGACTGCGCTTGTAGAAACTTTCAACGTTCTTGAAATGTTCCGTATTGACTGAATTTATTTTTTATAATTAATGATGGACTGTCGTTTCCCTTTGCTTATTTGAGCTGTTCTTGCCATAATATGGACTTGTTCTTTTACCAAATAGGGCTATCTTCTGTATAGAAGGTACAGGGGCTACCTTGTCACAACACAACTGATTGGCTGAAACGCATTAAGAAGGAAATAAATTCCACAAATTAACTTTTAAGAAGGCACACCTGTTAATTGAAATGCATTCCATGTGACTACCTCGTGAAGCTGTTTGAGAGAATGCCAAGAGTGTGCAAAGCTGTCATCAAGGCAAAGTGTAGCTATTTGAAGAATCTATATAGAATATATTTTGATTTGTTTGAACACTTTTTTGGTTACTACATGATTCCATATGTGTTATTTCATAGTTTTGATGTCTTCACTATCATTCTACTGTAATTTATTTTCTTAGTTCACCTTGTGTTCTTGAACGTAGCCCTTTTTCTTTCTGTTCTTGAACGTAGCCCTGTCTTTCATTTTTGTTCATTGATTTCACCTGTGTTAGTTACTCACCTGGTCTCATCAGCTTCTTATTTAGTTCAGTTCTTTCTGTTTGTGCCTTGTGAGGTATTGTTCGTTTTGACACTACTAAGCCTTTTCCTAGCTCGTTTGTGAGAACCAGTTTTAGCCTTCAGTCCTTGTTTTGTTTCACCTGCCTGTTTTCCTACCTGTGTATGACCATTGCCTGCCTGTGACCATGATTCCTGCCTTCTGCGAAAGTGTAATAAACACCTGCCGCGCTCTGTGCGTGAATCTACAACTTTTTCTCCCTGAGTATTCATTACTTTTGACTGGTAGTGTGTGTGTGTATGTGTATATATATATACATACACTACCATTCAAAAGTTTGGGGTCACTTAGAAATGTCCTTGTTTTCGAAAGAAAAACATTTTTTTTACCATTAAAACAACATCAAATTGATCAGAAATACAGTGTAGACATTGTTAATGTTGTAAATGGCTATTGTAGCTGGAAACGGCTGATTTTTAATGGAATATCTACATAGGCGTACAGAGGCCCATTATCAGTAACCATTAGTAATGTGTTCCAATAGCATGTTGTGTTTGCTAATCTCAAGAAACCCCTTTTGCAATTATGTTAGCACAGCTGAAAACTGTTATGCTGTTTAAAGAAGCAATAAAACTGGCCTTCTTGAGACTATTTGAGTATCTGGAGCATCAGCAATTGTGGGTTTGATTACAGGCTCAAAATGGCCAGAAACAAATCACTTTCTTCTGAAACTCGTCAATCTATTCTTGTTCTGAGAAATGAAGGCTATTCAATGTGAGAAATTGCCAAGAAACTGAAGATCTCGTACAACGCTGTAACTACTCCCTTCACAGAACAGCGCAAACTGGCTCTACCCAAAATAGAAAGAGGAGTGGGAGGCCCTGGTGCACAACTGAGCAAGAGGACAAATACATTAGAGTGTCTAGTTTGAGAAACAGACGCCTCACAGGTCCTCAACTGGCAGCTTAATTAAATAGTACCCGCAAAACACCAGTCTCAACGTCAACAGTGAAGAGGCGACTCCGGGATGCTGACCTTCTAGGCAGAGTTGCAAAGAAAAAGCCATATCTCAGACTTCCCATCTTAATCTTTTATTTTTATTGGCCAGTCTGAGATATGGCTTTTTCTTTGCAACTCTGTCTAGAAGGTCAGCATCCCGGAGTCGCCTCTTCACTAGTGGGTACTATTGAATAAAGCTGCCAGTTGAGGACCTGTGAGGCAATTTTCGCGATGTCTCATGGTCTGACAAACACCATTCTATCTCTGCCACCTTTCACTACAAATGCGGAAGATATCTCTAGCTTAAACTGACAGATTTTTATGGGGATATTTGTATTATGTTACTTAGATTGACGCACCGGTGCGTCAATCGACTCTAGGGGGGTAAAATGGGATTTAACATGAGGTTTTCACTCTCTGTTACACATGTATTCACGGCCAAGAGATCAGTCTTTGTCAGAAGTAATCTCATTTCTTGCTCACTATGGTGACTGAATGACATGGGATGAAGCAAGGGAAAACTGATATGGTTCTCTACTGTGCATCCCTCTTCAGCCTTACACAGCATAGAGAAGATAATGCAGTTTTACCATATGTGCTATAACATATGTTAGCAGAAAAGGGTGAGATATTACAGTGCAACAACAAACTCACTACTTCTACTGGGTGAAACATGGAGAAATTAGCAAATATATGCTACAGTGCCCTTGTGCATGTTATCTCTGCTGTGACAATTTGTTATCCATCACCAACAGCTGTGTACCTGCTGTGTTGTGGTGCTCTTTCTCTCTGTGTCAGACACATTTAACCAGAGCTCCTCAGTTGCTCCCCCCCCCTTTCCTCTGTCTCTGCCGGATAAAAATATCTTGGATAACCCCTAAATATCCACATCATTTTTTAGCGTCAGTGTGGAGAGGTGAGGGATTTCAGTTTTCTATTGAGCCTCCCATACAGGCTCACACAGGCATATTCATGGGCTTCTATATGCTTGGATTTGTATTCCCCTCTCATTGGGGACCCTTTGGGAGTGTGGTGCCAGGAAAATAACCTCTCACTCAACATCGACAAAACAAAGGAGATGATCGTGGACTTCAGGAAACAGCAGAGGGTGCACCCCCCCCCCCCTATCAACATCGACGGGACTGCAGTGGAGAAGATTATCAAGGACATCAACCATCCGAGCCACTGCCTGTTCACCCCGCTATCATCCAGAAGGCGAGGTCAGTACAGGTGCATCTAAGTTGGGACCGAGAGAATGAAAAACAGCTTCTATCTCAAGGCCATCAGACTGTTAAATAGCCATCACTAGCACATTAGAGGCTGCTGCTGCCTATTGAAATCACTGGCCACTTTCAGAAATGGAACACTAGTCACTTTAATAATGTTTACATATCTTGCACTACTCATCTCATATGTATATACTGCATTCTATTCTATAATATTATTCTGTATCTTAGTCCATGCCGCTCTTTCATTGCTTGTCTGTCACGAGTTACAAAGCCAGAACCCAGAAGCAGACCAGGACAAGGTAAGTTGAAACGAAGGTGAGTGTTTATTTACAAGTTCAAGAGTGATGCTGAATAATCCAGGGAACAGAGCGGGCGGCGTTGATTAGTTGTTGGGGGTGCAGTGGTTGATCCAATCATGGCTCGGCAGCCGCCGACCACCAGGCAGAGGTTGGATGAAGGTTCCGGACGAGTGACTGCAGATGGAACAAAACGGAGGTAAGTAAACAACAAACCAACAAGGTGCAAAACAACAAAACTAACGCTAGAAGCTCTAAGACTGATACTCTGGTAAACCTACTGTTCATGGCTAACGATCCGGCAGGGAATGGATGTTAGGCCAGAGCCTAAGAAGGGTGATGATCAGGACCAGGTGTGCAGATTGCTGATGGGATGCAGGTGCGGAACTCAAGAGAGCTCCCCGGAGCGTTCCAGAACCCTCGGGAAACTGGAGATCACGAGCAGAAAAACTAGTCCACAGACCGGACCCGACTCAGACTGCCGGGATCGTTACAGTACCCCCCCTCCGACGAACGCCACCGGGCGGACTCCCCGGAGCGCCAGGATGGAGGCGGTAGAAGTCACGGATGAGGTCAGCATCTAGGATCTGTCGCCGCGGAATCCAACTCCTCTCTTCAGGACCATACCCCTCCCAGTCCACGAGATACTGGAAACCCCGGCCCCGCCGTCTGGAATCCATGATGCATCGCACCGTGTAGGCAGGACCACCTCCGATCATCCGAGGAGGAGGAGGGGGAGGCGGAGGAGGCAACAGAGGACTGAGGAAAACAGGCTTGAGGCAGGAGACATGAAAGGTGGGATGGACTCTGAGCGTCCTCGGGAGTTTGAGTCGAACTGCCACCGGATTGATCACCTTCTCCACCACAAACGGACCAATGAACTTCGGTAACAACTTCCTAGACTCAGTCCGTAAAGGAAGATCCCGTGTGGCCAACCAGACCCTATCTCCGATGGTGTAGGTGGGAGCGGGGATCCGGCGACGATTCGCCTGGAGCTGATACCGGTCCGAAACTCTAAGGAGTGCCTTTCTGGCCCGATGCCAGGTCCGGTGGCAACGACGAATATGGGCCTGAACAGAAGGCACTGAGAGCTCCTTCTCCTGAGAAGGGAACAAGGGAGGTTGGTAGCCATACAGGCACTGGAAGGGAGACATCCCAGTGGCAGATGTAGGGAGAGTATTGTGGGCATACTCAACCCAAGGCAACTGAGAGACCCAGGAGGTGGGGTTGGAAGAGGCCAGGCAGCGTAGCGTGGATTCCATCTTCTGGTTGGCTCTCTCCGCCTGACCATTAGATTGGGGGTGAAAACCAGATGTGAGACTGACTGTAGCTCCAATGGCCAAACAGAAGGACTTCCAGACAGCAGAGGTAAACTGAGGGCCACGGTCGGAAACGATATCACTGGGCAACCCGTGGACCCTGAAAACCTCCCTAACCAGGATCTCGGACGTCTCCGAGGCAGAGGGAAGCTTGGCAATAGGCACAAAGTGGGCGAACTTGCTGAATCTGTCCACGATAGTCAGAACGACCGTGTTCCCCTCAGAAGCGGGCAACCCAGTGACAAAGTCCAGGGGCCAGATGCGACCATGGTCGCCGGGGAATAGGAAGGGGGTGAAGTAGTCCAGAGCTGGGCCGATTGGTACTCTTATTCTGCGCACACACTGGACAGGCAGCAACATAACCCCGAGTATCCTCGGCCATGGCAGGCCACCAAAAACGTCTGCGAAGAAACGCCATCGTCCGAGCCACGCCAGGGTGACAAGCCATCTTGCTGGCGTGGGACCATTTGAGGACCGCAGGACGAACCGACTCAGGCACAAACAACCGACCGGGTGGACCGTTACCGGGACCGGGCTGCGTCCGAAGGGCCGCCATCACCTCCTCCTCAATCTTCCCCCTAACAGCTCCCCACGACGCAGTTCCGGGGGAGAATTGTCTCGGTCTTGGACCCACTCTCCTCCGTCTTGGAGAACATCCGAGACAAGGCGTCCGCCTTGCCGTTCTTAGATCCAGGTCGGAACGTCAGGGAAAAATTGAATCGTCCCGAAAAACAACGACCACCTGGCCTGACGGGAGTTGAGACGTCTAGCCGATTGCACGTAAGCAAGATTCTTGTGGTCAGTCCAGACAATAAACGGCTGCTCCGCCCCCTCCAACCAGTGGCGCCACTCCTCCAAGGCAAGTTTCACCGCGGAAGCTCCCGGTTACCCACATCGTAATTCCTCTCCGCAGGCGAAAGGCGACGAGAGTAGTAGGCGCAGGGATGGAGTTTACTGTCCGTGGAGCATCGCTGTGACAGGATGGCGCCAACTCCCACATCAGACGCGTCCACTTCAACGACGAACTGACGGGCCGTGTCCGGTTGAGAGAGAATCGGTGCGTTGGTGAATCGCCTCTTCAAATCCAGAAACGCTCGATCCGCCTCCGGATTCCACTTGAAGCTCCTGATACTGGAAGTCAAGGCCATTAACGGAGCGGCCACACGGCTGTAATCCCGGATGAATCTGCGGTAGAAATTCGCAAACCCCAAAAATCTCTGGAGCTGCAATCTCGTACCGGGCTGGGCCCATTCCAGAACCGCTCTAACCTTCTCCTGGTCCATCCTAATCTCTCCCCTGGAGATGATGTACCCGAGAAAGGATGTCGTGTGGGCGTGAAACTCGCACTTCTCGGCCTTCACGAACAGGCGATTCTCCAACAATCGCTGCAGAACCTGCCGGACATGCTGGACGTGGTCGGAAGGTTCCTTCGAGAAGATCAGAATGTCATCCAGGTAAACAAACACAAAGAGACCGATCATATCTCTCAGGATGTCGTTCACCATACTCTGGAATACCGCTGGAGCATTGGTCAGTCCAAACGGCATCACCTGATACTCGAAGTGACCCATCGGTGTATTGAAACCCGTCAACCACTCGTCTCCCTCTCTGATCCGGACCATGTGATACGCATTGCGTAGGTCTAGCTTGGTGAACACCGTAGCACCCTGTAAGGAGTCGAAGGCAGAACTCATCAAGGGCAGGGGATACTTGTTCTTGACCGTGATGTCATTCAACCCCCGATAATCAATACACGGTCGAAGAGAGCCATCCTTCTTACCCACAAAGAAGAATCCTGCCCCCCAGGGGTGATGACGAGGGACGAACGAGACCAGCAGCTAGGGACTCCTTGATGTAGGTCTCCAAAGCCTCACGTTCAGGGCGGGAGATACTGTATAACCTTCCCTTGGGGTAGACAGCTCCAGGGAACAGGTTGATGGCACAATCATATGGTCGGTGGGGAGGGAGTGACAGAGCCTTCTGCTTACTGAACACTTCCCCCAAATCGTGATATGTCTCGGGAACCAGGGACAAATCTGGGGGTTTAGCCTCAATCACCTGACTGGGAACCGAATGGGGACAGGCAGTCTTGAGACAGTTAGCATGACAATCAAGGCTCCAACTCGTTACCTTGCCCGTCACCCAATCGAACGTGGGATTGTGTTCCTTCAGCCAGGGGTATCCAAGGACCAGAGGAACATGGGAAGACGGCAGAATGAAGAATGAAATCATCTCCGAATGATTCCCCGACAACAGCATCTTAACCGGTTCAGTCCTCATCGTGATACGTGCCAGACTACTGCCGTTCAGAGTGGTCGCTTCAATGGCTTCCGGCAATTGCTCCTTGGAAAGCCCCAGCTGTTCCACCAACTCGGCATCAAGAAAGCTTCCATCGGCACCTGAATCGATAAAAGCGTTAATCGCTAAGCTCTGATTCCTGTTCACAAGGGTAGCCGGGAAACGGGGTCTGACAGAGGTACTGAGAGGTTGAAACTGGCTCGCTAAAAGTCCTCCCAACTTTAGCGAGCCGGGCAGTTTGACGACCGCCGGGAACAAGTGGAGATGTAATGTCCCGAGCTACCACAGTAGAGGCAGCAGTTGGTCTTACGTCTATGTTGACGCTCCTCCTTGGTTAACCCGTGCCGCCCCACTTGCATGGGTTCAGAATCGGGAGAGAGGACCTCTCCACTAATCCTTTGTGGTGGAGAATGATCGACGTGTTCTGGTCCACCACCCGACCCGACTGGGAACTGAGAAGCTGATCGATTGGATGGACCCCATTGCTTCTCCCTCCTTCGCTCTCGGATTCGATTATCCACCCGAATAGACAAGGCTACCAAGCTGTCCAGGTCACTAGGCTCCGGATAGGAGATCAACTCATCCTTGAGCTGCTCCGACAGACCCTGGTAAAAGGCCGCTTGCAGAGACTCCTCATTCCACCCACTCTCCACAGCCAACGTCTTGAACTCGATCACGAAGTCGGCCACGCTGCTAGTTCCTTGGTGAAGCGAAAACAGGCGCCTAGCTGCGTCCCTCCCTCGGACGGAATGGTCGAAGAGCTTCCTCATCTCGGCCGTGAACCCCTGGTATGAAGCCATGCAGGGGTCTTGTCGTTCCCAAACGGCTGAAGCCCACTCCAGCGCTCGACCACGCAGCAACTCAATCACAAAGGCTATCCTAGCCTTGTCTGTGGCATAAGAGTAGGGCTGTAGATCGAACACTAACCCACACTGCATAAGGAAAGAACGGCATCTTCCCAGCTCCCCTCATATTTATCCGGCGTCGGAACCTTGGGCTCACGGAAGGACACAGCTCCAGACGCGGCAGGCGAGATGGGTGAAACCGGTAGTGGATCCTCCACCGGAAACTTGCGCTGGTTCTGGACCTCCGTCAGACCGGTAGAAAGGTTCCGAACTGACAACGCTATCTCCTGTAGTGCCGTGCTATGTTGTCCCAACATCTTCTCCTGATGGGAAATGGCATGGCGAACAGAGTCCAGGTCCGCTGGGTTCATTACTGGCCGGATCGTTCTGTCACGAGTTACAAAGCCAGAACCCAGAAGCAGACCAGGACAAGGTAAGTTGAAACGAAGGTGAGTGTTTATTTACAAGTTCAAGAGTGATGCTGAATAATCCAGGGAACAGAGCGGGCGGCGTTGATTAGTTGTTGGGGGTGCAGTGGTTGATCCAATCATGGCTCGGCAGCCGCCGACCACCAGGCAGAGGTTGGATGAAGGTTCCGGACGAGTGACTGCAGATGGAACAAAACGGAGGTAAGTAAACAACAAACCAACAAGGTGCAAAACAACAAAACTAACGCTAGAAGCTCTAAGACTGATACTCTGGTAAACCTACTGTTCATGGCTAACGATCCGGCAGGGAATGGATGTTAGGCCAGAGCCTAAGAAGGGTGATGATCAGGACCAGGTGTGCAGATTGCTGATGGGATGCAGGTGCGGAACTCAAGAGAGCTCCCCGGAGCGTTCCAGAACCCTCGGGAAACTGGAGATCACGAGCAGAAAAACTAGTCCACAGACCGGACCCGACTCAGACTGCCGGGATCGTTACATTGTCCATATATATATTTATTCTTAAATCCCATTCCTTACTAGTTTTGTGTGTATTGGGTATATGTTGTGAAATTGTTAGATATTACTGCACTGTCGGAGCTAGAAGCACAAGCATTTCGCAACACCCGCTATAACATCTGCTAAACACGTGTATGTGACAAATACAATTTTATTTTATTTGATTCTAGTATAGTGTAGTGCAGCCTGCAGGTTTCAATGTGCTGACTACTGACACTCACACTGTAGCTGCCGTAGGGCATCTGCCAGTGTCTTCAGGCCCGTGCATGACTCTAAAGCAGGGGGCTTGCTTGGATTTGTAAT
This sequence comes from Coregonus clupeaformis, assembly GCF_020615455.1. Lineage (NCBI taxonomy): Eukaryota > Metazoa > Chordata > Actinopteri > Salmoniformes > Salmonidae > Coregonus > Coregonus clupeaformis. Next base: position 11,815,141 of record NC_059202.1, on the reverse strand, counting down.
TAATGCGCTCAGGTAATAGGTGCCATCTGGGGGTGTTCTTGGCAGCTAATCACACACACAGAACCTCTCGTTGGGGGCCAGATGCAGTGGCTCAACCCTCGCTTTCTCACCTAATTCCCCTTTCTTTTACAAACAGAGCAATGTAAATAGAGCTTAGCCATTATTCCTTTAATGACCACTGTTCTTCCTCTCCACAGCCCCAAAAGAAGGTGAAGCATTGTAATTACAGGAAAATCGATGCACTTTATCATTGTGATAAAGGGTATACTTATGAGGTTGTTCATGCTTTAGACACCACACCGAGTGAATGTGAAAGGTGCAGAACCTGCCCTAAAACCTGTAACACAAGGGACCCTAATGCTACCTGAGAACAGTTTTGTTCAATTATAGGAGAGGTTGCACAGAGAGAGAGAGAGCGAGAGAGAGAGCAAGAGGACAGACAAAAACTGAATGCTGTTGCGACCAGCCAGCAATCATAGTGATGCACTTAAAATAATGCCACCTTGTTTGACATTCAAAAGCTGAATGGCCTGGACACGAGGCATTCCAATTAAGCATTGTCCCCTTTTAGTGCACTGTGTTCTGCATTTCTTTGAAGGAAAAGGCTAATCTTATTCTTTTTTTATCTGCGGCGTAGCAAATCTCAATTGCAGGTACAGAGATGAAAGGAAAAAATGGCCGACAGTAAGGGTTGAGATATTACTAACACATGGGTTGGTGGCCAGAAGATTGTTTAGCATTAAACAATGTGAAATTGGCAAGACGACCTTGGTAGGACCTGGATTAAGGAACATTTGCAGGAAACTTGGCCATACATCCCTGTGGAAACATCTCGGATTCGGTTTGGTCTAATCGGGTTACCTTGGTAAAAATAAATATCCTCGCAGGGTAGGACATGGCTCCATGAACACTCACACAACATCAGTATTAGCCGGCATTTGCAAATTGTACTGCCATCCTTCATTCAGTTTAATCCAGTTGAGTCCTCTTTTCACAACTGAAACTGTCATCCTCAAAATAACTATCAGAAAACACAACAAAACATGGCCTATTCTAGGCATGTACTGCTTCTTGAATGCGGCTAAATCCTCATGCAATATTATCTTACCCGACGTGAACTACACAATGCACTGTTATTATTATCTGTTGTTCGGCTTAATAACCTGGCATTGACATCGGATCCCTATTCGATGTACTCATCCAGGGTCCAGGACACTGGCTACTCTGTCTACATGGGCGGTGAAATGAGAGGCACGAGTCAGAAGAGCTGAGTTGAGTGTCCGTTTCTATCTGATACTTGTTCGTGTGTGCAGCCATCTCACCTTTCTGAAAAGCTGAAGACACAAGCGGTTCTCAAGGCTGACAAGCAACTGGGATGCCTATCTGTGACACACAGTGTTGGCCATGCAGGGGACACAAAAGGGACACACTGGAATGACATCGCACAGGATACACTGTTTCAGCAAAGTAAATGAGCCAAAACATGAGAAAAACATAAAATAAAACATAAAAAACACACACTACAATCATTGGCATGGAGATTAAATGAAATAGTAATGGCAGCGGTTAATTGTGTAAACAATTATTCTGCAGCCACTGAGACCTTGGGTTGGTTCTGTAAGCCTAACAGGCTATGACAAGATCCAGTGGTTTGGAGCTGTTTTTCAACTCCAGCCGAGGAGCATGGGAGAGAACTGTGTTCTCGTCTTGGCCTTGCTTCAGGTCCTCACTCTATCTCCTACCCATCTCTCTCCAGCCAGGCAGATAAGTGAAGTGGCGCGAGATGCCAAAGAAAACGTAAGGTTACTTGCCAAACCCAGCTCTATGATAATAGGAGTGATTGGGATCCAATCGGCGGATCACTGGGCTCGAAGATCCAATCACACAACATCTGTTGGAGACACACAGGTCGAGTGTCCCCTCTCCTCCCTATAAGGTGCCACTTGCCCACCCACTGGTCCTTCTTAAGCATGCCTCTCTTCCTTGCGCTCTAGCGAGACATCTCATTCCTATTATCATAGAACCCAAGTAACCCTAAATTCTATTTCAAATACTTGTTTTGATGTCTCACATTGGGATATGGCCAACTCCCGTATTGCAGACATTCTCTCCGAAGCCAGCGTAGTCTCAACAAAGGCTTCGACACTGAGGACAGTATGTGCCAACGAAGGTGCAGTGACGTCCAGTCGGTAAAACCTCATAAAAGTACTAGGGGTGGCCCAACATGCCACCTTGCAAATCTCTTGTAAAGAGATTACTTTGAACTGTGCCCAATAGGTAGCCATACCTCTGGTGGAATGAGTCCTCAGGCCCTCCGGGGGCTGTAAACCCTTGCTAATACAAGCCAATAAGGTAGCCTCCACTATCCAATGGGATAGCCATTGACGAAAGAGTGGCTCACCCTTACAGGGGGGCTCCCAAGACACAAATAATTGGTCCCTCATAGCCATGTTCTCATTCTATCGCAGCAGATGCTCAAAGCGCGTACTGGAAATAAACAGTGGAGATGCTCTTCTTTCATAGAAGTGAAGGGCGGCGGGTGGAAAGCCAAAAGCTGTAAGGCGAGACAACTATAATTGCTGCTGACCTTAGGCATAAAGGCGGGGTGGGGTAACAATGTCACCTTGTATAACACTGGGGCACACTGTATGGTCTAATGGTGGACTGACAATGTGTGCAGCTCTCCCACTCGCTTTGTGGATGGGCAATCATCAAAGCCATCTTGAAGGAGAGATATTTCAACTTCATGCTTTGCAGTGGCTCAAAAGGTTGCTGTGAAATTGCCTCAATCACAATAGACGGATCCCAAGACAGGGCTAAAGGCTTGGAGACTGGGTGTAAGCGATGCGCTCCCTTCATGAAACGACACAACAGATGGTTTATACCTACTGTGTTTTTGTCGATGCCTATATGATAGGCAGAGATAGCGGCTAGATAGACTTTAACAGTAGAGAGTGCCTTCCCTCTGTCCAAAAGGTCCTGCAAGAAGCATAAAGCCTCAGACACAGAGCATTGGTAAGGAATTATCTGTTTTTCGTCACACTACTTCTCAAAAACACACCACTTGTTTCCATAGAGTGAGAGAGTAGAAGGGGCTCTTGATCTCTGGATAGTCTCAATGACTCCGAGATGCAAGCCGGTCACATTCATATTTATCCTCTTACGGAGGGCCTGGGTTTCTGGGTGAGGGTGGAAAATCTCTCAGTTCACCTGGGCCAAAAGATCCCTGCATAACGATAGTTGCCAGTGCTTGTCGTAAAGCAGGAGAATCTCCACTAACCAGAGCTTCCCTGGCCATCAAGGGGCTACCAAGATGAGGGATAATCCTTGTTCCCTTACTCTGTTCAGAGTGGAGAGAATCAAACATAGAGGAGTAAAAGAGTAAAGCATCACCCTTGGCCAAGGGTGTGCATCTTGCTGTTGCAAAAAACAATGGGCTGTGCGTGTCTATGTGTGATGTGAAGAGATATACGATGGCTAGACCGTATCTCTCACCTGGGGGTGGAGTCTCCAACCCCCACATAGGGTATTCCCTCTGGACAACAAGTCCGGTCCTACATTCAGTACACCTGGGACATGAGTCGCGGGTAGTGAAGGTAGGTGTGCCCTGCTCCACAGAATAATCTTGACAGCTAGTCTGTGTAGATGCAGAGAACAAGTGCCACCCTGGCGGTTGATGTTTGCCACCACAGTCGTATTGTCTGTCCTGACAAGGATGTGACAATTTCGAAGAATGGACAGAAAGTGTATCAATGAACGAAACACTGTCAGCAGTTCGAGGTAATGTACAGTACCAGTCAAAAGTTTGGACACACCTACAACTTCCAGGATTTTTCTTTATTTTTACTATTTTCTACATTGTAGAATAATAGTGAAGACATCAACATTATCAAATAACACATATGGAATAATGTAGTAACCAAATAAGTCTTAAACAGATCAAAATATATGTATATTTGACATTCTTCAAATAGCAACCTTTTGCCTTGATGACAGTGTTGCACACTCTTCGCATTCACTCAACCAGCTTCACCTGGAATGCTTTTCCAACAGTCTTGAAGGAGTTCCCACATATTCTGAGCACTTGTTGACTGCTTTTCCTTCACTCAGTGGTCCGACTCATCCCAAACCATCTCAATTGGGTTGAGGTCGGGGGATTTTGGAGACCAGGTCATCTGATGCAGCACTCCATCAATGTCCTTCTTAGTAAAATAGCCCTTACACAGCCTGGAAGTGTGCTGGGTCATTGTCCTGTTGAAAAACAAATGATAGTGGGACTAAGCCCAAACCAGATGGGATGGCGTATCGCTGGAGAATGCTGTGGAGGCCATGCTGGTTAAGTGTGCCTTGAATTCTAAATAAATCACAGACAGTGTCACCAGCAAAGCACCCCCACACCATAACACCTCCTCTTCCATGCTTTACGGTGGGAAATACACATGCAGAGATCATCCGTTCACCCACACAGCGTCTCACAAAGACACAGCGGTTGGAACCAAAAATCTCAAATTTGGACTCCAGACCAAAGGACAAATTTCCACCGGTCTAATGTCCATTGCTCGTGTTTCTTGGCCCAAGCAGGTCTCTTCTTCATATTGGTGTCCTTTAGTAATGGTTTCTTTGCAGCAATTCGACCATGAAGGCCTGATTCACAAAGTCTCCTCTGAACAGTTGATGTTGAGATGTGTCTTTTACTTGAACTCTGTGAAGTATTTATTTGTGATACAATTTCTGAGGCTGGTAACTCTAATGATTTTATCCTCTGCAGCAGAGGTAACTCTGGGTCTTCCTTTCCTGTGGCGGTCCTCATGAGAGCCAGTTTCATCATAGCGCTTGATGGTTTCTGAGATTGCACTTGAAGAAACTTTCAAAGTTCTTGAAATGTTCCGTATTGACTGACCTTTATGTCCTAAATTAATGATGGAATGTCGTTTCTCTTTGGTTATTTGAGCTGTTCTTGCCATAATATGGACTTGTTCTTTTACCAAATAGGGCTATCTTCTGTATACCCCCCCACCACTACCTTGTCACAACACAACTGATTGGCTCTAAAACATTAAGAAATTCCACAAATGAACTTTTAGCAAGGCACACCTGTTAATTGAAATGCATTTCAGGTGACTAACTCATGAAGCTGGTTGAGAGAATACCAAGAATGTGCAAAGCTGTCATCAAGGCAAAGGGTGGCTATTTGAAGAATCTCAAATATAAAATATATATTTTTTTTTTTAAACACTTTTTTGGTTACTTCATGATTCCATATGTGTTATTTCATAGTTTTGATGTCTTCACTATTATTCTACAATATAAAAAATAGTAAAAATTAAGAAAAACCCTTGAATGTGTAGGTGTGAAAAATGAAAACTTTTTACTGGTACTGTATATGAGCATGGCAGAGCTGTGGGGAGCACAATCCGTTTATAGCTCTTCCCTCGTGAACTGCGCCCCACCCTGTGAGTGACGCGTCTGTCGTCACCACCTTCCTCAATGACACTACCCCTAGGGGAGGGCCTTAAATGAAGATCGAGGGGTTCTTCCAGTGACGGAGAGCCGAGAGACAGTCCGTGGTCACCATTATCTTTCAATTGAGGTGCCCACAAGACAGATGGTTTTCACTCAGCAGTGGTGCTGGAACGCCCTCTGGTGGTGTAAGAGCGAGTTTCCCCTTTGTCATGTTTGTCTTCAGTGCCCTTGGCAAGACGCCTTGAAGCGACAGATGCTTTTTTATTACAAAGGGCCAGTATTAAAACAATAGGATTTGGGGAAAATGCTTGGTAGCGACTGGGAATTTGTGAATCGTTTCAGGAAAATTGGCGTATATGTTGCGGGTCAATACTTCACAGTAGAGCCATTTGAATGTAAACTTTTTTTTTAAATCAAAATGCGTTTTTTGGCAGAAATGCCCCCTGGAACATGTGCCTTAATAACGAACTTGTACACCATCTGTAAATACGAATACAGTTGTTAAATTACGAGCCTAGTTGGTTTAGCCACAGAAAAAGACAGCAACCTTCCCGCTAGCCATGATTGGCTGAGATAATGAGTGGGCTGGACATGCCGAGAGATTAGTTCGGATTGGTCTGCCATATAGCACGCTTCTGTCTATTTGAGCTGGTCAGTATGTATAGGTAATCCTGTCTAACGCAGATTTTGGTTACTGGCATAGTAGCAATATCAGAAACAGAAAGTGTCCAGATAAAAATATTGTATATATATTTTATCATTATTAGATTACGTTTACTCAACACACATGAGAGAAATGCTATAACCAACCCCCAGCCACATCTAGTTAAGTAGATGGGTCACCATTGTCTAGACATGTACACATGTTCATGAAATACAATAGATGGCCTTAATCACCCCCAGAGACACCTGGCAAACTTCATGGGTTATGTAATCATCTGGCAAAGTGGAGTTTTCTTTTTTTTTTTACATATAGCTAGCTAGCCAGCTAAACAAAGAACCGTTTTAATTCCAACTCATACCACCACCAATACAAATATTGTCATATCTGTAGTATGAATCTGCAGGTAGTTATAACCAACCAACTACAGTGCATTCAGAAAGTATTCAGACCCCTTGACTCTTTCCACATTTTGTTACCTTACGGCCTTATTCTAAAATTGATTAAATTGTTTTTTCCCCTCATCAATCTATACAAAATACCTCATTATGACAAAGCAAAACAGGTTTGTAGAAGTTTTGGCAAATGTATATATATATAAAAAAAACTGATATCACATTTACTTAAGTATTCAGACCCTTTACTCAGTACTTTGTTGAAGAACCTTTTGCAGAGATTACAGCCTTGAGTCTTCTTGGGTATAACTACAAGCTTGACACACATGCATTTGGGGAGTTTCTCCCATTCTTCTCTGCAGATCCTCTCAAGCTCTGTCAGGTTGGATGGTCCATTTTGGATGGGTATTTTCAGTTCTCTCCAGAGATGTTCGATCGGGTTCTAGTCCGGGCTCTCTACGGACAAATCCTACAACCTCATGGCTTTTGCTCTGACATGCACTGTCAACTGTGGGACCTTATATAGACAGGTGTGTGCCTTTCCAAATCATATCCAATCAATTGAATTTATCACATGTGGACTCCAATCAAGTTGTAGAAACATCTCAAGGATGAGCAATGGAAACAGGATGCATCCTGAGCTCAATTTCGAGTCTCATAGCAAAGGGTCTGAATACTTACGTAAATATGGTATTTCTGTTTTTTGTTTTTAATAAATTAGCAAAAATATGTAAAAACCTGTTTTCACTAGGTCATTTTGGGGTATTGTGTGTAGATTGCTGAGGAAAGAAACATATTTAATCAATTTTAGAATAAGGCTGTAACGTAACAAAATGTGGAAAAAGTCAAGGGGTCTGAATACTTTCCAACGGCACTCGAGATCCAAGGTTAGCTAGCTAACATTAGACTATAACTAGCAAATGGATTTCTGATTAGAATAATATTATACTACTACACAGATCATACACGTAACGTTAGCTAGCGATCCAGCAAGCTAACGTTCACTAGCTAGCTAACAGTACACTTACCTTGCAATGAAAACGACTTTCTGACTAAATTAGAAACTTAGAATATCTGAAAATGTATACAGGGATGAACACTTCATGGCAGACTGAAACCATTTAACAATGTTTTGTTTGTAGCTACATCTTGTTTGGCCAGCGTTCTGTCAAGTCACTCCGGTTCCCATTGACCGTGGCGTGTGCAGAAAGTGGCCCATCACTTTTTCCAACTGATCTGTCGATAGCACCTGCTAAATTCAGGGCATCAATGTTGTTATGAAAAGTAGCAAAACTTTTTTTGTTCTCGATGGCTAACATTATATCTTTCAAAAATAGCGCGGTAGAAAGAACTATCAACACATACTGAACAGCTCACGTTATAGACAGAAGACTAATTTAAACTCATCCCCCGGCATGTCCAGCCCATACATTATCTCACCCAATCATGGCTAGCGGGAAGGTTCCTGTCTTTTTCAGTGGCTAAACCAACTAGGCTCCTAATTTATCCATTTTATTCGTATTTACGGATGGAATACACGTTTGTTATTAAGGCACATGAAAGTTCATATGTTCCAGAAGGCATTTCTGCCAAAAAATAAATGTTTACGTTCAAATGCCTCTCCTGTGAAGTAGTGATGTGCGACACATGCCTAGTTTCCTGAAATGAGTCACATTTACACTAAACACTGGGACAAAGCACAGAGCTCAAAGCAGTGGACAAAACTACTTCTTAATTCTGAGATTGAACGTGTCACACTGCAAATCACAACTGTGACTAACATACTGTGACTAAACTACTTTTCCCTTTCCTGGAACTGCCATAATCATGTGTGACAGTGGACATGGAGGGCTGCATTAGCCCACATTCTAACCTGCCAGATGAGTCCAAAGTAAAAGACGTATAGGAAAACCCTCAGAGGCTTTCCATGGTGGGCTACAGACTAACGGTTTATAGATTTACAGTGTATAGTCTCTCTACTCCCCAACCCTACTCCCCCACTTGCTTATGGAGACCATCAACTTCTCTTTTATATGTATTATTTTCAAAATAAACAGCTATTTTTTAACAAGCTATTTGGTACAACAACAGCCAAAAGAAACAAAATATTTGTTTATGTTTTGATGCTGTTGCCAGTTCTTTTTATTTTGTTCCAAAGAATATCTGTGTTGAAGAGAAAATCTCAGATTAAATCACAATGGAATCAGGATGAAGACATTGACATCAAGCTGAAGGAAATATATATTTATTCCTCAACAGAGCACAGATACATAATTTCTATGATCATTAACGATGGAAGGTAATCAACTGCTTTGAAGGACCATATGTTTCCTTGATAAAACAAAATTTGACAACACATTTCAATGAAATAGTTGTGTCATTTCAATTTCAATGATATCAGTGCTGTGTCCTGAAATGTTGCATAATGAGTTTACCTCAACAGTACAGTACAGTAGCTACATAACAGTTTCTCCACATAAGCAACATAGACTACACATAAAGAGACACTTCATATTGAATGATAGCAGTCATTGTACTGTATAAGATGTCAATTAAATGTCCATTGCTAACTGTAACCAAAATAAGAGCAATAGTTATCCCAAACCAAGTGTTAAATATGGCCAACTACAGTAGAGTTTAAAAATACATTAAACTAACATTAGTGATTTAATGGGGAGTCTGTCTGTCGGTTGGCAACGGGGCAGCAGGTGTGATCGTTTTGGGTGAAGGATATTTATGAAACATATGTCCCAGACTTCTACTGACATTTGATGGCTCATTTTAATTATGTCAGAGGACACAGTGTGACAGTGACTCGTTCATCTGACACTCGAGGCGATGCATACAGTAGAGACATGGGAGAGAGGAGAGGAGGACGGTGGCTACTCCTCTCCTTCCTTTGACCCTGCATGTCCCATTGCCCACATCCCTCAAATGCTTGTAATTTCTCATAGGGCAGAGGGTTAACAATTGGACAAATGTCTACTTCCACACTGAAATGTAATTAGCATTTTTTTTTTTACATCAAAATATGTCTGTTTAAGCTAGAGACTTCAGTTTTTTTGCATGGGCTGCATTTCAATCCACAGCATCCGCAGATGTCAGCCTTCCAACTGCGCGGTGGAATGTGGCAGCGCAACAGCAGTGTTTGTCAGACCAGGAGACATCCCGGACATCGTAGCCCAAATGGTTTGGGCTAGAAATGAATTATAAAGAGCTGAGACTCTCTTGAACATGAATGTGTCCTCCGTTTTGCTCTATGACACCCACAAGCTTCACTGGACTCGTCTCAAGGTAACACGGTACTGACTGGTAAAACATTTATGAAAATGAATGATTTTTTGGGATGAGGGTTATACATGTCATCTCTCAGATGCATTTCAGACATCTCAAACAATACTCCATTCCTTGATTTATTTTTTGACTATCTGCATTGCCATGTATGAATGTGTTATTCAATGCGTTTCTATGGGCTAATAGCAGTAAGGCCATTCAGTGCGTTTGGAAACTTTTCAGACCCCTTGATTTTTTTCACATTTTGTTACGTCTTATTCTTAAATGGATACAAAAAATGTTATCCTCATCAATCTACACACAATACCTCATAATGACAAAGCCATTATTTACATAAGTATTCAGACCCTTTGCTATGAGAATCGAAATTGAGCTTAGGTGCATCCTGTTTCTATTGATCATCCTTGAGATGTTTCTACAACTTGATTGGAGTTTACCTGTTGTAAATTCAATTGATTGGACATGATTTGGAAAGGCACACACCTGTCTATATAAGGCCCCACAGTTGACAGTGCATGTCAGAGCAAAAATCAAGCCATGAGGTGGAAGGAATTGTCCATAGCGCGCCGAGACAGGATTGTGTCAAGGCACAGATCTGGGGAAGGGTACCAAAAAATGTCTGTAGCATTGAAGGTCCCCAAGAACACAGTGGCCTCCATCATTCTTAAATGGAAGAAGTTTGGAACCATCAAGACTCTTCCTAGAGCTGGCCGCCTGGCCAAGTTGAGCAATCGGGGGAGAAGGGCCTTGGTCAGGGAGGTGACCAAGAACCCGATGGTCACTCTGACAGAGCTCCAGAGTTCTTCTGTGGAGATGGGAGAACCTTCCAGAAGGACAACCATCTCTGCAGCACTCCACCAATTAGGCCTTTATGGTAGAGTGGCCTGATGGAAGCCACTCCTCAGTAAAAGGCACATGACAGCCCGCTTGGAGTTTGCCAAAAGGCACCTAAGGGACTCAAACCATGAGAAACAAGATTCTCTGGTCTGATGAAACCAAGATTGAACTCTTTGGCCTGAATGCCAAGCGTTACGTCTGGAGGAAACCTGGCACCATCCCTACGGTGAAGCATGGTGGAGGCAGTATCATGCTGTGGGGATGTTTTTCAGCGGCAGGGACTGGGAGACTAGACAGGATTGAGGAAAAGATGAACGGAGCAAAGTACAGAGAGATCCTTGATGAAAACCTGCTCCAGAGCACTCAGGACCTCAGACTGGGGTGAAGGTTCACCTTCCAACAGGACAACGACCCTGAGCACACAACCAAGACAATGCAGGAGTGGCTTTGGGACAAGTCTCTGAATGTCCTTGAGTGGCCCAGCCAGAGCCCGGACTTGAACCCCATTGAACATCTCTGGAGAGACCTGAAAATTGCTGTGCTGCAACGCTCCCCATCCAACCTGACAGAGCATGAGAGGATCTGCAGAGAAGAATGGGAGAAACTCCCCAAATACAGGTGTGCCAAGCTTGTAGTGTCACACCCATGAAGAATTGATGCTGTAATCGCTGCCAAAAGTGCTTCAACAAAGTACTGAGTAAAGGTTCTGGATACTTAAGTAAATGTGATATTTCCGTTTTTTATTGTTAATAAATTACCAAAAAATTCAAAAATCTGTTTTTGCTTTGCAATTATGGGGTATTGTGTGAAGATTCAGGAGGGGATAAAAAAAAATCATTTTTAGAATAAGTCATTAACTTAACAAAATGTGGAAAAGGTCAAGGGCTCTGAATACGTTTCCGAGTGTGCTGTACTATCCTTGTACAGGAAATTAGCCCCAATAATCTTAAATAATCTCATATGTAACTTAATTCGACAATCTCACAGCTAAATATGGCACAGAAACCTGAACATTTATGTTAAACTGCAATGACGATTAAAGACCTGTAAACTGAGGAACAGTCTCTCAAATACAGGTGTGCCAAGCTTGTGGCGTCATACCCAAGAAGACTCAAGTCTGTAATAGCTGCCAAGGGTGCTCCAATAAAGTACTGAGTAAAGGGTCTGAATACTTATGTACAGTTGAAGTCGGAAGTTTACATACACTTAGGTTGAAGTCATTAAAACTCGTTTTTCAACCACTCCACAAATTTCTTGTTAACAAACTATAGTTTTGGCAAGTCGGTTAGGACATCTACTTTGTGCATGACACAAATCATTTTTCCAACAATTGTTTACAGACAGATTATTTCACTTATAATTCACTGTATCACAATTCCAGTGGGTCAGAAGTTTACATACACTAAGTTGACTGTGCCTTTAAACAGCTTAGAAAATTATGTCATGGCTTTAGAAGCTTCTGATAGGCTAAATGACATAATTTGAGTCAATTGGCGGTGTACCTGTGGATGTATTTCAAGGCCTACCTTCAACCTCAGTGCCTCTTTGCTTGACATCATGGGAAAATCAAAAGAAATCAGCCAAGACCTCATAAAGAAAATTGTAGACCTCCACAAGTCTGGTTTATTCTTGGGAGCAATTTTCAAACGCCTGAAGGTACCACGTTCACCTGTACAAACAATAGTACGCAAGTATAAACACCATGGGACCACGCAGCCGTCATACCGCTCAGGAAGGAGACGCGTTCTGTCTCCTGGAGATGAACGTACTTTGGTGCGAAAAATGCAAATCAATCCCAGAACAACAGCAAAGGACCTTGTGAAGATGCTGGAGGAAACAGGTACAAAAGTATCTATATCCACAGTAAAACAAGTCCTATATCGACATAACCTGAAAGGCCGCTCAGCAAGGAAGAAGCCACTGCTGCAAAACCGCCCTAAAAAAGCCAGACTACAGTTTGCAACTGCACATGAAGACAAAGATCGTACTTTTTGGAGAAATGTCCTCTGGTCTGATGAAATAAAAATAGAACTGTTTGGCCATAATGACCATCATTATGGTTGGAGGAAAAAGGGGGTTGCTTGCAAGCCGAAGAACACCATCCCAACCGTGAAGCACGGGGGTGGCAGCATCATGCTGTGGGGGTGCTTTGCTGCAGGAGGGACTGGTGCACTTCACAAAATAGATGGCATCATGAGGAAGGAAAAGTATATGTATTGAAGCAACATTTCAAAACATCAGTCAGGAAGTTAAAGCTTGGTCGCAAATGGACAAATGACCCCAAGCATACTTCCAAAGTTGTGGCAAAATGGCTTAAGGACAACAAAGTCAAGGTATTGGAGTGGCCATCACAAAGCCCTGACCTCAATCCTATAGAAGATGTGTGGGCAGAACTGAAAAAGCGTGTGTGAGCAAGGAGGCCTACAAACCTGACTCAGTTACACCAGCTCTGTCAGGAGGAATGGGCCAACATTTACCCAATTTTATGTAAACTTCTCACCCACTGGGAATGTGATGAAAGAAATAAAAGCTGAATTAAATCATTCTCTCTACTATTATCCCCCCCCCCTCCTCCCCCCAGGCGTTAAAACCCTATTTGTTGTTCATGAACCAAAAACTGTGCTATACCACAATTCCATCTGTTGTTCTTCAGCCATCAGGTTTTTGGTGTCTGTCTTATTAGCAAATCTGTCAATTTCACTGTGTCTAGCAGCTACAGAGTGCAGGTTAGTCCATAATAAAGTAATAGGAGAACACTAAATTATTTAGTTCTATTTTTGCTTGAGTGCATATCTTTAATTGTAAAACTGTTGTGGTTTGTGGTAAAGGGTGTGCATTATGTAGATTTTTTTGTTTGCATAACTCCTCTTTACATTAACATAATGCTCTTAAAAATCTGAGCATTGTATTTTAAATGCACATATTTTGAGTGAACCAGCTCTGAATACATGAATACCAGGTCAGAGTCTGATGACAGGGTTCTCAAGGAGGGGGCGTTAGGTTGGAAGGGGAGGAGAGAATAGGAGTGAAAGGGGGAGGCACACCGGTCAAATCTGACTCCCCAGAGTCCTAACCATTAGCCCACCCCTTCTCTCCCTCCATCCCTTCCTCCCAGCGATAAATAAATGAGAGGAGGCTCATTTTTACTCCACTGCCTTTATGAGCACAAGCCCAACAGGCCGAAAAGCAGAGGTGTCGGAGGTGGCAGATGAAGAGGACAGATCAACCATGGGCTGCAGGTAGCTCAGTGGGTAAGAGCGTTGTGCCAGTAACCGAAAGGTCGCTGGTTCTAATCCCCGAGCCGACTAGGTGAAGAATCTGTCGATGTGCCCTTGAGCAAGGCACTTAACCCTAATTGCTCCTGTAAGTCGCTCTGGATAAGAGCGTCTGCTAAATGACTGAAATGTAAAATGAAATGTAAATCAAAGTGCTGAATGAAGGGGATGTGAAATACAGTACATCCGTCCAAAGGCAAGGATCACTCACTTTCTGGGTATCGATGGCACTGAAACCTTTTGATAAAGTGGTAGATGACAACTACTTGTAAAGGTTTGTTTTTTGGGGCTGTGTATAACAACAATGGAGTGGAATGGAATTGTACCTAATATGCAGTTGAAGTCGGAAGTTTATATACACCTTTGCCAAATACATTTTAACTCAGTTTTTCACAATTCCTTTTCATTTAATCCTAGTAAAAATTCCCTGTCTTAGGTCAGTTAGGATTACCACTTTATTTTAAGAATGTGAAATGTCAGAATAATAGTAGAGAGAATTATTTATTTCAGCTTGTATTTCTTTCATCACATTCCCAGTGGGTCAGAAGTGTACATACACTCAATTAGTATTTGGTAGCATTGCCTTTAAACTATTTAACTTGGGTCAAACTTTGTGGGTAGCCTTCCACAAGCTTTCTCACAATAAGTTGGGTGAATTTTGGTCCATTCCTCCTAACAGAGCTGGTGTAACTGAGTCAGGTTTGTAGGCCTCCTTGCTCGCACACACTTTTTCAGTTCTGCCCACAAGTGAAGTATAGGATTTAGGTCAGGGCTTTGTGATGGCCACTCCAATACCTTGACTTTGTTGTCCTTAAGCCATTTTGCCACAACTTTGGAAGTATGCTTGGGGTCATTGTCCATTTGGAAGACACGTTTGCGACCAAGCTTTAACTTCCTGACTGATGTCTTGAGATGTTGCTTCAATATATCCACATAATCTTCCTTCCTCATGATGCCATCTATTTGTGAAGTGCACCAGTCCCTCCTGCAGCAAAGCACCCCCACAGCATGACGCTGCTACCCCTGTGCTTCATGGTTGGGATGGTGTTCTTCGGCTTGCAAGCCTACCCATTTTTCCTCCAAACATAACGACGGTCATTATGGCCAAACAGTTCTATTTTTGTTTCATAAGACCAGAGGACATTTCTCCAAAAAGTACGATCTTTTTCCCAATGTGTAGTTGCAAACCGTAGTCCGTCTTTTTTATGGCGGTTTTGGAGCAGTGGCTTCTTTCTTGCTGAGCGGCCTTTCAGGTTATGTCGATTTAGGACTCATTTTACTGTGGATATAGATACTTTTATACCTGTTTCCTCCAGCATCTTCACAAGGTCATTTGCTGTTTTTCTGGGATTGATTTGCACTTTTCGCACCAAAGTACCTTCATCTCTAGGAGACAGAACGCGTTTCCTTCCTGAGCGGTATGACGGCTGCGTGGTACCATGGTGTTTATACTTGCGTACTATTGTTTGTACAGATGAACGTGGTACCTTCAGGTGTTTGGAAATTGCTCCCAAGAATGAACCAGACTTGAGGTCGTCTACAATATTTTTTCTGAGGTCTTGGCTGATTTCTTTTGATTTTCTCATGATGTCAAGCAAAGAGGCACTGAGTTTGAAGGTAGGCCTTGAAACACATACACAGGTACACCTCCAATTGACTCAAATAATGTCAATTAGCCTATCAGAAGCTTCTAAAGCCATGACATAATTTTCTGGAATTTTCCAAGCTGTGTAAAGGCACAGTCAACTTAGTGTATGTAAACTTCTGACCCACTGGAATTGTGATACAGTGAATTATAAGTGAAATAATCTCTCTGTAAACAATTGTTGGAAAAATGATTTGTGTCAGGCACAAAGTAGATGTCCTAACCGACTTGCCAAAACTATAGTTTGTTAACAAGACATTTGTGGAGTGGTTAAAAAACGAGTTTTAATGACTCCAACCTAAGTGTATGTAAACTTCCGACTTCAACTGTAGTCAATGCTTATATGGATTTCTTGAATTAGAAATGAACTCAACTAAATTGTTATGTGCTGTCTTCTCTTGAGGTAAATAGAGATGGTGTCTTGATGCATAGCAGGGATAATTCGGCCTAGAATAGTGTGAACCTAAAAAAACAAAAAACTCTAAACTGGCTGAAGATTAGCATCAGAGGCGTTTGAAGACGTTCCTGTACTGCACCACTTCTACCTGCAACCGGTGTACAACATCCAATCGAAGCTATCAACTGTCTTTTATTTCATGCTTTTCTCGCGTGAGTGTGACAGGAGTCCACGGGGAGTGAGGATGGAGAGAGATTTGTTCAAATTCAACATTTCTCATATTGTTGGTATACTGGTTGGCAAATGGATAAGACAGAATGGGGGGTAGAGATGGTGGTGACTCGGATGAGACATTGAAGTTGGGACATTGTCATAGGCAATCCATTTTGAACTATGAAGCTGTCTGAAGAACATAATGAAGAGACGCCAGAAGATTGAGTGCCGGGGAAGGAGGGGTTTGGTCAGATGTGTCGATAATACATTTGGACTTATCTAAATGTGGTAATTTGGGTATGAGGTTGATGTAGGAGGTATATACACTGCTAAATTAATAGCATTAAGAATTCATTGAGATAATGATCTGTAGTTATTCTCAGGATGAGGAAGGTCATACTAGAATTATGGATATTTATAATGTATGTTAATTTAAGTGTGATAAAGTTGAGGGTTTTAACTTTGATTGATAAGGACCAATGTGAATCACTAAGAATTGTCATTCTAAATTTGGGTGAGATAAGTAATTTGGTTGGGGTTATGATTTATAAGATGACTGAGTGATTTAAGTAAATCATTAGTATAAATTAGTAACTAAAGATGTTGAAACTATTTTCAGCATGCCTGGTATTGCTTGTACAATCGCGAGATAACTGTCTTAGATAGATATTATGGTTTAAACAGCGACATTATTTTACTGTGTTAGGATACACTTATATGATTTATTTTTCGAGTAGAAACTTTTGAATCTTACTGGTTGAAACATATAGGTTAATGCAAGGATCGTGCCTGATATCATGAACATGTTGATTATTAGGTTACCGTATTCACATATTAGTCACTATATACATTTGAAGTATTTGGAGGTATTGATATGGGACTATTTATTCCCAAAGAGTGGGATTGATGTGGATTTTTAGGGTGGTACATATCTCTGTTGCTAGGCAAGAACTTAAATGGTTCCTATCATGGGGTTTGGTGTGTGTGACATAGGAATGTTTATGCTATTTTCATCTGATCTGACCTTGGGTTGAATTCCTCAATCCTAACTATTTCAAGGCTGTACTAATTTTTCAGTGACTGAAACCAGATTGTTATCCTTTGTATCTCTCCTCAGGCATATTATGGTAACGGATTTAGGGTTGAACAGAGTTCAGACTAAACCTGGTACCTACTAACAGTCTTGGGTTTTCAAGCATTTGGGTCTGAAATGGCACTCATTAGACAATATGCAATTGATAATCGCATAGCAGTGGATGCTATTACAGCAGCTAAAGGGGGAGTGTATGCAATTATAGGGGGAGATGCATGTTGTATATACTTGCCATCAGGATTAGGAAGGTATTGGGAACTCATCATAACAGATTGGCGTCTAAACGGACAGGATGCAGTTTACAGCCGAACTAACATAACATTTGTTTAACACTTTTTTGGTTACTACATTTTGGTTACTACATGATTCCATATGTGTTATTTAATAGTTTTGATGTCATCGTCATCATTATACAACGTAGAAAATAGTAAAAATAAAGAAAAACCCTTGAATGAGTAGGTGTGTCCAAACTTTTGACTTGTACTGTACTTCCATTCATTTTTTAAACTGGTACCTGGGGACCTTCAGACAAGTCTTGTGAGGCCTGTGGGGGTCCTAGAGCAAAACGTTTTCGTGAGAGTCTCACCTTTCCACAGAGGGGTCATATTGGTGTGTAGCCTAAACCGTTCAGACGCTACAGACAAAATTTGGCAGATAGGCTATATCAACCTCAGATGAGTCCCAAGGCGCTTGAGGGAAATGGAGAACACCATTGTGTTCATGAGAGTCTCATCTTTCCATAGATGGGTCATAATAGTTTTTAGGCTAAACCGTTCGGACGCTACAGACAATCTTGTGAGAAGATTGATCTTCGGTTTGTCTCATGGTCTGACATACACCGCTCTAGCTCTGTCACCTTTCACCGCAGATGCGGAAGTGTGACATCGGCGAATGTAATGGATTGAGGCGCATCCTATACAAAAAACATATATATCTAGCTTAAATTAACAGATTTGTATGGGGATGTTGTATTATGCTAATTAGATTTATGCGGGAGCGCGGACATCGATGGGACTGTAGTGGAGCGGGTTGAGAGCTTCATGTTCCTCGGTGTCCACATCACTAAGGAATGAATACATACCCACACAGTTGTGAAGAGGGCACGACAGCGCCTCCTCCTCCTCAAGAGGCTGAAACGATTTGTCATGGGCTCTCAGATCCTCAAAAAGTTATACAGCTGCACCATTGAGATCATCTTGACTGACTGCATTACCACTTGGTTCAGCAACTGCAAGGCGCTACAGAGGCTGGTGAGTACGTCCTTGTACATCACTGGGGCTGAGCTCCCTGCCATCCAGGACCTCTATACCAGGCGGTGTCAGAGAAAAGCCACATAAAATTTTCAAAGACACCAGCCACCCACGTCTGGAACAAACAGGACCCTGAACAGCTTCTACCCCCAAGCCATACGACTGCTAAACAAGACTGCTAAATAGCTAATCAAATGGCTACCCAGACTACCTGCATTGACCCTTTTGTTAACTCTCTTGCACTGATTCTATGCACACACACTGGACTCTACCCACACATAAAGTGCCTTCAGAAAGTATTTACACTCCTTGACTTTTTCCACATTTTGTTGTGTTACAGCATGAATTTAAAATTGATTACATTGAGCTTTTTTGTCACTGGCAACACACAATACCCCACAGTCAAAGTGCAAATATTTTTTTCAAACTTTTTTACAAATGAATTAAATATGAAAAGCTGAAGTGTATTGAGTCAATAAGTATTCAACCCCTTTGTTATGGCAAGCCTAAATAAGTTCAGGAGTACACATGTGCTTAACAAATCACATAATAATTTGCATGGACTCACTCTGTGTGCAATAATAGTGTTTAACATGATTTTTTTAATGACTACCTCATCTCTGTACCACACACATATAATCATCTGTAAACACAAAGACCAGGGAGGTTTTCCAATGTCTTGCAAATAATGGCCTGTACATAATCAGTCTAAGTAACACAATACAACAATTCCCATCAAAATCTATCAGTTTAAGCTAGAGATACAGTATCTGTTTTTTTTGCATGGGCTGTGTCTCAAAATGCCATATCCGCCTATGTTAGCCTTCAACATCTGCGGTGGAAGGTGGCCGAGCTACAGCGGTGTTTGTCAGAACATGAGACATCCCGAAAATTGGTATTCTCACGAAAACGTCTGTAACGTCCAAACGGTTTGGCCTACTTACTATTATGGAACGGGGAGACTCTCACGAACACGATGGGGTTCTCCATTTTGTTCTACGACCCCCACAAGTGTCACAGGAGTCATATGAAGGTAACTCATACAAATGAAAGGAAGTATACATATACAGTTATCTTTAAGGTCCCTCCGTCGAACAGTGAATTTCAAACACAGATTCAACCTCAAAGACCATGGAAGTTTTCCAATGCCTCGCAAAGAAGGGCAGCTATTGGTAGATGGGTAGAAAAAATAAAAAAAAGCAGACATTGAATATTTTGAGCATGTTGAAGTTATTAATTTGACTTTGGAAGCTGTATCAATACACCCAGTCACTACAAAGATACAGGCATCCTTCCTAACTCAATTGCCGGAGAGGAAGGAAACCACTCAGGGATTTCACCATGAGGGCAATGGTTACTTTAAAACAGTTGCAGAGTTTAAAGGCTGTGTTAGGAGAAAACTGAGGATGGATCAACAACATTGTAGTTACTCCACAATACTAACCTAATTGACAGAGTGAAAAGGAAGCCAGTACAGAATAAAAATACTCCAAAACATGCATCCTGTTTTTCAACAAGGCCCTAAAGTAATACTGCAAAAAATTTAACTTTTTGTCCTGAATGGAAAGTGTTATGGTTAGAGCAAATCAAATACAACACATTACTAAGTACCACTCTCCATATTTTCAAGCAGTTTTTTTTTAACAATCTAAATTCGTGTTTTGGCAGAAATGCCTACTGGAACATGTAAAAGTTAATGTGCCTTAATAACAAACTTGCCATCTGTAAATATGAATACAATTGTTAAATACAGGAGCCTTCCCGCTAGCCATGATTGGCTGAGATAATGGATGGGCCGGACATGCCGAGAGATGAGTTCGAATTGGTCTGCAATGTAACATGCTTCTGTCTATAACATGAGCTGCTAAGTATGTGTAGATCATCCGTTCTACCACAGCTTTTTAAAATAAATATCATGAAGAACTGAAAAAGTGTTGCTACTGCTCTCAACATTGCTGCTCTGAAGTTATCAGGCACTATCGACAAGATCAGTGCGAAAAAGTTGTGATGGACTACTTTCTGGAGGACGATCGTGCCATGCTGACTCTCTCTGACTCTGAAAATGAATCAGACGATGAGGAAATCCCTGATTTAGGTAAAAACATTTTTATTGAACCAGACATTGTAGAGTTTTCTGATGACAGTGATGGGGAAGAAACAGCGATCAACAGTGTTGTTGTTACAGAAGAAGCTGACGTAGTTTTGAAATCAGTGGAATGCCCGGTGGAAGCATAGAGATGATTGCCAAATGCAGAGTGAGTCAAAAGAGAACACAAGGCACTTTGTATAAAACACCTGTCTCCGGATGACATCTTCAAACTACGGGCAGCCATGGCATCCATGACAGAGAGGGAGAAGCGTTCATCCCTGTATAGTGGTAAGAGTCTAACTACATTTTCAGATATTATACGTTTCTAATTTTGTCAGAAAGTCATTTTCATTGCAAGTTAAAGCGTACTGTTAGCTAGCTAGCTAACGTTAGCTGGCTGGCTCGCTGGCTAAAGTTATGTGTATGATCTGTGTAGTAATATTATTAGTACCTCAGAAATCCATTTGCATTGCTAGTTATAGCCTAATGTTAGCTAGCTAGCTAACATTGAACCTAGTTGGTTAACTTTAGCTACCTGCATATTCATGCATGGTAGTATTGCCGCGTTCAAAACAACTGGGAACTCTGAAAAATACGAGGTCAAATCATGACGTCAGTGATCTTCAGGTCGGAAAGTCGGAGTTCTAGAAAGAGGCCCGAGTTCCTGAGTTGGAATTCCGAGTTGGATGACCGTTCGAATCCAGTTTTTTTCCCGAGTTCCCAGTTGTTTTGAACGCAATGAAGTCGGAAGTCGGAGATTTCCAAATTCCCAGTTGTTTTAAACGCGGCATTAGAGTTGGAATTATGATTGATTGTTTAGCTAGCTAGATAGCTAGCTACATGTCTAAGCAAAATACTCTACTGTGCAAGTAACCATTTCACTGTACTGTTAACACCTTCTGTATCCTGTGCATGTGACAAAAAAACATAGATTTTATTTGATATAATGTATGTTTACTAGAGACGGTAATGTGAAGAACAACATGACCTGCACCAACGTCAGATTAGGATATAGGCCAAGGACTAGATAAAGTGTATTTTGCTACTACTTTTTGCTACTACTTTCACCACTTTTAGTATTGAAATCTTTGGTTGTTTACTACACTACCTCATTCATGCTGTTTAGCACATGCCTCACATGTGAATCCTTAAAGAGATGGGTGGGGCTAGGGCTTAAGAGGGTGTGAATGATGCTGAAAGGGTATAGACAAAGAAGAGCTCTCCAGTAGGTGTACCAAAACATTCATGGGCCATTTTCTCAAAAGTGGGGTTAAAGCTTTCAAAGCAGAATTACTTTCCCATTTTCTAGCTCTCTAGTCTCTACTTTTATCCAATGTAAAAAAAATAATAATACATAGGACTGAATCCAGGTGGTGAGTCAGATTTGTAAAAAGGACAAATATGTTATCTAAGGAAAAAATAAATAATCTGTTAGTTTGAACAATCTCGGGTCAGTGTGTGTGTGTACTGTATATGTGTGTCTGGCTGGACATGGCTAGTCAGCGGCAGCAGCTCTCCACTGTGCCTGTTTACCATCTCCCTCCTCTGCCTGACAGCCCTGCTCACTCCCACTGAGCTTCAATTCAAGACTTCCGTTCAAGGTTAAATTGCCCATCTGTCAATATTGTTTCATGTCTGCTTAAGTGAACCCCCTTCTCCCTCCCTTCTAGTCGCTGTTAAACAATCTCCTTGCTCAACAATCACATTTTGCCCTCAGTTTTACAGATGTGCCCCGACTATGGTCAAGCCTGGATGGCCTGCTGCCTCTCTGGCTGGCTGATTGATTGGCAGGTCGTACCATTGACCTCTGACCCCTATGTCATTGCCTATGTCATTAAAGTCCCTAACCTAAAGAGTTCAGTAACTCCATGACACACCCTCATTTAGCTAATAGCATAATGACATGTAGAGGTGTAGCAGGCACCATACTATACCTAATAAGTAGCCCCAAGGTAAATATGGTCTAAATCTGCACTAGAGAGAGTAAAATGAAGGCTCTTGAACCCCAGGTTTAATTACACACATTGGATTTCTAATTAATTCCTATTTTACGAAGTTTTAAAGTGTATGTATTACTTACTTGGGAATCTGGAATCAATAAGATTGGGATTTTTTTTGGGGGGGGGGTCTAGGTCGTCCCAAATGATAGGTAAACAACTTTTTAGAGAAGGTTTAGTCTGAAGAATGTGATTAGTTAGGGAATTACAACAATTACAATTGGACACCTGTTATTATTATTTTTATTTCCTCTGTTTATCTCATGCATGTCTGTCACAATTACATTTATTTTTTAAAAAGTCTAGCATGATGTAATACCTGTCCTGAACGACAATGTGAGAGAACATTCTGAATACATTGTGTATGTAAATGTTAGTGTGTGTGTGTGGGGGAAGGGGGGAAGGGGGCAGAGCTGTCCTGGGTCTGGACCAGTCTACCCTGCAGTAGAACCCCCCACCAGAGCCTGCCAAAACAGAGCAGAAACTGAGCTCCCTACCCTAAAGTGACCTTGGCCTCATCCATCATTCATTAGACAGCCTGACAGAGTGGCAGGCGAAGGAGGGCAAGCCATCCTCTCAATAATTAATCAGCTCCAATCAAGGCGCTTTTTATCACTGTCCCCACAGTGCTTCTGGTCCGTCCCCACCTAACCCTCGCGTGCCACACACTTGTATGTTTTTCACTAAGTGGTGTTTCTCTGTAAGGGTATCAAATTAAAGATGCCAGAAATAGCACTGCGGAACAAGGTGTGTGCGTGTGCGCGACTACACCATATACCACTCACTTTACATGCCTTTGAGTTCTGCACTTGTCACGGTTAACACACCTACAATACATTAATGTGAAATAACATAATTATTGACCTCTGCTAACAAAACAATTAACACCTGGAATGTATAGCTATTAACACTTTAAACAAGATAGCAAACCATATGGATGCAATCCAGTTAATGACACTGCGATTGCAAGTGAGGGAGAGAGGTAGAGCAGAAAGAGGTGGAAGTGAGGGGGAGAAGTAGAGCAGTAAGAGGTGAAATTAAGGGGGAGAGTGAAAGACAGAAAGAGGAGAAGAAGTGGAGGAGAGGCAGGAAGAGGATTGTTGGACAAGGAAATGGGAGGACACCCACACAGCAGGTCTTTGCTGATCGGAAGCTGTCAAATAAGGATTACCAGAATGAGCAAGAAGCCTACAACAGGCAGCAGCTTAAATACTTAGAAGACAGAATTTCAGTTTTAATCCACTGTAAATGAGAAAAAAAGGCAGAAAATACAATCACTGCTAGTAGGCCTAACGGTTTCGTCTTCTGTGGGGAGCGTACATTAAAAAGGGAGAAGGCTACTGTACTAAACAATGGAGAGTGGGAGGGGGACCTGAAATTAGGTATTAAAGTGTAAAAGAAAAAGAGAAAAAGGGTAAATCAGGTAGAATTAATGTGGTTGTGAATGCACAGCCCACATATGTTAAGATTCCACGCTCACAAACAGGTGTGCTCACACTATGGATGTAATGGGTCAGTAGGAGTAATTGGGCCCTATCCTAATAGGATGCACAAGCACACACACACATTCAAATCCACACACTAGCACACAATTTTGATTCACATCTGCGAACTGTAATAAAATGAAAATTGCATAAGAGCTAAATTGTGACATATATAATGTAATTATGAGGGCTTTGTAAGAGTATGCAACAAATTTACTTAAATAATTGCAGCTGGGTCAAGCCGATTAGCAGTCGCCCACGACTTGGCTAAATTCCTCCAGTATGTTCCTCCTCACCAGATGTTGACTGGCCTCCACACCTCCTCCTCCTCCTCCTCCTCCTCCACATTCAGCCACATTTACAACAATCTCAACATTGTTTCTAAGAGCACATTGCTCCTACTGTAGGTGTCTTTACCTGGACAGATGGGCTGTAGAGGAGACAAAGACTGGTTGGACATTTAGCCTAGTCAAAATAACAGAAATATTTATATTGTTAGCATAGCCAAACTGCTATGAAAGAGGACAATTCTATTTCCAACTCAGTTCATAGTTACCTTCCAGGTGTTTAGTTATGAGCCCATGTATTTTGTTGCAAAAGCAGCAGCTAATCTTCTTGTGGTCCACACAAAACATGAAACATGACATAATACAGAACATTAATAGACAAGAACAGCTCAAGGACAGAACGACATACATTTAAAAAAAAGGCATACGTAGCCTACAAATCATGTGACAATCAACCCATGTGACAGCCACCCTCTCTCTGACTTCTCAGGTGGACCAGGGGTGTCCTTGCCCCCCTCCAGTCTGCCTGCTGTACAGAACCTCCCATTCGCTACTGTACACTGCTGGCAGTGGAGTCACCGAGCTGTGCAAAATCGATGAGTCAGGACTCCCCTGAACAGCAGCCAGAGATTAAAGGCCAGAGGCAATGTAGAATTAAAAGCATAAATATTTTTTTATACTCCCAACACCTGCAACACTTTTCCCTTTTGAATTTTAAAGAGAGGAACAAGTGTCGTGGATAATTATGACTATACTTGTTAAAAATCTAAAGTTCTTCCAGAGTTTTTGTAGAATGAAAATATACTTTTATTACACGAAGCAACGAAAGCCGAGATGATCTGCAGAACATCTGTCTTCCCTGATTCGGAGCTCTCCTTTTATACAGACACAAATGCATAGTCATGCTTATACAACCTACACAGTTACTCCATTATATGTACATGATTAACATCCTTTGGTCACTCGCGAGGGCTACGTGTGCTTCTCTAAATGGGGCCTCTGTCACTTATCTCATTATATTGGTGGCGTGACTCGGACACGCTCTCAAAAAATAATATACATACCTACGTTAAAGAACAATCACACTCTGTATTGACTATATTCACTATCCAGGCATGCATTTGGAGTACAATGTATCAATCATGTTCATTCTGTTTTACCCTTCTCATTTCGTAACACATTATAAAACATATCAATCAATACTTAAACATGGTTTAAAGATGTCGTCCGTAACCCATTCTCAACCACATACATTTAAGCCTTTACCAACAGCCATCCTCCCTGGCCACTATGGTTTTTCCTCGTGACTATGTGCATGTGACTATGTGTGTCAGGTCATAAGCACAAACAAGTGATAACACTAGTTCCATTGGTACTCATATCTCCACACAGCCACAACGAGAAGTTGTATCTCCATCACATGTCATTGACTTACCCAGACCAGCTGCGGGGAATTAGAGGGAACCATTCTTATCAGAAGCACAGCATTTGCACTAAAGACATGTATCTGCTCTGTTTTAACCTTTAATTGGTTCTTAATCCATAAGCATATAAGGCATATAGGCATTTAATTCTACAACATGCATAATTCATATAGTTGGTTTTTATGTTATCTGCCCCTAAGTGAGATAGAGTAGTTAACCAAAAATTACCCACACAAGCAACCCCTTTTTTTTCAGTGCAGCCTCTGTTTTCTTTGTGTGGCAATATAATTATAATACAATAGCCTTTTGTTCCTGAATCATAACCCTCTCCCTCCACCATCCGCTTCCAGCCACTGCCTGAGTATTTCATGGGGAGTGGAAATGCTGCCAGAAAAGCCCTTGTCGTCACTTGCAGGGGTAGAAGGTGTGTGGGAGGAGAGGAGAGGGAGAGAGAGCAACAGCGAGACAGACAGAGGGAAATAGAGGGGGACACAGTTCTGCCCTAAAAGTCCCCGCCACAGAAGCTAAACACAAAGGCAAACATTAGCGATGGCCACAAAGCTTCATCGGAAATCTCCTGATGGATGTGCTTTTCATTGGAACAAATGAGGCAATTCAAATGCAGAGCAAAGTGATTAGGAGAAAGCTTTGCAATGTGCTCAACCCACTGGGAGCAGGATGTGACCTCAAACTGAGCATGAAAAATGAGAGGAGGAAAGCATGAAACAATGATTTGCATAAATTCATGCTGTAAAGGTTGGATTTAAATCTGAAAACCAGCTGTAGCTAGACTAATTAAATAAGTACAATGTGGTTGTGACTAGTCTGCTTCAGTTCACTAGCATTGCAAACATAAAAAAATAACAGCTATAAAACCTGTAATGGAAAAATAATGATAGAATGAAAACCATAAAAGGAAAATGAGATGTTCTGTTTCTTAGGTACAGTGATTTCGGAAAGTATTCAGACACCTTCCCCTTTTCAACATTTTGCTACGTTACAGCTTTATTCTAAAATTGATTAAATTATTGTTTTTCCTCATCAATCTAAACACAACACTCCATAATGACGAAGCGAAAACAGGTTTTTATAAATTTTTGCAAATTTATAAAATAAAACAGTAATACCTTCTTTACATAAGTATTCAGAACATTGGCTATGAAAATCGAAATTGAGCTCAGGAGCATACTGTTTCCATTGATCATCCTTGAGATGTTTCTACAACTTGATTGGAGTCCACCTGTAGTCAATTCAATTGATTGGACATGATTTGGAAAGGCACACACCTGTATATCTATATGCCGTACCAGTCAAAAGTTTGGACACACCTAATCATTCAAGGGTTTTTCTTTATCTATTTTTTACATTATAGAATAATAGTGAAGACATTAAAACTATGAAATAACATATATGGAATCATGTAGTAACCAAAAAAGTGTTAAACAAATCTGTCACGATCGTTGAACGGAGTAGACCAAGGCGCAGCGTGATGAGCGAACATACTTTATTATCTTTAGTGATAATACGAACAAAACAATAAACGATGACGTGACGTCCTAGGTTAAACAACCAACACTGAAACAAACCAAAAGGAACAAGATCCCACAACTATTGTGGGAAAACAGCCTGTTTAAATGTGGTTCCCAATCAGAGACAACCAGCCACAGCTGACACTCATTGCCTCTGATTGAGAACCACACTGGCCAACATAGAAATAGAACACATAGAATATACAACACAGAACAAGAACACATAGAATCTACACACCCTGGCTCAACATATAGAGTCCCCAGAGCCAGGGTGTGACAAAATCAAAATATATTTGAGATTATTCAAATAGCCAGGT
Source organism: Coregonus clupeaformis (assembly GCF_020615455.1). Taxonomy (NCBI): domain Eukaryota; kingdom Metazoa; phylum Chordata; class Actinopteri; order Salmoniformes; family Salmonidae; genus Coregonus; species Coregonus clupeaformis. The sequence continues at coordinate 11,787,491 of NC_059202.1, read as the reverse complement.
TATCTGATGCAGCACTCCATCACTCTCCTTCTTGGTAAAATAGCCCTTACACAGCCTGGAGGTGAGTTGGGTCATTGTCCTGTTGAAAAACAAATGATAGTCCCACTAAGCCCAAACCAGATGGGATGGCGTATCACTGCAGAATGCTGTGGTAGCCATGCTGGTTATGTGTGCCTTGAATTCTAAATAAATCACAGACAGTGTCACCAGCAAAGCACCCCCACACCAGAATGCCTCCTCCTCCATGCTTTACGGTGGGAACTACACATGCGGAGATCATCCGTTCACCCACACCTTGTCTCACAAAGACACAGCGGTTTGAACCAAAAATCTCCAATTTGGACTCCAGACCAAAGGCCAAATTTCCATCGGTCTAATGTCCATTGATCGTGTTTCTTGGCCCAAGCAGGTCTCTTCTTATTATTGGTGTCCTTTAGTAGCGGTTTCTTTGTAGCAATTCGACCATGAAGACCTGATTCACACATTCAGTTGCTGTTGAGATGAGTCTGTTACTTGAACTCTGTGAAGCATTTACAGTGGGGAGAACAAGTATTTGATACACTGCCGATTTTGCAGGTTTTCCTACTTACAAAGCATGTAGAGGTCTGTAATTTTTATCATAGGTACACTTCAACTGTGAGAGAAGGAATCTAAAACAAAAATCCAGAAAATCACATTGTATGAGTTTTCAGTAATTAATTTGCATTTTATTGCATGACATAAGTATTTGATCACCTACCAACCAGTAAGAATTCCGGCTCTCACAGACCTGTTAGTTTTTCTTTAAGAAGCATTCCTGTTCTCCACTCATTACCTGTATTAATTGCACCTGTTTGAACTCGTTACCTGTATAAAAAGACACCTGTCCACACACTCAATCAAAAAGACTCCAACCTCTCCACAATGGCAAAGACCAGAGAGCTGTGTAAGGACATCAGGGATAAAATTGTAGACCTGCACAAGGCTGGGATGGGCTACAGGACAATAGGCAAGCAGCTTGGTGAGAAGGCAACAACTGTTGGCGCAATTATTAGAAAATGGAAGAAGTTCAAGATGACGGTCAATCACCCTCGGTCTGGGGCTCCATGCAAGATCTCACCTCGTGGGGCATCAATGATCATGAGGAAGGTGAGGGATCAGCCCAGAACTACACGGCAGGACCTGGTCAATGACCTGAAGAGAGCTGGGACCACAGTCTCAAAGATAACAATTAGTAACACACTACGCCGTCATGGATTAAAATCCTGCAGCGCACGCAAGGTCCCCCTGCTCAAGCAAGCACATGTCCAGGCCCGTCTGAAGTTTGCCAATGTCCATCTGGATGATCCAGAGGAGGAAAGGGAGACGATCATGTGGTCTGATGAGACAAAAATAGAGCTTTTTGGTCTAAACTCCACTCGCCGTGTTTGGAGGAAGAAGAAGGATGAGTACAACCCCAAGAACACCATCCCAACCGTGAAGCATGGAGGTGGAAACATCATTCTTTGGGGATGCTTTTCTGCAAAGGGGACAGGGCCACTGCACCGTATTGAGGGGAGGATGGATGTTGCCATGTATCGCGAGATCTTGGCCAACAACCTCCTTCCCTCAGTAAGAGCATTGAAGATGGGTCGTGGCTGGGTCTTCCAGCATGACAACGACCCGAAACACACAGCCAGGGCAACTAAGGAGTGTCTCCGTAAGAAGCATCTCAAGGTCCTGGAGTGGCCTAGCCAGTCTCCTGACCTGAACCCAATAGAAAATCTTTGGAGGGAGCTGAAAGTCCGTATTGCCCAGTGACAGCCCCGAAACCTGAAGGTCCGTATGGAGGAGTGGGCCAAAATCCCTGCTGCAGTGTGTGCAAACCTGGTCAAGACCTACAGGAAACATATGATCTCTGTAATTGCAAACAAAGGTTTCTGTACCAAATATTAAGTTCTGCTTTTCTGATGTATCAAATTCTTATGTCATGCGATAAAATTCAAATTAATTACTTAAAATTCATACAATGTGATTTTCTGGATTTTTGTTTTAGATTCCGTCTCTCACAGTTGAAGTCTAGCTATGATAAAAATTACAGACCTCTACATGCTTTGTAAGTAGGAAAACCTGCAAAATTGGCAGTGTATCAAATACTTGTTCTCCCCACTGTATATGGGCTGCAATTTCTGAAGCTGCTAACTCTAATGAACTTATCTTCTGCAGCAGAGGTAACTCCGGGTGTTCCATTCCTGTGGCGGTCCTCATGAGAGACAGTTTGATAACAACGCTTCATGGTTTTTGCGACTGAACTTGAAGAAACTTTTAAAGTTCTTGAAATGTTCCGTATTGACTGACTTTCATGTCTTAAAGTTATGATGGACTGTCGTTTCTCTTTGCTTATTTGAGCTGTTCTTGCCATAATATGGACTTGGTCTTTTACCAAATAGGGCTATCTTCTGTATACCCCCCTACCTTGTCACAACACAACTGATTGCCTCAAACGCATTAAGAAGAAAAGAAATTCCACAAATTAACTTTTAAGAAGGCACACCTGTTAATTGAAATGCATTCCAGGTGACTACCTCATGAAGCTGGTTGAGAGGATGCCAAGAGTGTGCAAAGCTGTCATCAAGGCCAACACTGGCTATTTGAAGAATCTCAAATATAAAATGTATTTTGATTTGTTTAACAAATTTTTGGTTACTACATGATTCCATATGTGTTATTTCGGAGTTTTGATGTCTTCACTATTATTCTACAATGTAAAAAAATAGAAAAACCCTTGAATGAGTATGTGTCCAAATGTTTGACTGGTAGTGTATATATATTTTTGATACTTCAAGGGGTCTTAAAATTCTAAATCAAATCGCTAAATTATCCTTGGTATGACCTTCTTAAAACAATTCCATATAGCGTAGTAGAACACCTCCCCCCTCCCGGTTTAGACAGGGCTTTGACTGTTATTGGTTAAGGATACTATAGTTATCACGTTTCACATTGGAATATATATATATATATATATATATATATATATATATATATATATATATATATATATATATATATATATATATAAACTCAGCAAAAAAAGAAACGTCCCTTTTTCAGGACCCTGTCTTTCAAAGATAATTCGTAAAAATCCAAATAACTTCACAGATCTTCATTGTAAAGGGTTTAAACACTGTTTCCCATGCTTGTTCAATAAACCATAAACAATTAATGAACATGCACCTGTGGAACGGTCGTTAAGATACTAACAGCTTATAGACGGTAGGCAATTAAGGTCACAGTTATGAAAACTTAGGACACTAAAGAGGCCTTTCTACACCAAAAGAAAGATGCCCAGGGTCCCTGCTCATCTGCGTGAACGTGCCTTAGGCATGCTGCAAGGAGGCATGAGGACTGCAGATGTGGCCAGGGCAATAAATTGCAATGTCTGTACTGTGAGACGCCTAAGACAGCGGTACAGGGAGACAAGACGGACAGCTGATCATCCTCGCAGTGGCAGACCACATGTAACAACACCTGCACAGGATCGGTACATCCGAACATCACACCTGCGGGACAGGTACAGGATGGCAACAACAACTGCCCGAGTTACACCAGGAACGCACAATCCCTCCATCAGTGCTCATACTGTCCGCAATAGGCTGAGAGAGGCTGGACTGAGGGCTTGTAGGCCTGTTGTAAGGCAGGTCCTCTCCAAACATCACCGGCAACAACAACGCCTATGGGCACAAAAACACAGTCGCTGGAACAGACAGCACTGGCAAAAAGTGCTCTTCACTGACGAGTCGCGGTTTTGTCTCACCAGGGGTGATGGTCTGATTTGCGTTTATCGTCGGAGGAATGAGCGTTACACCGAGGCCTGCACTCTGGAACGGGATCGATTTGGAGGTAGAGAGTCTGTCATGGTCTGGGGCGGTGTGTCACAGCATCATCGGACTGAGCTTATTGATTTTGACCCCCCTACTTTGTTCAGGGACACATTATTCAATTTCTGTTAGTCACATGTCTGTGGAACTAGTTCAGTTTATGTCTCAGTTGTTGAATCTTTTTATGTTCTTACAAATATTTACACATGTTAAGTTTGCTGAAAATAAACGCAGTTAACAGTGAGAGGCCTTTTTTTTTTTGCTGAGTTTAAATACAGTGGGGGAAAAAAGTATTTAGTAAGCCACCAATTGTGCAAGTTCTCCCACTTAAAAAGATGAGAGAGGCCTGTAATTTTCATCATAGGTACACGTCAACTATGACAGACAAAATGAGATTTTTTTTTCCAGAAAATCAAATTGTAGGATTTTTAATGAATTTATTTGCAAATTATGGTGGAAAAAAAGTATTAGGTCAATAACAAACGTTTCTCAATACTTTGTTATATACCCTTTGTTGGCAATGACACAGGTCAAACGTTTTCTGTAAGTCTTCACAAGGTTTTCACACACTGCAGCTGGTATTTTGGCCCATTCCTCCATGCAGATCTCCTCTAGAGCAATGATGTTTTGGGGCTGTCGCTGGGCAACACGGACTTTCAACTCCCTCCAAAGATTTTCTATGGGGTTGAGATCTGGAGACTGGCTAGGCCACTCCAGGACCTTGAAATGCTTCTTACGAAGCCACTCCTTCATTGCCCGGGCGGTGTGTTTGGGATCATTGTCATGCTGAAAGACCCAGCCACGTTTCATCTTCAATGCCCTTGCTGATTGAAGGAGGTTTTAACTCAAAATCTCACGATACATGGCCCCATTCATTCTTTCCTTTACACAGATCAGTCGTCCTGGTCCCTTTGCAGAAAAACAGCCCCAAAGCATGATGTTTCCACCCCCATGCTTCACAGTAGGTATGGTGTTCTTTGGATGCAACTCAGCATTCTTTGTCCTCCAAACACGACTAGTTGAGTTTTGACCAAAAAGTTCTATTTTGGTTTCATCTGACCATATGACATTCTCCCAATCCTCTTCTGGATCATCCAAATGCACTCTAGCAAACTTCAGACGGGCCTGGACATGTACTGGCTTAAGCAGGGTCACACGTCTGGCACTGCAGTATTTGAGTCCCTGGCGGCGTAGTGTGTTACTGATGGTAGGCTTTGTTACTTTGGTCCCAGCTCTCTGCAGGTCATTTTCTAGGTCCCCTCGTGTAGTTCTGGGATTTTTGCTCACCGTTCTTGTGATCATTTTGACCCCACAGGGGTGAGATCTTGCGTGGAGCCCCAGATCGAGGGAGATTATCAGTGGTCTTGTATGTCTTCCATTTCCTAATAATTGCTCCCAAAGTTGATTTCTTCAAACCAAGCTGCTTACCTATTGCAGATTCAGTCTTCCCAGCCTGGTGCAGGTCTACAATTTAGTTTCTGGTGTCCTTTAATAGCTCTTTGGTCTTGGCCATAGTGGAGTTTGGAGTGTGACTGTTTGAGGTTGTGGACAGGTGTCTTTTATACTGATAACAAGTTCAAACAGGTGCCATTAATACAGGTAACGAGTGGAGGACAGAGGAGCCTCTTAAAGAAGAAGTTACATGTCTGTGAGAGCCAGAAATCTTGCTTGTTTGTAGGTGACCAAATACTTATTTTCCACCATAATTTGCAAATAAATTCATTAAAAATCCTACAATGTGATTTTCTGGAGAAAAAAACTCTCAATTTGTCTGTCATAGTTGACGTGTACCTATGATGAAAATTACAGGCCTCTCTCATCTTTTTAAGTGGGAGAACTTGCACAATTGGTGGCTGACTAAATACTTTTTTTCCCCACTGTATACTGTATATATACAGTTGAAGTCAGAAGTTTACATACACCTTAGCCAAATACATTTAAACTAAGTCTTAGGTCAGTTAGGATCACCACTTTATTTTAAGAATGTGAAATGACACTCAGCTTTTCTTTCTTTCATCACATTCCCAGTGGGTCAGAAGTTTACATACACTCAATTAGTATTTGGTAGCATTGGCTTTAAATTGTTTAAATTGGGTCAAACGTTTCGGGTAGCCTTCCACAAGCTTCCCACAGTTGGGTGAATTCTGTCCAATTCCTCCTGACAGAGCTGATGTAACTGAGTCACGTTTGTAGGCCTCCTTGCTCACACATGCTTTTTCAGCTCTGCCCACATATATTCTATAGGCTTGAGGTCAGGGCTTTGTGATGGCCACTCCAATACCTTGACTTTGTTGTCCTTAAGCCATTTTGCCACAACTTTGGAAGTATGCTTGGGGTCATTGTCCATTTGGAAGACCCATTTGCGACCAAGCTTTAACTTCCTGACTGATGTCTTGAGATGTTGCTTCAATATATCCACATAATTGTCCTTCCTCATGATGCCATCTATTTTGTGAAGTGCACCAGTCCCTCCTGCAGCAAAGCACCCCCACAGCATGATGCTGCCCCCCCTGTGCTTTCACGGTTGGGATGATGTTCTTCGGCTTGCAAGCAACCCCCTTTTTCCTCCAAACATAATGATGGTCATTATGGCCAAACAGTTCTATTTTTGTTTCATCAGACCAGAGGACATTTCTCCAAAAAGTACGATCTTTGTCCCCATGTGCAGTTGAAAACCGTAGTCTGGCTTTTTTATGGCGGTTTTGGAGCAGTGGCTTCTTCCTTGCTGAGCTGCCTTTAAGGTTATGTCGATATCGGACTCATTTTACTGTGGATATAGATAATTTTGTACCTGTTTCCTCCAGCATCTTCACAAGGTCCTTTGCTGTTGTTCTGGGATTGATTTGCACTTTTCGCACCAAAGTACGTTAATCTCTAGGAGAAAGAACGCATCTCCTTCCTGAGCGGTATGACGGCTGCGTGGTCCCATGGTGTTTATACTTGCGTATTATTGTTTGTACAGATGAACGTGGTACCTTCAGGCATTTGGAAATTGCTCCCAAGTATAAACCAGACTTGGGGAGGTCTACAATATATTTTCTGAGGTCTTGGCTGATTTATTTTGATTTTCCCATGATGTCAAGAAAAGAGGCACTGAGTTTGAAGGTAGGCCTTGAGATACATCCACAGGTACACCTCCAATTGTCTCAAATGATGTCAATTAGCCTATCAGAAGCTTCTAAAGCCATGACATCATTTTCTGGAATTTTCCAAGCTGTTTAAAGGCACAGTCAACTTAGTGTATGTAAACTTCTGACCCACTGGAATTGTGATACAGTGAATTATAAGTGAAATCATTTGTCTGTAATCAATTGTTGGAAAAATTACTTGTTTCATGCACAAAATAGATTTCCTAACCGACTTGCCAAAACTATAGTTTGTTAACAAGACATTTGTGGAGTGGTTGAAAAACAAGTTTGAATGACTCCAACCTAAGTGTAAGTAAACTTTCGACTTCAACTGTATATATATATATATATAAGGTTCCAGAGTTGACAGTGCATGTCAGAGCAAAAACCAAGCCATGAGGTCAAAGTAATTGTCCGTAGAGCTCCGTGACAGGATTATGTCGAGGCACAGATCTGGGAAAGCGTACCCAAAAATGTCTGCAGCATTGAAGGTGCCCAAGAACATAGTGGCCTCCATCATTCTTAAATGGACGATGTTTGGAACCACCAAGACTCTTCATAGAGCTGTCCAAAAATAAACTGGCCAAACTGAGCAATTGGGGGAGAAGGGCCTTGGTCAGGGAGGTGACCAAAAACCCGATGGTCACTCGGACAGAGCTCCAAAGTTCCTATGTGGAGATTGGAGAACCTTCCAGAAGAACAATCATCTCTGCAGCACTCCACCAATCAGGCCTTTATGGTAGAGTCGCCAGACGGAAGCCACTCCTCAGTAAAATGTACATGACAGCCCGCTTTGAGTGAGCCAAAAGGCACCTAAAGGACTCTAAGACAATGAGAAACAAGATGATCTGGTCTGATGAAACCAAGATTGAACTCTTTGGCCTGAATGCCAAGCTTCATGTCTGGAGAAAACTTAGCACCATTCCTATGGTGAAGCATGGTGGTTACAGCATCATGCTGTGAAGATGTTTTTCAGCGGCAGGGACTGGGAGACTAGTCAGGATCGAGGGATAGATGAACGGAGCAAAGTACAGAGAGATCCTTGATGTAAACCTGCCTTGGGACCTCAGACTGGGGTGAAGGTTCACCTTCCAACAGGACAACGACCTAAGCACACAGCCAAGACAATGCAGGAGTGGCTTCGGGACACGTCTCTGAATGTCCTTGAGTGGCCCAGCCAGAGCAGGGACTAGAACCAGATCTGCAGAGAAGAATGGGAGAAACTACCCAAAAACAGGGTGCCAAGCTTGTAGCGTCATACCCAAGAAGACTTGAAGCTGTAATCGCTGCCAAAGGTGCTTCAAGAAAATACTGAGGAAAGGGTCTGAATAATTATGTAAATGTAATATTTCAATTTTAATTTTTTCTACATTTGCAAACATTTCTAACAACCTGTTTTAGCTTAGTCATTATGGGATATTGTGTGTAGATTGATGAGGGGTTAACAATTTAATCCATTTTAGAATAAGGCTGTAACGTAACAAATTGTAGAAAAAGTCAAGGGGTCTGAATACTTTCTAAATGCACTGTATGTGTATAACTTTAGGCCTGCAGGGTTTTCTTATACTAGCGTAGGATCTCTCAAGATGAAAAACAGGATAAATGGTCCATTTTTCAGTAGGCTCTTTTGAAAGAGATCAATAAATACAAGAAAGACCAGGAGAAAGTGGTCTCTTGGCTGCTAGTCTTCAAGCACACTGGGCCCTGAGCACTGATGTGCTCACATCCTTTATAAACCAGCTCTTATTAGGAGTAAGTGGGGCCTACATTTCAATAAAGCACTGTTGATCAATAAATGTCAGCGACGCTGGCTGCATCTTATGCTGAAATATATCTTCCACTGCCATTGGGAATAAGTCTCCGTTCAGCGAAGCGCACACTTGAAGTTTTTACCCCACTCTCCAATGTCAGAAACATATGAAAGACAAATACATTACTGTCTGTTTTGTTAGCATGCAGAATTTTTTTTACACAATGTAGGTATAAGTCTGAGAGGAAATTTTTATAATATTTTCCCCTATCTAGACAAATCTTGACAGAGGATAGATACCCAGGGTTCTCTTTTATTTTGATTTGGATTGCCCGGAATTTGAATGTGTTATTGAAGTGTTTTACTCAATTATTTTGATCAATGGTGAGCTCACCCGTGATGTGATGAATTGTAAATAGTAATTGCTATTAGCTAATTCATATTATGGTTTCTGTCAGCCGAGACTTAGCTAAGTATGACCACTTGTGTTATGTAGATTTTTCCTCAGTTATCGCTACGACTAATGTAGCCTATATTTTCCGGTTTGGATGATTGTGTTATGCTGTCGCTACTTCTGTGAATGTCTGAACATTGCATCCAAAAATAAACTGGTCACATTCAGGACATAACGTTGTAAGGACTGTGTTTGTGCAAAATGTTTCTGTGAAAAAAACGCTGACTGTTGCGTCACTCAAAACTGGACGATCTAAATAAGCGTTCTAATCACACCGGTTGGAGCGTGTGCTGCAGGGACCACTGTAGAATTATCACACCTGTGTGTTGGTACGTGTCAAACCAGTCTCAACGTCAACAGTGACGAGTCGACTCCAGGATGCTGACCTTCTAGGCAGAGTTGCAAAGAAAAAGAAATATCTTAATTACTTTTTATTGGCCAGTCTGAGATATGGCTTTTTCTTTGCAACTCTGCCTAGAAGGTCAGCATCCCGGAGTCGCCTCTTCACTGTTGACGTTGAGACTGTTTTTTTGCGGGTACTATTTAATTAAGCTGCCAGTTGAGGACCTGTGAGGCGCCTGTTTATCAAACTAGACACTCTAATGTATTTGTCCTCTTGCTCAGTTGTGCACCGGGGCCTCCCACTCCTCTTTCTATTCTGGTTAGAGACAGTTTACGCTACTCTGTGAAGGGAGTAGTACACAGCGTTGTACGAGATCTTCAGTTTCTTGGCAATTTCTCGCATGGAATAGCCTTCATTTCTCAGAACAAGAATAGACTGACAAGTTTCAGAAGAAAGTTATTTGTTTCTGGCCATTTTGAGCCTGTGATCGAACCCCCAATTGCTGATGCTCCAGATACTCAACTAGTCTCAAGAAGCCCAGTTTTATTGTTTCTTTAAATCAGCATAACAGTTTTCAGCTGTGGTAACATAATTGCAAAAGGGTTTTCTAATGATCAATTAGGCTTTTTAAATGATAAACTTGGATTAGCAAACACAATGTGCCATGGGAACACAGGACTGATGGTTGCTGATAATGGCCCTCTGTACGCCTATGTAGATATTCCATAAAGAAATCAGCCGTTTCCAGCTACAATAGCCATTTACAATATTAACAACATCTACACTGTATTTCTGATAAATTTGATGTTATTTTAATGGACAAAAAATAGCTTTTCTTTCGAAAACAAATACTTTTCTAAGTGACCCCAAACTTTTGAACGGTAGTGTAGATAATAATTTATCAAGCCTACAAGCAGTACAAGATAATATTATTATAAGGTTTTAAATACCTCAATGGACTGTAAAGGAAATCGCACTACAAACTATCACACTTATGCACTTAAGGAAATCACAAATATAATGGATTTATTGGAACTAGTGGATATATGGATGCTTAAATATCCTGACCTATTGAGATATACACAGCGGAGGCTCAATCAAGCTAGTCATCTTGAATACTTTCTTATGTCATTCTCGCTGGCCGCAAAATTTTTAAAAGTGTTGATAGGGGACAGAATTCAGTCGGACCGTCAAATAATTGGCATATCCTCTACATAATTGGAATATACTGTACAGAATTGCAACGTGTGCTAAATTTTATCAAAGCCTATTGGATGACAACTGGTTTTTAACCAGGACAGCAGAATTTATAACTGACTTTTTCAGACATAATATAGGTACAGCAGATGGGGCGGCAGGTAGCTTAGTGGTTAAGAGCGTTGTGCCAGTAACCGAAAGGTTGCTGGTTCTAATCCCCGAGCCGACTAGGTGAAAAATCTGTCGATGTGCCCTTGAGCAAGGCACTTAACCCTAATTGCTCCTGTAAGTCGCTCTGGATAAGAGCGTCTGCTAAATGACCAATTTATTTATTATCCCCTTATTGTATGGGACACTTTTAAATGTGCCTTTAGAGGCCATGCAATTCAATACTCATCTTCAAAACAAAAGCAATTTAAGTCAAAATAATGAATACTAACAGAGGAAATAGAGGGACTAACAGTACAGATAGATAGCAATAAAAACTGTACCATAGAGGCACAGAATACGTTAGAGGAAAAACAAAAAGAAAAGGAGGAACTTATTCAAGACAGATCAAGTGTAATATATTCTTAAAAAATAAAGTGAATGGAATATGGGAAAAATATATATAATCTTCAACATAGAAATGCTACGAAAAATAATTTACTGAACTCATGATTCACCAAACAATATTTTGAAAAAGGAAGCTAAGTACTTTAAGCATAAGTTTTTTTTCAGTCTCCTCCATCTCCACTAAGTATATTTTTTTCTATTAATAATGTAAAATTAACAGTTTTACAGAAAGACTCATGTGAAGGCCAAATTACAGAGGAGGAACTTCTTGATGCGATTAGAGCCTTTATGTCCGGGAAAACTGCAGGGCTAGATTGCATACCACTTGAGGTATACCAAACCTTTTTTGATGTTCTCAGAGGACCGTTATTTGCATGTTTTAACCACTCCTATAAAAATTGTAAATGATCAGATACTCAACAAGAAGGTCTGATTTCATTATTACTGAAACAGGACCCAAGTGGTAAATATAAAGATCTAGTCCATTAAAATAAATGGAGGCCCCTTATACTTCAGTGTTGTGATGCTAAAACAAATCTAGCTAAATACATAGCGCATAGAATACTAAAGTTATGGTTGGATATTATTCATCCTAGCCAGACATGTTTTTTACATGGACGATACATTGGCGATAATATAAGATAAGTAATGGAAACAGTAGAACACTATGAAAAATCTGGGAAACCAGGCTTGGTATTCATAGCTGACTTTGAAAATACTTTTGATAATGTACGACTGGAGTTTATTTATATATGCCTGGAATATTTCAATTTTGGAGAATCTCTTATACAATGGGTTAACGTTATGTATAGTAACCCTAGGTGTAAAATGCTAAATAATGGCTAGCTACTTCTCAGAAAGTATTAAACTGTCAAGAGGAGTAAAACAAGGTTGTCCACTATCGGCATATCTATTTATTAGGGCCATCAAAATGTTAGCTATTAAAATCAGATCCAACAATAATATCAAGGGGCTAGAAATCCAGAGCTTAAAAACAAAGGTGTCATTTTACGCTGATGATAAATCCACAATCATAGCACTTGATGGTTTTTGCGACTGCACTTGAAGAAACTTTCAAAGTTCTTCACATTTTCTGGATTAACTGACCTTCATGTCTTAATGTAATGATGGACTGTCATTTCTCTTTGATTATTTGAGCTGTTCTTGCAATAATATGGACTTGGTCTTTTACCAAATAGGGCTATCTTCTGTATACCCCCCCCCCACTACCCCCAGCCCACACACACACACACACCCACACACTCCTTGTCACAACACAACTGATTGGCTCAAACGCATTGAGAAGGAAAGAAATTCCACAAATTTACTTTTAACAAGGCACACCTGTTAATTGAAATGCATTCCAGGTGACTACCTCATGAATCTGGTTGAGAGAATGCCAATAGTGTGCAAAGCTGTCATCAAGGCAAAGGGTGGCTACTTTGAAGAATCTCAAATATATTTTGATTTGTTTAACACTTCTTTGGTTACTACATGATTACATATGTGTTATTTCATAATGTTGATGTCTTCACTATTATTCTACAATGTAAAGAATATTAAAAATAAAGAAAACCCCTGGAATGAGTAGGTGTGTCCAATCGTTTGACTGGTACTTTATATGGGGGATGGGAACTGATGCGGACAATTACATTGATGGAAGCCACAATAGATCTGCAGTCTCAAAGCTGATCTACCCCCTAGAGTAAACAATTAAAAAGGATGATAGGTCCTCCAGTAGTTCAGTTTTCCTCAATTTTTGCTCAGCTGCCCACAGCCCTGTTCTGTAAGCTCGCAATGAGTCACTCAGCCAAGGAGCAGGAGGGGACGGCCGAGCGGCCGGGAGGAATGGGGATTGTGCGAGTTATAGGATGCGGAAAGGGAGGAGAGTAGGATCAAAGAGTCAGAATCAGGACACAGAAGAGAGAAGGATTTAGCAGAAGGGACAGATGATAGGATAGAAGAGGAGAGAGTTGTGAGAGAGAGCGAAGATTGCAACTGCGCATGACCATCTGGGTAGCGGCTGAGTGGATAGGGTTGGAGGAGAGGGAGACATAAATGGAAAAAAAGTACTGATCAGAGACCTGGAGGAGGGTTTGCAGAGAGATTAGTAGGCAAACAACTAGTAAATATGAGTTCAAGCATATTGCCTGCCTTTAGTGGCAGGGGACTGGGAAAGGGTGAGGTCAAAAGAGGACGGGAAAGAAAGAGGTGTAAAGAAATGATTTGAAGGCAGATGTTGGGAGGTTGAAGTCACCCATTACGATGAGCGGTGAGCCATCGTCAGGAACTTAGCTCATCAAGGTGTCAAGCTCATTGAGAAACTCTCTAAGGGCACTTGGTGGGTATTAGATGACAACAATGTTTAGCTTGAGTGGCAAGTGACAGTGACAGCATGGAATTCAAATGAGGAGATGGACAGGTGAGTTAGGAGAAATTAGTAGCCCTCTTCCACGACCGCGACAACCAGATGCTCTTGGACTTTGAGAGAACACGTAGTCAGATGAAGAGAGAGCAGCTGGAGTAGCAGTGTTTTCTGGGATGATTCATTTCTTCGTCAGGGACAAAAGGTCTAGGGACTGAAGGGCCGCATAGGCTGAGATGAACTCGGCATTCTTGACTACTAATTCCACATGGGTTGAGTGTGCAAGGTGCACTAAATTAGAACGCTTGCAGCCAATGGTTGGGGAGAGTCTGTAAAGACTACAGGGAGAGGCGCGAACAGATATGGAAAATACACACAGTTGACAAAGCTACAAAAGAGTCAAATTAGATAATCTGAAAATAACTAGGTAAGAGGTGTAACCACTCCCCCTCCAATACAGCGACTAATTACCAAAATAACAACAGCCACAAATTGCCCTGCCCATATTGCCCTGCCCCTTAATCCTGGTTGATGTGTCAACAATCAGCTGTAAATTATGAGCAGTCAGCAGTTCACACACCAAGTAGGCCTCTGGGAAGACAGGCAGCACTTAAAGTAGGTGGCCCAACCTAGCAAAAAGACAGTACTAGACCACAACAGATTAAGACAAAAATTATACTTAGCACTCCTGGAGATATCAGGAGTTCTCTAGCTATAGACTGAAGGAGACAACAGCTGTAGCTAATAATGCTGCAGACCTTGGCAGCGCCAGATGAAACTCCATGTCATTTGACCTGGTCCTCCGGACGAGGTGAACCCTGAATACCGTGGCTGGAATAAGAGCCACTGAGGACAGCATTATAATAAAGTGCTGAGACAGAGGAAGGAGAGGGAAGGTTAATTCCTATTCAACCAAAGCAGAAGACAACACATTTTACTAGAGTGTACTCTGCATGCAGAAGAGACAAATTGGATTCGAGCTCACATCTTTCAATAAGTCACTTGCCTGGTCCTTTCAGGGGCACATAAATTGGCTGTGAACGTTGGGAGTGAGAGGACTGAGAGGCCCTTTATCAGCCTGCCGAGGAGAAGAACAAGCACTCTGAGCAAAATAAATAAGTAGATACCAATAGATCTCTCCAGGGGAAATCTATATTTCAATCACACTCAAAGCTCCAGCATGTCTCAAAACTATGTGAAGCTATGTTCGATTTAGATTAAAATGAAAGAAGTGCAACCAACATTAACACTGACAGGGATGGAACATACAGTACCATACACATCAAGGCTACACGTCATTCCATGACAGAAATGGCTAAGAGGAGAAGGTATGTGCACTCAGTATGTGTCCCTGAGCAATGCTTTTTATCATCCTTTTAAAATAAACTCCTCAAGCAGAGCCTTTGAAATGACAGACCTACCCAATGGCTCTTTGGAAAGGGACTTACAAATGGGTGTTTTGACCTCTCTCTCTGAGGCCACTGGGTTGGTTGGGGGGAGACTGTGAATGAATACATGCTATAGCTTACATGAAGGCTGATGTACAATAGCAGCTACTGTTATTACTTGCTCCACCTAAAGGGCACTTTTATACAGTAATTCAGACACCCCAGAGGAGTATGCTCCCTTCCATTCGGTGACCACCTTTTTATACAAACTCTCAACCATTTCCATTGTGAACCTTCACCTCTGCTCTTTCCTGGACGTGGGTTCATCCCCGTTGAACTTGTGTGTTTGCTCCCAAGCTAAAAGACAATAATGAGTGAAGGAAGATCAATTTGGCGGTGAGTACAGGACTATTGGCTTTAGGCAGGCAGACAGAGTAGAACATTGCTTCCACTACCTAGTCCTGAGTAACCTGCTGTTGCTATCATTACAGCTATCAGAAGTGTTATAGCAACCCTTTACACAAGGCACACATGCTCCTATTTAAAGAGGTCAAGGGGCCAATACGAGTCATGGCATTGTGCTCCCTCCCATGCCTCCTCAGCAGAATATGTCAATGCGTCCCATTTCCTTCAGAAGAGATGTGATCCATTGGGGCCATGCCCCAGAGCAGTGGCTGATGGTCTTCTATAAAGACAGGAGCCCATGGAACATTACACAGCAATGCATAGTAGGGCCGGGACAGGTCTTCTTTCCCAGGGGTAATAGTGATAGCACACACAGGAGTGGGTTCATTAAAGGGGGAAGCACACATCATTCTGGCCTCTGATCCAGCCTTATACATTTGGTTCCCGTTTAACCCATATGCTGCAACATACAGTATATAATATACACTGAGCGTACATAACATTAGGAACACCTTCCTAATATTGAGTTGCATCCCCCCTTTGCCCTCAGAACAGTCTCAATTCGTCGGGTCATGGACTCTACAAGGTGTCGAAAGCATTCCACAGGGATGTTCCCACAGTTGTGTCAAGTTGGCTGGATGTCCTTTGAGTGATGGACCATTTTTGATACACACGGGAAACTGTTGAGCATGAAAAACCAAACAGCATTGCAGTTCTTGACATAAACCGGTGTGCCTGGCACCTACTATCATACCCTGTTCAAAGGCAATTAAATATTGTGTCTTGCCCATTCCCCCTCTGAATGGCACACATACACAATCCATGTCTCAATTGTCTCCAGGCTTAAAAATCCTTCTTTAACCTGTCTCCTCCCCTTCATCTACACTGATTGAAGTGGATTTAACAAGTGACATCAGTAAGGGATCATAGCTTCCACCGAGATTCACCTGGTCATTCTATGTAATGCCTTCAGAAAGTATTAAGATCCCTTGACTTTTTCCACATTTTCTTATGTTACAGCCTTATTCTATAATTTATTTAATTGTTTTTTCCCCTCATCAATCTACACACAATACCCAATAATTACAAAGCAACAACAGATTACATTTTTTTGCTAATTTATAAAAAAATAAAAACTGAAATCTCATTTACATAAGTATTCAGACCCTTTAATCAGTACTTTGTTGAAGCACCTTTGGCAGCAATTACATCCTTGAGTCTTCTTGGGTATGATGCTAAAAGTTTGGCACAACTGTATTTGGGGAGTTTCTCCCATACTTCTCTGCAGATCCTCTCAAGCTCTGTCAGGTTGGATGGGGAGCGTTGCTGCACAGCTATTTTCAGGTCTCTCCAGGTCTCTCCGTTTGGGTTCAAGTCCGTGCTCTGGCTGGGCCACTCAAGGACATTCAGAGACTTGTCCCGAAGCCACTCCTGTGTTGTCTTGGCTGTGTGCTTAGGGTCGTTGTCCTGTTGGAAGGTGAACCTTCGCCCCAGTCTGAGGTCCTGAGCGCTCTGGAGCAGGTTTTCATCAAGGATCTCTCTGTACTTTGCTCCGTTCATCTTTGCCTCAATCCTGACTAGTCTCCCAGTCCATGCAACTCAAAAATATCCACACAGCATGATGCTGCCACCACTATGCTTCACAGTAGGGTTGGTGCCAGGTTTCCTCCAGATGTGACGTTTGCATTCAGGCCAAAGAGTTCAATCTTGGTTTCATCAGACCAGATAATCTTGTTTCTCATGGTCTGAGAGTCTTTAGGTGCCTATTGGCAAACTCCAAGTGGGCTGTCATGTGCCTTTTACTGAGGAGTGGCTTCCGTCTGGCCACTCTACCATAAAGGCCTAATTGGTGGAGTGCTGCAGAGATTGTTGTCCTTCTGGAAGGTTCTCTCATCTCCACAAAGGAACTCTAGAGCGCTGTCAGAGAGACCACCTCCGTGACCAAGGCCCTTCTCCCCCGATTGCTCTGTTTGGCCGGGAGGCCAGCTCTAGGAAGAGTCTTGGTGTCTCCAAACTTCTTCCATTTAAGAATGATGGAGGCCACTGTGTTCTTGAGGACCTTCAATGCTCAGAAATGTGTTGGTACCCTTCCCCAGTTGTGTGCTCTACGGACAATTCCTTCGACCTCATGGCTTGGTTATTGCTCTGACATGCACTGTCAACTTATATAGACAGGTGGGTGCCTTTCCAAATCATGTCTAATCAATTTAATTTACCACAGGTGGACTCCAATCAAGTTGTGGAAACATCTCAAGGTTGACCAATGGAAACAGGATGCACCTGAGCTCAATTTCGAGTCTCATAGCAAAGGGTCTGAATAGTTACGTAAAGAAGGTATTTCAGTTTTTTAATTTTAATACATTTGCAAAAAATTATAAAAAACAGTTTTCACTTTGTCATTATGTGTTATTGTGTGTAGATTGCTGAGGAAATTGTTTTTTAAAATCCATTTTAGAATAAGGCTGTAAAATGTGGAAAAAGTTAAGGGGTCCGAATACTTTCCCGAATGCACGGTATATATATATATATTTTTTTTTTGGGGGGGTGGGGTAAGGGGGGGTAGAAGGTTTACTTTATCCTATCCCAGGTATTCCTTAAAGAGGTGGGGTTTCAAGTGTCTCCGGAAGGTGGTGAGTGACTCCGCTGTCCTGGCGTCGTGAGGGAGCTTCTTCCACCATTGGGGTGCCAGAGCAGTGAACAGTTTTGACTGGGCTGAGCGGGAACTGTGCTTCCGCAGAGGTAGGGGGGCCAGCAGGCCAGAAGTGGATGAACGCAATGCCCTCGTTTGGGTGTAGGGACTGATCAGAGCCTGAAGGTACAGAGGTGCCGTTCCCCTCACAGCTCCGTAGGCAAGCACCATGGTCTTGTAGCAGATGCGAGCTTCAACTGGAAGCCAGTGGAGTGTTGCGGAGGAGCGGGGGAACGTGAGAGAACTTGGGAAGGTTGAACACTAGACGGGCTGCGGCATTCTGGATGAGTTGTAGGGGTTTAATGGCACAGGCAGGGAGCCCAGCCAACAGCGAGTTGCAGTAATCCAGACGGGAGATGACAAGTGCCTGGATTAGGACCTGTGCCGCTTCCTGTGTAAGGCTGGGTCGTACTCTCCGAATGTTGTAGAGCACGAACCTACAGGATCGGGTCACCGCCTTGATGCTAGCGGAAAACGACAAGGTGTTGTCCAGGGTCACGCCAAGGCTCTTCGCACTCTGGGAGGAGGACACAACAGAGTTGTCAACCGTGATGGCGAGATCATGGAACGGGCAGTCCTTCCCCGGGAGGAAGAGCAGCTCCGTCTTGCCGAGGTTCAGCTTGAGGTGGTGATCCGTCATCCACACTGATATGTCTGCCAGACATGCAGAGATGCGATTCGCCACCTGGTTATCAGAAGGGGGAAAGGAGAAGATTAGTTGTGTGTCGTCTGCGTAGCAATGATAGGAGAGGTCATGTGAGGATATGACAGAGCCAAGTGACTTGGTGTATAGCGATAATAGGAGAGGGCCTAGAACTGAGCCCTGGGGGACAGCAGTGGTGAGAGCACGTGGTGCGGAGACAGATTCTCGCCACGCCACTTGGTAGGAGCGACCGGTCAGGTAGGATGCAATCCAAGAGTGAGCCGCGCCGGAGATGCCCAGCTCGGAGAGGGTGGAGAGGAGGATCTGATGGTTCACAGTTTCTAAGGCAGCAGACAGGTCTAGAAGGACAAGAGCAGAGGAGAGAGAGTTAGCTTTAGCAGTGCGGAGAGCCTCCGTGACACAGAGAAGAGCAGTCTCAGTTGAATGACCAGTCTTGAAACCTGACTGGTTTGGATCAAGAAGGTCATTCTGAGAGAAATAGCAAGAGAGTTGGCTAAAGACGGCACACTCAAGAGTTTTGGAGAGAAAATAAAGAAGGGATACTGGTCTGTAGTTGTTGACATCAGAGGGATCGAGTGTTGATTTTTTGAGAAGGGGTGCAACTCTCGCTCTCTTGAAGACGGAAGGGACATAGCCAGTGGTCAAGGATGAGTTGATGAGCGAGGTGAGGTAAGGGAGAAGGTCACCGGAGATGGTCTGGAGAAGAGAGGAGGGGATAGGGTCAAGCGGGCTGGTTGTTGGGCGGCCGGCCATCACAAGTCGTAAGATTTTATCTGGAGAGAGAGGGGAGAAAGAAGTCAAAGCATAGGGTAGGGCAGTGTGAGCAGGACCAGCAGTGTCATTTGACTTAACAAACGAGGATCGGATGTCGTCAACCTTCTTTTCAAAATGGTTGACGAAGTCATCCACAGAGAGGGAGGAGGGGGGGGGGAGGGGGAGGAGGATTCAGCAGGGAGGAGAAGGTGGCAAAGAGCTTCCTAGGGTAAGAGGCAGATGCTTGGAATTTAGAGTGGTAGAAAGTGGCTTTAGCAGCAGAAACAGATGAAGAAAATGTAGAGAGGAGGGAGTGAAAAGATGCCAGGTCCGCAGGGAGTCTAGTTTTCCTCCATTTCCGCTCGGCTGCCCGGATATACACTACCGTTTAAAAGTTTGGGGTCACAAATGTCCTTGTTTTCCATGAAAACATACATGAAATGAGTTTGAATAGGAAATATAGCAAAATGAATAGGAAATGTCGTCATTGACAAGGTTAGAAATAATGATTTTTAATTGAAATAATAATTGTGTCCTTTGCTTTCGTCAAAGAATCTTCCATTTGCAGCAATTACAGCCTTGCAGAACTTTGGCATTCTAGTTGTCAATTTGTTGAGGTAATCTGAAGAGATTTCACCCCATGCATCCTGAACCACCTCCCCCAAGTTGGATTGGCTTGATGGGCACTTCTTACATAACATACGGTCAAGATGCTCCTACAACAGCTCAATAGGGTTGAGATCCGGTGACTGTGCTGGCCACTCCATTATATACAGAATACCAGCTGACTGCTTCTTCCCTAAATAGTTATTGCATAGATTGGAGCTGTGCTTTGGGCCATTGTCCTGTTGTAGGAGGAAATTGGCTCCAATCAAGCGCCGCCCACAGGGTATGGCATGGCGTTGCAAAATGGAGTGATAGCCTTCCTTCTTCAAGATCCCTTTTACCCTGTACAAATCTCCCACTTTACCACCACCAAAACACCCCCAGAACATCACATTGCCTCCACCATGCTTGACAGATGACATCAAGCATCTTTTCATTTGTCTGCGTCTCATAAATGTTCTTCTTTCTGATCCGAACACCTCAAACTTTGATTCGTCTGTCCATAACACTTTTTTCCATTCTTCCTTTGTCCAGTGTCTGTGTTCTTTTGCCCATATTAATATTGTATTTTTATTGGCCAGTCTGAGATATGGCTTTTTCTTTGCAACTCTGCCTAGAAGGTCAGCATCCCGGAGTCGCCTCTTCACTGTTGACGTTGAGACTGTTTTTTTGCGGGTACTATTTAATTAAGCTGCCAGTTGAGGACCTGTGAGGCGCCTGTTTATCAAACTACACACTCTAATCTATTTGGTCTCCCACTCCTCTTTCTATTCTGGTTAGAGACAGTTTGCACTACTCTGTGAAGGGAGTAGTACACAGCGTTGTACGAGATCTTCAGTTTCTTGGCAATTTCTCGCATGGAATAGCCTTCATTTCTCAGAACAAGAATAGACTGACGAGTTTCAGAAGAAAGTTATTTGTTTCTGGCCATTTTGAGCCTGTAATCGAACCCACAATTGCTGATGCTCCAGATACTCAACTAGTCTCAAGAAGCCCAGTTTTATTGTTTCTTTAATCAGCATAACAGTTTGCAGCTGTGGTAACATAATTGCAAAAGGGTTTTCTAATGATCAATTAGGCTTTTTAAATAATAAACTTGGATTAGCAAGCACAATGTGCCATGGGAACACAGGACTGATGGTTGCTGATAATGGGCCTCTGTACGCCTATGTAGATATTCCATAAAAAATCTGCCGTTTCCAGCTACAATAGCCATTTACAACATGAACAATGTCTACACTGTATTTCTGATCAATTTGATGTTATTTTAATGGGCAAAAAAATTGCTTTTCTTTCGAAAACAAGAACATTTCTAAGTGACCCGAAACCTTTGAACGGTAGTGTATATATATATATATATATATATACACTGCACAAAAAAATAAAGGGAACACTTAAACAACACAATGTAACTCCAAGTCAATCACACTTCTGTGAAATCAAACTGTCCACTTAGGAAGCAACACTGATTGACAATAAATGTCACATGCTGTTGTGCAAATGGAATAGACAACAGGTGGAAAATATAGGCAATTAGCAAGACACCCCCAATAAAGGACTGGTTTTGCAGGTGGTGACCACAGACCACTTCTCAGTTCCTATGCTTTCTGGCTGATGTTTTGGTCACTTTCGAATGCTGGCGGTGCTTTCACTCTAGTGGTAGCATGAGACGGAGTCTACAACCCACACAAGTGGCTCAGGTAGTGCAGCTCATCCAGGATGGCACATCAATGCGAGCTGTGGCAAGAAAGTTTGCTGTGTCTGTCAGCGTAGTGTCCAGAGCATGGAGGCGCTACCAGGAGACAGGCCAGTACATCAGGAGATGTGGAGGAGGCAGTAGAAGGGCAACAACCCAGCAGCAGGACTGCTACCTCCGCAATGTGCAAGGAGGAGCAGGAGAAGCACTGCCAGAGCCCTGCAAAATGACCTCCAGCAGGCCACAAATGTGCATGTGTCTGCTCAAACGGTCAGAAACAGACTCCATGAGGGTGGTATGAGGGCCCGACGTCCACAGGTGGGGGTTGTGCTTACAGCCCAACACCGTGCAGGACGTTTGGCATTTGCCAGAGAACACCAAGATTGGCAAATTCGCCACTGGCGCCCTGTGCTCTTCACAGATGAAAGCAGGTTCACAATGAGCACATGTGACAGACGTGACAGAGTCTGGCGACGCCGTGGAGAACGTTCTGCTGCCTGCAACATCCTCCTGCATGACCAGTTTGGCGGTGGGTCAGTTATGGTGTGGGGTGGCATTTCTTTGGGGGGCCGCACAGCCCTCCATGTGCTCACCAGAGGTAGCCTGACTGCCATTAGGTACAGAGATGAGATCCTCAGACCCCTTGTGAGACCATATGCTGGTGCGGTTGGCCCTGGATTCCTCCTAACGCACGACAATGCTAGACCTCATGTGGCTGGAGTGTGTCAGCAGTTCCTGCAAGAGGAAGGCATTGATACTATGGACTGGCCCGCCCGTTCCCCAGACCTGAATCCAATTGAGCACATCTGGGACATCATGTCTCACTTGCACCACAGACTGTCCAGGAGTTGGCGGATGCTTTAGTCTGGGAGGAGATCCCTCAGGAGACCATCCGCCACCTCATCAGGAGCATGCCCAGCCGTTGTAGGGAGGTCATACAGGCACGTGGAGGCCACACACACTACTGAGCCTCATTTTGACTTGTTTTAGGGTCATTACATCAAAGTTGGATCAGCCTGTAGTGTGGTTTTCAACTTTAATTTTGATGGTGACTCCAAATCCAGACCTCCATGGGTTGATAAATTTGATATCCATTGATAATTTTTGTGTGATTTTGTTGTCAGCACATTCAACTATGTAAAGAAAAAAGTATTTAATTAGATTATTTCATTCATTCAGATCTAGGATGTGTTATTTTAGTGTTCCCTTTATTTTTTTGAGCAGTGGGGGAAAAAAAAAGTATTTAGTCAGCTACCAATTGTGCAAGTTCTCTCACTTAAAAAGATGAGAGAGGCCTGTAATTTTCATCATAGGTACACGTCAACTATGACAGACAAAATTAGAAGAAAAAAATCCATAAAATCACATTGTAGGATTTTTAATGAATTTATTTGCAAATTATGGTGGAAAATAAGTATTTGGTCAATATCCAAAGTTTCTCAATACTTTGTTATATACCCTTTGTTGGCACTGACACAGGTCAAACATTTTCTGTAAGTCTTTACAAGGTTTTCACACACTGTTGCTGGTATTTTGGCCCATTCCTCCATGCAGATCTCCTCTAGAGCAGTGATGTTTTGGGGCTGTCGCTGGGCAACACAGATTTTCAACTCCCTCCAAAGATTTTCTATGGGGTTGAGATCTGGAGACTTGCTAGGCCACTCCAGGACCTTGAAATGCTTCTTACGAAGCAACTCCTTCGTTGCCCGGGCGGTGTGTTTGGGATCATTGTCATGCTGAAAGACCCAGCCACATTTCATCTTCAATGCCCTTGCTGATGGAAGGAGGTTTTCACTCAATATCTCACGATACCTGGCCCCATTCATTCTTTCCTTTACACGGATCAGTCGTCCTGGTCCCTTTGCAGAAAAACAGCCCCAAAGCATGATGTTCCCACCCCCATGCTTCACAGTAGGTATGGTGTTCTTTGGATGCAACTCAGCATTCTTTGTCCTCCAAACACGAGTTTTGACCTAAAAGTTATATTTTGGTTTCATCTGACCATATGACATTCTCCCAATCCTCTTCTGGAACATCCAAATGCACTCTAGCAAACTTCAGACGGGCCTGGACATGTACTGGCTCAATCAGGGGGACATGTCTGGCACTGCAGGATTTGAGTCCCTGGCGGCGTAGTGTGTTGCTGATGGTAGGCTTTGTTACTTTGGTCCCAGCTCTCTGCAGGTCATTCACTAGGTCCCCCTGTGTGGTTCTGGGATTTTTGCTCACCGTTCTTGTGATCATTTTGACCCCACGGGGTGAGATCTTGCGTGGAGCACCAGATCGAGGGAGATTATCAGTGGTCTTGTATGTCTTCCATTTCCTAATAATTGCTCCCACAGTTGATTTCTTCAAACCAAGCTGCTTACCTATTGCAGATTCAGTCTTCCCAGCCTGGTGCAGGTCTACAATTTTGTTTCTGGTGTCCTTTGACAGCGCTTTGGTCTTGGCCATTGTGGAGTTTGGAGTGTGACTGTTTGAGGTTGTGGACAGGTGTCTTTTATACTGATAACAAGTTCAAACAGGTGCCATTAATACAGGTAACGAGTGGAGGACAGAGGAGCCTCTTAAAGAAGAAGTTACAGGTCTGTGAGAGCCAGAAATCTTGCTTGTTTGTAGGTGACCAAATACTTATTTTCCACCATAATTTGCAAATAAATTCATTAAAAATCCTAAAATGTGATTTTCTGGATTTTTTTCCTCAATTTGTCTGTCATAGTTGACGTGTACCTATGATGAAAATTACAGGCCTCTCTCATCTTTTTAAGTGGGAGAACTGGCACAATTGGTGGCTGACTAAATACTTATTTTTCCCCACTGTATGTGCGAATGCTGTTCATCGACTACAGCTCAGCAATCAACACAACAGTGCCTTCCACAGACAGTGACCTTTCCTCCACTGTATATACATACACACATACAGTGGGGAGTACAAGTATTTGATACACTGCCGCTTTTGCAGGTTTTCCAACTTACAAAGCATGTAGAGGTCTGTAATTTTTATTATAGGTACACTTCAACTGTGAGAGACTGAATCAAAAAAAAATCCAGAAAATCACATTGTATGATTTTTAAGTAATTCATTTGCATTTTATTGCATGACATAATTATTTGATCACCTACCAACCAGTAAGAATTCCGGCTCTCACAGACCTGTTAGTTTTTTTTTAAGAAGCCCTCCTGTTCTCCACTCATTACCTGTATTAACTGCACCTGTTTGAACTCGTTACCTGTATAAAAGACACCTGTCCACACACTCAATCAAACTCCAACCTCTACACAATGGCCAACACCAGAGAGCTGTGTAAGGACATCAGGGATAAAATTGTAGACTTGCACAAGGCTGGGATGGGCTACAGGAAAATAGGCAAGCAGCTTGGTGAAAAGGCAACAACTGTTGGCACAATTATTAGAAAGTGGAAGAAGTTCAAGATGACGGTCAATCACCCTCGGTCTGGGGCTCCATGCAAGATCTCACCTCGTGGGGCATCAATGATCATGAGGAAGGTGAGTGATCAGCCCAGAACTACACGGCAGGACCTGGTCAATGACCTGAAGAGAGCTGGGACCACAGTCTCAAAGAAAACCATTAGTAACACACTACGCCGTCATGGATTAAAATCCTGCAGCGCACGTAAGGTCCCCCTGCTCAAGCCAGCGCATGTCCAGGCCCATCTAAAGTTTGCCAATGACCATCTGGATGATCCAGAGGAGGAATGGGAGAAGGTCTTGTGGTCTGATGAGACAAAAATAGAGCTTTTTGGTCTAAACTCCACTCGCCGTGTTTGGAGGAAGAAGAAGGATGAGTACAACCCCAAGAACTCCATCCCAACCGTGAAGCATGGAGGTGGAAACATCATTCTTTGGGGATGCTTTTCTGCAAAGGGGACAGGACGACTGCACCGTACTGAGGGGAGGATGGATGGGGCCATGTATCGTGAGATCTTTGCCAACAACCTCCTTCCCTCAGTAAGAGCATTGAAGATGGGTCGTGGCTGGGTCTTCCAGCATGACAACGACCCAAAACACACAGCCAGGGCAACTAAGGAGTGGCTCCGTAAGAAGCATCTCAAGGTCCTGGAGTGGCCTAGCCAGTCTCCAGACCTGAACCCAATAGAACATCTTTGGAGGGAGCTGAAAGTCCTTATTGCCCAGCGACAGCCCCGAAACCTGAAGGATCTGGAGAAGGTCTGTATGGAGGAGTGGGCCAAAATCCCTGCTGCAGTGTGTGCAAACCTGGTCAAGACCTACAGGAAACGTATGATCGCTGTAATTGCAAACAAAGGTTTCTGCACCAAATATTAAGTTATGCTTTTCTGATGTATCAAATACTGATGTCATGCAATAAAATGCAAATTCATTACTTAAAAATCATACAATGTGATTTTCTGGATTTTTGTTTTAGATTCCGTCTCTCACAGTTGAAGTGTACCTATGATAAAAATTACAGACCTCTACATAAACCTGCAAAATTGGCAGTGTATCAAATACTTGTTCTCCCCACTGTATATACAGTGAGGGAAAAAATTATTTGATCCCCTGTTGATTTTTTATGTTTGCCCTTTGACAAAGACATGATCAGTCTATAATTTTAATGGTAGGTTTATTTGAACAGTGAGAGACAGAATAACAACAACAAAATCCAGAAAAACGCATGTAAACATTTTTAAAAATTGATTTGCATTTTAATGAGGGAAATACGTATTTGACCCCTCTGCAAAACATGACATAGTACTTGGTGGCAAAACCCTTGTTGGCAATCACAGAGGTCAGACATTTCTTGTAGTTGGCCATCAGGTTTGCACACATCTCAGGAGGGATTTTGTCCCACTCCTCTTTGCAGATCTTCTCCAAGTCATTAAGGTTTCGAGCCTGACGTTTGGCAACTCGAACCTTCAGCTCCCTCCACAGACTTTCTATGGGATGAAGGTCTGGAGACTGGCTAGTCCACTCCAGGACCTTAATGTGCTTCTTCTTGAGCCACTCCTTTGTTGCCTTGGCTGTGTGTTTTGGGTCATTGTCATGCTGAAATACCCATCCACGACCCATTTTCAATGCCCTGGCTGAGGGAAGGACGTTCTCACCCAAGATTTGACGGTACATAGCCCCGTCCATCGTCCCTTTGATGCGGTGAAGTTGTCCTGTCCCCTTAGCAGAAAAACACCCCCAAAGCATAATGTTTCCACCTCCATGTTTGACGGTGGGGATGGTGTTCTTGGGGTCATAGGCAGCATTCCTCCTCCTCCAAACACGGCGAGTTGAGTTGATGCCAAAGAGCTCGATTTTGGTCTCATCTGACCACAACACTTTCACCAAGTTCTCCTCTGAATCATTCAGATTTTCATTGGCAAACTTCAGACGGGCCTGTATATGTGCTTCCTTGAGCAGGGGGACCTTGCGGGCGCTGCAGGATTTCAGTCCTTCACGGCGTAGTGTGTTACCAATTGTTTTCTTGGTGACTATGGTCCCAGCTACCTTGAGATCATTGACAAGATCCTCCCGTGTAGTTCTGGGCTGATTCCTCACCGTTCTCATGATCATTGCAACTCCACGAGGTGAGATCTTGCATGGAGCCCCAGGCCGAGGGAGTTTGACAGTTATTTTGTGTTTCTTCCATTTGTGAATAATTGCACCAACTGTTGTCACCTTCTCACCAAGCTGCTTTGCAATGGCCTTGTAGCCCATTCCAGCCTTGTGTTGGTCTACAATCTTGTCCCTGACATCCTTGGAGAGCTCTTTGGTCTTGGCCATGGTGGAGAGTTTGGAATCTGATTGATTGATTGCTTCTGTGGACAGGTGTCTTTTATACAGGTAACAAGCTGAGATGAGGAGCATTCCCTTTAAGAGTGTGCTCCTAACCTCAGCTCGTTACCTGTATAAAAGACACCTGGGAGCCAGAAATCTTTCTGATTAAACACTTATTTCCCTCATTAAAATGCAAATCAATTTATAACATTTTTTACATGCATTTTTCTGGATTTTGTTGTTGTTATTCTGTCTCTCACTGTTCAAATAAACCTACCATTAAAATTATAGACTGATAATTTCTTTGTCAGTGGGCAAACGTACAAAATCAGCAGGGGATCAAATACTTTTTTCCCTCACTGTATATATATATATATATATATATATATATATATATATACATATATATATATATATACACACACACTACCAGTCAAAAGTTTGGACACACCTACACGTTCAAGGGTTTTTCTTTATTTTTACTATTTTCTACATTGTACAATAGTAGTGAAGACATTAAAACTATGAAATAACACATATGGAATCATGCAGTAACCAAAATAAGTGTGAAACAAATCAAATGTATTTTATATTTGAGATTCTTCAAAGTAGACTCCCTTTGCCTTGATGAGAGCTTTGCACACTCTTGGCATTCTCTCAACCAGTTAGTCAACTGGAATGCATTTCAATTAACAGGTGTGCCTTGTTAACAGTTAATCTGTGGAATTTCTTTCCTTCTTAATGTGTTTGAGCCAATCAGTTGTGTTGTGACAAGGTAGGGGGGGTATACAGAAGATAGCCATATTTGGTGAAATACCAAGTCCATATTATGGCAAGAACAGCTCAAATAAGCAAAGAGAAACGACAGTCCATCATAACGTTAAGACATGAATGTCAGTCAATATGGAAACTTTGAATGTTCCTTGAAGTGCAGTCGCTAAAACCATCAAGCGCTATGATGAAACTGGCTCTTATGAGGACCGCCACAGGAATGGAAGACCCAGAGCTACCTCTGCTGCAGAGGATAAGTTCATTAGAGTTACCAGCCTCAGATTGCAGCCCAAATAAATGATTCACAGAGTTGAAGTAACAGACACATCTGAACATCAACTGAATCAGGCCTTCATGGTCGAATTACTGAAAAGAAACCACTACTAAAGGACACCAGTAAGAAGAAGAGATCTGCTTGGGCCAAGAAACACGAGCAATGGACTTTAGACCGGTGGAAATGTGTCCTTTGGTCTGGAGTCCAAATTTGAGATTTTTGGTTCTAACCGCCGTGTCTTTGTGAGACGCTGTGTGGGTGAAAGGATGATCTCCGCATGCGTATTTCCCACTGTAAAGCATGGAGGAGGAGGTGTTATGGTATGGGGGTGCTTTGCTGGTGACACTCTCTGTGATTTATTTAGAATTCAAGGGAAACTTAACCAACATCGCTACTACAGCATTCTGCAGCGACACGCCATCCCATCTGGTTTGGACTTAGTGGGACTATCCAGGCTGAGTAAGGGTTATTTTACCAAGAAGGAGAGTGATGGAGTGCTGCATCAGATGACCTGGCCTCCACAATTACCCGGCCTTAACCCAATTGAGATGGTTTGGGATGAGTCGGATGGCAGAGTGAAAGAAAATTATCCAACAAGTGCTCAGCATATGTGGGAACAGCATTCCTGGTGAAGCTGGTTGAGAGAATGCAATGAGTGTGCAAATCTGTCATCAAGGTTACGGGTGGCTATTTGAAGAATCTCAAATATAAAATATATTTTGATTTGTTTAACACTTTTTTGGTTACTACATGATTCCATATGTGTTATTTCATAGTTTTGATGTCTTCACTATTATTCTACATTGTAGAAAATAGTAAAAATAAAGAAAAACTCTTCAATGAGAATGTGTGTCCAAACTTTTGACTGGTACTGTATATATCAAGATAATAGGGGCCATGCAGGAGGCTTTGCTGTCTTCAATTTTTATCAGTTTTTAATCCACAGGAAGTCT
Source organism: Coregonus clupeaformis (assembly GCF_020615455.1). Lineage (NCBI taxonomy): Eukaryota > Metazoa > Chordata > Actinopteri > Salmoniformes > Salmonidae > Coregonus > Coregonus clupeaformis. The sequence continues at coordinate 11,757,919 of NC_059202.1, read as the reverse complement.
TAGTTTTTCATATGGAAATATTTGCGTGTGCTCTGCGGCACTGTTACAGCAAGGCAATTGACAAGCCCTGCTCTGATCGGCAGCGCCATCAGATTTGATCTGTTTCCAATCAGTTTGGAATCAAATAAAAATGTATTGTACATAAAAGGGTTTAGTTTTTTCAAAATGGAGTCTACTGGGGACAGCATACAGAATATTTGACCATGAAGAGGCTCATCTTTCCTTTTTTTGCATACACTGGTCTGACACTACAATCTCTCACTCTACCTCAGTCAATCTCTCAGCCTGTCAGTTCATCCATCTCTTCCAATGCCCCAGAGTGTTATTATGGACATTATGGACAAGTGATCATTGGCCAGCTGTCACACTGTATTGCATCACAATCACACTCAGCACTTTTTCACATGTATATCCATTTGTATTCTCGACTGGCACTGCTTCTCCAATACCTCTGTGAAGATGCTACCCTCACAGGGATTCTATGTACCCCTCTACCTGTTTTAATTGTGTTTATTGTGTTTGCTTGACCCATGTTTTTTTCTGCTCGCACTGGCAGTTGTTGATGAGTCAGAATAACAAATCATATTTGTACTGTACTTCATTGATGATTCATCATGATCAATCTCTCTCTACATCTTGGCACAATCTTTTTAACTGGGACAGTATTCACCTACAGAACACCCACTGCTGTGTGTCAGATTGAGGTTGGTACATCATGTGATTTGATGCTTAGAGAGGTGGCATATTTCCTGATGAAACACAGTACGTTGGTTATTAAAACGTATTCTCTTTGAAGTACTAATTACCCTCAGCTTTTACCTGATTTAATCTCTGACGCCACATCTGCCTTCAGTCCCAGAGTGAAAAGCACACAACCTTATGTGTTTAGTTTTCGTGGGGCATTTATTTTAATGATAAAGTTGTTAAGTTCAAGGGGTAAGGTGGTGTGTACCACCAAAAATAAAGACTTCATCTTTATGAGATATTTTTAACAACCAGGGCAGCATTAGTCATGTAAAAGCGTATTTCTTTTGTTTATGTTTTATCGTCACTTACACAGTGAAATTTATATTTTACAGGTTCAGCCATAGTAGTACAGTGGCTTTCAAAAGTATTCACCCCCTTGGCATTTTTCCTATTTTGTTGCCTTACAACCTGGAATTAAAATTGATTTTTTGGGGGGCGTTGTATCATTTGATTTACACAACATGCCTACCACTTTGAAGATGCAAAATATGTTTTATTGTGAAACAAACAAGAAATAAGACAAAAAAAACAGAAAACTTGAGCGTATATAACTATTCACCCCCCCCCAAAGTCAATACTTTGTAGAGCCACCTTTTGCAGCAATTACAGCTGCAAGTCTCTTGGGGTGTGTCTCTATAAGCTTGGCACATCTAGCCACAGGGCAACCATGGCATCCGTGACAGAGAGGGAGAAGCGTTCATCGATGTACACGGGTAAGAGGGTCTAACTAGTTACTTTTTCATATATTATAAGTTTCTAATTTAGACAGAAAGTTGTTTTCATTCAAAGTTAAAGTGTACTTTTAGCTAGCTAGCTAATGTTAGATGGCTGGCTCGCTAGCTAACGTTACATGTATGATCAGTGTAGTAATATTATTCAGAGCCATTTGCATTGCTAGTTATACCCTAATGTTAGCTAGCTAACATTGAACAGAGTTGGTTAGCTTTAGCTACATGTAGCTGAATGCAGGGTAGTAACGTTATGAGTTGGGATTATGGTTAATTATTTAGCTAGCTAGCTACATGTCTAAACAAAATACTTCACTATGCAAGTAACCATTTTACTGTACCGTTTACACCTTCTGTGGTCCTCTGTAGCTAAGCTGGTAGAGCACGGCGCTTGTAACGCCAGGGTAGTGGGTTCGATCCCCGGGTCCACCCATACACAAAAATTGTATGCACGCATGACTGTAAGTCGCTCTGGATAAAAGCGTTTGCAAAATGGCATATTATTATTATTATTATTATTATCCTCTGCATGTGGCAAATAAACATTGATTTTATTTGATATAGTGTATGTTTACCGGAGACGGTAATGTGAAGAACAACATGACCTGCACCAAAGAAAAATTAGGATATAAAGTTAGGCCTACGAGACAGTGTCCAAATTCTAAAATTCTCAGGTGGAATGCCATGCTTTTATTTCGTCACATGCACAACCATAAGCTATTTTCTGTAATTAGCTTGCCATTAACTTGTAAATAATGATCTTGTTGTGAGTTTATTTTCCTGTAATAATAAATACAAATTAGCTAAAGTTAAGATGTTGTCAGCTATATGATATGGTCATTGTTTGAACTGGCTAGCCAACTAATTTAAAATTAGCTAGCTAGCTAACAAGCTAGAAACTAACCAAAACATTGTTTAGAACGTTGCTTTTAGTTGCCTGGATTGCTAGATTGACATATACTAAATTCATTTTTAAATGGATGGGTTTATTGGTGTTAAAATACAACAATTGTGCTATTTTGGACCAACAGGCTGCTGATGTCATGCAGCCTGCTGTTTTTGTGTTTATACTTTTTCATAACGACAACGACAAGTTTCATGTCGGACCACAATAGAATGTTCATGATGTCACTGCGAGAACTGTATACAGACATGTCGATAGACATAGAATACACCAGCCTTTAGTCTAAAAAATCTTTAGAAATCACTGGCCACTTTATGAAATGGAACACTAGTCACTTTAATAATGTTTACATATCTTGCATTACTCATCTCATATGTATATACTGTATTCTATAATATTCTACTGTATCTTAGTCCATGCCGCTCTGTCATTGCTTGTCCATATATGTATATGTTCTTAATTTCCATTCCTTACTTAGATTTGTGTGTATTGGGTATATGTTGTGAAATTGTTAGATACTACTTGTTAGATATTACTGCACTGTCGGAGCTCGAAGCACAATTATTTCGCTACACCAGCAATAACATCTGCTAATCACGTGTATGTGACAAATACCATTTTATTTTATTTTATTTTATAGCACATGGCCTCACATGTGAATCCTTCAAGCGATGGGTGGGGCTAAGGCTTAAGAGGGTGTGAACAATGCTGAATGGGTGTAGACAAAGAAGAGCTCTCCAGTTACAGAAAGTATTACAATACCAGAACATAATATTTCACTCAAGTCAACCTTACCAACATGATTGTAACACAGTCATCAGTACCATTCATATTAACCTACTGGACCTCCTTAGCAAAAACAAGAATATGAAACAAAGATTATTTACCTTATTTTAAACAATGTAATGGTGAATGAATCACACATTGTTAAATGTGGTAGCTGCATGCTGTGTTCCTAGGTTCCTGCCTTTCTAGGGAGTTTTTCCTAGCCACCGTGCTTCTACATCTGCATTGCTTGCTGTTTGGGGTTTTAGGCTGGGTTTCTTTATAGCACTTTGTGACTAGCAGGGCACTCCTGAAATTCGACAACGTGATTTCCACCACAGTTGCTACACTGTACATCATCAGATTCTTCAACTACATGTTGATTCCGTTGACACACACTTGAGACATGGCCATACCTTTTGCAATTTCGGCACTGTAATGTTTTTTTTTTTAAAGGCTCTTACAGTGTATCTCACGTATCCCATATTTACATGTGTAGGCAGATACTCTTCATCAAACATCAGTAAAACATACTGACTTTCTTCCTTCTTTCCATCCACTACACTGTGCACGCAACGTGCTCCCACCGCAACTGGAAATATTATTCTTAAGACATAAAGCCTCAATGTCCAGAGATACTCCTGGTATCACACCTTTAATCGGTGCCCTGCTCCGAAAATCAAAGCTCTCCACTTCAGATGTCGCCAACTTATGGAGCCACAAAGCTTTCTTCTTCTGCTCTTCCGAGACGCATGAAATCAGAACAAAAGAACTCCTGGTAACTCTGATTCTACCTTTACTAATGAATCCTTTATCATCTTTTTGACCTCAAATGGATCTGTATACATAATTATTAACAAATCACACTATTTTTTGTTGCCAGTCTTCCACTCACTCTCGCTGAGCTTGCTCAACGCACCATCATAATCAACCAGCACTTCTGCTTCCACCATGATTCCATCCAACTCTTGCTTTACCAACCGTCTCTCCATATCTTCCAATTCTGCATCCTCACTACTCGCCGCCATTCCGCTACCAGAATAGCGGTTTGAACCAGTCCAACCACTTGTTAAACAGGGTTCTTGACCCACCGCCCATCCTAACGTTACAGTATGGTATTCACTCGCCTATGCAAAACCCATAGCAATAACAATGAATAGAAAGGGTGTCTCCATTCAAGTCAATGATGGGATAATGGGTGGATTGGCCAATTTGAGTGTACCCATGCCAGGAAGTAAAAGCAGGAAGTGTACCCTTCAATCTCTGCTGTGATTTGTTGAGATTACAAAAAATGTATACCATGGCATTGTTGAATACTCGTTTCTGATTAGCTTGAAGGGCATACTAGAGTGTGCATTATTTCCCTCTAACGCACAATATATCAGCACGGTAGAATTCAATGGCTATAGTTCATTCTTACATGTTCTATGTTTGAGCTGCTTTTGAAGGATAAAGTTGGACTGAAAACATTATTGACATTGTTGAATTCAATTTTCATAAAGCAAGCTAGGACTGATGGTTTGGTACCTAAACTAGTAAGTATATTTGTTTTGTTACCAAGGCAAGTACTGAAGCTATGTAGTAAACTTGCTAGCTACTTCAGTGGATGTTGAATAGATTTCTACTTTCAAATGAACACATTTCTAGCGACAAATGTGTTAAATTATAGCCATGGTATAAATTGGATAATCAACAATGTCTGCCGTTTTACGGGCACCTAACCAATTGTGCTATTGTGTATGTTTTTTCGCGTTATTTGCAACTTATTTTGTACATAATGTTTCTGCCACCGTCTCTTATGACCGAAAATACCTTCTGGATATCAGGACAGTGATTACTCACCTCGTATTGGATGAAGATTTTTTCTTTAACGAGTCGGACGCGAAGGATTTTCGTCATGCGCATGAGAAAGAGACGGAGATATCGGGGACGTAGGTCGGGGTGCCTTGTAAGGATCCGACGGCGAGTGCGTAATCTGCCTCTACCATCAGTCCTATTAGCCAACGTACAATCATTGGATAACAAAATGGACGAACTAAGATCAGGGATATCCTACCAACGGGACATTCAAAACTGCAATATCTTATGTTTCACCGAGTTGTGGCTGAATGACAACATGGATAACATACAGCTGGCGGGATATAAGCTGCATCGGCAAGATAGAACAGCTGCCTCTGGTAAGACAAGGGGTGGTGGTCTGTGTATATTGGTAAACAACAGCTGGTGCACGAAATCTAATATTAAGGAAGTCTCAAGGTTTTGCATGCCTAAGGTAGAGTATCTCATGATAAGCTGTAGACCACACTATTTACCAAGAGAGTTTTCATCTGTATTTTTCATAGCTGTCTATTTACCACCACAAACTGCTGGCACTAAGACCGCACGCAATGAGCTGTATAAGGCCATAAGCAAACAGGAAAACGCTCATCCTAGTGGTCGGGGACTTTAATGCAGGGACACTTAAATTCGTTTAAAAAAAACTCTAGACCACCTTTACTCCACATACAGAGACGCGTACAAAGCTCTCCCTTGCCCTCCATTTGGCAAATCTGACCATAACTCTATCCTCCTGATTCCTGCTTACAAGCAAAACACAAAGCAGGAAGCACCAGTGACTTGTTCAATAGAGAACTGGTCAGATGACGCAGATGCTAAGCTACAGGACTGTTTTGCTAGCACGGACTGGAATGTGTTCTGGGATTCTTCCGATAGGATTGAAGAGTACACCACATCAGTTACTGGCTTCATCAAGAAGTGCATCGATGACGTCGTCCCCACAATAACCCAACCAGAAGACATGGATTACAGGCAACATCCGCACTGAGCTAAATGGTAGAGCTCCCGCTTTCAAGGAGTGGAACTCTAACCCGGACATTTATAAGAAATCCCGCCATTCTGACGAACCATCAAACAGGCAAAGCGTCAATACAGGACTATGATTGAATCTTACTACAGCGGCTCCGACACTTGTCGGATGTGGCAGGGCTTGCAAACTATTACAGAATACGAAGGGAAGCACAGCCGCGAGCTGCCCACTGACACGAGCCTACCAGATGGGCTAAATTACTTCGAGGCAAGCAACACTGAAGCATGGATGAGAGCATTACCTGTTCCGGACGACTGTGTGATCACGCTCTCCGTAGCCAATGTGAGTAAGACCTTTAAACAGGACGTGTACCAGGACGTGTACTCCGAGCATAAACTGACCAACTGGTAAGTGCCTTCACTGACATTTTCGACCTGTCCCTGACTGAGTCTATAATATCAACATGTTTCAAGCAGACCACCATAGTCCCTGTGCCCAAGAACACTAAGGTAACCTGCCTAAATGGCTACCGACCCGTAGCACTCACGTCTGTAGCCATGAAGTGCTTTGAAAGGCTGGTCAGGGCTCACATCAACACCATTATCCCAGAAACCCTAGACCACTCCAATTTGCATACCGCCACAACAGATCCATAGATGATGCAATCTCTTTTGCACTCCACACTGCCCTTTCCCACATGGACAAAAGAACACCTACGTGAGAATGCTATTCATTGACTACAGCTCAGTGTTCAACACCATAGTGCCCTCAAAGCCCATCACTAAGCTAAGGACCCTGGGACTAAACACCTCCCTCTGCAACTGGATCCTGGACTTCCTGACGGGCAGCCACCAGGTGGTAAGGGTAGGTAACAACACATCTGCCACGCTGATCCTCAACACAGGGACCCCTCAGGGGTTTGCGTGCTCAGTCCCCTCCTGTACTCCCTGTTCACCCATGACTGCATGGCCAGGCACGACTCGAACAGCATCATTAAGTTTGCCGACGACACAACAGTGGTAGGCCTAATCACCGACAACGATGAGACAGCCTATAGGGAGGAGGTCAGAGACCTGGCCGTGTGGTGCCAGGATAACAACCTCTCCCTCAATGTGATCAAGACAAAGGAAATGATTGTGGACTACAGGAGAAAGAAGAGGACAGAGCACGCCCCCATTCTCATCGACGGGGCTGTAGTAGAGCAGGCTGAGAGCTTCAAGTTCATTGGTGTCCACATCAGTCGTGAAGAGGGCATGACAAAGCCTATTCCCCATCCGGAGACTGAAAGGATTTGGCATGGGTCCTCAGATCCTCAAAAAGTTATACAGCTGCACCATCGAGAGCATCCTGACTGGTTGCATCACTGCCTGGTTTGGCAACTGCTCAGCCTCCGAACGCAAGGCACTGCAGAGGGAAGTGCGTACGCCCCATACATCACTGAGGCCAAGCTTCCTGCCATCCAGGACGTCTATACCAGGCGGTGTCAGAGGAAGGCCCTAAAAATTGTCAAAAGACTCCAGCCACCCTAGTCATAGACTGTTCTCTCTGCTTCCTCACGGCAAGCAGTACCGGAGCGCCAAGTCTAGGTCCAAAAGGCTTCTTAACAGCTTCCACCCACAGGCGATAATACTACTGAACAGCTAATCAAATGGCTAGCAGGACTATTTGCATTGTCCCCCCCCCACAACCTATTTTCCGCTGCTGCTACTCTCTGTTTATTATCTATGCATAGTCACTTTAACTCTACCTATATATAGATATTACCTCAATTACCTCGAGTAACCTGTGCCCCCGCATATTGATTCTGTACCGGTACCCCCTATATATAGCCTCCCTACTGTTATTTTACTGCTGCTCTTTAATTATTTTCTACATGTCTATTTTTTACTTAACACTTATGTTTCTTAAAACTGCATTGTTAGTTAAGGGCTTGTAAGTAAGCATTTCACTGTAAGGTCGACACCTGTTACATTCGGCGCATGTGACAAATAAAATGTGATTTGATTTGATTTGAACTCGGGGCTTTATTTGTTCTTTGGAAAATAATGCAACTCTGTGGAAGGTCAGTTCTACTCCGCTAGCGCATCGTGGATCAACCTTCCACGTCGTTGATTATTTTCTATAGAACACATAGTCCCTCGTTGATTATCCCTTACACATTCCTTTGCATGCGTCACATCAGTTAGCATAATTTCAATGAACATTCTACATTACCATGGCAATTCAGTATCAGTTGATAGAACATTCCAAAATATCATGGAAATTATTGCATCGCATTACCAGTCAATTGCCAGTGTTAGAGCTTCCAAACCCGTTCTATTTATTCTAATTTCTGTGGCAAAACCTCGCCCGGTCTTCTTCTTCTTCTATGGTATTATGACAGCCACAAACAAACGTTAGAGGTAAACGCTGCCACCTGTTGTACTGAAGTGTGTAGTCACAGTTTACAGACTAAATGAATTAAGAAACAAACATTAAGAAAAACTAAGGCCTCCTACCTAATCCTGTACTACTAAGAAAATAAAAAAAGAGCCCTACTAACTTCTAACAAACCCTCTACCCATACCCAAAATCCCTTCCAACACACACCCATCCCTGTCCAACCACAATAACCCTACACATCAATCTTTCCCTTTTTTCCAGATACTGGTACTTACAACAAAACATCAACACATGCTTCACTGTTTCATCAACCGTACACCCCGTACACATAACATTCACATGCTTGTCAACCAGATGTCATAGGCGCAACCGAGCAAACAACACCTCTTCCTTCCTAATCTGACCTTGGAATATTGGTCCACCAACCTTCTTTGGAGGGCATATACATGCTGGCCCTTGGGCTCGCTGTCCCACTTCTTCTGCCAAACATCTATTATAATAGCTAATCTTACATTTGGCCTCACCTACCTCTCTCGGTCATACTGTCTGAACTGACTTGACTGTGAACCCAACTTGTAGCCCGCGTTTAATTATTATAATTTTTTTTATTGTTTGTATATCGTTGTATTTTATATTTGTGTGACTGTGCTTGTCTATCAGTATATCCGTGTTTTGTTAATTGTCATGTTTTGTTTTTCGTGGACCCCCGGAAGAGTAGCTTCTGCTTCTGCAAAAGCTAATGAGGATCCAAATAAACAAATAAACAGGTAAATGGCGTTGTTCATTTTGAAAACCAACCACTTTAGGCTGCCAGTGACAGCCATGTTGTTTAATCCAATTTCAAATAGTTGTAATGCACAGTAATAATGTTTGGTGGTAGGACTTGTGCTATTATCAGACCTTCTGGGAAAAAATACAAATATCTAAGTTAAATACTACATTTTGTCTGAAGACAAAAAAGACAGGAAATTCAAAAGCAAATTTGACTTATGCACTAACAAGGTTTTTCAGCATAAGCAGCTTGACTACTGCTAGAGTACTGAAGCTTTATTGGTCTACTGTACTTCAACAACAGATGTACTCACATTGAATGGGTTGATTAGGAGTTAAACCTCACAAACAGCCTAATACATACATTTGAAGTCGGAAGTTTACATAAACTTAGGTTGGAGTCATTAAAACTTGTTTTTCAACCACTCCACAAATGTCTTGTTAACAAACTATGGTTTTGGCAAGTCTGTTAGGACATCTACTTTGTGCATGACACAAGTAATTTTTCCAACAATTGTTTACAGACAGATTATTTCACTTACAATTCACTGTATCACAATTCCAGTGGGTCAGAAGTGTACATACACTAAGTTGACTGCGCCTTTAAAAAGCTTGGAAAATTCCAGAAAATTATGTCATGGCTTTAGAAGCTTCTGATAGGCTAATTGACATCATTTGAGTCAATTAGAGGTGTACCTGTGGATGTATTTCAAGGCCTACCTTCAAACTCAGTGCCTCTTTGCTTGACATCATGGGAAAATCAAAAGAAATCAGCCAAGACCTCAGAAAAAATATTGTAGACCTCCACAAGTCTGGTTCATCCTTGGGAGCAATTTCCAAACGCCTGAAGGTACCACGTTCATCTGTACAAACAATAGTACGCAAGTATAAACACCATGGGACCACGCAGGCGTCATACCGCTCAGGAAGGAGACGCATTCTGTCTCCTAGAGATGAACGTACTTTGGTGCGAAAAGTGCAAATCAATCCCAGAACAACAGCAAAGGACCTTGAGAAGATGCTGGAGGAAACAGGTACAAAAGTATATATATCCACAGTAAAACGAGGCCGCTCAGCAAGGAAGAAGCCACTGCTCCAAAACCGCCATAAAAAAGGCAGACTACGGTTTGCAACTGCACATGGGGACAAAGATTGTACTTTTTGGAGAAATGTCCTCTGGTCTGATGAAACAAAATTAGAACTGTTTGGCCATAATGACCATCGTTATGTTTGGAGGAAAAAGGGGGTTGCTTGCAAGCCGAAGAACACCATCCCACCGTGAAGCACGGGGGTGGCAGCATCATGCTGTGGGGGTGCTTTGCTGCAGGAGGGACTCGTGCACTTCACAAAATAGATGGCATCATGAGGAAGGAAAATTATGTGGATATATTGAAGCAACATCTCAAGACATCAGTCAGGAAGTTAAAGCTTGGTCGCAAATGGGTCTTCCAAATGGACAATGACACCAAGCATACTTCCAAAGTTGTGGCAAAATGGTTTAAGAAGAACAAAGTCAAGGTATTGGAGTGGCCATCACAAAGCCCTGACCTCAATCCTATAGAAAATGTGTGGGCAGAACTGAAAAAGCGTGTGCGAGCAAGGAGGCCTACAAACCTGACTCAGTTACACCAGCTTTGTCAGGAGGAATGGGCCAAAATGCACCCAATTTATTGTGGGAAGCTTGTGGAATGTTACACGAAACGTTTGACACAAGTTAAACAATTTAAAGGCAATGCTACCAAATACTAATTGAGTGTATGTTGTGACGACCCTCCCACTCTGTCTGCCGTATTCTCTCTTTGCTCTTGTTTCCTTATTAGGATGCCGGTGGGCGGAGTTGGGAGGGTCGTCAGCTACAGTGGGGAAAAAAAGTATTTAGTCAGCCACCAATTGTGCAAGTTCTCCCACTTAAAAAGATGAGAGAGGCCTGTAATTTTCATCATAGGTACATGTCAACTATGACAGACAAATTGAGAAAAAAATTCCAGAAAATCCCATTGTATGATTTTTAATGAATTTATTTGCAAATTATGGTGGAAAATAAGTATTTGGTCACCTACAAACAAGCAAGATTTCTGGCTCTCACAGACCTGTAACTTCTTCTTTAAGAGGCTCCTCTGTCCTCCACTCGTTACCTGTATTAATGGCACCTGTTTGAACTTGTTATCAGTATAAAAGACACCTGTCCACAACCTCAAACAGTCACACTCCAAACTCCACAATGGCCAAGACCAAAGAGCTGTCAAAGGACACCAAAAAACAAAATTGTAGACCTGCACCAGGCTGGGAAGACTGAATCTGCAATAGGTAAGCAGCTTGGTTTGAAGAAATCAACTGTGGGAGCAATTATTAGGAAATGGAAGACATACAAGACCACTGATAATCTCCCCTCGATCTGGGGCTCCACGCAAGATCTCACCCCGTGGGGTCAAAATGATCACAAGAACGGTGAGCAAAAATCCCAGAACCACACGGGGGACCTAGTGAATGACCTGCAGAGAGCTGGGACCAAAGTAACAAAGCCTACCATCAGTAACACACTACGCCGCCAGGGACTCAAATCCTGCAGTGCGAGACGTGTCCCCCTGCTTAAGCCAGTACATGTCCAGGCCCGTCTGAAGTGCATTTGGATGATCCAGAAGAGGATTGGGAGAATGTCATATGGTCAGATGAAACCAAAATATAACTTTTTGGTAAAAACTCAACTCGTCATGTTTGGAGGACAAAGAATGCTGAGTTGCATCCAAAGAACACCATACCTACTGTGAAGCATGGGGTTGGAAACATCATGCTTTGGGGCTGTTTTTCTGCAAAGGGACCAGGACGACTGATCCGTGTAAAGGAAAGAATGAATGGGGCCATGTATCGTGAGATTTTGAGTGAAACCCTCCTTCCATCAGCAAGGGCATTGAAGATGAAACGTGGCTGGGTCTTTCAGCATGACAATGATCCCAAACACACCGCCCGGGCAACGAAGGAGTGGCTTCGTAAGAAGCATTTCAAGGTCCTGGAGTGGCCTAGCCAGTCTCCAGATCTCAACCCCATAGAAAATCTTTGGAGGGAGTTGAAAGTCTGTGTTGCCCAGCGACAGCCCCAAAACATCACTGCTCTAGAGGAGATCTGCATGGAGGAATGGGCCAAAATACCAGCAACAGTGTGTGAAAACCTTGTGAAGACTTACAGAAAACGTTTGACCTGTGTCATTGCCAACAAAGGGTATATAACAAAGTATTGAGAAACTTTTGTTATTGACCAAATACTTATTTTCCACCATCATATGCCAATGAATTCATTAAAAATCCTACAATGTGATTTTCTAGATTTTTTTTTCTCATTTTGTCTGTCATAGTTGACGTGTACCTATGATGAAAATTACAGGCCTCTCTCATCTTTTTAAGTGGGAGAACTGGCACAATTGGTGGCTGACTAAATACTTTTTTTCCCCACTGTACATGGGAAACACCTGGGCCGGGTGTGTCCCAGCATAAATGGACCTCTTCCACATTCATTGAGGAGACTCTCCAGGCAGATACTTTGATTTTGGTTGTGGTATTTTTGTGGCTTTTTGGTTGTTTGCTTTGGCACCTTTCAACAACTTTCCATATTACATTAATGCATGCAAACACTCACTTACACTACTGATTACACACACCATTGTTATTTTATTTAGTTTACTTTAGTTAATAAATATATACATTGAGTATTCCTTGTCTCCACGTGTCTCCCTTTTGTTACGAACTTGAGCCGGTTCGTGACAAGGTAAACTTCTGACCCACTGGGAATGTGATCAAATAAATAAAAGCTGAAATAAATCTACTATTACTCTGACATTTCACATTCTTAAAATAAAGTGGTGATCCTAACTGACCTAAAACAGGGAATTTTTACTAGGATTAAATGTCAGGAATTGTGATAAACTGACTTTAAATGTATTTGGCTAAGGTGTATGTAAACTTCCGACTTCAACTGTACACTTAGAGTAGGTTGACCTCATTAATGTACTTGGTAATGTAAATGTGTTTTTTTTTTCATCTAAGGCACACATGCAATCTGCCATCTGGGAATCTGTTCAATGTTCCTAATCTTGATATATACCCATTGGTTCTTTAAGGGGCAATCCGAAGTTCAAACAACAAAGCCTACACCCCACCACTGTTGTGGTTAAAGGCTGAATAATTGGTGGTGGATTATTAATAATAACGTAACCACTTGCAAATTCATTAATAGAGCTATGGATACAAAATGACAATTTGAACCATATTCAGAGGCTAAACAGTGTTTGTTTCAAATTACATTGTTTACAAACGATTGAGTAGAACAGGCATATATTTGGGTTCTGATGGGATATGACAACTGAACTAAGCTCATGATGTCACCAATTGTAGAGAGGAGTAGGCAGGAGGCAGTCGCAGGTTTAGAACTAATGAATTTATTAAAGCACCATAGCTTAAAGTGGGACGAAACCCACAGTGCAAAATATAAAGTACTCAGGAATTAGTAGGCGCGATACCTCTCAGGAAAACAAGCAACATATACAATGACCAACAAAGACAAATGACAGAGGGAGTGTATATACAGTGATAGAGTGGGGATTGGAACCAGATGTGTGTAATGATGACGAGACAAGTCCGGGGTTGATGAGTGAAGGGCGTTTGCCAGCAGCAGGTTCGGCAGCAGCTAGAAGGCCGGCGACGCCGAACGCCTTAGCTGGACAGGAGGGGGAGCCAAAGTGAAGGCTGAGGTGACACATGAGGTATTTATTATGTAATTTATATTCTTCAAGAATCAATGGGTATGTGTAAATAATTTAAAAGTAAAAAATGCATTAAGCAATTACAAATTGACCCTTTAAATAGTATAACTTATAAATGTCTCAAGTGCATAGTGCAACTGTCTTACCCTAACATAACTCTAAATATAAGGTTGCATTACTCCATTGTTTATAACATGAACATAAACCATGTATAGCTTCAAAATATGTTCAAAAGCTGTCAACTCCCTTGTCTCAGTAGGCTTGTGTATTAGGCTTGGTCAAACGTAGGGTTCAGGAGCGGTTTCGCAGACACAGATTACATCTAGTCCTGGACTATAAATAATTTTGGCTGGAGATTTTCTATTGATCTTGCTTTTTGAGTCCAGGACTAGGCTTAATCTGTGTCATAATGTTTAAATGAGTGTAATGGGATTATGTTTTACATGAAAAAATTAATTCACATTACAAGTACATTAATGGCGTAAACCTGCTTTAAGAATATGTATTAGGTTGTTTGAGATAATGTTTGAATCCTAATCAACCCATCCAATGTGAATACATCTGTTGTTGAAGTACAGCAGTTCAATAAAGCTACAGTACTCTAGAAGTGGTCAAGCTGCTTATGCTGAAAAGCCTTGTAAATGCATAGGTCAAATTAGCTTTTGAATTTCCTGTCTTTTTGGCTTCAGACAAAAGCTAATATTTCACTTAAAACGTAGTTTTTGGTATTAATATATACTGAGTAAGGAACAATGATAATTGATCATGTAAGTGTGTGCATAATGGGATGTAAAGGGATATGGAACAAAAAGAGTCATGTAACAATGAGAGTCAAGGCTTTTTAGTGCTTGGATCATATTAATCATGGGAAGAGCAGTATCACACTACTAAGGCTGTGTTTAGACAGGCAACCTAGTTATTTTTTCAGATCAGCTCTAAAAAAGATCTGATGTGAAAAGATCTGATGTGATTGGTCAAAAGACCAATTAGTGGAAAAAACATCAGAATTGGGCTGGCTGTCTAAACGCAGCCATAGTGATTATCTATGTCCTTTGGGGGTTGATTTTCTCCCTTTCACTTATTTAATTATGAAATATAGACACAGTTAACATTTCATACCAGTGACTTAACACTAAGCACTTTTGCCATGGGCATCTTTAAATGTCAACATCAAAGCATCATAGGTGGAGGGCATTATTTATGGTGTTGGGGCGGTGGGAATTGTGTTTAAACTTGCACAATAATCTTCTTACATGTACCACAATCTCAACCTGCCCTCCAGGTAAAAATAAACCAGATATTTACTCTTCAGTGGAAATGGTCCCACAGACCTGTACTCATCCCAGACACAAGACACACACAGGCCCCTCCAGGCAGTTGTGTCCTATTGAACAGGCACACTAACAGGGGAACGATGGTGACAATTATAATTTGGATTCTCCACAGGAGTCTCACTTAAAATTCTAAAAGACTCACATCAGCCTGCTAGGTGATTTGATTTCTGAGGGAAACGGAGGGGTGGAGGTGGTTATCACGAAAAGCTTGTTGCGCTAATGTCTGTCTTTGATTTACTATCTTTTTGATAGAGATTATATGGTTGATTCTAAATGCATTGGAGGGTGGATTCATCAAAAAGCTATTTTAATTACATCGGATCGACTTTTACCAGTATGCTCAAACAGGTTGTCAATTGCATCTAAACATTAAGGGAGAAATGTTTAGTAATATAAAAAGAACAGATTTTGATCCACCTTTTTTGACAGACGGTTTGTACAGAGATTATTCTGCAAACATGCATACAACACACACACACACAAATAATCATCCTATGATAATGTCACAGGTTATCATTGACCTGACCAGCAAAATCTAACTACACACAGACAAAAATGGTTCTAAATAATACCAGATCAAATCAAATCAATTTGATTTGTCACATACACGTGTTTGGCAGATGTTATTGCGGGTGTAGCGAAATGCCTGTGCTTCTAGCTTCCGACAGTGCAGTAATATCTAACAAGTAATATCTAACAATTTCACAACATATACCCTATACACACAAATCTAGTAAGGAATGGAATTTAAGAATATATACATATATGGACAAGCAATGACAGAAAGGGGTGATTTGGCTTGTAACCATAGCGGGAACCCTTTTTGGTGCTATATAGAACCTATTTTTGAAGGTTCAATAAAGAGCCATGTTCATAAGGTTTTAAATGGAACCTGTATGGTGCTATTACGGTTTCTTACTCAAATTAAACCATATTGGCCATGTCAGTGCATGGCAATTAAAAGTTACATTATGTAAAGCAATGGTCATTAAATTAACAAACACTTGTTCATGTTTTAACAAAGATTCATGACAGGCCTGGAGATCATTAGACTATTAGCTCCATGTTTATGCACTACCTAGCACCAGTTCATTAATTTAATTTCTATGCATGTTTTCACAGAGAAAGGCAGTGGTTTTGCTAGAGCTTAGTTACCGTCATGATCACAGTCCTGGGTCACAATGGGTCAATTAGCATTCATCATCCCTTGGGCTGTGCAGCAGGTAGTGGATCTGTGAGTATACAGGTTCAAAGGAAGGAACGGGAGGGCAGATAGAAACTGTGTTAGCTAGCGCCTGATAATCACAGAGTCGCTGGTAGGATTTCAAATTGGGTGAAGGACGATAGTGCAGGTCCCTCTAGCATCAGCTGTATTTTAAAAAAAGGCAAAAGAAGATGAAATTAAAGACAAACTGTAAAAACGCAGGCAGACTAACAAAATGTTCCATTACATTACTGCTTTTCGGGGCAACGCCTGAACTCAAACGGCACTTGATAAATCCAACAGTCAAATTCAATCCTATGAATGTGAAATGAGAAAAAGAAGATCCAAGTGGCATAAGAGACTCAGGGAGGGAGGGTGAGTAAAAACATTTGTAACAAATTTTAACAACACTTTTCAAAAGGGCTTGTGTTGTTGAAGGCCAACAATCCAGTCGAAATGGACTAAAGCACAATGATCCTGACCTGAGGAAGGCTGCCATGGTCTATCTAGAGGGGGCCCGGGCCCCTAATGGCACAATTCCACTGGAGGAACCAAACCGTGCTGGGCCGTGCCAGAACCAAGACAAACTAGCCTTGTTGGTTCTTGTTTATTTTCCATTTGCTGTGGAACTGGAAACAGGACTACGTTTAATTTGCAAGAAAAACTGTTATGCTGTGATGATTTGAAGACCGATTAAGCAATTCGACAGCGACATTGTTGTGATCCTCGTTGACTGGCATTTTTAAGTATGGAGGAGGGAGACGTACTGGTAGAGTTAGCCAGGCTATTTTGTGCCATCCTTTTCATTTTTGTTTGTGGGCAGCAATGGAGAATGAACAGCATAGCGGAGACAGCTGAAAAGAGTAGAAAAAATTCACAACGTATCATCATGCGGGAAGTGGATTGCTTCAGACAGTTGAAAGACCAGCTTATGGATTGAAAGAAACGCTCAAAAGAGGTATGTGTATCTGTTTAGCAAGCTAGCTGTTGTGTAGCTGTTTTTTTTTATTGTTCAAATCGTATTTGGAATGAGGACAGCTATTACAGTTGCTTGCAATAGTACAGTCCTGAAATAATGTATTAATGAGTATCTGTCTTTGTGATATATACAGTATATACTGAACAGAAATAAAAGCACAACATGTAAAGTGTTGGTCCCATGTTTCATGATCCGAAATAAAATATCTGAGAAATGTTCCATATGCACAAAAAGCTTATTTCTCTAAAATGTTGTGCACAAATTTGTTTGCATCCCTGTTAGTGAGCATTTATTTCCTTTGCCAAGATAATCCATTCACCTGACAGGTGTGGCATATCAAGAAGCTGATTAAACAGCATGATCATTACACAGGTGCACCTTGTGCTGAGGACAATAAAAGGCCACTCTACAATGTGCAGTTTTGTCACTCAACACAATGCTACAGATGTCTCAAGTTTTGAGGGAGAGTGCAATTGGCATGCTGACTGCAGGAATGTCCACCAGGGCAGTTACCAGAGAATGTAATGTTAATTTCTCTACCATAAGCCACCTCCAACGTCATTTTAGAGAATTTGGCAGTACGTCCAACCGGCCTCACAACCGCAGACCACATGTAACCATGCCAGCCCAGGAGCTCCACATCCGGCTTCTTCATGTGCGGGATCGTCTGAGACCAGCAACCTGGACAGCTGATGAAACTGAGGAGTATTTCTGTCTGTAATAAAGCCCTTTTGTGGGGGAAAACTCAATCTAATAGGGTGGGCCTATGCCCTCCCAGCCTCACCCATGGCTGTGCCCCCTCACTGTCATGTGAAAGCCATAGATTAGGGCCTAATGCATTCATTTCAATTGACTGATTTCCTTATATGAACTGTAACTCAGTAACGTCGTTGAAATTGTTGCATGTTGTGTTTATATTTTTGTTCAGTATACATTGTACATACCTAGGACTAACGTTACATCATACACAACATACTGCAAGAGTAATATTTCAGGACTGCACCTTATTGCAAGTGTAATAGCTAGCTGTCCTCATTCCATACTGCAAGAGTAATTTAGCTGAACATTCTTATACGAAACACTTCCTGACCTAATCAGGCAATAATTAATCAACCCAATCAACCATATTATCTCCACCTATGCTATGTTGAAATGATGTGTGTACCATTGACTGGAGTGGTCAGACAAAGTTATTTTTCCCTAAGGAACATTACAATATCATGAACCTATAATAACAATCTGCAATATATGTGTTTCAGATCTATCACATGTTAAAGAGCTGTAGGCGAGCACCCACTGTCTGGACTCTGCGCCAGTCAACTGATTGGTGGGACCACTGTGTTCCACAATTTACAGACACCCAATGGATCGATAACTTCCGCATGTCGGCAGAGACTTTCCGGTTCCTCTGCAACAGGCTGAGTCCTGTTATGAAGAGACAGGATACAGTGTTCCACCTTTTTGTCCCTCTCCGAAAGCAAATTGCCATTGCCCTGTGGAAGGTGGCCACAATTTCAGAATACTGCAGTGTAGCACACTTTTTGGAGTTGGTATTACAACTGTATGGCATTGCGCAAACAATTTTTGCATAGCTTTCAACCAAGTTCTGTTGCCTGAACTCCTCCTACTCCCAACTGCTGAGAAGCTGGCAGCAGGGGCGCAACTTTCACTGGTGACGGGGGGGACATGAACCCCCCACATTCTGAAATTGCATTTTTGTCCGCCCCAGTTATATCATTGCACTGTGATACAAAACTCGGCACCGGTGTGCTTTAGGACCATGCGGATGCCTCAGAGCGGTCGGGTAGGCTGTTTTCAGGTTTCAGCCGGCTGGATTTAGGACCGCACGGACACCACAGAGCATGCCGACAGGCTGTGTGAAGGTAAAGTTCCTGAAAGGCTGGCACATAGGACAAGCACGGGAGAGATGAACAGAGGCAGCTACTGTCTGTGTGTGTTTAGCTTTTTCTCTGAGTTGTAAAAGCAAGCAAGCAGAGCAGAAACTGGTTACTCTTTAGTTGACTGATCTAGCTGGCAAGGTAACTGCTCTTTGACAGAAAAATAAAAATAAATATTCCCAGTGCTGAGATAGTAGTGTAACTGACATGTTATGTTAGCTTATGTTTCATCCTCTCTTGACTGAAGTGAATGAACTTATAGCAGCTAGCTAGTTAGTTCAGCCATTTCAGCTCTAGCTAGCCTCCAGCTATCAGTCAGGTAGCAGTATCTAAAAGCTGTTTTGTGTATGGAAATGTTTTGTAGCCTTTGCAGTACATTATAACAATCAGTGAATGGATACAAAGTTCCATCTTGAGTTGATGGGTAGGCTACAGTCTGGGATCTAGGAATAATGGTAATTTCAATGATTGAACAATTGATTCTATTCTTGGATAATATAATGTATAAATGTACACTACGGTAATTATTGGTAATGCCTCATCTGAGCAGGATCAGATGGTGATCGGGGTCTCATCAGGGTCAGGCAGCCAGGGAAGACCAGTCTGTGACAGCGCAGAGGTGAACTTTTACAGATACAACACTTTATTTTTCCTCTTCTCTGTGCAGCAAACACTGGACAAGCAAGAAGCTTCAAAGATTGAAACTATTTTAAGGCAGTCTGACAAACCTCTAAAGTTGATTTCCAAACTGTATCAAGGGTGACACAAAACATGTAAAAAAAAAACAATGTGAGCAGTGGTGTAAAATACTTAAGTAAAAATATTTAAAGTACCACTGAAAGCTATTTAGTGTATCTGTACTTTACTTTACCATTTATATTTTTGACAACTTTTACTTTTCCTACACTACATTCCTAAATAAAATAATGTACTTTTTACTCCATACATTTTCCCTGACACCGAAAAGTACTCATTACATTTTGAATGCTTAGCTGGACACGAAAATTGTCAATTTCAAATCAAATCAAATCAAGTTATTTGTCACATGCACCCAATACAACAGGTGTAGACCTTACAGTGAAATGCTTACTTACAGGAATACCAACAAAAAATCACACAGAAAAATACTATATAACATAATAAGAAATAAAAGTAACAAATAATTAAAGAGCAGCAATAAAAATAACAATAGCGAGGCTATATGCAGGGTGTACCAGTACCGAGTCAATGTGCGGGGGCACCGGTTAGTCGAGGTAGTTGAGGTAACATGTACATGTAGGTAGAGTTATTAAAGTGACTATGCATAGATAATTAACAGAGAGTAGCAGCAGCGTAAAAGAGGTAGAAGCTGTTTAGAAGCCTCTTGGACATACTTGGCGCTCCGGTACCGCTTGCCATGATGTAGTAGAGAGAACAGTCTATGACTAGGGTGGCTGGAGTCTTTGACAATTTTTAGGGCCTTCCTCTGACACCGCCTGGTATAGAGGTCCTGGATGGCAGGAAGCTTGCCCCCAGTGATGTACTGGGCCATACACACAACCCTCTGTAGTGCCTTGCGGTCGGAGGTCGAGCAGTTGCCATACCAGGCAGTGATGCAACCAGTCAGGATGCTCTTGATGGTGCAGCTGTAGAACCTTTAGAGGATCTGAGGACCAATGCCAAATCTTTTCAGTCTCCTTAGGAGGAATAGGTTTTGTCGTGCCCTCTTCACGACTGTCTTGGTGTGCTTGGACCATGTTAGTTTGTTGGTGATGTGGACACTAAGGAACTTGAAGCTCTCAACCTGCTCCACTACAGCCTTGTCGATGAGAATGGGGGCGTGCTCGGTCCTCTTATTTTTCCTTTAGTCCACAATCATCTCCTTTGTCTTGAACACGTTGAGGGAGAGGTTGTTGTCCTGGAACCACACGGCCAGGTCTCTGACTTCCTTCCTATAAGCTGTCTCATCGTTGTCGGTGATCAGGCCTACCACTGTTGTGTCATCGGCAAACTTAATGATGGTGTTGGAGTCATGCCTGGCCATGCAGTCATGAGTGAACAGGGAGTACAGGAGGGGACTGAGCTTGGTTTGTAAATTGTGTCTGAGTGTGCCACTGGCACTGACTAGAAAATGATTCATATTTTTACTTTTGATACTTAAGTATATTTTACCATTTACATTTACGTTTGATACTTAAGTATATTTGAAAACCAAATACTTTTAGACTTTTACTCAAGTAGTATATCACTGGGTCACTTTAACTTTTACTTGAGCAATTTTCTATTAAGGTATCTTTACTTTTACTCAAGTATGACAATTGGCTACTTTTTCCACCACTGACTGTGAGGAAAGCCTGGGAGACACGATTGATGGTGGTGAATGGATAGAGATACAGTGGCTTGTGAAAGTATTCACCCCCCTTGGCATTTTTCCTATTTTTTGCCTTACAACCTGGAATTAAAATGGATTTTTGGGGGGGTTGTATAATTTGATTTACACAACATGCCTACCACTTTGAAGATGCAAAATATTTTTTATTGTGAAACAAACAAGAAATAAGACAAAACATTAAAAAAAAACTTGAGCATGCATAACTATTCACCCCCCCAAAGTCAATACTTTGCAGAGCCACCTTTTGCAGCAATTAGAGCTGCAAGTCACTTGGGGTATGTCTCTATAAGCTTGGCACATCTAGCCACTTGGATTTTTGCCCATTCTTCAAGGCAAAACTGCTCCAGCTCCTTCAAGTTGGATGGGTTCCGCTGGTGTACAGCAATCTTTAAGTCATACAACAGATTCTCAATTGGATTGAGGTCTGGGCTTTGACTAGGCCATTCCAATACATTTAAATGTTTCCCCTTAAACCACTAGAGTGTTGCTTTATCAGTATGCTTAGCGTCATTGTCCTGCAGAAAGGTGAACCTCCGACCCAGTCTCAAATCTCTGGAAGACTGAAACAGGTTTCCCTCAAGAATTTCCCTGTATTTAGCGCCATCCATCATTCCTTCAATTCTGACCAGTTTCCCAGTCCCTGCCGATGAAAAACATCCCCACAGCATGATGCTGACACCATGCTTCACTGTGGGGGTGGTGTTCTCGGGGTGATGAGAGGTGTTGGGTTTGCGCCAGACATAGTTTTATACTTGATGGCCAAAAAGCTCAATTTTAGTCTCATCTGACCAGAGTACCTTCTTCCATATGTTTGGGGAGTCTTCCACATGCCTTTTGGCGAACACCAAAAGTGTTTGCTTATTTTTTTTTTAAGCAGTGGCTTTTTTCTGGCCACTCTTCCGTAAAGCCCAGCTCTGTGGAGTGTACGTCTTAAAGTGGTCCTATGGACAGATACTCCAATCTCCGCTGTGGAGCTTTGCAGCTCCTGCAGGGTTATCTTTGGTCTCTTTGTTGCCTCTCTGATTAATGCCCTCCTTGCCTGGTCCGTGAGTTTTGGTGGGTGGCCCTCTCTTGACAGGTTTGTTGTGGTGCCATATTCTTTCCATTTTTTAATAATGGATTTAATGGTGAACCGAGGGATGTTCAAAGTTCCAGATATTTCTTTATAACCCAACCCTGATCTGTACTTCTCCACAAATTTGTTCCTGACCTGTTTGGAGAGCTCCTTGGTCTTCATGGTGCCGCTTGCTTGGTGGTGCCCATTGCTTAGTGGTGTTGCAGACTCTGGGGCCTTTCAGAACAGGTGTATATATACTGAGATCATGTGACAGATCATGTGACACTTAGATTGCACACAGGTGGACTTTATTTCACTAATTATGTGACTTCTGAAGGTAATTGGTTGCACCAGATCTTATTTAGGGGCTTCATAGCAAAGGGGGTGAATACATGTGCACGCACCACTTTTCCGTTATTAATTTTTTAGAATTCTCCTATTTGAACTATTTTGTGTATTTCCATTACATTAAATCCATTACAGGTTGTAATGCAACAAAATAGGAAAAACGCCAAGGGGGATGAATATTTTTGCAAGGCACTGTTTGTTAGAATGCCCAGTCATGTTCATATAATCTCAGTCATAAATTACTGCAGTTTTAGACCATACTATATGCCAGCAAAAACTGAATATCATGCACTCAGAAATGTAATTATTTTGCTGGGGGTGTAAAACACAAAAGGAGACATATTTGCATATGTTATGTTCTTGTGAAGGATGGCTGAATTCTGGCAAATAGTATGTTATTTTATCTCAGCATGTCTACAGATTCTCCTTTCTCCCTGTTTTTGTTTGCTTGGAAATGTTGATACCGGAGACATGTTGTCAGAAGAAACTGTGTAACTTTGCATTTATAGCGGCTAAGAATTGCATTGTCATTAATTGGAAGGTTGGTTATCCTCCCACAATTGATGGAAGAAATGTCAAGTTATGTATCACTATTTTGTATTTATTACAAGATTAAGGGTATGCTGTGCAACTTTCATAAGGTCTGGATGCCTTATATGGAATACTGTACGACAAAAGGAGTCTGTATTGAAAACAAGCCCACGTCAGGCGAGATACAGTGGGGAGAACAAGTATTTGATACACTGCCGATTTTGCAGGTTTTCCTACTTACAAAGCATGTAGAGGTCTGTAATTTTTATCATAGGTACACTTAAACTGTGAGAGACAAATCTAAAACAAAAATCCAGAGAATCACATTGAATGATTTTTAAGTAATTAATTTGCATTTTATTGCATGAAATAAGTTATCAGAAAAGCAGAACTTAATATTTGTTACAGAAACCTTTGTTTGCAATTACAGAGATCATACGTTTCCTGTAGGTCTTGACCAGGTTTGCATACACTGCAGCAGGGATTTTGGCCCACTCCTCCATACAGACCTTCTCCAGATCCTTCAGGTTTCGGGGCTGTCGCTGGGCAATACGGACTTTCAGCTCCCTCCAAAGATTTTCTATTGGGTTCAGGTCTGGAGACTGGCTAGGCCACTCCAGGACCTTGAGATGCGTCTTACGGAGCCACTCCTTAGTTGCCCTGGCTGTGTGTTTTGGGTCGTTGTCATGCTGGAAGACCCAGCCACGACCCATCTTCAATTATCTTACTGAGGGAAGGAGGTTGTTGGCCAAGATCTCGCGATAGATGGCCCCATCCATCCTCCCCTCAATATGGTGCAGTCGTCCTGTCCCCTTTGCAGAAAAGCATCCCCAAAGAATGATGTTTCCACCTCCATGCTTCATGGTTGGGATGGTGTTCTTGGGGTTGTACTCATCCTTCTTCTTCCTCCAAACACGGCGAGTGGAGTTTAGACCAAAAAGCTCTATTTTTGTCTCATCAGACCACATGACCTTCTCCTATTCCTCCTCTGGATCATCCAGATGGTCATTGGAAAACTTCAGATGGGCCTGGACATGCGCTGGCTTGAGCAGGGGGACCTTGCGTGCGCTGCAGGATTTTAATCCATGATGGCGTAGTGTGTTACTAATGGTTTTCTTTGAGACTGTGGTCCCAGCTCTCTTCAGGTCATTGACCAGGTCCTGCTGTGTAGTTCTGGGCTGATCCCTCACCTTCCTCATGATCATTGATGCCCCACGAGGTGAGATCTTGCATGGAGCCCCAGACCGAGGGTGATTGACCGTCATCTTGAACTTCTTCCATTTTCTAATAATTGCGCCAACAGTTGTTGCCTTCTCACCAAGTTGCTTGCCTATTGTCCTGTAGCCCATCCCAGCCTTGTGCAGATCTACAATTTTATCCCTGATGTCCTTACACAGCTCTCTGGTCTTGGCCATTGTGGAGAGGTTGGAGTCTGTTTGATTGAGTGTGTGGACAGGTGTTTTTTATACAGGTAACGAGTTCAAACAGGTGCAGTTAATACAGGTAATGAGTGGAAAACAGGAGGGCTTCTTAAAGAAAAACTAACAGGTCTGTGAGAGCCGGAATTCTTACTGGTTGGTAGGTGATCAAATACTTATGTCATGCAATAAAATGCAAATTAATTACTTAAAAATCATACAATGTGATTTTCTTGATTTTCTTGATTTTCTAAAAATTACAGACCTCTACATGCTTTGTAAGTAGGAAAACCTGCAAAATCGGCAGTGTATCAAATACTTGTTCTCCCCACTGTACCTATTTAGGCAATCTGTAGCTGCTGGGCAGCTCATTCCTGGCCCTGGGGGTCTGCCGTACTGTTGGTTGTCACTCTGGCCTTGGCCTAACACACCTAAAGCTGAGTGGGGTGTGTTGGGTTGGGGCGCTGCAGGGCTGTGGACCCCTAGGGGCAGGACGGGGTGACCAAGCTATATTGTGTGCAAGTAAAAAGAGCTCTATAGTACTATTAGGCGTATGATAGGAATTACATGGTGGATGTACTGTTTCTGTGTGTTAATCTGTAGGTACAGTGCCTTGCAAAAGTATTCATCCCCCTTTTCATTTTTCCTATTTTGTTGCATCACAACCTGTAATTTAAATGGATTTTTATTTGGATTTCATGTAATGGACATACACAAAATTGTCCAAATTGGTGAAGTGAAATTTAAAAAACAACTTGTTTCAAAAAATTCTAAACAATAAATAACGGAAAAGTAGTCTGTGCATACGTATTCACCCCCTTTGCTATTAAGCCCCTAAATAAGATCTGGTGCAACCAATTACCTTCAGAAGTCACATAATTAGTTAAATAAAGTCCACCTGTGTGCAATCTAAGTGTCACATGATCTGTCACATGATCTCAGTATATGTACACCTGTTCTGAAAGGCCCCAGAGTCTGCAACACCACTAAGCAAGGGGCACCACCAAGCAAGCGGCACCATGAAGACCAAGGAGCTCTCCAAACAGGTCAGGGACAAATATATCTGAAACTTTGAACATCCCACAGAGCCCCATTAAATCCATTATTAAAAAATGGAAAGAATATGGCACCACAACAAACCTGCCAAGAGCGGGCCGCCCACCAAAACACACGGACCAGGCAAGGAGGGCATTAATCAGAGAGGCAACAAAGAGACCAAAGATAACCCTGAAGGAGCTGCAAAGCTCCACAGCGGAGATTGGAGTATCTGTCCATAGGACCATTTTAAGCCGTACACTCCACAGAGCTGGGCTTTACGGAAGAGTGGCCAGAAAAAAAGCCATTGCTTGAAGAAAAAAATAAGCAAACATGTTTGGTGTTTGCCAAAAGGCATGTGGGAGACTCCCCAAACATATGGAAGAAGGTACTCTGGTCAGATGAGACTAAAATTGAGCTTTTTGGCCATCAGGTAAAACACTATGTCTAGCGCAAACCCAACACCTCTCATCATCCCAGAGAACACCTCCCCCACAGTGAAGTATGGTGTCAGCATCATGCTGTGGGGATGTTTTTCATCGGCAGGGACTGGGAAACTGGTCAGAATTGAAGGAAAAAAATTGAAGGAAGAAAAAAAAAAAAAAAAAAGGAATGATGGATGGCGCTAAATACAGGGAAATTCTTGAGGGAAACCTGTTTCAGTCTTCCAGAGATTTGAGACTGGGTCGGAGGTTCACCTTCCAGAAGGACAATGACCCTAAGCATACTGCTAAAGCATCACTCGAGTGGTTTAAGGGGAAACATTTTAATGTCTTGGAATGGCCTAGTCAAAGCCCAGACCTCAATCCAATTGATAATCTGTGGTATGACTTAAAGATTGTTGTACACCAGCGGAACCCATCCAACTTGAATGAGCTGGAGCCATTTTGCCTTGAAGAATGGGCAAAAATCCCATTGGCTAGATGTGCCAAGGTTATAGAGACATACCCCAAGAGACTTGCAGCTGTAATTGCTGCAAAAGGTGGCTCTACAAAGTATTATTTTTAATAGTTATGCACGCTCAAGTTTTCAGTTTTTTGTCTTATTTCGTGTTTGTTTCCCAAGAAAAACTATTTTGCATCTTCAAAGTTTTAGGCATGTTGTGTAATTCAAATGATACAAAACCCCCCAAAATCAATTTTAATTCCAGGTTGGAAGGCAACAAAATAGCAAAAATTCCAAGGGGGGGTGAATACTTTTGCAAGTGTTTTTAATGATCTCTTACCTAGCTTGATGACTTTGGGAATTTTTGATTACTTTTTGTTGTTCTAAATAGAGACGGCTAGAAGGGCCATAGGTCATATTAGATTGTGTAGAATTGCAGGAAATGAGCTTTAGATGCCCCAAAAATAGGAGGACCCCCACACCCCCCGTCAAGTTATGTCTCCCCCACTTCTAAAACCAAAGATGCACCTCTGGCTGGCAGAGATGGCAGCCTACTTTGAACAAAGGTGGAAGGTACCCCAGTGTGTTGGGGCCATCGACGGTAGCCACAGGAGTACCATTGTGATAATTTTATTTGCAAGGGCTGGCACTCCATCATCCTCCAGGTGGCTGTTGATGGTAGCGGGTTGTTCCGTTGGAAACCAGGGAGTGTCCATGACGCCCGTGTGCTCCATCAGCCCAAGCTATGGGACCTCTTGGACAGTGGCACCCTCTTCCCTCAACACACCAGGACCCTTGGTGGTGAGGATGTGGGGTATTTTATTATTGGGGATGCTGCCTACACCTCTCAGCCATGGCTGGTGAAGCCTTTTGCAGATACTGGCAGACTGAATGACAAGATAATCTCAATGACAAAATCTGCAGGGCTAGGGTAGTGATCGGAAATTCATTTGGCAGACTGAAGGGAAGGTGGTGTTGCCTTATGAAACTCAATGACTGCAATGTGGATTTTGTCAAACAGATGACTCTTGCATGTTGTACACTGCACAATCTGCATGAGCAACACAATGAAGTGTTCAGAAGGGAGTGGAATGCTGCCCCAGGGAATTAAGCATTTCAGCAGCCTGCCGTGCCACTTCCGGAGAGGATGGGGACTAATGCAAACACAGTACGTGATGAACAGTAACACTTCAACAACTAGGTACATCAGAGTGGATTACACAGGATTGCTATTTAATGCTAAAAAGAAGGCTGTTGCTCTCTGGTGTGTAGGTAGGCAAAATAAAGAGAAAATGACCACAAGGAAAATATACACAATGTTTAATAAGATGTTCTATTTTTAATTTATTTGTGATTTTCTCCCTCCTCTCACACCTAGCTCCACCAACTTTAAGAAGTTAAGAACTTTAAGAAGTTTATTGCTCCGAAATGTACATTGTTTAACGGTAGGCTAAATTCAATTAACAATAATTGAAAGCCACATTCATGATGCTTTTGGTGTAGTGATTTTTTTTTTTTTTACATAGAACGTCAGCCAGTTTAGTGTAGTTTAGTCCAATTTAGTCTAGTGACATGTCTGCTGCTGGTATCTGACATACTTTTATGGCCTGGACAAACAGCTATGAAGCTGTTGTTAAATGAGATGGTCGGGGCCATGTCAGCGGCCCTGACTGCCCTGTCTGCTGCACCGGCTGCTGCCTCATCTTCACACTGCTGATTGAAGTGCGGATCCTGCTGCTGACACTGGGCCTCAAGTGTCTCCAGGTATGAGGTTCAGGTATTCGCTGGTTGTGCTGACAGTGTGTTTTCTCTTCCCTGGGAAAATGTATTAGGCAGAAGTAATGAGATGTACAGGAAGGAATGATAAGGTACAGACTGTGTGAGCGTACTTTTGTTCCAACCATGTATTGTCTCAAATGTATTACATTTTATCCAGAAAAGGCCAGTGTGGGCCAACCAGATCTACCAACCAGATACACCAATGATGCAAATAATAAAGGTATTGGGTCAGAATATGATTAATTGAATCAGTGTGACAGTTTATATATAAATTATTACATCCACACTGACTCCTGGGATAATGTTTAGGAACATAACCCTGCCATGACAAAAGCCCTCTGTGGATGAGATTGCCCACCCCTGTTGAAGACAGCTAAATGTTGTGATTAGGGCTAAACAAGTGAACATGACAATGAATTGACATTGAACTGTTTACCAACCGAGAATGGACCCTTGGCGCCTCGGGGTGCAGGGCTCAGGTGTTGCAGGAGCATTTATTGTATCAATGGACCCTGTGTGTCTGAGGGTGCAGGGCTCTGAGGTTGTGGCTTCACCATT
The DNA here is from genome assembly GCF_020615455.1 of Coregonus clupeaformis. Lineage (NCBI taxonomy): Eukaryota > Metazoa > Chordata > Actinopteri > Salmoniformes > Salmonidae > Coregonus > Coregonus clupeaformis. The sequence goes on along the minus strand of NC_059202.1, from coordinate 11,728,666 downwards.
TGAGCACATAGCTTCCTCTGAGTCCTTAGATTCAGGAATGACCTCTGAAAAGTATGTTTGTTTGTATAATGTAAAGTCGGACACTCCGGCTAATGGCAAACATGTAGTTAAATCCACGGTGTTGGCCTTCCATGGATGTACAGTACCAGTCAAAGGTTTGGTCACACCTACTCATTCCAGGATTTTTCTTTATTTTTAGTATTTTTTATATTGTAGAATAATAGTGAAGACATCAAAACTATGAAATAGCACATATGGAATCATGTAATAACCAAAAAAGTGTTAAAAAATCAAAATATATTTTATATTTGAGATTCTTCAAAGTAGCCACCCTTTGCCTTGAAGACAGCTTTATAAACTCTTTGCATTCTCTCAACCAGCTTCATAAGGAATGCTTTTCCAACAGTCTTGAAGGTGTTCCCACATATGCTGAGTGCTTGTTGGCTGCTTTTCCTTCACTCTGCGGTCCAACTCATCCCAAAACATCTCAATTGGGTTGAGGTCGGGTGATTGTGGAGGCCAGGTCATTAATCTCTGGTCAAATAGTCCTGACACAGCCTGGAGGTGTGTTTTGGGTCATTTTCCTGTTGAATAACAAATGATAGTCCCACTAAGCGCAAACCAGATGAGATGGTGTATCGCTGCAGAATGTTGTGGTAGTCATGCTGGTTAAGTGTGCCTTGAATTCTAAATAAATCACACAGTGTCACCAGCAAATCAAATCATATCAAATTGTATTTGGCACATGCACCGAATACAACAGGTGTAGACCTTACAGTGAAATGCTTACTTACAAGCCCTTAACCAACAATGCAATTTTAAGAAAGAATACCAAAAAATATATAAAAAAACATAACGAAATTATAAGAAATAAAAGTAACTTAAAATTAAAGAGCAGCTCTCTTGGCGGTCCTCAAGAGAGCCAGTTTCATCATAGTGCTTGATGGTTTTTGCAACTTTATAGTTTTTACTAATTCTTTTTTGAGATTCTTCAAATAGCCACCATTTGCCTTGATGACAGCTTTTCACACTCTTGGCATTCTCTCTTCTTGAGGTAGTCACCTGGAATGCATTTCAATTAACAGGTGTGCCTTCTTAAAAGTTAATTTGTGGAATTTATTTCCTTCTTAATGCGTGTGAGGCAATCAGTTGTGTTGTGACAAGGTAGGGGGGGTATACAGAAGATAGCCCTATTTGGTAAAAGACCAAGTCCATATTATGGCAAGAACAGCTCAAATAAGCAAAGAGAAACAACATCCCATCATTACTTTAAGACATGAAGGTCAATCAATACGGAACATTTCAAGAACTTTGAAAGTTTCTTCAAGTTCAGTCTCAAAAACCATCAAGCGCTATGATTAAACTGGCTCTCATGAGGACCGCCACAGGAATGGAATACCCAGAGTTACCTCTGCTGCAGAGGATAAGTTCATTAGAGTTACCAGCCTTAGAAATTGCAGCCCAAATAAATGCTTCACAGAGTTCAAGTCACAGACACATCTCAACATCAACTGTTCAGAAAGGACTGTGTGAATCAGGCCTTCATGGTCGAATTGCTGCAAAGAAACCACTACTAAAGGAAACCAATAAGAAGAACAGACCTGCTTGGGCCAAGAAACACATTAGACCGTGGACATTTGTTCTTTGGTCTGGAGTCCAAATTTTAGATTTTTGGTTCCAACAGCAGTGTCTTTGTGAGTTGCGGTGTGGGTGAACGGATGATCTCTGCATGTGTAGTTCCCACCGTAGAGCATGGAGGAGGAGGTGTGAGGGTGTTTTGCGGGTGACACTGTCTGTGATTTATTTAGAATTCAAGGTACACTTAACAGGCATGACTACCACATCCTTCTGCAGTGATATGCCATCCCATCTGGTTTGGGCTTAGTGGGACTATCATTTGTTTTTCAACAGGACAATGACCCAACACACTTCCAGGCTGTGTAAGGACTATTTGACAAAGAAGGCGAGTGATGGAGTGCTGCATCAGATGACCTTGCCTCCACAATCTTCCGACCTTAACCCAACTGAGATGGTTTGGGATGAGTCGGACGGCAAAGTGAAGGAAAAGCAGCCAACAAGTGCTCAGCATATGTAGGAACTCCTTCAAGACTGTTGGAAAAGCATTCCAGGTGAAGCTGGTTGAGAGAATGCAGAATATACATATGAAGTGGGTAAAACAGTTTTTAAACATTATTAAAGTGACCAGTGTTCAATGACTATGTACATAGATAATCAGTCTCTGAGGTGCAGGGTAGAGTACCGGGTGGAAGCTGGCTATTAACAGTGAGTAAGTTTAGTAAAGGGTACTGGGTGGTGGCTGGTTAGTGGTGACTATTTAACAGCCGGATGGCCTTGAGATAGAAGCTGTTTTTCAGTCTGTCGGTCCTAGCTTTGATGCATCTGTACTGTCTCCTCCTGCTAGATGGTAGTGGGGTGAACATGCAGTGGCTCGGGTGGCTGAGGTCCTTGTTGATCTTCTTGGCCTTCCTGTGACACCGGGTGCTGTAGATGTCCTGGAGGGCAGGCAGTGTGCCCCCGTTAATGCTTTGGACTGACTGCACCACCTTCTGGAGAGCCCTGCGGTTGCGGATGGTGCAATTTCTGTACCAGGCGGTGATACAGCCTGACAGGATGCTCTCAATGGTTAATCTGTAGAAGTTTATGAGGGTCTTGGAGCCAAATTAATTCAGCCTCCTGAGGTTGAAGAGGCATTGATGCGCCTTCTTCCCCACACTGTCTGTGGAAGGCACTGTTGTGTTGATTGCTGAGCTGTAGTCGATGAACAGCATTCGCACATACAGTGGGGAAAACAAGTATTTAGTCAGCCACCAATTGTGCAAGTTCTCCCACTTAAAAAGATGAGAGAGGCCTGTAATTTTCATCATAGGTACACGTCAACTATGACAGACAAATTGAGGATAAAAATTCCAGAAAATCACATTGTAGGATTTTTAATGAATTTATTTGCAAATTATGGTGGAAAATAAGTATTTGGTCACCTACAAACAAGCAAGATTTCTGGCTCTCACAGACCTGTAACTTCTTCTTTAAGAGGCTCCTCTGTCCTCCACTCGTTACCTGTATTAATGGCACCTGTTTGAACTTGTTATCAGTATAAAAGACACCTGTCCACAACCTCAAACAGTCACACTCCAAACTCCACTATGGCCAAGACCAAAGAGCTGTCAAAGGACACCAGAAACAAAATTGTAGACCTGCACCAGGCTGGGAAGACTGAATCTGCAATAGGTAAGCAGCTTGGTTTGAAGAAATCAACTGTGGGAGCAATTATTAGGAAATGGAAGACACACAAGACCACTGATAATCTCCCTCGATCTGGGGCTCCACGCAAGATCTCACCCCGTGGGGTCAAATTGATCACAAGAACGGTGAGCAAAAATCCCAGAACCACACGGGGGGACCTAGTGAATGACCTGCAGAGAGCTGGGACCAAAGTAACAAAGCCTACCATCAGTAACACACTACGCCGCCAGGGACTCAAATCCTGCAGTGCCAGACGTGTCCCCCTGCTTAAGCCAGTACATGTCCAGGCCTGTCTGAAGTTTGCTAGAGTGCATTTGGATGATCCAGAAGAGGATTGGGAGAATGTCATATGGTCAGATGAAACCAAAATATAACTTTTTGGTCAAATCTCAACTCGTCGTGTTTGGAGGACAAAGAATGCTGAGTTGCATCCAAAGAACACCATACCTACTGTGAAGCATGGGGGTGGAAACATCATGCTTTGGGGATGTTTTTCTGCAAAGGGACCAGGACGACTGATCCGTGTAAAGGAAAGAATGAATGGGGCCATGTATCGTGAGATTTTGAGTGAAAACCTCCTTCCATCAGCAAGGGCATTGAAGATGAAACGTGGCTGGGTCTTTCAGCATGACAAAGATCCCAAACACACCGCCCGGGCAACGAAGGAGTGGCTTCGTAACAAGCATTTCAAGGTCCTGGAGTGGCCTAGCCAGTCTCCAGATCTCAAACCCATAGAAAATCTTTGGAGGGAGTTGAAAGTCCGTGTTGCCCAGCGACAGCCCCAAAACATCACTGCTCTAGAGGAGATCTGCATGGAGGAATGGGCCAAAATACCAGCAACAGTGTGTGAAAACCTTGTGAAGACTTACAGAAAACGTTTGACCTGTGTCATTGCCAACAAAGGGTATATAACAAAGTATTTTTTAAGTGGGAGAACTTGCACAATTGGTGGCTGACTAAATACTTGTTTCCCCCACTGTAGGTATTCCTCTTGTCCAGCAGATGAGATAGAGTAGTACATCTCTACATCATTAGGCATACTGTATTTTTTCTTTTCATAGTGAAATCACAAACTGTGCATTATCATTTGTCCTTTCTAATTAAAGGTGCAATATGCATAAATTGCTCCGCCAAATCCTGATTTCAAAAATTCGAATAGTACATGTAATTTCAGCTAATGTGACAAAACAAGCAATGTAACGTGCACCATCTAAACCGCAGTGAAATATATTTTCAATAACCAAAAATATTATATTAGAAGCTGTTGTACAAAACCGAATGTAAAAGCCGCAAAAACAGAACTTAAGAACGGGAAGCATAGAAATAGTTCAAATAGAACAGATCTACCACTTCTTAGACTTGCTTTCAATGATAATGACAGATCTATAACTCACATTTCTATGTGAATTTGGTCGGGTCGCCCAAAAAATTATATATTGCAGCTTTAAGGAAGGAATGGGTGAGGCAAAGAAGGCGGCAAATTATACTTTTTTCATGATAGAGATCAAGATCCATGTCATTGTTTGATTTAAACCCACTGAAGAAATACCACTCCATCAGAGGACATGGGGAAAATGTATCTACTGTAAATACAATACACAAAGTATTGACTCAATGTGCAATTACACTAAATAACATCTCCCCTTCCCCTCTGAGACATCAAAGGCTTCCCATGCCACGGCCAAATCCCTCATTTGATGTCAGATCCAGAGAAATTTACCCTTCTCGTGCTGGCCCGGCCTAACAGCCTCAGCCTCGCCTGCTTGTTTTCTTTAGTTCAGCCCGGGAGGCTACCGTCTGCCACGGGGGCCCACATTGAAATTCCAACCACACGCCACTCACCGGTACTACGTCATTAGGCTGGGGGAGAAATAGAAGGCTTTTGTCTGATAAGTGGCAGAGGGAGAGCGCTAGCTGTTATGAGAAAGGGGAGGAGGGGATTGAGATTTAGGGCTGGGATGCGGGTGGGATGCAGCAAGACTGTGAGGTCACATTGAGCACAAGGCGCAGGGAAAACAATAAAGCTGTTTTTTTCCCACACACCTCAGCGCTGACTGCCCTCCACCCCCGATCCTGGTCAGAGCCCAGCGCTGATGATTAATCAATTGATTTGCAGGTGCACGTGGATTGATTTGCACTGACCACCATGGAAGCCTCTGCCTCGTAGACTTATGCCGAAGCAGAGGTTCTGATGTCTGACCCTATCTGTCTTTATCCCATTTCAAAAAGACAGAACATTCTCTGCTGCTACTGTTTTGAGTCACCTTTATATCTTCTCTCCACATCCCTCCTTCCTTCCACCCCCACATACAATACTTGAGCATAACTCAGCGGTGGAGTACAGCAGCTGGCAGAGCTGCAGAAATATCTCAAACAGTCCCCTGCATCTCCCTGCTCTCCCAGCAACAAGTAAAAACACTGCTTTAAAAAATACAATCCATCTCAAACAGGATGCATTCATGTTTGATGATGTTCTGCATACGGGATGCCTCTGCAGATTTATTTACATATCCATTTTCAAAATAAGATGCCGTAAAAATACACCTCAGCTTACATGCTGCTCTGATTTAAGCCTGGATAGAAACGCCATACCTCTAAATATACTATTTATGTTACTGTAGGGATGATGGGAAACAATTGTCTGTAGATACAGCGCCTTTGGAAATTATTCAGACCTTTTGATTTTTTCCACATTTTGTTAGGTTACAGCCTTATTCTAAAATGGATGGAATTGCTTTTTTCCCTGATCAATCTACTCAAAATACCCCATAATGAAAAAGCAAAGGGATGCTGACCTTCTAGGCAGAGTTGCAAAGAAAAAGCCATATCTCAGACTGGCCAATAAAAATAAAAGATTACGATGGGCAGTCTGAGATATGGCTTTTTCTTTGCAACTCTGCCTAGAAGGTCAGCATCCCGGAGTCGCCTCTTCACTGTTGACGTTGAGACTGGTGTTTTGCGGGTAGTATGTAATGAAGCTGCCAGTTGAGGACCTGTGAGGCGCATGTTTCTCAAACTAGACACTCTAATGTATTTGTCCTCTTGCTCAGTTGTGCACTGGGGCCTCCCATTCCTCTTTCTATTCTGGTAAGAGCCAGTTTGTGCTGTTCTGTGAAGGGAGTAGTACACAGCATTGTACGAGATCTTCAGTTTCTTGGCAATTTCTCGCATAGAATAGCCTTAATTTCTCAGAACAAGAATAGACTGACGAGTTTCAGAAGAAAGTTATTTGTTTCTGGCCATTTTGAGCCTGTAATCGAACCCACAATTGCTGATGCTCCAGATACTCAACTAGTCTGAAGGCCAGTTTTAGAACAGTTTTCAGCTGTACTAACATAATTGCAAAAGGGTTTTCTAATGATCAATTAGCCTTTTAAAATGATAAACTTGGATTAGCAAACACAACGTGCCATTGGAACACAGGACTGATGGTTGCTGATAATGGGCCTCTGTACGCCTATGTAGATATTCCATTAGAAATCAGCCATTTCCAGCCACAATAGCCATTTAAAACATTAACAATGTCTACACTGTATTTCTGATCAATTTGGTGTTATTTTAATGGACAAAAAAACTGATTTTAATAAACATAAACAAGGACATTTCTATGTGACCCCAAACTTTTGAACGGTAGTGTATGTAAATTAGGTATTTCTGTTTTTAATTTTTAATAGATTTGCAAATATTCTAAAAACCAGTTTTTGCTTTGTCATCATGGGTTATTTTGTGTAGATTGCTGTGGAATGATAAAAAAACAAAAACAAATCAATTTTAGAAGAAGGCTGAAACTTAATAAAATGTGGAAAAGGTAAAGGTGTCTGAATCCTTTCCCGAAGGCACTGTATATCATACACCTTTATTGTGTTTTATCCTCAGTTGTTTTTAATGTATGTAATGTTGTCTCCAGCATCAGCAGCTTCATATGCATTTTAAAATGTCAAGTAAAATGAATTAATCAATCAATACATCTTCACTATTGAACTGCATAGTGCTTTGAAGAAAATAACTCCACACCCGTGGATAATAAGTTGTAGCTCAGACATTGACACATTAGCAAAGAAAGGACTTATTTTATAGAAGCCACCATCTCACCAATACTTATCGGAAAGACTGTCATCATGATTTCATTGTACTTTCTTTTAAATTGCTTAGTCATGGTTGTGCAATTTCCAGAATAGAGAGGTTGGAGACCAAAGATGAAAAGAAACAGGAAAACTGCCTTAATCATGTAGAGTCAATGGATGCCCAGCTACCCTTCTTTGTCTAGCACTCAGTCCACCAGAAATAGAAACACATTTGAAATACTACTCTCTCTGCAATAACAGGGCTCAATCCCAATGGACAATTTTGTTCCACAGTGTGGGAGTGGAGACAGGATTCACCATTGTGTAATCTTAATGCCAAGCCTACAAACATGGAACTCCATTGGGATCTGTCAGTCTTCGATGACTACATGGCATTGCGGTTGGTGGGAGTTGGTGGGTAGGGGGTCTGCTTAGGAGCAGGAACAGATCCATCGTCATAGTGGTTGGTGGGGAGGGGGCCAACTGGCGAGCAGGCAGCATGGTAGAACCATCTCACCATGCACCGGCATGTGACAACCGGGGATATGGCGGAGGTTAAACTCACATAAATGCAGTTCACACACTAATTTAGCGTTGTTACATTACGCCATGCATGTCATGTCAAGCTGTGTTCAGCCTTAAATACTTTCTTTAACCAACCAAATGAATATGAACATGCTGCAGTAAACCAACTGCTTACAGGCATTTGTGTTATCTATTGAGGCTACATGGGAGTCAACACGAAACATTTTCAACAAAATCAAATTGCATCAACATACTGTAGCTACTGTAGTTGGTTGAACTTGCAAAAGGTCAACGCACACTATTCTTTAGCCTTTCAATAATAGGAACACTAAAAGAGAGACCAAAGCTACTGTCCCTTTTTTCCTCCATTAGATTTAAGTGAGTGGAAATCTCTGCTACCTTAATTTTCCCAACAATGGACTGGAGGATTCAGCCAAGGGTAGTTATAAAAGAAGAGTTGAGAAATTACATACTTTGGAAACTAACTTCATTTGGAGAGGGTGGCTCTTTCAGGCTGTGTGCCTGGGCGAATCTCCCCCTCTCCCTCTCTATCTCTCAGAAAACAACCTCGACAAAGAGGCTGTGCAGATACACATTATGAGAGAGGTGGGCCTGTCTAGCCCAAGGAAGGCATCTACATTACCATGAGCACAAAATCCAATTCCAGAGACATTGGTGGAAGTGGAAAAAATCAATCACAGATAGTATTAACCAGCAGGCAGCAATGTCATTATTGCCTCTCCGATGTCGCTTACACACCTGGGCCTTGCTGCTTGGGCCAGCAGCTGATGCACAATAGAACCTGTTTCAGACTCAAATTAGGGGTGGAAATGATAGAGATGCATACAATGGAAATACTAAACTAGGATGTAACATTTCTGAAGGAATGTAGCCCAGGAGACAATGTTATCTTCTTGCTCATGTAGAATAATTATTGAACAGACAGCTCATCATGTTACAGAATACAAGCATATCTGACAATGGTAACTATCTATGACATATGAATATTAACAGCAGGCTATATCAACTTTTATGGAAACCTGGAGTTAAGAAGGATGGCATGACAAGGGCAAACCACAGTAATGGTTTATCTGAACAGTTTCTTCTGTAGCTCAGCTGGTAGAGCACGGCGCTTGTAACGCCAAGGTAGTGGGTTCAATCCCCGGGACCACCCATACACAAAAATGTATGCACGCATGACTGTAAGTCGCTTTGGATAAAAGCGTCTGCCAAATGGCATATTATTATTATTATTACATTTATAACATGTTTAGAATGTTATAGGAGCTTTATGATATGTCATAACCCAAGTCATAAAAAATGACAGGTAAAGTATTTTTATGTTCACATGCCCAGTAGATCTGAAGCAAACAGAAATCCTTATAATTCATAATAATTGGCATAAGCCTCATTGCCTTTTCATGCACATACGACTGCAAAACAGTACGCCACCATAGAAATATAAGCTGAATTTAGCCAGCAGACTGAGACAATAAGATAGATGGATACATTGATGTATGGTATCAATAGGCTCAAGGCTGCGAGGATCTATACACCAACTTCATAACAATGGCAGGATGAGAGGATGTCTTATGTTATTATGGAGGATTACAGAAGGCTCATGTTTCATTTGGCTGACCTTGAGTGCTGAGTCCCATGTATCTGTACATCATGGCAGTACAGTTGCTAGCAAATGGTGTTTCCCTCCTCACTCTACTCTTTCAATAGTTTCTCATTTGACCCCTGGATCGACCTGTGATACAGCATTAGTTACCACTGTGGTTAGATCTTTCTTCTGCTTCCATCTTCATTGAATACAAATGGAATGGCCCTGACCTCCAGTGTTCATGGCAGCTTGACCAGAACATAATTTTGGACCAGGAATTAACTTGCTGGTGTTTTGTAAGCTTTTTAGAGAACTGATAGAAAGAAAACCTGTAGCCTACCTGCTGACCAATATGAAGATGATTGTCTATAATTGCTTTGAAGATATCTGCTTTGAAGAAATTATGTTGCCATCTTAAAGAATTTCCATTCATTGGCTAGTTGAGAAAAACACTATGTGCCTGTGGCTAGTCTTATCCATCAGGTAAGGATAAATACCAGTGGGAGTCATAAAAGATGGAGCTAGAGCTTGGCTAGCTGGAAAAACAGTGCCGCTGATGGATCTTTCCACAGAGCAAATTGAAATAGCAAAGGATTCGTCTTAGATTACAAAGTCCTGGAATTCCTACTGACAGAGCTCCAGCAGGGCCATGCCTTAAAAATGAGTCCAGACAATATAGATACACATCAGAGATCGCAGAAGCATTCAATGTTGTTAAAATGGAGCCGACAGAGAGGGCTGCCTTGCTTCTAGCTCTTAGGAAACTTTGCAGTATTTAGTTTTTTTATGTATTATTTCTTACGTTATTATCCCAGAAATTTGTTTGTGTTATTACATAAAGCCGTGAAACGGTAACTCACCAGCACTACCAGCATTACGACCAGGAATACAACTTTCCTGAAGCGGATCCTTTGTTCGCACCCCCCAGGGCAATTGAACCTATTCCAATGGCCGACCCAAAACAACGCCGGAGGAGAGGTACTCGGAGCAGCCTTCTAGTCCGACTTTGGAGGCGTGCACACCACCCACCGCTTCCAAGTATATTACTCGCTAATGTTCAGTCTCTGGATAATAAAGTTGATGAGCTCAGGGAGAGGGTTTCTTTCCAGAGAGACATCAGGGATTGTAACATACTCTGTTTCACGGAAACATGGCTCTCTCGGGATATATGTCCGAGTTGGGTTCTCAGTTCATCGAGCAGACAGGAATAAATATCTCTCCGGAAAGCAGAAGGGTGGAGGTGTATGTTTTATGATTAACAACTCATGGCGTAATTGTGATAACATACAGGAACTCAAGTCCTTTTGTTCACCCGACCTAGAATACCTCACAATCAAATGCCGACTGTATTATCTCCCAAGATAATTTTCTTTGGTTATAGTCATGGCCGTATATTTCCCCCCTCAAGCCGATACCACGACGGCCCTCAAAGAACTTCACTGGACTCTATGCAAACTGGAAACCACATATCCTCAGGCGGCATTTATTGTAGTTGGGGATTTTAATAAAGCAAATTTGAGGAAAAGGTTGCCGAAGTTCTATCAACACATCGACTGTAGTACTCGCGCTTCTAAAACAATCGACCACTGCTACTCCAACTTCCGGGATGCATACAAGGCCTCCCCCGCCCTCCTTTCGGCAAATCTGACCACGACTCCATTTTGCTCCTCACTTCCTATAGGCAGAAACTCAAACAGGAAGTACCCATGCTAATAACTATTCAACGCTGGTCTGACCAATCAGAATCCACACTTCAAGATTGTTTTGATCACGCGGACTGGGACATGTTCCGGGTAGCTTCAGAGAATAGTATCGACGTACATACTGATACGGTGACTGAGTTTATCAGGAAGTGTATAGGAGATGTTGTACCCACTGTGACTATTAAAACTTACCCTAACCAGAAACCGTGGATAGATGGCAGCATTCACGCAAAACTGAAAGCGCGAACCACCACATTTACCCATGGCAAGGTGACTGGGAATATGGCAGAATACAAACAGTGTAGTTATTCCCTCCGCAAGGCAATCAAACAGGCAAAACGTCAATATAGGGACAAAGTAGAGTCACAATTCAACGGCTCAGACACGAGACGTACGTGGCAGGGTCTACAGACAATCACGGACTACAAAAGGAAATCCAGCCACGTCGCGTACAGCAACGTCTTGCTTCTGGACAAGCTAAATACTATCCCACTTTGAGGATAATACAGTGCCACCAACGCGGCCCGCTACCAAGGACTGTGGAATCTCCTTCTCCGTGGCTGACTTGAAAAAGAAATGTAAGTGTGTTAACCCTCGCAAGGCTGCCGGCCCAGATGGCATCCCTAGCCGCGTCCTCAGAGCATGCGCAGACCAGCTGGCTGGTGTGTTTACGGACATACTCAATCTCTCCCTATCCCAGTCTGCTGTCACCACATGCTTCAAGATGGCCACCATTGTCCCTGTACCCAAGAAAGCAAAGGTAACTGAACTAAATGACTATCGCCACGTAGCACTCACTTCTGTCATCATGAAGTGCTTTGAGAGACTAGTCAAGGATCATATCACCTCTACCTTACCTGCCACCCTAGACCCACTTCAATTTGCTGACCGCCCCAATAGATCCACAGGACGATGCAATCGCCATCACACTGCACACTGCCCTATCCCATCTGGACAAGAGGAATACCTATGTAAGAATGCTGTTCATTGACTATAGCTCAGCATTCAACACCATAGTACCCTCCAAGCTCATCATTAAGGGTCTGAACCCGGCCCTGTGCAACTGGGTCCTGTCTTCCAGACGGGCCGCCCCCAGGTGGGGAAGGTAGAAAACAACACCTCCACTTCGCTGATCCTCAACACAAGGGTGCGTGCTCAGCCCCCTCCTGTACTCCCTGTTCACCCATGACTGCATGGCCAAGCACGCCTCCAACTCAATCATCAAGTTTGCAGATGACACAACAGTAGTAGGCTTGATTACCAACAATGACGAGACAGCCTACAGGGAGGAGGTGAGGGCTCTAGGAGTGTGGTGCCAGGAAAATAACCTCTCACTCAACGTCAACAAAACAAAGGAGATGATCGTGGACTTCAGGAAAGAGCAGAGGGAACACCCCCCTATTCACATCGACGGGACTGCAGTGGAGAAGGTGGAAAGCTTCAAGTTCCTCGGTGTACACATAACTGACAAACTGAAATGGTCCACCCACACAGACAGTGTGTTGAAGAAGGCGCAACAGCCTTCGAGTCGTTGCAGGGAGCCTGGGTGTTCACCAAGCTGGACTTACGCAAGGCCTACAAACTGGTGAGGATTTGGGAGGGGGACAAGTGGAAGACGGCTTTTAACACACCCAGTGGGCATTATGAGTACCAAGTCATGCCGTTCGGTCTAGCCAACGCGCCTGCAGTGTTCCAGGCGTTGGTCAATAACATGCTCCGGGACCTCCTCGACTACAGCATCTTTGTGTATTTGGATGACATCCTAATATTCTCAAAGGACATGAGTGAACACCAGCAGCACGTTCGGCAGGTCGTCTAAAGCCTTCTCCATCACCAGCTCTACGTCAAGGTAGAGAAGCGCGTGTTCCACACAGAGACAGTCTCCTTCCTGGGGTTCATCGTCACCCAGGGGGACCTACGGAAGGACCCAGCCAAGGTCAGCGTGGTACTGGATTGGCCCCAACCCTAATCACTCAAGCAACTACAGCGTTTTGTTGGGTTCGCTAATTTTATAGGCGATTTCTTCGCAATTTTTGCTCCCTAGCACCTCCCCTAACAGCCCTCAGCCAGACGACTTTGCTTGGACCCAGGAAGCGGGAAATGTATTTGATGTGCTTAAGCTGCGCTTTACATCGGCCCCGGTCCTAGGGCATCCTGATCCATCCCTGGCATTCATTGTGGAGGTGGATGCCTCAGACGTTGCGGTGGGAGCAATCATATCCCAGTGGTTCCTCACGGACGGTAAGACTCACCTCTGCGCATTTTACTCCCGTCAGCTGTCCCTGACGGAGCGGAATTATGACGTGGGGAACCGTGAGTTGCTAGCGGTCAAGCTCGCCCTGAGGGAGTGGAGGCATTGGCTAGAGGGGGCCGCCCATCCATTTGTCGTATGGATGGACAACAAGAACTTAGCCTACATTCAGGGGGCCAAGAGGCTCAACTCGCGCCAGGCCAGGATGGCGTTGTTCTTCACCAGGTTCCGGTTCACCATCTCATACTGTCCGGGGTTGAAGAACACCAAGCCTGACACGCTCTCCCAGTATTTCGACCCCGTGGACCTGGTGGAGAAGGACGACCCCATTGTCCCCAACGCCCTGATTGCTGCACCAGTTTCGTGGGGAATCGATAGGCTGGTCAGAGCAGCGCTACGGCGGGAGCCCGATCCAGGCGGAGGTCCATCGGGGAGGATGTACATACCCAAGGCTGCGCGCTTGCAACTGCTTCAGTGGGCGCACGCGTCCGACCTCACCAGCCATCCGGGGGGCACCAGGACGTTGGAGTTCCTGCGTAGGAGGTTCTGGTGGCCATCTGCTGAGGGGGATACGCGGGCCTTCGTGGCTGATTGCCTGGTATGCGCGTGCACGAAGAGCTCACGTCAGCCCGCGGCAGGGCTGCTCCGACCCCTGCTTATCCCCAAGCGTCCCTGGTCCCACATCTCTCTGGATTTCATTTCCGCCCTACCCCCGTCTGATGGATACACAGTCATCCTGGTCGTTGTGGACCGGTTCCCGAAGGCTGCCCACTTCATTCCCCTTCCCAAACTCCTGTTGGCCCGGGAGATGGCTAAGTTGGTGGTGCAGCCCGTTTTCTGGGTCCACGGCCTTCCCCAAGATGTGGTGTTCGGTGTTCGGGGCCCTCAGTTCTCCTCCAGGTTATGGAAGACGTTCGCCACCTGCCTCGGCGCCTCCGTCGGCTTGTCTTCAGGCTTCCATCCCCAGTCCTACGGGCAGACGGAGCTCGTCAACCAGGATCTGGAGGGGGTGCTGAGGTGCTACGTCTCCAGCAACCCAGCTACTGGCATGGGCGGCGTATGCCCACAACACCCTTTTCTGCTCGTCCACCGGCCTGTCCCCCTTCCAGTGCCAATATGGGTACCAACCCCCCCTATTCCCAGAGCAAGAGGTGGTCCCGTCGGTCCAGGGCCACATCAGTCGCTGTCGCCGCACCTGGAAGCAGGTATGGGCGGCGTTAAGCGGGACTCGGTCAGGTCTCAACATCAGGCCAACCGCAGGCGACGCCCGGCCCCGGTTTTTCGCCCGGGACAGAGGGTGTGGCTCTCCACGTGGGATCTTCCCCTCCGTTTGGAGTCCAGGAAGCTGTCCCCCCGGTTCGTCGGGCCATTCAGAGTGTTCCGTCGAGTCAACCAGTGGCCTACAGCCTGCAACTTCCCCCCACCATGCGGGTGCATCCCACATTCCATGTGTCCTTCCCCAAGCCCGTCGCCACCTGTCCCCTGGCTCCCCCTCCTCGTCCTGTTCCCCTGCTGCACCTCATCGGAGGACAGCCAGCTTTTACTGTGGACCAGATCCTGACTTCGGGATCACCAGTAAAGATCCTTGTTTCACCATCTCTGCCTACTGCATATCCTGCACTGCACCTGGGTCACACCTCACACCAACCCTTACATGCAGGTAAAAATAACCATTAATGAGCCTGCACCCATTCCATGCAGAATTTTTTATCAATTAACGAACACCAATTAAATCCAACGACAACGTAACGATCTCATGCATTTGAAATTAGCTCCAGTGGTAATCAAGTAGCAATCAGGAAGCCCTACATCAGTTTCACATGCGAGTGGACTGGATCCACTCACTTTTAATTTGTTTTATTGGCCAAGCGAGAGAGAGGGGATTTTCTAGATCATTAATTTTTTCTGCCCAAACCATCCATTCACTCTGTGAGGCTCCTGTGAGAAGTGCCATAATTCCAAGACCCCTTTATCGACCAAGACCCTGGACTATCCTTAATTAAGTTGGATAGCTATTTCCATCCACATCCACTCAGAAAGCCACGATTCTAAAGCCATTTTCCAGCCACGCAGTCACTGAATAAATCTGGGATAATGAAGTCTGGACATGTGAAAAGGACAGCATTGGAGAAGCTTATCTCTCCGTGTGTCTTCATGTAAAAATATAATGGACAGTGGAGCAGGGAGCTCTCCTGAGCACTCTATCCCATTAACAATGAAGCCAGGGACAGGAAATAGAATAAGAGGCAACGTGCACAGACAGTGGGTTATAATATGTGTTGTCATTTGCTTTGCTAATGATTGTTATCACTGCTTTTGGGTGGTAGGAACACAAATAGCCTCCCTCACCTCAAATGTATCACTTCTCAAATTTCATAAATGTATTTCCATTACATTGTGTATCAACTGCAAGGGATTTGCCTAAAAGTTATATATTTGGCCTGTTTTGGCGGACAAGTAGAAATGGTTAACTAGAAGCAAACAAACAACGATCAGATAAACTGAAAAGCAAACACTTTCTGACCAAAATGCTGTTGTAGATGGATGTCCAGATAAAAACAAATCAGCATCGAGTGAAAGTGGCTTGGGTCATCAAAGTGTTACAGGAAACCTCATTCATTTTGATGCCATTGATTTGGGAGTTGTGTCTAGTTAAATAAACATAAAATGCCAGCTGGCAAAAATGATTCCTTCTTTCACAGATGATTGAAGGTGATTATAGGGCAATAAATCAAAGTTGCAGGATATCAAAGTCGCAAATGTACTAATTTGGCATGGCCACCTTAGGCTCCTCTCCTCTCTGTTTTATAGTTAAATGATGGAAAGACACTGCCATCCTTTCTTCTCCATTAGCTGTCTGAGGGAGTGTGCTCAAAACAATGTGCAGCCCCTGACTTTCCATAAGGTAAGAAAAAGCCCTCAACTTTAATTGTATTTTCGTATTTTCATTACATGAGAGAGGAACGTGAATCAGTGATTATGAGCGATGGCTTTGTTCACTGTATGTAACCTCTCTCCCTCCCTCTCTCTCATGCACAATATTAATAGGAGTCAATAGGACTCAAAACATCTGCTAGAGTTCCTTTAGAAAGTATTCACACCCCTTGACTTTTTCCACAGTTGTGTTTCAGCATGAATATAAATGGGTTACATTTAGATTTTGTGTCACTGGCCTACACACAATACCCCATAATGTCAAAGTGTTTTTATACATTTTTATAAATTAATTTAAAGTGAAAAGCTGAAATGTCTTGAGTCAATAAGTATTCAACCAAAAGGCTTCTTAACAGCTTCTACCCCCTAGCCATAAGACTCCTGAACAGCTAATCATGGCTACCCGGACTATTTGCACTGCCTCCCCCACCCCACCCAATCCCATTATTTATGCATAGTCACTTTAACTCTACCCACATGTACTGTACATATTACCTCAATTACCTCGACTAGCCGGTGCCCCCGCACATTGACTCTGTACCGGTAACCCCCTGTATATAGCCTCCCTACTGTTATTTTATTTTACTGCTGCTCTTTAGTTATTTGCCTTTATTTTTTACTTATCTATTTTTTACTTAACACTTATTTTATTTTATTTAAAAAAAAACTGCATTGTTGGCTTGTAAGTAAGCATTTCACTGTAATGTCTACACCTGTTGTATTCGGCGCATGTGGCAAATAACATTTGATTTGATTTGAACCCCTTTGCTATGGCAAGCCTAAATAAGTTCAGGAGTAACATTTTGCTTAACAAGTCACATAATTATTTGCATAGACTTAGAATAATAGTGTTTAAAATTATTTTTGAATGACTACCTCAGATCTGTACCCCACACATACAATTATCTGTAAGGTCCCTCAGTCGAGCAGTGAATTTCAAACACATATTCAACCACAAAGACCAGGGAGGTTTTCCAATGCCTGGCAAAGAAGGGCACCTATTGGTAGATGGGTAAAAATAAAAAAGGCAGACATTGAAAATCCCTTTGAGCATGTTGAAGTTATTAATTACACTTTAGATGGTGTATCAATACACCCAGTCACTTAAAATATACAGGTGTCCTTCCTAACTCAGTTGCCAGATAGGAAGGAAACCGCTCAGGGATTTCACCATGAGGCCAATGGTGACTTTAAAACAGTTACAGAGTTTAATGGCTGTGATAGGAGAAAACTGAGGATGGATCAACAACATTGTAGTTACTACACAATACTAACCTAAATGACAGAGTGAAAAGAAGGAAGCCTGTACCGAATAAAAAAAAATATTCCAAAACATGCATCCTGTTTGCAATAAGGCACTACATTAAAACTGTAAATAATGTGGCAAAGAAATGAACTTCATGTCCTGAATACAAAGCATTATGTTTGGGGCAAATCCAACACAACACATCACTGAGTACCACTCTTCATATTTTCAAGGATGGTGGTGGCTGCATCATGTTATGGGTATGCTTGTCATCTGCAAGGACTAGGGAGTTTTTTGTACTTTAAAAAAAAAAATTGGGGGGGGATAAAAATAAATGAAATAGAGCTATGCACAGGCAAAATCCTAGAGCAAAACCTGGTTCAGCCTGCTATCTAACAGACATTGGGAGACAAATTCACCTTTCAGCAGGACAATAACCTAAAACACAAGGCCAAATATACACTAGAGTTGTTACCAAGACAACATTGAATGTTCCTGAGTGGCCTAGTTACACTTTTGCCTTCAAATCAGCTTGAAAATCTATGGCAAGAATTTAAAATGGCTGTCTAGCAAAGATCAACAACCAACTTGACATAGCTTGAAGAATTTTTTTAAGAATAATGTGCAAATATTGTACAATCCAGGTGTGCAAAGCTCTTAGAGACTTAACCAGAAATACTTACAGCTGTAATCGCTGCAAAAGGTGATTCTGACATGTATTGACTCAGGGGTGTGAATACTTATGTAAATGAGATATTCTGTATTTTATTTTCAATGCATTTGTAAACATTTCAAAAAAAATGTTTTCACTTTCATTATGTGGTATTGTGTGTAGATGGGTGAATAAAATGTTTTTCATCAATTGGTAATTTATGCTGTTACACAACAAAATGTGGAATACGTGAAGGGGTATGCATACTTTCTGAAGGCACTGTAGAATACCACCCGTCTGAGAAAAGAAGAGTCACAAATAGTTACTCATATATTGTCTACTAATGCATGTTAAGTGGAATACATTGAATTGGCGGTTTGAGCGGTGGTACAATAGTGCGCTATAATAACTCCTTAGACAGGCATGGGCAAAAAAAGAGAAGAGGAGTGAGATATGAATAGACTGACGAGGATTCAGAGCTACTGGGAGGAAAGAATAACGACGGAGGGTTTAGTGAAGGATTATGGACGAATATGAAGGAGGAGGAGATAGAGAGGGAGGGAGTGAAATATTATTATTATTATATTATTAGTATACCTGACAGAAAAGCAATAGTCATGGGCCTGGGCACACAAATGCAGATTTTCTATGGCACATTCTCATCTGTCTGGCAGCCAACCTGATTCATATCAAAACCCTTGATGATTTTCTTGTCATATCCTGTCCTGACCCACTATCAAAAGTGAGCAGCAACATTTACTGACACCCATAGACAAGATCAGCAGTGTGTTAGGCCCACCTGTGAGCTCACAGCTTTAGCCCAAATGGCATCCTCACAGCCCAGGAGGAAGGCTTCCCACTGCCCCCCTCTCTCTGTCCCCACTCTGGCCCTTATCTGGCCCAAGGCACCTAACAACAGGAATGCAGGGAGGCTGGTTACAGTTAATGGTCTAGCTAAGTTACAGTGAATCAGTTACACATTCTAACATTGTTTCAGAACAAACATTGTCACTTACCCCAGAGATGTGGTCGGCCGTTCTGGAGATGGTTGGTCAGAAGTGTTGGTCTGTGATGCATTCCTGACAATAAATAAACTAGATATCAAGACTTTGTCATTTGCCACATTGCAAGAAATGGACATAGGCATATCAAGCTCACTAGCAGCTAGCTAGCTAACTCCTCATTTGACTAAATTCTAGGCTACTAGCTAGCATTCAAGCAACCGAGCTAGCTACACTGAACAAAAATATAAACGCAACATGCAACAATTTCAAATATTTTACTGAGTTACAGTTCATATAAGAAAATCAGTCATTTGAAATAAATTCATTAGGCCCTAATCTATGGATTTCACATGACTGGAAATGCAGATATGCATCTGTTGGTTACAGATACCTTTAAAAAAGGTAGGGGCGTGGATCAAAAACCAGTCAGTATCTGGTGTGACCACCATTTACCTCATGCAGCGCAACATCTCTTTTGCATAGAGTTGATCAGGCTGTTGATTGTGGCCTGTGGAATATTGTCCCACTCCTCTTCAATGGCTGTGCGAAGTTGCTGGATATTGGCGGGAACTGGAACACGCTGTCGTACACGTCAATCCAGAGCATTCCAAACATGCAGGCCATGGAAGAACTGGAACATCTTCAGCTTCCAGGAATTGTGTACAGATCCTTGCGACATTTGATTTGATTCATTAGGATCCCCATTAGCCGACGCCAATGGCGACAGCTAGTATTACTGGGGTCCGACACATAACGAAAAGACATTACAGACAAAATACTTTAAAATGTACATAAATTAAAAAACATAAACATGTAGTGTGTGTGTGTGTGTGTGTGTGCATCTATCAGTTACACATACATGTCAGTACTTACACACAAGAAATAGGTCACATGGGGGAGAGGCGTTGTGCTGTGAGGAGTTGCTTTATTCGTTTTTTTTTAAACAGGTTTGCTTTTCACTTGAGCTATATAAGATGGAAGGCAGTTCCATGCACTCATGGCTCTGTATAATACTGTACATTTCCTTGAATTGTTTTTGACCTGGGGACTGTGAAAAGACCCCTGTTGGCATGTCTGGTGGCATAAGTGTGTGTGTCAATGCTGTGTGTAAGTTGACTATGCAAACAATTCGGAACTTCCAACACATTAATGTTTCTTATAAAAACAAAAAGTGATGCAGTCAGTCTTTCCTCGACATGGGGCTGTGCAATATCATGCTGAAACATGAGGTAATGGCAGCGGATGAATGGCACGAAAATGTCAAACATTTGAGAAAAATAAGCTTTTTGTGGGTATGGAAAAAAATCTGGGATTTCAGCTCATGAAACATGGCACCAAGATTTTACATGTTGCATTTATATTTTTGTTTAGTAATTTTAGCCCTTGTGAGATATGAGAGTGTTAAATACAATAAGTAAATGTATGCTATGGTGGCTGGCTTGCTAGCTACCTGGCTAGCAACGCTACCTAGCTTAGGTTGATTGATTGATTGATTTTATTTACCAGTTAAAAAATAACATATGCATGTTTAAAATGTGACAGGAATAACACAAAAAAGTCAGAAACCTATTTCCATTATGGTCCCTTAAATGGAATGGATTAAGGAATTGACTGAAGCAGTTGAATGGAGTGGAGGGAGCGAGCATCAATGGTCTCATCAGAGGGAGAATCACAGTAGCAGCCAGGGAAGTCAGACAGTCAGTCAGACGCGGACAGCGAAGATGGTAGATAAATGAATATAGTTCAGGCCGTTGCTCCTGTTTACTTAAGGGGTGGCTCTCCCATAGACATCAATGTGATAGCAGCTTGGTCTGGTCTACTTAGTTCATTGACTCCCATTGAAACAGAAAAAATGAGGATTTCCACTAGTTAATACAAACACAAAGTCAAAATTGGCAATATCATAAAAATTCATGAAATAAAAAAATTGCTTTTTGGTCTTCATTTAAGGTTAGGGTTAGGCATAAGGTTAGCAGCGTGGTTAAGGTTAGGTTTAAGATCACAGTTTAAGAAGATAAATTCAAGAAATAGGAGGGGTTTATGACTTTGTGGCTGTCGTAACTAGTGATGACAAAAAATGAGGGAGTGGGAGGTTTTACTTCCTCTTCCATCTCCGACGGACAGTTCCAGAGCCTCAGCCACGCATCTCGCCATCTCAGACGTCCTGCCTTTCCGTGTGTACTGTATAGCCACTTTGCTCAGACTCAGTAAGTAGCTTCTCCTTCATGCTTCTGTGCAGCACCAACTTGGCTGATGCCACTGCTGCCGACAAGCGCTGAAAGCTCACCACAATTCAGTACGGAGAAGTTGCAGTTTTACTTCAAGGAGCCATCACAGTCGTCTCTCTGTTCTGTTCTGCTCTCCTCAACCTCAAGCTGTTGTCATGGCAATGTATCAAACAGTCCCATTCACAGCTAGCTAGCTAAGCAAGCGAGACAAGATAACTGATTTCACCATCAAGATGAATTAATTATAACAAAAAAATGAAAGTAACAAAAACAAAATATGTTTACGGAAAAATTAGAATCCAAAAAACACTTAAAACAACTATACTGAACAAAAATGTAAACGCAAAATGCAACAATTTCCAAGATTATCCTGAGTTACAGTTCATATAAGGAAATCAGTCAATTGAAATAAAAAAATGTGGCCCTAATCTATGGATTTCACATGACTGGGCAGGGGCGCAGCCATGGGCGGGGCTGGGAGGGCATAGGCCCACCCACTTGTGAGCCAGGGTCAACCACTGGGAGCCAGGCCCAGCGAATCAGAATGAGTTTTCCCCACAAAATTGCTTTGTTACAGACAGAAATACTCCTCAGCACCCAACAGGTCTCAGATGATACCACAAGTGAAGAAGCCAGATGTGGAGGTCCTGGGCTGGCGTGGTTACACATGGTCTGCGGTTGTGAGGCCGGTTGGATGTACTACCAAATTCTCTAAAACAACATTGGAGGCGGCTTATGGTATAGAAATGAACATTACATTCTCTGGCAACAGCTCTGGTGGACATGCCTGCAGTCAGCATGTCAATTGCACTCTCCCTCAAAACTTGAGACATCTGTGGCATTGTGTTGTGTGACAAAACGACAAATTTTTGAGTGGCCTTTTATTGTCACCAGGACAAGGTGCATCTGTGCAATGATCATGCTGTTTAATCAACTTCTTGATATGCCACACCTGTCAGGTTAACGGATTATCTTGACAAAGGATCAAATGCTTAATAACAGGGATGTAAACAAATTCGTGCACACATTTGAGAGAAATAAGCTTTTTTTGCATATAGAAAATGTCTGGTATCTTTTATTTCAGCTCATGAAACATGGCACCAACACTTTACATGTTGCGTTTATATTATTTTTCTGTATAATTATGAGAAAAAAAATCTATTTTTGGTCCATGACACCATTAGTTCCTCAGTTGCATAACCTCTGGCGTCAAAATCAAAATGGCCGTCTGAGCTTTTTGGGTGGTTCCATAGATTGGTTCGCTGACAACGTCCCAAAAATGATGTGCGCGCATTGCAGTGGCAGAAGGCCGTGTGTTATGATTCTGAATGGTCACATAGCAACAATGACAAGAAGCTGCCATGTGGTGAATAGTAGGTCGCTCGTTTCAGCTCATTGAATCTTTTTATTTTTCGGTGTGGTTTAGCGGCGGTTAGCATCCAATGTTAAAGGAAAGATACACCCATTTTGAATGTTATAATTATTGTTTTTTTCCACAACCATTTTCACGTTACTACCAACCTTATTATAATGACAAAATACATTGTTCTCACATATTAGTTGTTTTTTTTAACACTGTAAATTATAGGAATGAGTGCTTTTGGATTATTCCTTTAATGGTGCATTACCGCCACCAACTCTTCTACTTTTTATCTGACAGGTTGGAGTGCAAGACACACTCAGATACCTTTTCGTGATTTAGCAGATGCGCTTATCCAGAGTGACTTCCAGGAACAATTGGGTTTAAGTGTCTTGTCTTACAAGGGCACATTAACAGATTTTTCACCAATACGGCTCAGGGATTCGAAGCAGCGATGTATCGGTTACAGGCACAACACTGTTAACTGCTGGGCTACCTGCTGCCCTTGCATGCTTTGTAAACAACAGGTGTAGACTAAGAGTGAAATTCTTACCGGTCCTTCACAACAATGCAGAGAGAAAAATTGAGAAATAATAGATAAATAATAACACGAGGAATAAATACACAATGAGTAACGATGACTTTGCTATAAACACAAGGTTCCAGTATCGATCTGCAGGGGTACTTGGTAATTGAGGTAGATATGTACATATACTGTAGATAGGGGTAAAGTGGCTAGGCAGCAGGATAGACAATAAAGAGTAGCAGCAGCGTATGTGATGAGTCAAAAGAGTTAGTGCAAAAAGGGCCAATGCAGATATTCCGGGTAGCTATTTGGTTAACTATTTAACTTACACTGAACAAAAATATGAACGCAACATGTAAAGGGTTGGTCCCATGTTTCATGAGCTGAAATTAAAGATCCCAGAAATGTTCCATACGCACAAAAAGCTTCATTCTCTCAAATGTTGTGCACAAATTAGTTTCTATCCCTGTTAGTGAGCATTTCTCCTTTGCCAAGATAATCCATCCACAGCTGTGGCATATCAAGAAGCTGATTAAACAGCATGAACATTACACAGGTGCACGTTGTGCTGGGGTCAATAAAAGGCCACTCTAAAATGTGCAGTTTTATCACACAACACAATGCCACAGATGTCTCAAGTTTTGAGAGAGCATGCAATTGGCATCCTGACTGCAGGAATGTCCACCAGAGCTGTTGCCAGAGAATGTAATGATCATTTCTCTACCATAAGCCGCCTCCAACGTCGTTTTAGATAATTTGGCAGTATGTCCAACTGGCCTCACAACCGCAGACCACGTGTAACCATGCCAGCCCACCACGCCAGCCCAGGACCTCCACGTCCGGCTTCTTCATTGTGGTATCGTCTGAGACCAGTCAGTTGGACAGCTGATGAAACTGTGGGTTTGCACAACTGAAGAATTTCTGCGCAAACTGTCAGAAACCGTCTCAGGGAAGCTCATCTGCGTACTCGTCATCCTCTCCAGGATCTTGACCTGACTGCAGTTCGGTGTCGTAACCGACTTCAGTTGGCAAATGCTCACCTTCGATGTCCACATCGTGGTCCTCTGTAGCTCAGCTGGTAGAGCACGGCGCTTGTAACGCCAAGGTAGTGGGTTCGATCCCCGGGACCACCCATAAACAAAAATGTATGCACGCATGACTGTAAGTCGCTTTGGATAAAAGCGTCTGCTAAATGGCATATTATTACAGTGGGGAAAAAAAGTATTTAGTCAGCCACCAATTGTGCAAGTTCTCCCACTTAAAAAGATGAGAGAGGCCTGTAATTTTCATCATAGGTACACGTCAACTATGACAGACAAATTGAGAAAAAGAATTCCAGAAAATCACATTGTAGGATTTTTTATGAATTTATTTGCAAATTATGGTGGAAAATAAGTATTTGGTCACCTACAAACAAGCAAGATTTCTGGCTCTCACAGACCTGTAACTTCTTCTTTAAGAGGCTCCTCTGTCCTCCACTCGTTACCTGTATTAATGGCACCTGTTTGAACTTGTTATCAGTATAAAAGACACCTGTCCACAACCTCAAACAGTCACACTCCAAACTCCACTATGGCCAAGACCAAAGAGCTGTCAAAGGACACCAGAAACACAATTGTAGACCTGCACCAGGCTGGGAAGACAATCTGCAATAGGTAAGCAGCTTGGTTTGAAGAAATCAACTGTGGGAGCAATTATTAGGAAATGGAAGACATACAAGACCACTGATAATCTCCCTCGATCTGGGGCTCCACGCAAGATCTCACCCCGTGGGTCAAAATGATCACAAGAACGGTGAGCAAAAATCCCAGAACCACACGGGGGGACCTAGTGAATGACCTGCAGAGAGCTGAGACCAAAGTAACAAAGCCTACCATCAGTAACACACTACGCCGCCAGGGACTCAAATCCTGCAGTGCCAGACGTGTCCCCCTGCTTAAGCCAGTACATGTCCAGGCCCGTCTGAAGTTTGCTAGAGTGCATTTGGATGATCCAGAAGAGGATTGGAAGAATGTCATATGGTCAGATGAAACCAAAATAGAACTTTTTGTAAAAACTCAACTCGTCGTGTTTGGAGGACAAAGAATGCTGAGTTGCATCCAAAGAACACCATACCTACTGTGAAGCATGGGGGTGGAAACATCATGTTTTGGGGCTGTTTTTCTGCAATGGGACCAGGACAACTGATCCGTGTAAAGGAAAGAATGAATGGGGCCATGTATCGTGAGATTTTGAGTGAAAACCTCCTTCCATCAGCAAGGGCATTGAAGATGAAACGTGGCTGGGTCTTTCAGCATGACAATGATCCCAAACACACCGCCCGGGCAACGAAGGAGTGGCTTCGTAAGAAGCATTTCAAGGTCCTGGAGTGACCTAGCCAGTCTCCAGATCTCAACCCCATAGAAAATCTTTGGAGGGAATTGAAAGTCTGTGTTGCCCAGCGACAGCCCCAAAACATCACTGCTCTAGAGGAGATCTGCATGGAGGAATGGGCCAAAATACCAGCAACAGTGTGTGAAAGCCTTGTGAAGACTTACAGAAAACGTTTGACCTGTGTCATTGCCAATAAAGGGTATATAACAAATAATTGAGAAACTTTGGTTATTGACCAAATACTTATTTTCCACCATATTTTGCAAATAAAATCATTAAAAATCCTGCAATGTGATTTTCTGGAATTTTTTTTCTCATTTTGTCTGTCATAGTTGACGTGTACCTATGATGAAAATTACAGGCCTCTCTCATCTTTTTAAGAGGGAGAACTTGCACAATTGGTGGCTGACTAAATACTTTTTTGCCCCACTGTATTATTATATTATAAGTGTGCTCTTCACGTATGAATCCCGGTTTCAACTGTACT
Organism: Coregonus clupeaformis; assembly: GCF_020615455.1. Lineage (NCBI taxonomy): Eukaryota > Metazoa > Chordata > Actinopteri > Salmoniformes > Salmonidae > Coregonus > Coregonus clupeaformis. Next base: position 11,702,443 of record NC_059202.1, on the reverse strand, counting down.
GGGCAGATGGCAGACAGGGTGAATGGCGTTGTGTGGGCAAGAAGTTTGCTGATGTCAAAGTTGTTAACAGAGTGTTCCATGGTGGCGGTGGGGTTATAGTATGGCAGGCATATGCTACGGACAAAGAACACAATTGCATTTTAGCGATTGCAATTGGAATGCACAGAGGCAAACGGTGGTCACACCAGATACTGACTAGTTTTCTGATCCAGTCCCCTACTTTTTTTAAAGGTATCTGTGACCAACAGATGCATATCTGTGTTCCCAGACATGTGAAATAATCAAATCAAATCAAATGTTATTGGTCGCATACACATGTTTAGCAGATGTTATTGCGGGTGTAGCAAAATGCTTGTGTTTCTAGCTCCAACAGTGCAGTAATATCTAACAATACACAACAATATACACAAATCTAAAAGTAAAAGAATGGAATTAAGAAATCTACAAATATTTGTACGCTTAATGTCGGAGTCCGGAGTATAAAAAAATAAATATATTTTTATATATATATATATATATATATATATATATATATATATATGATGAGATCTATAGACATTATGGACAGTATGTGGATATAATATATAGTATATCTGAAGAATACATGGATAGAATAGTATATGTACAGCAATAGCAGAATAGGATGGAGTTAACTTGAATGCAGTATATACATTTGAAATGGGTAAAACAGTATGTAAACATTATTAAAGTGACCAGTGTTCCATTATTAAAGTGATCAGCGTTCCATGTCTATGTGCATAGGGCAGCCACCTCTAAGGTGCAGGGATGAGTAACTGGGTGATAGCCGGCTAGTGCCAGTGACTAAGTTCAGGGCAGGAAACTGGATGGAGGCCGGCTAGTGATGGCTATTTAACAGCCTGATGGCCTTGAAAAAATAAGCTGTTTTCAGTCTCTCGGTCCCAGCTTTGATCCAATTGCATGCTCTCTCAAAACTTGAGACATCTGTGGCATTGTGTTGTGTGATAAAACTGCACATTTTAGAGTGGCCTTTTATTGTCCCCAGCACAACGTGCACCTGTGTAATGTTCATGCTGTTTAATCAGCTTCTTGATATGCCACAGCTGTGGATGGATTATCTTGGCAAATGAGAAATGCTCACTAACAGTCGTGGTCAAAAGTTTTGAGAATGACACAAGTATTGGTCTTCATCAAGTTTTGTTACCCGAGCCACTTAGTTATCACTTTTGCCTCATGTCAAGATGCTCCATCATGCTGGAAAAGGCATTGTTCGTCACCAAACTGTTCTTGAATGGTTGGGAGAAGTTGCTCTCTGAGGATGTGTTGGTACCATTCTTTATTCATGGCTGTGTTCTTAGGCAAAATTGTGAGTGAGCCCACTCCCTTGGCTGAGAAGCAACCCCACACATGAATGGCCTCAGGATGCTTTACTGTTGGCATGACACAGGACTGGTGGTAGCGCTCACCTTGTCTTCTCCAGACAAGCTTTTTTCCGGATGCCCCAAACAATCGGAAAGGGGATTCATCAGAGAAAATGACTTTACCCCAGTCCTCAGCAGTCCAATCCCTGTATCTTTTGCAGAATATCTGTCTGTCCCTGATGTTTTTCCTTGAGAGAAGTGGCTTCCCTCGTTGCCCTTCTTGACACCAGGCCATCATCCAAAAGTCTTCGTCTCACTGTGCGTGCAGATGCACTCACACCTACATGCTGCCATTCCTGAGCAAGCTCTGCACTGGTGGTGCCCCGATCCCGCAGCTGAATCAACTTTAGGAGACGGTCCTGGCGCTTGCTGGACTTTCTTGGGCGCCCTAAAGTCTTCTTCACAACAATTGAACCTCTCTCCTTGAAGTTCTTGATGATCCGATAAATGGTTGATTTAGGTGCAATCTTACTAGGAGCAATATCCTTGCCTGTGAATACCTTTTTGTGCAAAGCAATGATGATGGCACGTGTGTCCTTGCAGGTAACCATGGTTAACAGAGGAAGAACAATGATTTCAAGCACCACCCTCCTTTTAAAGCTTCCAGTCTGTTATTCTAACTCAATCAGCATGACAGAGTGATCTCCAGCCTTGTCCTCATCAACACTCTCACCTGTGTTAACGAGATAATCACTGACATGATGTCAGCTGGTTCTTTTGTGGCAGGGCTGAAATGCAGTGGAAATGTTTTTTTGGGATTAAGTTCATTTTCATGGCAAAGAGGGACTTTGCAATTAATTGCAATTCATCTGATCACTCTACATGACATTCTGGAGTATATGCAAATTGCCATCATAAAAACTGAGGCAGCAGACTTTGTGGAAATTAATATTTGTGTCATTCTCAAAACTTTTGACCACAACTGTATTCAGCAGTCTTATGGCTTGGAGGTAGAAGCTGTTCAGGGTCCTGTTGGTTCCAGACTTGGTGCATCAGGACTGCTTGCTTTGCGGTAGCAGAGAGAACAGTCAATGACTTGGGTGACTGGGGTCTTTGACAATTTTTAGGGCCTTCCTCTGACACAACCTGGTATAGAGGTCCTGGATGGCAGGGAGCTTGGCCCCAGTAATGTACTGGGCCGTACGCACTACCCTCTGTAGTGCCTTGCGGTCAGATGGCAAGCAGTTGCCATACAAGTGGTGAAGCAGCCAGCCAATATGCTCTAAATGGTGCAGTTGTAGAATATATCAAAAAAACAAAACCCCACCCCAAACTACATATACTACAATACCCACCCACTAACCATAATACAGAGATCAGGTAGATTAATTCCTCCTCTGCCCACATGCTCTTCTTCTGCCAACATTTTCTGTAGATCCTCTGCAGATAGGTCTTGAATTTCCAGAATAAGTTCAGCCGCTTCCTTAACAATGTCAATTTTCTGTGACCTGCATTCTACTTGCGCAGCACAATTCACGACCATCGCGATGAAGGCCAGGAACATGGATTTTTCAAAGCAAGGTTGCTGGGGTCCACAGTTGAAATGGAAACATTAATTGTTGCAGTTGTTCCTTCTATAACAGCAGCAGGGTCCACCCTCAGTTCTTCTCAATGCCTCTGTATACGTAACACCCTGCCCTACTCTGACTTTAGCTATCTGTTTCACTTTTACCGGCCACTCTGTAGACCTGCCTTCATGACTATCTCCACAATTACTACACTGGCGGGGCTTGTCCTCCAGACATGTCTCCTCTAAATGGAAGCCCCCACACCTGGCACATCTAGGATGCTCCTTCCTACACACTGACGCTACATTACCACATTTCTGGCAGCAATAACACTGCAGTACAGTAGGCACAAATGCTCTAACTGGGCAACTAATATATCCCAACAATACCCGAGCAGGAAGAATCTCCAGATCAAAACATAGTCACACTGACAAGCACTCCTCCATCAGGCTGCCTCTGTTAAAGCTAAGTCGTCGGGCATCACACACACCAGACACCTTCATCTTTAGGTGCTCAACCTCTACACTTAGAGGCACTGTTTTCACCCCCTTTAACCTGCTCCATGGGCTAAAGCACGTTACTTCGAACCAAGTACAAAGCTCGCTCATTCTAGGAGGTGGAGGTACACCCTATCACAATGAACCCACTCCTTGCCACCTTGACATACTGCACTTTCCCTAGTCTACTGTCCACCCACACCAAGACATCATATGGGTCAGCCAAAACCCAATGATTGACTTTTTCTTTAAACTGTACTCCAATCAACAAAGAATCATTGTGGACAGTTTGCGGATTTCTAGTCCCCAACTCTGCTTTCTTCTCCCTCTTCACAGACACAGCAGTTGCCGCACCTTGCGGCTTCGAAGCCACTCCTCCATTTTTTTATACTTCATCCTCACTCTCTTCAATTCCTTCAAATTCCATTTCATTTCCTCCATGGTCACTATTAACAGGAGAAAAAAGGTACTCAGCCTCAGTTGTTGTTTTATATGCGTGAGGACTAGTAGGTTTATATTCAGTAGATTCATGTCTGAGAGACGTTTGTCTTTGTTTGGGAGACCTAGGTCTATATTCAGGAGACGAATATTTGACAGACGTATCCTATTCAACATCATCACATTTCTTTGCAAGGGTGAAGTTATGTGGAAACTACATTGGTTCAACAACTTTTTTGCGCAGTGGGATGTCTTTGTTTGGGAGACGTAGGTGTTCAGGAGACAAATGTCTGAGCTTGCTCATTGTGCAAATGTATTAATGTTTTCAATAAACATTGGAGATGAAATATAGTTTACGTGTTTTCAACAATCTAAGCCAACCCGTCTGGTTTGTCCCATAGTTGCGCACACGTCGATTTTGTTGCTGAACAACCAACCTGTCTATAGAGATAGATAAAGGACACTGGTGCCCAAAAGCCAGTTTTAGCATTGGCAGCGCCATTGAGGACTTTTACCATTTTGAAGTAGTTGACTGGGTGGGACCTCCTATGGGTTAAGGAAGGATCACATAATTCCATCCAGGTCATCAGGAGGGATCAGCCAATGAATTATACTTGTGAGCAAACATTCCATAACTGCAGGTGGCAGTAAATCGCCAACCTTGGCTTTATACCTGTTCAAACAGTTTGTTTCCCAACTCATAGAAGTATTAGTAGAAGAATAATGACTACTTCTAAATGGAGATGGCATCAATGGCGCTGCCCTTGCTCTCACAGACACCATAATGGGACAGATGCAAGGATGCAAAGTCTATGGGTGGTTCGTAAAGCCACCAGTCTTCCATTGCTAACTACTGTGATGGAAAATGTTATCTTGTGAAGAGAGAGCCTTGAAAATGTTAATCTTGTCTTAGTGTCATAAATAATCCTTGGTTCCTGCCTGTGCTTGGTAAAGATATGAGGGGGGGCGACATGACCCCCTCCTTAGGACCCTCTGGCAAAACGCACAGAATATGTTCTATAAGTTAAGATAAGAGATGGTGCCAGACACATGCCGGAACCAACCCTATGAACTATGCCTATGTAACGTGTCTGTAACCAGTATATAAGAGATCTAACGGGACTGCCCCGAGAGAGCTCCCGACAGATTTGTACTATAGTGCATCCAGTTTGCTGGAACCTCTCCAGTTAACTGTTAATAAACAATTATTCATTTAAGATTGACTTCGAGTGTCCCTGTGTAGAATTTCCACGACACTACCATTATAAAAAATGTCGCTAAATTGCCCTTTTTTCTTTTGTTTTGTGACATTTGTTTGATGTGGTTAACAAAAATGATTAATTGTTTACAATATTTTGCAGTTTGAATTTAAAAAAGGAATTTGTTTGTTCTAAAAACTGCTTGCTAGGTAAATATTTGAATGGTCGCCATCCACTTCTTGTAATAACATTTTTAAGCATGACGTACTTCCTGTGTGTCAACCTGTGTGCCAACAGTACATTTTTCTCACATTATTTTAAGCCAGCGCAATTGTCAAACCCGCTGTCGTTGGCAATTTCGCTCTGCTTTTTTCAAACACTTAGGCCAGTATTGGCAAGTTACCTGTCTTATATGAGCTTGCTTGTGCTGAGGTGGGAGGGGTGGCAATATCTGAAGTGTGTCCTTAAAAACGTGCGCAAAAGTGTCCATTTCAGGCAGCGCTGGTGGGGATTTTTAAGACCAACCATAAGCTGGCCTTAGCGGTTGGTTATGGCATGGATTTTGACAGAGGAAGTGCAGCCTATCCAGCCGTAATGCAGAGTGCCCATATGCGCATGGAACAAGAGAGACGTGCTTTTTGTGCCTGTAAACCTCATATTCAGAAACACAAAAACAAAAGTAATGATAGTTTGTTAATAGTATGACCATCTGTAGAGCAGCTACGGATGGACTTTCCAAATAAAGTGTGACCTTAAGCCATGAAACATGTTGATTGGCCAATGAGTGGCCAAGCCCTCGTTACACCTTCAATTGATTAATCAAAACCCATCCCTTTTGCACCAGCTTTTACGCTCATAATTCCCACTGTGAAAATAGCAAAACTATTTCTGACACATCCCCAGACCTACAGCGCTGCTCCCACCCCTAAGATTTTCCATTACGTTACGTTTGTTAAAATAGAGCCCTCAATGTCATTTCAATTTAAAATAAGGTACATCTGCTTTTATAATGATAATCTCTATAATGATAAAACATATTTTTAAACAGAAAAAAGCTAATAAATATTGTGAATTTTTCCTGGAAACTAAAATACATAATTGTTTTACAGTGTACCAACCAGGATGATTTGCTTGTCTTGTTATATCCTGTCCTGGCACATCCATTTGCCCCTGTTTTTTGGTAAGAAGTTATTCTTCTGAGGAATAGTCATCACAACTGTCTCTCAGTCTAACAGCTGATTTAGAAGCTGTAGGATAAACATGCAGTTACACTCAACTGAGTCTCACAGCAGAAAAAATTATATCAGAAGACCAGGAAGTAAATTCTGACCTTGAACAATACTTTAATGACAAGCAGACACACATCAGGCCAGGCAGAGTTTGCAGAAGTCACACATTACACACACACACACACACACACACACACAAACACACACACACACACACACACACACATACAAACATTCGCATGCATGCACACAGGTACTCACACACAAACACACATCCACCCACACACAGACCCCTGCTGCTCCCCATTATGTAACCACATAAGTAAGCACTCAGTGGATGGAGAAAGAGATGGATGCAGCTCAATGAAGAAAAGATGGCCACTTGAATAATTACAAAAATAAAGCAGCTTCAAAACAGCAGGGGATCCTGACTCTTGTTAGGACCACTGGAGAAAAAGCGGTCTGAAAAAGCACGCATAGAATCTGCCCCTTCATAGAGTCAATAGTGCCAATTTTCTTTTCAGTTTTTTTTCATGTCCTTCCAATAAAAAAGCTCTCTTCCTGTGGCAATAATGAGATCCATATTAGATGTGTCACATCCAATGTCACGTGGAAAATTGCGTCAACAATTGACTTTTCTGCCTCTCTCCCTCTTTCATGTGAACCATGTGTAAATTGAATAATATGTTTTGTAGTGATACATTATACAGTATATACAAAAGTATGTTGACACCCTTTCAAATTAGTGGATTCAGCTATTTCAGCCACACCCGTTGCTGATAGGTATATACAATTGACTATACCGCCATGCAATCTCCATAGACAAACATTGGCAGTAGAATGGCCTTACTGAAGAGCTCAGTGACTTTAAACGTGGCACCGTCATAGCAAGACCCCTTTCCAACAAGTCAGTTGGTCAAATTTCTGCCCTGCTAGAGCTGCCCCGGTCAACTGTAAGTGCTGTTATTGTGAAGTGGAAACGTCTAGGAGCAACAACGGCTCAGCCGCGAAGTGGTAGACCACACAAGCTCACAGAACGGGACAGCTGAGTGCTGAAGTGCGTAGCACGTAAAAATTATCTGTCCTCGATTGCAACACTCACTACCGAGTTCCAAATGGCCTCTGAAAGCAACGTCAGCACAATAACTATTCGTCGGGAGCTTCATGAAATGGGTTTCCATGGCCGAGCAGTCGCACACAAGCCTAAGATCACAATGCGTAATGCCAAGCGTCGGCTGGAGTGGTGTAAAACTCGCCACCATTGGACTCTGAATCACGCTTCACCAGTCCGACGGACAAATCTGGGTTTGGCAGATGCCAGGAGAACATTACCTGCCCCAATGCATAGTGCCAACTCTAAAGTTTGGTGGAGGAGGAATAATGGTCTGGGGCCATTTTTCATGGTTAGGGCTAGGCCCCTTAGTTCCAGTGAAGGGAAATCTTAATGCTACAGCATACAATGATTTTCTATGGGATGAATTGGAACGACAACTGCACGCCAGCTGCAAGCCAGGCCTAATCGCCCAACATCAGTGCCCGACCTCACTAAGGCTCTTGTGGCTGAATGGAAGCAAGTCCCTGCAGCAATGTTCCAACATCTAGCGGAAAGCCTTCTAAGAATAATGGAGGCTGTTATAGCAGCAAAGGGGGGACCAACTCCATGTTAATGCCCATGATTTTGGAATGATAATGTTTTCAACAAGTAGGTGTCCACATATTTTTGGTCATGTAGTGTATCTCATTAGCTACAGTAGTTTCATAAACAGGATACACACAAAACACACAATTCATTCCACACTCACACTTTCACAAATTTTGCATTGACATCCTGTGAGAGTGTGATTTGAAGGAGTCAGGCACAGGAGGGTAAATCACAGAATACAGAGTTTATTCCGTAGTACACAGTTACGCTGGATAGTGTTAACAGTCCAGGACGCAAAACAGGCGCACTGGAACAAATACAGGCACACAGGGAAAATATACCCCGGCAATACAAAGTACAGGTAGCTCCACCGAGGTACACTCATCTCACATGAAACAATCACCCACAAGGACAATGGGGCAGAGGGAACATTTATACATGTACTAATGAGGGGAATATGAACCAGGTGTGTGTAATTGACAAGACAAGACAAATGGAATGATGAGATATGGAGTGGCAGTGGCTAGAAGGCCGGTGACGACGAACGCCGAAGCTTGCCCGAACAAGGAGGGAGGCAGCTTCGGAGGAAGTCATGACAGTACTCCCACCCTTGACGCGAAGCTCCAGCAGCACGCCGACCCCGGCCTCGGGACGCGGAGCAGGGCGAGCCAGATGGCGACAGTGGAAATCCCGCAACAGGGAGGGATCGAGGATATCCCTTACTGGGACCCAGCACCGTTCCTCCGGACCTTACCCCTACCACTCCAAGAGGTACTGAAGGCCCCCCACCTCAGGACTTTAATGGCCCCACAAACCGCGGGCTCAGCTTCCGGCAGGGCAGGCGGAGGGGCAGATTCCGGGTCGAGAGCCAGACCCGATCACCCGGTACGAAGACCAGGGCCTCACTGCGGTGGCGGTCAGCGTTGGCCTTCTGACGACGCACGGCGCGTTGGAGGTGGACGTGGGCAGGGTCCCGAAACCAGTCATCCACCGCAGGAGCCTCAGTCTGGCTCTGGTGCCACGGTGCCAGAACCGGTTGGTAACCTAAAACACATTGGAATGGCGTTAGGTTAGTGGAGGAGTGACGGAGAGAGTTCTGGGCATATTCGGCCCATGACAAGAACACCGACCACTCCCCTGGCCGGTCCTGGCAGTAGGACCGCAGGAACCTACCCACATCCTGATTTACCCATTCCACCTGCCCATTAGACTCGGGGTGGAAACCAGAGGTCAGGCTGACTGAGACCCCCAGATGTTCCATGAACACCTTCCAGACCTTGGATGTGCTCTGGGGACCTCGGTCAGACACTATATCTTCTGGTACCCCGTAGTGTTGGAAGACGTGTGCAAACAGGGCCTCCGCAGTTTGCAGGGCCGTGGGGGAGACCGGGCAGAGGAAGGAGGCGGCAGGCCTTGGAACAGCGGTCCACAACGACCAGGATGGTGGTGTTACCTTGGGAGAGGGGAAGATCAGTCAGGAAATCAACACTCAGGTGAGACCATGGTCGTTGTGGAACTGTAACTTACCCGCTGGGAGGTGCCTAGGTGCCTTACTCCGAGCAGGAGGAGACATACACCCTCACGTCTTTAGCCAAGGTAGACCACCAGTACTTTCTGGTCAGGCAGTGCACTCTATGACCGATACCTGGGTGACCAGAGGAGGGTGACGTGTGTGGCCAGTTGATCAGACAATCACGGATAAGAGCAGGCACGCACTGCAGCCCAGCTGGACACTGAGGTGGAGATGGCTCTGTGCGTAACGCCTGCTCTATATCCGTGTCCATCGCCCATACTATCAGCGCCACAATGCAGGAGGCCGGGAGTATTGTTTCTGGGCCTCTCCTCTGTGTCATAAAGCCGTGACAATGCGTCTGCCTTCACGTTCTTCATACCCGGGATATATGATAGTGTGAAATCAAACCGGGTGAAGAATAGGGCCCACCTGGCCTGGCGAGGATTCAGCCTCCTCGCTGCCCGGATGTACTCCAGGTTACGGTGGTCCATCCAGACGAGGAAAGAGTGTTTTGCCCCTTCGAGCCAATGCCTCCACACGGTCAAACCTCGGACAACAGCCAACAGCTCCCGATCACCGACGTCGTAGTTCTGCTCCGCCGGGCTGAGCTTCTTAGAGAAGAAGGCACAGGGGCGGAGCTTGGGTGGCGTGCCCAAGTTTTGAGATAGGACAGCGCCTATCTCAAAACGCCTCACCTTCACTACGAACGGTAGTGATGGATCGGGGTGGGCCAGTACCGGGGCTGAGGTGAACAGACCCCTCAGGTTACTGAAGGCCCTGTCAGTCTCAGCAGACCAGCAGAGCCGGGACGGCCTACCCTTCAACAGAGATGTAATGGGAGCTGCGACCTTGCCAAAGCCTCGGATAAACCTCCGATAGTAGTTGGTGAAGCCAAGAAAGCGCTACACCTCCTTAACTGTGGTGGGAGTCGGCCAATTACACACAGCTGAAATGCGATCTCCCTACTTGAGGAGGAAACATGGTATCTGAGGAAGGAGGCGTACTGCTGGAAAAACATACACTTCTCTGCCTTGGCATGAAGGTCATTTTCCAACAGTCGGCCAGCACTTTGCAAACCAGGGACACATGCTCGGCGCGCATAGCGGAATACACCAGAATGTCATCATTGTAGACCACTACACCGTGTCCCGAAACACCTCGTTCACAAAGGACTGGAAGACGGATGGAGCATTCATCAAACCGTAGGGCATCACTAGGTATTCCTGGTACATCAGGTATTGTGGTCCTCTGTATCTCAATTGCTAGAGCATGGCGCTTGTAACGCCAGGGTAGTGTGTTCGATCCCCGGGACCACCCATACGTAAAAATGTATGCACACATGACTGTAAGTCGCTTTGGATAAAAGCGTCTGCTAAATGGCATATTATTATTATTATTATTTTATTATTATTCATAATGCCCCGTGGTTGTGCTGAATGTTGCCTTAAACTCATCCCCCTCTCGGACACGCACCAGGTTGTACGCACTCCTGAGATCTAATTTGGTGAAGAAGCGCGCCCCATGTATTGACTCGATCACTGAAGGAATGAGGGGGAGAGGATAACTAAATCTTATCGTCTCCTTGTTCAGTGGTCGATAATCAATGCAACGACGCAGACCACCGTCTTTCTTCTTCACAAAAAAGACTCCTGGGAGGCACAGCGTCTACCCGGAGGTTTATCATGCAATCCACCGCCCAATAAGGTGGTAACTTGGTCGCCTGCGTTTTAGAAAATGCATGCGCCAAATCGAGGTATTCGGGGGGAATGCGCATGGTGGAGGTACTGTCTGGGCTTTCCACCGTGATTGCACCAATGGAAACACCTAGACACCTACCCTGACACTCTCGCGACCACCCCATGAGACCCCTCTGCGGCCATAAGAAGGTGGGGTTGTGGAGTGCTAACCAAGGGATACCTAATACCACAGGGAAAGCAGGAGACTCATTAATAAAAAAAGTCACTTGCTCTCGTGGTCTCGTGGGTAATCATGGTGACTGGTGCAGTAACTTCCTTAACAAACCCGGACCCTAATGGTCGACTATCAAGTGCTCTGATGGGGAGTGGAATGGATAGGGGAACCAATGAAATGCCTAGACTGTGTGCGAATCCCCTGTCCATAAAGTTCCCAGCTGCGCCTGAATCGACTAGCGCCTTACACTGGGGAACTACCATGTGATCAGAAAAGTAAATGGGTAGGGTACAGTGCGCAGCAGAGGGCTCTGAACGAGTGTGGGTTTTTGATATCTGGGGTGATGCCTCCAGACCCAAAACAACGCTGACGACAACGTTTCGGTGTAATGTCCCTTCGTACCACCAGAGTGACACTGGCGCTGTCGTCCTCCGCTCTCTCGGATCGCGGTTCCACCCAGCTCCATCAGCTCAGGATCCGAGTTGGCCGGGGTGGGAACGGGCAGACCCCCTCCAGGACGTCCTCTGGCTGCCAGCAGATTGTCCAAACGGATGGCCATGTCCACCAGTTGCGTGAAGGACAACATGGTGTCCTGGCAGGCTAGCTCCCTTCGGACATCCTCCCGCAGATGACACCGGATTTTCTCGATAAGGGCCCGCACGTTCCACCCCGACCCAGCTGTTAGAGTCCGAAACTCCAAGGCAAAGTCTTGCGCAGTCATCGTCCCCTGCCTCAGGTGGACCAGCCGCTCGCCCGCCTCTCGACCTTCGGGCGGCTGATCGAAGACAGCCCGAAAGAGGCGAGCGAACTCCCCGCAGTTGTCCAACGCGGCTCCTCCTTCGTTCCAGACCGCGTTGGCCCACTCCAGGACTTTCCCCGAGAGGCAGGAGACGAGGGCGGACACCTTCTCCTGCTCCGATGGGGCCGGCCTGATGCTGGAGAAGTAGAGCTCCAGTTGGAGGAGGAATCCTTGGCAGAGAGCAGCTGTCCCGTCGAACTCCCGTTGTCGGGATATATGGATGCCTCTGGGTGCTGGGTTGTGGGTGGCTGGATCCGGTTGCCCAGCTGGTCTCGACAGATCGGGTCATCTCCTCTCCAGGCGTTGGATGACCTGAAGAACCCGATTCATCGCTTCTCGCAAGCTGACTAGCATCGTTGAATGCTCCTGGACCCGTGCCACGACTCCAGTTATGCGCACCTCTCCCGCTCACTCCATAGCGGGTGGGTGATTCTGTTAGTGTGTGATTTGAAGGAGTTTATTTCGTAGTACAGTGCCTTGCAAAAGTATTCATCACCCTTGGCTATTTTTCTATTTTGTTGCATTACAAACTGTATTTTAAATTGATTTTATTTGGATTTCATGTAATGGACATACACAAAATAGTCCAAATTGGTGAAGTGAAATGAAAAAAATAACTTGTTTCAAAAAAGAATGAAAAATAAATAAAGGAAAAGTGGTGCGTGCATATGTATTCACCCCCTTTGCTGTGAAGCCCCTAAATAAAATCTGGTGCAACCAATTACCTTCAGAAGTCACATAATTAGTTAAATAATGTCCACCTGTGTGCAATCTAAGTGTCACATGATCTGTCACATGATCTCAGTATATATACACCTGTTCTGAAAGGCCCCAGTGTCTGCAACACCACTAAGCAAGTGGCACCATGACGACCAAGGAGCTCTCCAAACAGGTCAGGAAAAAGTTGTGGAGAAGTACAGATCAGGGTTGGGTTATAAAAAAATATCAGGAACTTTGAACATCCCACGGAGCATCATTAAATCCATTATAAAAAAATTGAAAGAATATGGCACCACAACAAACCTGCCAAGAGAGGGCCGCCCACCAAAACTCACGGACCAGGCAAGGAGGGCATTAATCAGAGAGGCAACAAAGAGACCAAAGATATCCCTGAAGGAGCTGCAAAGCTCCACAGCGGAGATTGGAGTATCTGTCCATAGGACCACTTTAAGCCGTACACTCCACAGAGCTGGGCTTTACGGAAGAGTGGCCAGAAAAAAGCCATTGCTTAAAGAAAAAAATAAGCAAACACGTTTGGTGTTCGCCAAAAGGCATGACATTTAAATGTCTTGGAATGGCCTAGTCAAAGCCCAGACCTCAATCCAATTGAGAATCTGTGGTATGACTTAAAGATTGCTGTACACCAGCGGAACCCATCCAATTTGAATGACCTGTTGCCGTTTTGCCTTGAAGAATGTGCAAAAATCCCAGTGACTAGATGTGCCAAGCTTATAGAGACATACCCCAAGAGACTTGCAGCTGTAATTGCTGCAAAAGGTGGCTCTACAAAGTATTGACTTCGGGGGGGTGTATAGTTATGCACGCTCAAGTTTTCTGTTTTTTGTCTTATTTCGTGTTTGTTTCCCCCCAAAAATATTTTGCATCTTCAAAGTGGTAGGCATGTTGTGTAATTCAAATGATACAAAACCCCCCAAAATTTTATTTCCAGGTTGGAAGGCAACAAAATAGGAAAAATGCCAAGGGGGGTGAATACCTTCGCAAGCCACTGTACACAGTTACGCTGGATGCGCACTGGAACAAATACAGGCACACAGGGAAAATATACCCCAGCAATACAACGTACAGGTAGCTCCACCGAGCTACACTCATCTCACATGAAACAATCACCCACAAGGACAAGGGGGCAGAGGGAACACTTATACATTTACTAATGAGGGGAATATGAACCAGGTGTGTGTAATTGCCAAGACAAGACAAATGGAATGATGAGATATTGAGCGGCAGTGGCTAGAAGGCCGGTGACGACGAACGCCGAAGCCTGCCCGAACAAGGAGGGGAGGCAGCTTCGGAGGAAGTCGTGACACATCCATGCTACTTAAGGGTTCTTAAGGGTTTTCTGTCACTTTGTTAAGCATGAGTAAAAAAATTATGCTTTTTGGAATTATAGTATAAATTCCAATGTCAAGATGATAATAAAGTCTGGGGTAAACTATATATTTGTTTTATACACTACATAATGTGTATTATTAAGCAGTGCATTTTGGAAGGAGCATTCCTGAACAGGAGCATTGGCCTTTTGAGTGAATAGTTCAATTACGGCTGGATCCTGCTTCTACCCTGATAGCAGCTCTGTAATGGTGTGACTGTTGGAAAAGTTAAGCCATGACTTAATAGTGAAATGTTACAAAGAGAAAGAAAGAGAGGGAGAGAGGGAGGGAGAGAGAGAGCGATAGAGAGAGAAAGAGAGAGAGAGAGAGGGAGAAGTGCTTAGCACTATCCCTGTAGCTTGACAACATATAAGAGGGAGGACCAGAAATCCGCTCGTGGCTGATAAATTTGTGTCCACATATTTATTTTTCTCTGCATTGACAGCTTTGCTCCAGCATCGGGAGGTTCCCTGCACATACCATAGGGAGGGGGGGGAGCTGGGAGAGCAAGGGGCTTACAATTCTTACGATTATGGCAGCATTTATACAGGCAGCCCAATTCTGATCTTTATTTCACAAACTGGTATTCTGACCAATCAGATCTGCTCTGAAAAATATCTGATGTGAAAAGATCTGATGTGATTGGTCAAAAGACCAACTATTTGAAAAAAGATCAGAATTGAGATGCCTGTGTAAACGGAGCTTATGGATCCCAGCCATTTGGAGATCTGACATGGGAGAGTGCGATTAAAAGGATTCATCCAAAGAATGGGCCCCAAGACGAGGCATTGCGGCTGCATCGGAGCGAAATCGATACACATCCAGGGAATAAATGGGCCAATCACTCAGGCGGTCTGCCATATTGAGCGGGTGGCAACAGGTCACGGCTCATTACAGTTAAGAGACACATGAGAGAGTACAGATTATGTGAAATATGAGGCCATGGCCGCCACTGTATGTAATGAAAGTCTGTATGTCCCTGGCCTCATGGGAGTCTGGGAGTCCATCTCTGAGACATGGTGTGGCTGGGCATTTGTTGAAATAATGTTCATGCATGATTTGACCTAATCAAGCATATAAACCATTTCAGCTGCTCTAAAGTGGGTTTTGGTTGGTAGTGCTAGAGCTACAGCATACTACTGCAACACAGTAGTCATATCAGCTACCTTAGTCAACTCCAGTGAAGGTGCCACACTCTGAACAGCTCTGCCAATCATTTGTGTGTGCTGTCTAAGCAACGGGTTAACTTGAGACATTATTGAAAGTGTGACCTTTTGGTGTCACAGGTGACTCCCCAATTGTTATTGTATTTTATTCTCTGCATTACATTTCCCAATACTATAATTTTTCTCCCAAAGCATTTTCCCTGATGAAGTCAGCAAGACCTGAGACACCATTTCTTCTCTCCCTCCACAGATATTTAGATGAAGTCTGACTAATGGTTGGCTCATCTGAACAGAGGAGATCATTTGTTTCTGGGTCTAGTGGTATTGATACATTCTCTCCTTCACTGTATAATTCTCTCTCCCCCTCCTTCACTCTACTTCTCCACTCCCCATATTTTTCTGCCCACCCCTCCTTATCTCTCTTTCCCTATCTTTCATTAATTATTCTGCTCCAGCACCCAATCAGTTCTGACTGCATGCATACTCACCCCACAGCTGCTTTCACTCACCATAATTACAGGGTGCACGTTCATTGTGACTCTGCCAGGCCCTTTAAAGGAGACACCATACTGTGCACGTGAAGGCTTGCTATGTCTCCTTGTGTCACAGGTGTTTCTACTGATGTACAACTGAGATGGCAAGAGAAAGAATAGGTGAGTGAGGCCCAGTGCAGTCTGTCCTGGCGAGGTACAGTATCCACAGATGGGATGCAGCGTGTGTGTGTGTGTGAGAGAGAGAAAGACAGAAAGAGGAGTCTGGCAGTCAAGGCCTCCTGTGGAGGGCTGCTGAAAGAATGAGCATGACAAGTGCACTGGTAGAGATCTCTGCTGAGAGAGGTATTGGAGAGGAAGGTGTGTCTGTGAACACGAAAGGTGAGTGAGGCTTTACATAGATAACAGTGGCTTACATAATGGGGAGAAGACCCTCTGGTGATGTCCATCTCAACATTCAGCTACTCTCTGCAATTCTCCAACATTTGAGTGGTTGACCTACAGGCATTATATGCCATAAGGTTGCCTGGGACAGTCTATTGGTCCCCCATTTCATCCACTCTCAAAGCGTAACCAGTGCTTTCACATCTCTGTGAGAGGACTGTACCATATATACCCATACTAGATATTGTCCATTAGGATCCAACCTCCTGAGGGAAAACAGAGAATCAGTAATAGGCATGAGAAGCAGCATGACATCAATCAATTTCAATCAATTTTATTTTATATAGCCCTTCTTACATCAGCTAATATCTCGAAGTGCTGTACAGAAACCCAGCCTAAAACCCCAAACAGCTAGTAATGCAGGTGTAGAAGCACGGTGGCTAGGAAAAACTCCCTAGAAAGGCGAAAACCTAGGAAGAAACCTAGAGAGGAACCAGGCTATGAGGGGTGGCCAGTCCTCTTCTGGCTGTGCCGGGTGAAGATTATAACAGAACCATGCCAAGATGTTCAAAAATGTTCATAAGTGACAAGCATGGTCAATAATAATCAGGAATAAATCTCAGTTGGCTTTTCATAGCCGATCATTAAGAGTTGAAAACAGCAGGTCTGGGACAGGTAGGGGTTCCATAACCGCAGGCAGAACAGTTGAAACTGGAATAGCAGCAAGGCCAGGCGGACTGGGGACAGCAAGGAGACATGGAGGTTGTGGGTCCAGGTTGCTGATGTATGTGAATCCTGCTGCTGCCTGTTACGTAGGATTGCAGGCGTAGGAGTTAAAGCACCTCAGAGTAGGTTGGGTCCTGACATTTGTTTACATTTATTGACTTCCATAGAGGGAACAGCTTGGAGGAAAAATTGTAAATTTGGAAGTGACTCATAAACTGTACTTGAGAAATGCATGAAATTAAAGTTGAGACAGCCTTATTTGACATACAGTATGCTCTGAAATGTGTACAATACACTAGTCCTTTAGAGTTAGCTCAAAGGAGAAACTAGCTCAACTGAGAGATTTTAGTATTATGGAGAGTTTGTAGTGCACTTATGATTAAATTGTTGTTATAGGCAAGTGGACTTTACTTTGGTCTTTCTAAATTCCCCTATGGCTGAGTGCTGATGACATCTACACTGATGTCTCTCACTGTTACATGTCATACATTGTGATGTGGTGGCATTAAACCCCACATTTGGGGGTGAACATCAGGAATCATAAGTCAGACACACATAGGCTGTGTTTACACAGGCAGCCCAAATCTGATGTTTTTCTTCACTAATTGGTCTTTTGACCAATCAAAATCAGTTCTGGAAAAAAAAAAACGGATGTGAGAAGATCTGATGTGATTGGTCAAAATACCAATTAGTGGGAAAAGTATCAGAATTGGGCTGCCTGTGTTAACACAGCCACACACACACTCACACACACACAGATGGAGAAGTTACTTTGTCTCTAATACAGTCATGCCAACACCATTGGACTGACCCATTATGTTTGATTGTGAGATTAAATATAACTGTTTTGTGAACTATATTTCTTTGTTTGTTTTTTGTTCACAACCAACAGTTGAGCTGAGAGTTCTTCAGTAGCAATGATAAGATGTGTGCTCAAAGGCACTCAATAATTTCTGCAATGATCAACACAGGAACTTAGTCAGTCTAAAATGCAAATATCTCTATCATTGTGTCATGCTACAGTATGTGTAGTTAATTAATTAATCAAAAAATGATTTAAGTAATTAAAATTACTTCTCCCCTATAATTTGACACAATTGCTGGTGATTAGGAAGCAGGATTAATTGGGATATTATGAAATCCCATAATCAGTGTCCTAACACTAGTAAACCATCTAATGGTTAAGTGATGACTCGCTATGCATTTCTCAAGTAATTTGTTCCCTTCACGTCAGAGAGAATGATCACAATCAATACTATTTACATACCGTAGCTTCCCAGTAATGCACAAATTAGACTGGCCTCTTTTAATGCATGCAAATAAGAAACACATTTCAAGCGAATTCATGCTGTGTGTACAGTACTTCCCTTAATCAATGGCAATAATTTAATCAATGATAAGATAGATCTAGGGTTTCTTGTCTTTCAATGCATATTGACTAATGAAAATCACAGGGGCACGAACCACCAACAGACAGGTAAACAGACATTCATTAAAGATCAAACATACACACTCACATACCCCCATTTACTTTTCCTTCACCGTGTCCTCACAGAAGCAGGGCTGGGTTAGAGACATTTAAGTTTTGCCGGACAGCAAACAGTAGGAAGAAAATGTAAATATAAAAGGTAAGGGATCAATCAGGGTGGTTGTCATGGTATGGGGTGAATAATGTTGAGTTGATTGGGTGGGTGCAGGGAAAGACAAACACATTGGATTGCAATTAAACCAATATTGATCTTGGTTCCAATGTGACTAGGTGGAAAATCAAACTGATAAAGGCTCTTGGATCTTATTGGCAGAATTCAAATGTAAATGATTGTCCCCACTCGCTTGGACCCACTGGAAATGTTAGTGTACTTATTGGCCGTGTCTCCATCCCCCTCGGTAGCATAGAGGTGATGCAATTGTGTTTTTATTAGTTTGCCTTAGCAGGATGAACCTTCACTACAATATTGGTTAATTTTGTTAATCAGATTCGTTCCAACGTTTCTTGATTTTATAATTTATTTGTTATTATTATTTGTGTACTTGATTGACATTTACTGCATTGTTAGGAGCTAGTAACATAAGCATTTCACTGCAACCGCTATAACATCTGCTAAACTGTGTATTCGACCAATAAACTTTGATTTTATATATTGGTGCGATTAATATGGATACCTTCTTTTGGGATTTAGCCTACTACACTACAGGTCAACAAAAGGGAACATATAGTAAAATATATGTTTAATCTCAAACAGTAGAATTTTCATACCATTTACATTGATATGCACAATTATTTATTTTAACTTTTTAATACTGGAACCAACCTGCTGTAGTAGAAATCTACCTCCATAAGGATGAATCTACTGTATCTGTTCAACAATTTGCAATATAACCATGTTAAGGCATAATGTGAAAACAGAAACCCTGTCCCAGGGGTTGTTTAATGAGAAAAGCATTGCTTATTGGATTAGAATGATGATAAGTAATATAAAAACCCTAGTGATGTGTAGTGTTTATTTAATTAATATCAAGAGGGGTTGTGTCCCTAATAATGAGAATGTGTTTTCACTTGAACGAGCTTCCCTCCACCTACGCATGAATGCGGACACACACGTACACACACACGTATACACACAGATATGTCATGAGCCCTCTCACTCCACCGGGTTACCACCTTAATGTGTTTCCACTATCTTCCACTCTGCTCATCTCTCTCTCTCTACTCAGCCTAACGAGCTCCACCTGTCCCTGCTCTGCTCGGCTCTAATTACTCTGCCAGCTGCGCTGCATTACCCACTAACCTCTCCCAGTATTTAAAGTCCCGTCTCTCAGCTCTCCTTTGTCAGATCGTCTGCAAAGCTCACACCCGGAACCTGTGTGCTCGCGCTTCTGGCTCACCCTTGTTTTGTGACCCCCGGACCTGCCTGATTCTTGGATACTCTTCTGCCCCAGGAAAACCAGACCTGCTTTCTGCCATTACGACTCCTGACTACTCTTCGACCCCGGTAACTCTGACCAGCCTTCTGCCTTGCTACAACGTATTTGGATTTCCCTTGAACTGTACTTCTGCCTTGTTTCATCCGCCCCGTTGTGTCTGTGTTTCCTCCCCCCCCCCAGGACTTCTGGACCACCAACCACCGGCGTCATCGGACGCACCGCTGCCACTGGGGGGGGGGCACAGACCCAGCACATTGGACGGGATAACCCCTGGAGCCTTCACTCACTCCCTACTTCCCTTTTCCCTTAAGTTTTAATAAACTTTCTGGTGTGACGCAATTGTGGTCCTCTTGTCGTCTGTCTGAACCGTGACAGTACGATCTGACCATCATGGACTCAGCGCACACTTCCCCCGACATGGAAACCGAAGAACCTGAGCAACCCACCGCCATGCTACGCCTGGAACACACTGAGAGAGAGCTAGGCCGCATGAGCGGCGACATCACCTCTCTGCTTCAGGTCGGCCACCAACAGCATCAGCAGTTCCAGCAGCACCAGCAGCAGTCCCAG
Organism: Coregonus clupeaformis; assembly: GCF_020615455.1. Taxonomy (NCBI): domain Eukaryota; kingdom Metazoa; phylum Chordata; class Actinopteri; order Salmoniformes; family Salmonidae; genus Coregonus; species Coregonus clupeaformis. Next base: position 11,681,937 of record NC_059202.1, on the reverse strand, counting down.
CAGCAGCAACAACAACTCGCCAGGATCATCCAACTCCTCACCAACCTTACCCCAGCCAGTCTGCCCACCAGCCCTGCCTCCGAGTCACCTGCCCCGGTCATTTCAGCCGCTGCCCCGGAACCCAAGATTGGAAACCCCGAGCGGTTCAACGGCGATTCTACCCAGGTCCGGCCATTCCTGACTAGCTGCCGACTTCAGTTCTCCTTGCAGCCAAGGACCTTCGCCACGGAGGGGGCTAGGGTCGGGTATGCCATCACTCACCTGACGGGCCGAGCTCGACTCTGGGGAACAGCAGAGTTCGAACGTCAAACCCCCGCATGTGCAACCTTCGACCTGTTTGCTGAGGAGATGCTGAAGGTGTTTGACCTGGATTCACCAACCGCAGAGGCGTCTCGTGAACTGTTCAGTATTCGACAAGGCAGACGTACAGTCGCAGACCATTCCATCGACTTCCGAACCCTGGCAAGACGAAGTTCTTGGAACACACCATCGTTGGTGGACGCGTTCTTCCATAGCTTGGCTGACTATATCAAGGACGAGTTGGTCTCCCATGAACTGCCTTCCACTCTTGATGAAGCCATCGCACTGACTGTCCGGATCGACAGAAGGATACAGACCCGTCGTCGTGAGAGGGGGCGCCAAGGTCCACCAACTACCGGCATTCGGAGAGATCCGACTGGGCTCCTGTCAGCTACTGCCACTCACCCAAGTCAGCTTGATCAGTCTGAGCCTATGGAGATTGGGCGAGCCTCTCTCACTCCTGCAGAGCGCCAGCGCCGCTTCACCTCAAACCTCTGCCTCTATTGTGGAGGTGATGGACATCGTGTGGTAACCTGCCCTTTAAAAGCCGAAGCTCACCGGGCATAGGGGGAGTCCGGTTGAGCTCAATGACCATCCAGTCCTCCGACCGCAAACCCTTGCTGCAAGTTCACCTCCGCCTCTCTGACTCTACTCACACCCTGGCTGCTCTGGTGGATTCTGGCGCCGAAGCCAACATAATGGACATCAAGCTGGCACGCCAACTGGGACTGGAGAACCTCCGTTTGACACCTCCTATTCCTGCCCGGGCACTGGACGGACACTTACTCGGATCGGTCACTCATGTCACGGCCCCGGTCTTGATGGGTCTGTCCGGTAACCATCAAGAAACTATCCAGTTTCACCTGCTCCCCTCTCCAGGCCAACCCCTCATCCTGGGTTACCCATGGCTCCGCCCGGCACAACCCTCAGCTCGACTGGGTGACCGGGGTGATCAGGGAGTGGGGAGAGGACTGCCACCGAACCTGCCTGCTTGCTGCCGCACTACCCCCCTCGGCCAGTACCTACTAACTCCGCCCCTGACCTCTCCCATGTCCCAGAATGCTACCATGGTCTCAGAGAAGTGTTTAACAAAGCAAGAGCCACATCTCTGCCCCCTCACCGACCGTACGACTGTGCCATCGACCTCCTCCCTGGAACAGCCCCTCCTAGGGGCCGTCTTTATTCGTTGTCTGCTCCTGAAAGAAGGTCCATGGAGGACTACATCAATGACTCTCTGTCCACAGGATTGATCCGTTCATCTTCATCTCCGGCTGGTGCTGGCTTCTTCTTTGTGGGGAAGAGGGACGGATCTCTTCGCCCCTGCATCGACTACAGGGGACTCAACGACATCACAGTGAAAAACCGTTACCCTCTCCCTCTGCTCACCTCTGCTTTTGAGTTGCTCCAGGGAGCCACTGTTTTTACCAAGTTGGATCTCAGAAACGCTTACCACCTAGTGCGGATCCGGGAGGGAGATGAATGGAAGACCGCATTCAATACACCAACAGGCCACTACGAGTATCTGGTTATGCCTTTTGGCCTCACCAATGCTCCTGCTGTGTTCCAGGCTCTAGTGAATGATGTACTGCGGGACATGTTAAACAAGTTTGTCTCCGTTTACCTGGATGACATCTTAATCTACTCCAGAAACCTGTCTGAACACACCCGCCATGTCCAGCAAGTCCTTCATCGTCTTCTGGAGAATTCCCTCTACGCCAAGGCAGAGAAGTGTGAGTTTCCACGTCAAGACAGTGGCCTTCCTGGGGTACATAGTGGCAGAGGGAAGTATCCAAATGGATCCTGCCAAAGTATCAGCAGTCACGTCATGGCCAGTTCCGGAGAACAGAAAGAAGCTGCAACAGTTTCTGGGGTTTGCTAACTTCTATAGAAAGTTTATCCGGAACTACAGTACCGTTGCTGCCCCTCTCACTGCTCTAACCAGCACCAAGCAACCCTTCACCTGGACCCCAGCAGCCGACAAGGCCTTCAGTACCCTCAAGGTAAGGTTCACCTCCGCTCCCATCCTCCAGATGCCTGACGTGGACCGGCAATTCATTGTGGAGGTGGACGCCTCGGATGTGGGAGTTGGTGCTGTGATTTCTCAGTGGGCTGCGGAGGATAGGAAGCTCCATCCCTGTGCCTTTTTCTCACGTCGGTTGTCCCCCTCTGAGTGCAATTACGACATAGGGAACCGAGAGCTGCTGGCTGTGAAGCTTGCCTTGGAGGAGTGGCGTCACTGGCTGGAGGGGTCCACCACTCCATTTCTCGTTTGGACCGATCATAAGAACTTGGAGTACATCCGCACGGCCAAACGGTTGAACTCCAGGCAGTCCCGCTGGGCCCTGTTCTTCACCAGGTTTAATTTCACTCTGTCATACCGGCCTGGATCACGCAACACCAAGCCAGACGCCCTCTCCCGTCAATTCCAGAAGGATGACAACCCCTCCAAGGATCCTGTGTCGATTCTGCCAAGTCCCTGCATCGTAGCAGCTCTGACCTGGGCTGTTGAGGAACAGGTGCTGGAAGCTCTCCGTAACCAGCCCGGTCCCAGCACTTGCCCAGCTGACCGCCTTTTTGTCCCCCGAAAACCTAAGGTCCCAGGTCGTTCAGTGGGGACATGACTCCCGCCTAGCTTGTCACCCTGGCTCCACCCGCACTTACAACCTGCTCGCCCAGAGGTTCTGGTGGCCCGCTCTGAGAAAGGATGTACGGGAATTCGTCCAAGCCTGCCCCATCTGCAACCAACACAAGTCGTCCTGCCAGCCCCCAGCCGGATTGCTGCAGCCCCTGCCTGTGCCCAGACGTCCCTGGTCTCACATCGCCCTTGACTTTGTCACGGGGCTGCCCCCTTCAAGGGGCAAGACCGTCATTCTCACCATAGTTGACCGATTCAGCAAGATGGCACACTTCATTCCCCTCCCCAAGCTCCCAACCGCCAAGGAGACCGCCCAGGTGGTCCTGGAACACGTCTTCCGGATCCACGGACTGCCAAAGGATGTAGTTTCTGACCGTGGTCCACAATTCTCCTCCGCTTTTTGGAAGGAGTTCTGTCACCTGCTGGGAGCCACAGTCAGTCTGACTTCCGGATTCCATCCCCAATCCAATGGGCAGTCAGAGCGGGCAAATCAGGAGCTCGAGAAGGCACTGCGATGCATGACTTCACGCAACCCCCACTCCTGGTCGCAGCAATTGACATGGGTGGAGTACGCACACAATTCTCTGACCTGCTCTGCCATCGGTATGTCCCCTTTCCAATGTGTTTATGGATACCAGCCTCCTCTATTTGCCAGTCAGGAAGGGGAGGTTACTTGCCCATCTGCACTTGCGTTTGCCCGTCGATGTCGCCGCACCTGGTCACAGGCCCGAGCCACACTTCTCAGATCCGTTGCCAGCTACACTACCGGGGCCAACCGTCGGAGAATCCCTGCTCCCACCTACCATGTTGGTCAAAGGGTGTGGTTGTCGTCAAGGAACCTGCCACTCAGGGTGGAGTCGCAGAAGTTGGCACCTCGGTTCATTGGCCCATTCCCTATCATAAGAGTGATTAGCCCAACTGCTGTCCGGCTCCAACTGCCTAATTCCATGAGGGTGCACCCCACTTTCCATGTGTCTAAGATTAAGCCCATTCATGAGAGTCCGCTGGTCCCTGCTGCGCCTTGTCCTCCTCCTCCACGGCTCGTCGATGGTGGTCTGGTTTACACCGTCCGCCGCCTGCTTCGGTCCAGACGGAGGGGTAGGGGTCTCCAGTACCTCATTGACTGGGAGGGCTATGGACCTGAGGAAAGGACCTGGGTGCCAGCTAGTCGGATTGTGGATAGGACTCTCATCACCGCCTTCCACCAACGGCATCCTGATCAACCTGCAATCCGTAGGGGCCGCCCCAGAGGGATCCCTAACCGTCCTGCCCGCTCGGCTTCCTGTCCTGTGCCTGATCCTGTCTCGGGACCTGTCCCATCTCCCGACCACGGCCCTCCGGCTTCCTCCGAGGATGAGGGCGTTCGCTCGGACCGTTCGGAGGAGTTCTAGCCCTCCTCCGGCTCCCCTCCTCCCGCCCGGCGTGGTGTTGCTCTTGGGACTTCTGGGGGCCGTCCCTTGGGGGGTTCTGTCATGAGCCCTCTCACTCCACCGGGTTACCACCTTAATGTGTTTCCACTATCTTCCACTCTGCTCATCTCTCTCTCTCTACTCAGCCTAACGAGCTCCACCTGTCCCTGCTCTGCTCGGCTCTAATTACTCTGCCAGCTGCGCTGCATTACCCACTAACCTCTCCCAGTATTTAAAGTCCCGTCTCTCAGCTCTCCTTTGTCAGATCGTCTGCAAAGCTCACACCCGGAACCTGTGTGCTCGCGCTTCTGGCTCACCCTTGTTTTGTGACCCCGGACCTGCCTGATTCTTGGATACTCTTCTGCCCCAGGAAAACCAGACCTGCTTTCTGCCATTACGACTCCTGACTACTCTTCGACCCCGGTAACTCTGACCAGCCTTCTGCCTTGCTACAACGTATTTGGATTTCCCTTGAACTGTACTTCTGCCTTGTTTCATCCGCCCCGTTGTGTCTGTGTTTCCTCCCCCAGGACTTCTGGACCACCAACCACCAGCGTCATCGGACGCACCGCTGCCACTGGGGGGCACAGACCCAGCACATTGGACGGGATAACCCCTGGAGCCTTCACTCACTCCCTACTTCCCTTTTCCCTTAAGTTTTAATAAACTTTCTGGTGTGACGCAATTGTGGTCCTCTTGTCGTCTGTCTGAACCGTGACAAGATACCCATCACACAATCCAACTTTTCCTATAGATAAAATCATGTACTAAGTCTGACATTTAGCGACTTTTCTTACTAGGAAAAACTCAATCATTTAATTTTGCTGAAAATCTCACGGCTCATGTAGCATTCTGCAAGTGTTCTGTTCCCTTGAAATACCCTACCAGTCAAACTTGTGGACACATTTACTCAGTCAAGGGTTTTTCTTTATTTTTAATATTTTTTACAATGTAGAATAATAGTGAAGACATCAAAACTATGAAATAACACATATGGAATCATATAGTAACCAAAAAAGTGTTAAACAAATCAAAATACATTTGAGATTCTTCAAATAGCCACCCTTTGCCTTGATGACAGCTTTACACACTCTTGGCATTCTCTCAACCAGCTTCATGAGGTAGTCACCTGGAATGCTTTTCTATTAACAGGTGTGCCTTCTTAAAAGTTAATTTTGTGGAATGTATTTCCTTCTTAATGTGTTTGAGCCAATCAGTTGTGTTGTGACAAGGTAGGGGGGTATACAGAAGATAGCCCTATTTGGTAAAAGGCCAAGTCCATATTATGGCAAGAACAGCTCAAATAGGCAAAGAGTGTCAGTCAATACGGAACATTTCAAGAACTTTGAAAATGTCTTCAAGTGCAATCGCAAAAACCATCAAGCGCTATGATGAAACTGGCTCTCATGAGGACCGCCAAAGGAATGGAAGACCCAGAGTAACCTCTGCTGCAGAGGATAAGTTCTTTAGAGCTATCAGCCTCAGAAATTGCAGCCCAAATAAATGCTTCACAGAGATCAAGTCACAGACACATCTCAACATCAGCTGTTCAGAGGGGACTTTATGAATCAGGCCTTCATGGTCAAATTGCTGCAAAGAAACCACTACTAAAGGACACCAATAAGAAGATGAGACCTGCTTGAGCCAAGAAACACAAGCAATGGACCAGTGGAAATGTGTACTTTGGTCTGAAGTCCAAATTGGAGATTTTTGGTTCCAGCCACCGTGTCTTTATGAGACGTAGTGTAGGTGAACGGATGACCTCCGCATGTGTAGTTCCCACCATAAAGCATGGTGGAATAGGTGTTATGGTGTGTGGGTGCTTTGCTGGTGAAACTGTCTGTGATTTATTTAGAAATCAAGGCACACTTAACCAGCATGGCTACCACAGCATTTTGCAGCGATACGCCATCCCATCTGGTTTGGGCTTAGTGGGACTATCATTTTGTTTTTCAACAGGACAATGACCCAACACACCTCCAGGCTGTGTAAGGGCTATTTTACCAACAAAGAGAGTGATGGAGTGCTCAATCAGATGACCTGGCCTCCACAATACCCCAACCTCAACTCAATTCAAATCAAATTGTATTTGTCACATACACGTGTTTAGCAGATGTTATAGCGGGTGTAGCGAAATGCTTGTGCTTCTAGCTCCGACGGTGCAGTAATATCTAATAATTTCACAACATATACCCAATACACAAAAAAACATTAATGAATGGAATTTAAGAATATATACATATATGGACAATCAATGACAGAGCTGCATGGACTAAGATACAGAAGAATATTATAGAATAGAATACTGTATATACATATGAGATGAGTAGTGCAAGATATGTAAACATTACTAAAGTGACTAGTGTTCCATTTCTTAAAGTGGCCAGTGATTTCAATAGGCAGCAGCAGCCTCTAATGTGCTAGTGATCGCTATTTAACAGTCTGATGGCCTTCAGATAGAAGCTGTTTTTCATTCTCTCGGTCCCAGCTTTGATGCACATGTACTGACCTCGCATTCTGGATGATAGCGGGGTGAACAGGCAGTGGCTCGGGTGGTCCTAGATGATCTTTTTGGCCTTCCTGTGACATCGGGTGCTGTATGTGTCTTGGAGGGCAGGTAGTTTGCCCCTGTTAATGCGTTCGGCAGATCCCATCGCCCTCTGGTTAGCCCTGCGGTTGTGGGCGGTGCAGTTGCCGTACCAGGCGGTGATACAGCCTGACAGGATGCTCTCAGTTGTGCATCTGTAAAAGTTTGTGAGGGTTTTAGGTGATAAGCCACATTTCTTCAGCCTCCAGAGGTTGAAGAGGCTTTGTTGCGCCTTCTTCACCACACTGTCTGCGTGGGTGGACCATTTCAGTTTGTCGGTGATGTGTACACCAAGAAACTTGAAGCTTTCCACCTTCTCCACTGCTGTCCTGTCGATGTGGATAGGGGGGTGCACCCTCTGCTGTTTCCTGAAGTCCACGATCATCTCCTTTGTTTTGTTGATGTTGAATGAGAGGTTATTTTCCTGCCACCACACTCCCAGAGCCCTCACCTCCTCCCTGTAGGCGGTCTCGTCATTGTTGGTAATCAAGCCTACTACTGTTGTGTCGTCTGCAAACTTGATGATTGAGTTGGAGGCGTGCTTGGCCACGCAGTCATGGGTGAACAGGGAGTACAGGAGGGGGCTGAGCACGCACCCTTGTGGGGCCCCAGTGTTGAGGATCAGCGAAGTGGAGATGTTGTTTCCTACCTTCACCACCTGGGGGCGGCCCATCAGGAAGTCCAGGACCCAGTTGCACAGGGCGGGGTTCAGACCCAGGGCCTCATGCTTAATGATGAGCTTGGACGGTACTATAGTGTTGAATGCTGAGCTATAGTCAATGAACAGCATTCTTACATAGGTATTCCTCTTGTCCAGATGGGATAGGGCAGTGTGCAGTGTGATGGCAATTGCATCGTCTGTGGATCTATTGGGGTGGTAAGCAAATTGAAGTGGGTCTAGGGTGACCGGTAAGGTAGAGGTGATATCATCCTTGATTAGTCTCTCAAAGCACTTCATGATGACAGAAGTGAGTGCTACAGGGCAATAGTCATTTAGTTCAGTTACCTTTGCTTTCTTGGGTACAGGAACAATGGTGGCCCTCGAAGCATGTGGGAACAGCAGACTGGGAAAGGGAGAGATTGAATATGTCCATGAACACACCAGCCAGCTGGTCTGCGCATGCTGTGAGGACGCGGCTAGGGATGCCGTCTGGGCCGGCAGCCTTGCGGGGATTAACATGCTTAAATGTCTTAATCACGTCGACCATGGAGAAGGAGAGGCCTCGTCAGTGGCACTGTGTTATCCTCAAAGTGGGCGAAGAAGGTGTTTAGCTTGTCTGGAAGCGAAACGTCGGTGTCGGCAACGTGGCTGGTTTTCTTTTTGTAGTCCATGATTGTCTGTAGACCCTGCCACATACGTCTCGTGTCTGAGCTGTTGAATTGCGACTCCACTTTGTCTCTATACTGATGTTTTGCCAGTTTAATTGCCTTGCGGAGTGAGTAGCTACACTGTTTGTATTCTGCCATATTCCCAGTCACCTTGCCATGGTTGAATGCGGTGGTTCGCGCTTTCAACCATATGCGCTTTCAGATGGTTTGTGATAAGTCAGACGACAGAGTGAAGGAAAAGCAGCCAACAAGTGCTCAGCATATGTGGGAACTCCTTCAAGACTGTTGGAAAAGCTTTCCAGGTGAAGCTGGTTGAGAGAATGCCAAGAGTGTGCAAAGCTGTCATCAAGGCAAAGGGTGGCTATTTGAAGAATCTCAAATATAAAATATATTTTGATTTGTTTAACACTTTTTTTGGTTACTACATGATTCCATATGTGTTATTTCATAGTTTTGATGTCTTCACTATTATTCTACAATGTAGAAAATAGTAAAAATAAAGAAAAACCCTTGAATGAGTAGGTGTGCCCAAACTTTTGACTGGTACGGTACCATTGGGTAGTGTCAGATTCTGGTGAAGTCTGAGTTTCTGAGATGTCTAAAATAGATAGAGAATGCTCGACCTCCACCTTCACTTCCAGAATATCCCTCCACATTTTCACTATCAGTCTTGTATCAAATCTATGACCTATTACAGGCACTTCAACATAAAGTTACCCTTGTATCAGATTTGGCAGTGTGGACGTCTTACAGTAAACCTGGCTCATTAGAAAGCCTTGTTTTATTTATGTCAGGAAGGACAAAGACTGTGGATGTGTGATTCTCACTTTAGCGGGCACAAGAGGAGGTGCTTGTCCCCTGGCACTGAAGTGAGGAGTTGTTTCGACAAAGGTCACTCTGTCACAAATCCCCTCTATTTCTCTCTGTGAACGAGAGACGATAAGACGACCATGAACAGTGATGGCTTGTGACTCGTGAAACTAAGGTTTGCTTTGGATTAACACGGCAGCCATTATTTGAGCACAGACTCTAATTTTGTTTTTCTATCACCGTGTCCTGCCGATACTAGCCTGTGTTAGTGCTTAGCCCCCTGCACCCACTGCATAAAGGAAGGGACTTTTATCTACCAAATGGTTTGTTTTGAGTAAGAGGCACTGACATTTAGCACAATATTAAAAATCCCATAAAATGTACCCTGTGTCTTAAATCCTGATTTTAATGGACATTTAGAACGGCTGCAGGGTGATACAATTCTGGAGCCTCTGGTACAACATTTCTTAGGCAGATTCCGTAATGCAACTTCACCTGATTTTTATGTCTCACAATGATAGATGCATCACATTTACATTTTGAGTCCCAAGGATAAGAGAGAATGGAGAACATATATATTAGATGAGCAGGGTAGAACAGTAATATTATAATAAATGACCATAATGCTACAGATGGCACTTTTATATCAGGTCGTGATTTGATATGCACAAACGGATGCAAACCTTGCAAACCATGCACATACACTTGCAAACACACAACCTTTGTTCTCAAGTAATTGAAGTAAGCTGTAAAGTGTGAAACAATGATTTTCTGTTGATGCCAGGTGCGGTTTCAGTAGATACACAAATTGCCTACTCATGGTTATATTGCCTGTGTGCACGTCATGTGTAGGTGTTTGAATACTTTGGAATACAGACATATGCACATATAGCCCACAGTAACTGCTGCAATTTTTCTCCATTCAAATGTTGATTTATCCAAAGCGCTGTAGAGCTCACTGAGCTATTAGATGCAAACATCTTGTGTCTCCATGGGAGTCCTGCCTCTATTTGACAACATGATGCTTGTCTCACAGAGCATGGGGTCTAGATCACTTTACAGCCAAATAAGATTTAAGACGTTTGACCCCTGCTGTTGGTGGCCATAGAGGACTATGACACATATATTTACATTTTAGTCATTTAGAATACGCTCTTATCTGGAGCAGTACGACATGTTGGAAACAATACCATGGCATGTAATACCAGCAAACATTTCTATGTAGAAGTCATGAGATGTATTTATATCTAATGGGGATAACAATAAGAGCTTATATAAATAAGTGTGATGGGTCAAAACAAAAAGTTCATCAGTACATTTGCATGACTCCCAAATGTTTTCATTAGTTCACATAAGCATAGGGGGTTTCCTGTATATTTGGAATGAATTTAATAAAATACATCAACAGAATATACTATAAAATTTGCAAAACTGATGGAGTGTTATGCAATGTTTTATAACATCCAGTTGTGCATTTAACATTTGCCCAAACTACTGAACTCTGTTCTCTCAAATAGGCCTATATCAGGCATCTTCAGTAAATGCTTTGAAAAAGTTCCTCTGATAGAAGTATACTCCATGATCTCCATTAGCACCCAAATGGCTCTAGCTGGCCACGGGACTGAAGCCTTGTGAATACATTCTATTAATTGCCAAAAGTAACATTGATTTCAGTTCAGTCCAAGTGGCAACATATTGTAACCCAAGGTCTATGGAAAAAGGAGAAATGCTACCACAGATACATTATCTGTTACAATAGACAGCTTGCAGTGATGATGTGTGCACACTGCCCCAGTAGCTAGCAGCATGCTCTCTTGTTAATGAATCATAATTTTTCTTCAAATTATTGTTTGTTCAGTTGTAACATAAGACCAGAGAAATATTGAGCTGGAGTCAGACATGCACAAATAATGAATTGATTGTTTTGATTCATTCCGAGAATTCCTAGCTGCCCAGATGCTCTGATTACTGAATGTGTGTGGCCCCTTAAAGTAAACTTGAAATCATCAGCTGTGTTGCAATCCTAAATTAGTTTGACTGTCTATTCAGTCCCTGCTCACACTAAAGAAAAACATTTAAAATGTTTGTGGACAAGGTTTGATGGCTGTATGTCATGCGTCAGTGTGTAGCGGTAGGACGGAGTCAGGCGCAGGACACAGAACTTCGTCAACTACATACTTTACTTGTCACAAGTAAATAAACATATCTTCCACGCAGGGAAGAAAATACAGACTCACATGTCAATGACAACAAAACAACGAACAATCACGCACAACACCATGAGGGAACCAGAGGATAAAATAGGGAAACAAATTATCGTAATGGGAACCAAGTGTGTGCAATATAGACAAAACAAGTAGAATACAGAAATATAGATCGGTGGCAGCTAGTACTCTGGTGACGACGAATGCCGAAGCCTGCCCGAGCAAGGAGGAGGAGCAGGCGCGGCTTCAGCCGTGCGCCGACGACGGCCTCGGGGATGGCCAGGAGGACGCGGAGCAGTGCGAGTCGGATGACTACGGTTGAAATCCCTCAACAGGGAGGGATCGAGGATGTCCCTCCTAGGAACCCATCAAAGATCCTCCTGACCGTACCCCTCCCACTCCACGAGATACTGCAGGCCACCCACCCGACGCCTCAAATCAGGATGGAACTGACCGAGTACGCCGGTGTCCCCTAGATGTCCAGTGGGGGCGGAGGGACCTCCCGCACCTCAGACTCCTGGAGTGGACCAGCTACCACCGGCCTGAGAAGAGACACATGGAACGAGGGGTTAATACGGCAATCAGGAGGGAGCTGTAACTTATAACAAACCTTGTTTAATCTCCTCAGGACTTTAAATGGCCCCACAAACCGCCAACCCAGCTTCCGGCAGGGCAGGCGAAGGGGCAGGTTTCGGCACTCGCCTTCTGTCGCCTGATAGCCCGTTGCAGGCGTACATGGGCAGCGTTCCAGATTTCCTCCAACCCCCGAAACCATTCATCCACTGCAGGTGCTCGATATGGCTCTGATGCCATGGTGCCAGGACCGGCTGATAACCTAGTACACACTGAAATGGAGACAGGTTAGTGGAGGAGTGGCGGAGGGAGTTTTGGGCCATCTCTGCCCAGGGAATGTAAACCGACCAATCCCCCGGCCGGTCCTGGCAATAGGACCTCAGAAACCTACCCACATCCTGGTTTACTCTCTCCACCTGCCCATTACTCTCGGGGTGAAACCCCGAGGTCAGGCTGCTCGAGACCCCCAGATGGTCCAAGAACGCCCTCCAGACCCTTGATGTGAACTGGGGACCCCGATCAGACACTATATCCTCAGGTACCCCATAGTGCCGGAAGACGTGAGTAAACAGGGCCTCCGCAGTCTGTAGGGCCATAGGGAGACCGGGCAAAGGAATGAGACGGCAAAACCGATCCACAACGACTAAGATCGTGGTATTCCCTTGTGACGGGGGGAGGTCCCTAACGAAATTCACCGATAGGTGTGACCACGGCCATTGTGGAACGGGTAGGGGTTGTAATTTCCCTCTGGGCAGGTGTCTAGGTGCCTTGCACTGGGCACACACCGAGCAGGAGGAAACATAAACCCTCACGTCCTTAGCTAAAGTAGGCCACCAGTACTTCCAACTAAGACAGCGCACTGTCCGACCGATGCCAGGATGTCCAGAAGAGGGTGACGTATAAGCCCAATAGATCAATCGATCGCGAACATCAGACGGAACGAACACACGACCCACTGGACACTGGGGGGGGAGTGGGCTCCGTGCTTAACGCCTGCTCGATGTCCGCGTCAACCTCCCATGCCACCAGACAAGAAGCCGGAAGTATGGGAGTGGGCTCCCTGGACCGCTCCTCTGTGTCATACAGCCGGGACAGAGCATCTGCCTTAGCATTCTGGGAACCTGGTCTGTACGAGAGGGTGAAAACAAAACGTTTGGAAAAACATGGCCCACCCCGCCTGGCTTTGGTTCAGTCTCCTCGCCGCCCGGATGTACTCCAGATTGTGGTGGTCAGCCCAAATTAGGAAAGGGTGTTTTGCCCCCTCAAGCCAATGTCTCCACGCCTTCAGAGCCTTAACAACAGCTAACAGCTCCCGGTCCCCCACATTATATTTACGATCCGCCGGACTGAGCTTCTTCAAAAAGAAATCACAGGGGCTGAGCTTTAGTGGCGTACCCGAGCGCTGAGACAGTACAGCTCCTATCCCAGCCTCGGACGCGTCCACCTCGACTATGAATGCCAAGGAGGGATCCGGATGAGCCAGCACGGGAGCCGAGGTGAACAGAGCCTTCAGGTGACCAAAAGCCCTGTCCGCCTCAGCTGACCACTGCAGGCGCACCGGTCCCCCCTTCAGCAAGGAGGTAATGGGAGCCGCTACCTGACCAAAGCCCTGGATAAACCTCCAGTAGTAGTTGGCAAACCCTAAGAATCGCTGCACTTCCTTAACCGTGGTTGGAGTCGGCCAATTACGCACGGCTGAAATGCGGTCATTTTCCATCTCCACCCCTGACGCGGACAGGCGGCAGCCTAAGAAGGAGACAGACTGTTGAAAGAACAGACATTTCTCAGCCTTGACGCACAGGTCATATTCCAACAGTCGACCAAGCACCTTGCGCACCAGGGACACATGCTCGGCTCGTGTAGCGGAATATGTGAGAATATCATCTATATACACCACTACACCCTGTCCGTGCAGGTCCCTGAAACTCTCATCGACAAAGGAATGGAAGACTGAGGGAGCATTCATCAACCCGTACGGCATGATGAGGTACTCATAGTGCCCAGAGGGGGTACTAAATGCCGTCTTCCACTCATCCCCTTCCCGGATACGCACCAGGTTGTACGCGCTCCTGAGATCCAATTTGGTGAAGAAGTGCGCCCCGTGCAATGACTCCGTCATACTAGCAATGAGAGATAGTGGATAACTGTACTTCACCATTATCTGATTGAGACCTCGATAGTCAATGCACGGGCGTAAACCTCCATCCTTCTTCTTCACAAAAAAGAAACTCGAGGAGGCAGGGGAAGTGGAAGGCCGAATGTATCCCTGTCCCAGAGATTCGGAGACATATGTTTCCATAGTCGCCGTCTCTTCCTGTGACAGAGGATACACGTGACTCCGAGGAAGTGCAGTGCCCTCCCGGAATATTTATCGCACAATCCCCCTGTCGATGGGGTAGTAATTGAGTCACCTTCCTTTTACAGAAGGCGAGAGCCAAATTGGCATATTCGGGAGGAATGTGCATAGTGGAGACCTGGTTTGGACTCTCCACCATAGTTGCACCTACGGAAACACCTACACACCTCCCCGAGCACTGACGGGACCATCCCTTGAGAGCCCTCTGTTGCCACGAAATATTGGAGTCATGAGAGGCTAACCAGGGAAGCCCCAATACCACTGGAAACGCAGGAGAATTGATCAGGAAGAGACTAATTCTCTCCTCATGACCCTCCTGCGTTTTCATCCAGAGTGGAGCGGTGACCTCCCTAATCAGGCCTGACCCTAAAGAGCGACTATCTAAGGCATGTATGGGGAAGGGCACATCAACAGGCACAATAGGGAATCTATGTGCAAATAGATGGTCCATAGAATTCCCAGCTGTGCCTGAATCTACGAGCGCCTTCTGCTGGGAATGCGGGGAAAACTCAGGAAATTCTACGTGAACACACATGCGCAACAGGGAGCTCTGGGTGAGTCGGGTGCCTACTCACCTGGGATGGTCCACCAGTGCCCTGCCTGCTGCCTCGACTCCCTGAGGACCCTTTCCATCACAGACCAGTAGTGTGTCCTCTGCGGCTACAGTTGGTGCAGGGAACAGCCCCCCTTCCGGTCACCCTTAGATCAGCACCTCCGAGCTCCATCGGTGTAGGGTCGGAAGTGCTGTGGAATGGACTGGACGGACCCTGATCCGGACGTCCGCGGGTGGCCAACAGGTTATCCAGTCGTATCGATAAATCCACCAGCTGGTCCAGGTTACGGGTGGTGTCCCTGCAGGCCAGCTCCCGACGAACGTCCTCCTGTAGGCTGCATCGGTAATGGTCGATCAGGGCACTCTCATTCCATCCTGCACTGGCTGCCAAGGTCCTGAAGTCCAGTGCGAAGTCCTGTACGCTCCTCTTCCCCTGTCTGAGGTGGAACATCCGTTCCCCTGCGCTCTCCCCTCCGGTGGATGATCAAATACCGCCCGGAAACGGCGGGTGAAATCTTCATAGCGCACCGATGCCGCGTCTATTCCTCCCCACTCAGCGTTGGCCCACTCGAGCGCTTTCCCCGACAGACAGGAGATGAGAGCGGACACGCTCTCGTATCCCGAGGGAGCCGGGTGGACGGTTGCCAGGTAGAGAAGAAACCCCTGGCACCCGGCAGCTGTTCCATCATATGCCCTCGGGAGCGAGAGCCGAATCCCACTGGATCCAGGTGTTGAAGGGGTGGACAGCGGTGTGGAGTAAATAGTAGTAGAAGGAGGTGTAGAACCCCCCCCCCCCCTAATTTATTAATCATTACTCCTACATTTGTTAATGTTAGTAAGCTAGTTATTCACACATTTATAAACAACTTTTAAAGTATGTAATGATTTATATGATCATTCATAAGTTGTTTAATATTGGTTGTTATAAACTATTTACTAATCATTAGTAAAGTATTTTTGTGTGGCCTCATCTAAAGTGAGGCCTATTTATACTTTATAAATGTTTTGAGTGACCAGTGTAATTTCTCACAAAAAGATGGACATGCCATTGAACATTCCAGCAGTACCTGATACTCCTATTTTCTGAAATAAAGAACTCCCAACTAGTGTAATAAGGATCATTTCACCCATTTATATTTTTTATCTGTAACAATATTACAATAAATGTTCAATAGATGCATAGGTTCTAATTCTATTTATATGTTTTACAACTTGTCGGGGGAGTCCTTGCACACTCCACAATTGTAAAGCCATTCTCTTCTTACAAACTATTAATTGCAAACAATTGTATTTATATTTTCTTCTTTAAAAAAAATCTATGACTGCAGCGTCCAGCGTTCAGACAGAGAGATGATTCTCCGCAACCCATGTGCATCCAAAGGCTGTCTTCAAACATGAAGTGCCTAGGGGATAGTAGTGGCTAGGGGTTGTTTCTGGAGGAGCCCAAGCTATTAGAGACAAGCCCTGTCTGAAAACAAGCTCTAGCTCTTACAGGGATTGTTTTTGGACCGGGCTAGAGAGGGTTGAGGAGGGAGGAAGAGAGTTGGAAACAAACCTAACAAAGCCCAGCCAGCCTCCTCTCTTTGAACAGCAACAGTTTAAACCTCCTGGACGATTTCAATATTTCTGCACCTTTCACTTGATCCTTTACACCCTTTTCAGACTGTGGGCCTCTCCGTCTACCCTCACTGGCCCCCGTTTGCTATCTATCTTTCTATCTAAAGATGAACAGAACAAAGAGAGAGCGCCAGTGGTCGTGTTGATGATGATGTGACAGAGAGTGAAGAACAGTGCTGCGGGGCTGTGGCGAGATGTGGCTAGGTCATCCTGTCCCGTCCTGACTGTCTGTCTGTGGTCTGGTGGAGCTTGGTTTAGTTTAGCACCACTAGCACCAGGGCTATATTGCAGTCCCACTAGAAGAGTTGGCCAGGTTCTGAGATGACAGTAAGGTGTTACTGTCATGTTGTTTATTTGTTCATGTGTTAAAATATTAAAATACATACATTTTGATGGTTAGCAAATGCATTGTGTTCTGTAAATTGATGACTAATTGAACATCTTTGCCATTTGATGAATGTCCTGATGGTGCATTTGTGCAAAGTTAATCAAACAACAGCATTATTTGTGGAGTCAGCATAATTTTATTCATAACTTTATTCTTACAAATGTATGGTGTGATCACAGAGCCAAAGCAAAGTACCAGTTACTGGAATTATCACACTCAAGGATTACATTCTTAACAGAAATAAAGCAAGGAAAATATACAAGACATTGAATAATACATTTTCTTTAATTCACACCAACTGACATACACTACCAGTCAAAGGTTTGGACACACCTACTCATTCAAGGGTTTTTCTTTATTTTTACTATTTTTTGACATTGTAGAATAATAGTGAAGATATCAAAACTATGAAATAACACATATGGAATCATGTAGTAACCACAAAAGTGTTAAACAAATCAAAATATATGTTATATTTGAGATTCTTCAAATAGCCACCCTTTGCCTTGAGGACAGCTTTGAGGACACCACTACTCTGCCTAAACAGGAACAGGATATGATCATACACACAGGGAGAAAGATATGGCAGGAGCAGTGGTGCCCTGTATGTCCTGGGTTTCTCTGGTGTAGGCCAGGTTACTGTAAAAGCACTTTGTGAGAACTGTGGATGTAAAAAAAAAGGGCCATATATAAATTGTATTGATTGTATTAGTAGATGTGATGTCCTCTTACCGTCAGGTAGGAAGTAGCAGTGCCAACACTGCCAAGCGGCTGGGATGTAGTCCACTGTCCTCTCCACCCCAAACACCTCCACTCCCGCTGTCTGCTGTCAGCACCCCAGGTCCCTCTGACCACAGATAGACCACACATTAACTACACAACATGGTCATACATGGTCAAATCAAACAACTGAGAACACACACATTTCATAGAACAGTGAACACACTTTTATCTCACAAAAGAACACACACTTTTATGAGTAGGGCAGACTTAAACAACTGACACACACGGACACACTCACATATGTGAAGGTTGAGATGTGTATGTCCTGTTGAAAGAAGAGGAAAGTCATGTTCTCCGGGACATTCTTCCTCAGAGGGAGCAACATCATCAGCAGCAGATTTGAGCCCTCACACACTAACCCCTTCTAAGAGGACAGAGAGTACGACACAGTCTGCCTCCTCACCTCACATACAAACACACACACACACACAGGTTAGAGCCTTCAGATACATACCCTCTAACAGAGTTCATCGGGAAACACGCTCTGCCCCCTTACCTCACACCTCCTGCACCTCACACCTCCTTCCTCTTTCTCTCTCACCTCTCTCACAGTAGAGATTTTATTCACCACCAGCTGTCTATAACGCTGGACCATGTGCAGGGTTGGGGAGTAACGGATGACTACCCAACCGTTACATGTAACGGATGTTGTGATGTGACTTTCATTAATGTGATGACTGTTATTTATCAAATAATTACCTACTATGTTTAATGGCCCCGTGTTGCTCAGTTTGTAGAGCATGGCGCTTGCAACGCCAGGGTTGTGGGTTCGATTCCCACAGGGGGCCGGTATGAAAAATAAATAAAAAATGCTATCACTAACTCTAAGTAGCTCTGGATAAGAGCGTCTGCTAAATGACTAAAATGTAAATGTAAAAATTGTTACTAGATTAAATTAATCATGAAACAATTAACTCATTAGGAATTTGGGGCACCATGGGAAAAGTTGTTTAACGAGTTACCGTTTCCCGAATTAACTCAAATTATGTAAGAGATATATAGATATTTTTAAACAGTCACTTATTAATGATTTACCTCATAAGTCTCATTCTGAAAGTTGTAGACTCCTTAAATCTGCACAAACCTGGGTCCTACTGATCATTCCTTACCACTCAAATTGATGTAATTATTTATTTACTAACTAATTAAAATTATAACACAAGATACAAACACATACACGGTATAGGTTAGGGATTTAAGACAATGAAAACAGGTCCCTAGCGGACTAACACAATATGACACTTGTTACAAAAGATGGCGAGTTAAGGAGAGAGAGAACCCTTGGATACACATGGAACTATGCTCACAGTAATCCTAATACCTTTCTCCAAACTGCCGCCCGTTTGGTAAGAAGTAATGCATGTATTTACATGTTGGAGGTCGTGTATCTCTGTTGGACCCAGGCCTCCGTGGAAAGGGCTCGATGGGGTCTTCTCCTCGTGGTCTGGATGATAGTTGTCTGGTTTGGTAGTCTGTGGATAACAGGGTGATGTTCACTCTCCCTGTTCTGGAAGAGTTATCTTCTGAGGACGGCTAATCAGCCGTGTCGATGATCCGTGTCGATGGGGTGATGAGAACAGTGTTGTTGACGATGATTTGAAGAGAGTAGCCGGATGGTCCTACATAAATTCACTTTTTTAGATGCAGTACTTAGAACATTTTCTCAACCGTAGCATTGACTGTTAGAGGCTCCTTCGTCTTCTTCAACCGCGTTTTGATTTTCAGGGTCGTGACCAATATAGACCTAGCTGCAGCTTCAGGTCCGTCTAGTCTACCTGTTGATTCTTAACTCAACATTTTATACACTCTGGTAAAGAGGGCATTTACGTCATGCGGACACTCTTTCTGAGCTCCCGTGGGCGTGGCTAGTTACTGGGGCAAAGTATTCTGAACGATATGATTTCCTTAGAGAACCAAAATCATCTTCCTATCTTTACAATAATATTATCTTCCTCCTGGATATTTCCTACACAAGGTAACGGATGCAAACTTGAAATGCACGGTATGAAAGTGCACGGTATAAACATTTTAATGACATCACAAAATATACATTAATTTTCCATATTCATTCGGATGTTGAAATATACTGTTCCAGTGTCCACCTTTGGTCGTTTACAGTTTTTGAGCGGCAATCTGTCCCTGTAATACAGAGACATTCAGATCACCAATACTAGGGACCAACAAGGAGTTTGCTGCAAACCACTTAGGATTGGCGCGAGGGGTCAAATAGCAACCCTTTGCCTTGAGGCCCTGGTGCACAACTGAGCAAGATGACAAATACATTAGAGTGTGTAGTTTGAGAAACAGGCGCCTCACAGGTCCTCAACTGGCAGCTTCATTAAATAGTACCCGCAAAACACCAGTCTCAACATCAACAGTGAAGAGGCGACTCAGGGATGCTGACCTTCTAGGCAGAGTTGCAAAGAAAAAGCCATATCTCAGACTAGCCAATGAAAAGAGAAGATTAAGATGGGCAGTCTAAGATGTGGCTTTTTATTTTTCTCAGTTGTTTACCAGGGCCTCCCACTCCTCTTTCTATTCTGGTTAGAGACAGTTTGCGCTGTTCTGTGGAGTAGTACACAGCGTTGTACGAGATCTTCAGTTTCTTGGCAATTTCTCGCATGGAATAGCCTTCATTTCTCAGAACAAGAATAGACTGACGAGTTTCACAAGAAAGTTATTTGTTTCTGGCCATTTTGAGCCTGTAATCGAACACACAATTGCTGATGCTCCAGATACTCAACTAGTCTCAAGAAGGCCAGTTTTATTGCTTCTTTAATCAGCACAACAGTTTTCAGATGTGCTAACATAATTGCAAAAGGGTTTTCTAATTATCAATTAGCCTTTTAAAATTCTAAACTTGGATTAGCAAACACAACGTGCCATTGGAACACAGAACTGATGGTTGCTGATAATGGGCCTCTGTACGCCTATGTAGATATTCCATTAAAAATCTGCCGTTTCCAGCTACAATAGCCATTTACAACATTAACAATGTCTACACTCTATTTCTGATCAATTTGATGTTATTTTAATGGACAAAAAATTTGCTTTTCTTTCAAAGACAAGAAGTGACCCCAAACCTTTGAACGGTAGTGTATCTACAATACAAAATGTTTAATACCACCATACAACAATATCACAATGTGTGCACATGCATGTGTCTGTACCTTTGTATGTGTATCTTCACAGTCCCCGTTGTTCCATAAGGTGCATTTGTAACTTAAAAAATAAATAAAAATCTGATTCTACTGCTTGCATCAGTTACCTGATGTGGAATAGAGTTCCATGTAGTCATGGCTCTATGTAGTACTGTGCGCCTCCCATAGTCTGGACTTGGGGACTGTGTAGAGACCTCTGGTGGCATGTATTGTGGGGTATGCATGGGTGTCCAAGCTGTGTGCTAGTATTTTAAACAGACAGCTCGGTACATTCAGCTTGTCAATACCTCTTACAAAAACACCTCTTACTTTGAGCCATGAGAGATTGACATGCATGTCATTAATGTTAGCTCTCTGTGTACTGTTAAGGGCCAGCTGTGCTGCCCTGTTCTGAGCCAACTGCAATTAACCCAAGTCCCTTTTTGTGGCACCTGACCACACTACTGAACAGTAGTCTAGGTGCGACAAAACTAAGGCCTGTAGGACCTGCCTTGTTGATCGTGTTGTTAAGAAGGCAGAGCAGCACTTTATTATGGACATACCTTAGCTACTGTTGTATCAATATATTTTGACCATGACAGTTTACAATACAGGGTTACTCCAAGCATTTTAGTCACCTTAACTTTCTCAATTTCGACATTATTCATTACGAGATGTAGTTGAGGTTTAGGGTTTAGTGAATGAATTGTCCCAAATACCATGCTTTTAGTTTTGGAAATATTTAGGACTAACTTATTCCTTGCTACCCATTCCGAAAATAACTGCAGCTCTTTTTTAAGTGTTGCAGTTATTTAAGTTGCTGTAGTAGCTGACATGTATAGTGTTGAGTCATCCTCATACGTAGACACACTGGCTTTACTCAAAGCCAGTGGCATGTCGTTAGTAAAGATGGCAAAAATTAAGGGGCCTAAACAGCTACCCTGGGGAATTTCTGATTCTACCTGGATTATGTTTGAGAAGCTTCCATTAAAGAAAACCCTCTGTGTTCTGTTAGACAAATAACTCTTTATCCACATTATAGCAGGGGGTGTAAAGCCATAACACAAGTTTTTCCAGCAGCAGACTATGATCAATAATGTCAAAAGCTGCACTGAAGTCTAAGAAGACAGCCCCCACAATCATTTTATCATAAATTTCTCTCAGCCAATCATCAGTCATTTGTTGAGTGTCCTTCCTTGTAAGCGTGCTGAAAGTCTGTTGTCAGTTTGTTTACTGTGAAATAGCATTATATCTGCTCAAACACATTTTTTTTCCAGAAGTTTACTAAGGGTTGGTAACAGGCTGATTTAGTCGGCTATTTGAGCCAGTAAAGGGGGCTTTACTATTCTTGGGTAGTGGAATGACTTTAGCTTCCTTCCAGGCCTGAGGGTACACACTTTCTAGTAGGGTTAAATTTAAGATATGGCAAATAGGAGTGGCAATATTGTTCGCTATTATCCTCAGTAATTTTCCATCCAGATTGTCAGACCCCGGTGGCTTGTCATTGTTGATAGACAACAATAATTGTTTCACCTCTTCCTATTGGATATTTTTAGTTAACTACATAGACAACATAACAAACCAATTATATGAAAGAACCAATTAAAGGGTTAAAACAGAGCCATGATGAAATGGCTCTATAGGTTTTTTCCATGACATATATTATAATATGCTCAACAATGGTACAGACATTTCTTTTGTGCAAATGCTGTGCTTCTGAGAAAGGATGGTTCCCTCTAGCTCACTGCAGCTGGCCTGGGTGTGTAGTCAAGGACATGTGATGGAGATAAACTTCAGGAACAGATAGACCTGTATAGACCTGTATTGTTTCTTGTTGCTTCTGAGCAACCTGGTCACACGGTCAGGACAAAGAGCCTCAGAGTGACCACAGTTTTCAAGTTCATCCTGTCTTTTGCTATCTTCCATATGATATGAGTAGTAACAGAACTAACATTATCACTTGTTTGTGTGCTATGACCCGATACACTTAGCCACATACACATAGTCACAAGAAGAAAACATAGTGGCTCAAGGTCCAGGGAGGGTGGCTGTTTGGATAAAGATTGTTTCCAAAACTGAATACATAGGAGGAGGAGAAGTCAGATTTCGCCACTATCATAAATTAAGAGAGTGGGTGGAGCGGTCAAAAGATGGAGATTTGGAGGCAATGGTGAAAGAACTAAACAGGTAGGGTTTAAGCTAAAAAGGATGTAAAATGTGCAGGAATAGAACTGTATATAAACTGAGGGCCGAGTGTTGGGGAATTCAGTTGCTCTGCAGACCAGCTCGGCTTTGTTGCTTTGTGTAATAAAGTCTATCTTGATTCTACAAAAACTCTGGAAGAACTTTGATTTTTTAGTAAGTATAGGGATAACTTTCCACTACATATTTTCCGACCACGAAGGGACTGGAAAAAGAGACCATAGGGGTGCTGCGCCATCTGGAGGAGGCTGAACGAGACGCATTCTGTCTCCTAGAAATGAATGTAATTTGGTGCGAAAAGTGCAAATCAATCCCAGAACAACAGCAAAGGACCTTGTGAAGATGCTGGAGGAAACAGGTACAAAAGTATCTATATCCACAGTAAAACGAGTCCTATATCGACATAACCTGAAAGGCCACTCAGCAAGGAAGAAGCCACTGCTCCAAAAACGCCATAAAAAAGCCAGACTACGGTTTGCAACTGCACATGGGGACAAAGATCGTACTTTTTGGAGAAATGTCCTCTGGTCTGATGAAACAAAAATAGAACTGTTAGGCCATAATGACCATCGTTATGTTTGGAGGAAAAAGGGGACGCTTGCAAGTCTATACGTTTCTGGGAGGATCCTTTGACTGAGGGGCAGGGTCCGGGTATTTGTTCCGCTGGGAGTAGATTATGATAAGCTGATTTGTGTCAATGGAGAATCATTAGAAACACGAATGGTTTGGTTGATGTGAATATATGATTAATTTTATGTGCGTGCAATCGATTACTAGAGATTTGATAAAGTAATAAGTGGAATAATATTCATATACTAACTTGCGCACCCAAACATAGACGTATGTGAGGGGTGGGAAACAATACATAGATCATTTGATAGAGATAAGGTTAAACATTATATGACTGTCTATCATTACAGAGCTAAGGTGATGTAGTAAAGGAATTTCATTATGTAGCACTAACTCCAAAAAGTTTTGGGACACTGTAAAGTCCATGGAAAATAAGAGCACCTCTTCCCAACTGCCCACTGCACTGAGGCTAGGAAACACTGTCACCACCGATAAATCTACAATAATCGAGAATTTCAACAAGCATTTTGCTACGGCTGGCCATGCGTTCCACCTGGCTACCACTACCCCGGCTAGCAGCTCTGCACCCTCCGCTGCAACTTGCCCATGACCCCCCCGCTTCTCCTTCACACAAATTCAGACAGCTGATGTTCTGAAAGAGCTGAAAAATCTGGACCCTACAAATCAGCTGGGCTAGACAATCTGGACCCTTTCTTTCTAAAATTACCCGCCGAAATTGTCGCAACCCCTATTTCTAGCCTGTTCAACCTCTCTTTCGTAACGTCTGAGATCCCCAGAGATTGGAAAGCTGCCACGGTCATCCCCCTCTTCAAAGGGGGTGACACTCTAGTTCCAAACTGTTACAGACCTATATCCATCCTGCCCTGCCTTTCGAAAGTATTTGAAAGCCAAGTTAACAAACAGATCACCGACCATTTCGAATACCACCGTACCTTCTCCGCTATGCAATCCGGTTTCCGAGCTGGTCATGGGTGCACCTCAGCCACGCTCAAGGTCCTAAACGATATTATAACCGCGATTGATAAAAGACAGTACTGCGCAGCCGTCTTCATCGACCTGGCCAAAGCTTTCGACTCTGTCAACCACCGCATTCTTATTGGCAGACTAAATAGCCTTGGTTTCTCTAATGACTGCCTCACCTGGTTCACCAACTACTTCTCAGATAGAGTTCAATGTGTCAAATCGGAGGGCCTGTTGTCTGGACCTCTGGTAGTCTCTATGGGGATGCCACAGGGTTCAATTCTCGGGCCGACTCTATTCTCTGTGTATATCAATGATGTTGCTCTTGCTGCTGGTGAAGCTCGGATCCACCTTTATGCGGACGACACCATTTTGTATACATCTGGCCCTTCATTGGACACTGTGTTAACAAACCTCCAAACGAGCTTCAACGCCATACAACACTCCTTCCGTAGCCTCCAACTGCTCTTAAACACTAGTAAAACTAAATGCATGCTCTTCAACCGAATGCTGCTTGCACCCGCCCACCCGACTAGAATCACTACTTTCAGCGGGTCTGACCTAGAGTATGTGGACAACTACAAATACCTAGGTGTCTGGTTAGACTGTAAACTCTCCTTCCAGACTCACATTAAGCATCTTCAAGTCTATAATCGGCTTCCTATTTCGCAACAAAGCCTCCTTCACTCATGCTGCCAAACATGCCCTCGTAAAACTGACTATCCTACCGATCCTTGACTTTGGCGATGTCATTTACACAATAGCCTCCAACACTCTACTCAGCAAATTGGATGTAGTCTATCACAGTGCCATCCGTTTTTTCACCAAAGCCCCATATACTACCCACCATTGTGACCTGTACGCTCTTGTTGGCTGGCCCTCACTACATATTCGTCGCCAAACCCACTGGCTCCAGGTCATCTATAAATCACTGCTAGGCAAATCCCTGTCTTACCTTAGCTCACTGGTCACCATAGCAACACCCACCCGTAGTCTGCGCTCCACAAGGTATGTCTCACTGGTCATCACCAAAGCCAACACCTCCTTTGGCCGCCATTCCTTCCAGTTCTCTGCTGCCAATGACTGGAACGAACTGCAAAAATCTCTGAAGCTGGAGACTCTTATCTCTCTCACTAACTTTAAGCGTCAGTTGTCAGAGCAGCTTACCGATCACTGCACCTGTACACAGCCATTCTGAAATTAGCCCACCCAACTACCTCATCCCCATATTGTTATTTATTTTGCTAATTTGCACCCCAGTATCTCTATTTGCACATAATCTTTTGCACATCTATCATTCCAGTGTTAATACGAAATTGTAACTATTTTGCACTATGGCCTATTTATTGCCTTACCTCCATGACTTACTACATTCATACACACTGTATATATATTTTCTTTTTGTATTTTTGACTTTATGTTTTGTTTACCCCATATGTAACTCTGTGTTGTTTTTATCGCACTGCTTTGCTTTATCTTGGCCATGTCGTAGTTGTAAATGAGAACTTGTTCTCAACTGGCTTACCTGGTTAAATAAAGGTGTTTAAAAATATATATATATATACAGTGGGGAAAAAAAGTATTTAGTCAGCCACCAATTGTGCAAGTTCTCCCACTTGAAAAGATGAGAGGCCTGTAATTTTCATCATAGGTACACGTCAACTATGACAGACAAATTGAGAAAAAAAAATCCAGAAAATCACATTGTAGGATTTTTAATGAATTTATTTGCAAATTATGGTGGAAAATAAGTGTTTGGTCACCTACAAACAAGGAAGATTTCTGGCTCTCACAGACCTGTAACTTCTTATTTAAGAGGCTCCTCTGTCCTCCACTCGTTACCTGTATTAATGGCACCTGTTTGAACTTGTTATCAGTATAAAAGACACCTGTCCACAACCTCAAACAGTCACACTCCAAACTCCACTATGGCCAAGACCAAAGAGCTGTCAAAGGACACCAGAAACAAAATTGTAGACCTGCACCCGGCTGGGAAGACTGAATCAGCAATAGGTAAGCAGCTTGGTTTGAAGAAATCAACTGTGGGAGCAATTATTAGGAAATGGAAGACATACAAGACCACTGATAATCTCCCTCGATCTGGGGCTCCACGCAAGATCTCACCCCGTGGGGTCAAAATGATCACAAGAACGGTGAGCAAAAATCCCAGAACCACACGGGGGGACCTAGTGAATGACCTGCAGAGAGCTGGGACCAAAGTAACAAAGCCTACCATCAGTAACACACTACGCCGCCAGGGACTCAAATCCTGCAGTGCAAGACGTGTCCCCCTGCTTAAGCCAGTACATGTCCAGGCCCGTCTGAAGTTTGCTAGAGTGCATTTGGATGATCCAGAAGAGGATTGGGAGAATGTCATATGGTCAGATGAAACCAAAATATAACTTTTTGGTCAAATCTCAACTCGTCGTGTTTGGAGGACAAAGAATGCTGAGTTGCATCCAAAGAACACCATACCTACTGTGACGCATGGGGGTGGAAACATCATGCTTTGGGGCTGTTTTTCTTTAAAGGGACCAGGACGACTGATCCGTGTAAAGGAAAGAATGAATGAGGCCATGTATCGTGAGATTTTTAGTGAAAACCTCCTTCCATCAGCAAGGGCATTGAAGATGAAAGGTGGCTGGGTCTTTCAGCATGACAATGATCCCAAACACACCGCCCGGGCAACGAAGGAGTGGCTTCGTAAGAAGCATTTCAAGGTCCTGGAGTGGCCTAGCCAGTCTCCAGATCTCAACCCCATAGAAAATCTTTGGAGGGAGTTGAAAGTCCGTGTTGCCCAGCGACAGCCACAAAACATCACTGCTCTAGAGGAGATCTGCATGGAGGAATGGGCCAAAATACCAGGAACAGTGTGTGAAATCCTTGTGAAGACTTACAGAAAACGTTTGACCTGTGTAATTGCCATCAAAGGGTATATAACAAAGTATTGAGAAACTTTTGTTATTGACCAAATACTTATTTTCCACAATAATTTGCAAATAAATTCATAAAAAATCCTACAATGTGATTTTCTGGAGAAAAAAAATCTCATTTTGTCTGTCATAGTTGACGTGTACCTATGATGAAAATTACAGGCCTCTCTCATCTTTTTAAGTGGGAGAACTTGCACAATTGGTGGCTGACTAAATACTTTTTTTCCCCACTGTACATTTGATTAAACTCGTCAGATCTATTTCCAAATCATTAAATGTGAATTTGACTCGTTGATTGCCTTTGTGAGAAGCAAGGAGAGGGGATATTAGGTAACATTGAAATTGGCGGGTATGTATGGGCGAAAGCACGAATGATGTTTACAAATAGTCAAACTTTGTAACGCGCCGCATTTCAACAATCGCTACATGGTGTAAATTTGAGGGTTCTGTTGATAAAATATATTAAAGTGAATTGCAGTTAGTTTTGACTGTTACGCAGATGGGACAGCACCAACTTTTTATAGGTTCTAGATTTGTTAAAACAACATTTATATTTTGACTGAATTAATGCAATAAGTTACAATTACAGACAATGAAGTGTAAATGATAATCAATTAAAAATACTCCTTGCAAATTCAGATAACCTTGGGTGTTTTTCATCTCGTGAGAGATTTTATGTCGTCTTATTCTGAAGTAGTCACGAGGAATTAGATTGAAACAAACGATTAATGATTTGATTGAGTACAGTGGAATAATCTTCATCATGTTTTGTTTGTAATTAAAACATTTGGATTGCTGATTAAGATGTGCTATAGTGAATGTTAATGACATGTACACTTTTGGGGATTTCATAATCTCCCTTTGGAATGTTTCCAGAGTCTGTGGGCTGGGGGGAGCAGTAAGTAAAATTAGGCTGTAAGAGGGAGCTACCAAATTAAATAAGGCCTGGCCATTTGTTTGTTTTTGCCCTATGTTTTACCACACACAAGAGTACACACAACCCACATGTTATGAATATTTGTTTGTTGGGTAGGGTCTTTTATTTATACAGTGGGGAAGAAAAGTATTTAGTCAGCCACCAATTGTGCAAGTTCTCCCACTTAAAAAGATGAGAGAGGCCTGTAATTTTCATCATAGGTGCACGTCAACTATGACAGACAAAATGAGATTTTTTTTCTCCAGAAAATCACATTGTAGGATTTTTTATGAATTTATTTGCAAATTATTGTGGAAAATAAGTATTTGGTCAATAACAAAAGTTTCTCAATACTTTGTTATATACCCTTTGATGGCAATTACACAGGTCAAACGTTTTCTGTAAGTCTTCACAAGGATTTCACACACTGTTCCTGGTATTTTGGCCCATTCCTCCATGCAGATCTCCTCTAGAGCAGTGATGTTTTGTGGCTGTCGCTGGGCAACACGGACTTTCAACTCCCTCCAAAGATTTTCTATGGGGTTGAGATCTGGAGACTGGCTAGGCCACTCCAGGACCTTGAAATGCTTCTTACGAAGCCACTCCTTCGTTGCCCGGGCGGTGTGTTTGGGATCATTGTCATGCTGAAAGACCCAGCCACCTTTCATCTTCAATGCCCTTGCTGATGGAAGGAGGTTTTCACTAAAAATCTCACGATACATGGCCCCATTCATTCTTTCCTTTACACGGATCAGTCGTCCTGGTCCCTTTAAAGAAAAACAGCCCCAAAGCATGATGTTTCCACCCCCATGCGTCACAGTAGGTATGGTGTTCTTTGGATGCAACTCAGCATTCTTTGTCCTCCAAACACGACGAGTTGAGATTTGACCAAAAAGTTATATTTTGGTTTCATCTGACCATATGACATTCTCCCAATCCTCTTCTGGATCATCCAAATGCACTCTAGCAAACTTCAGACGGGCCTGGACATGTACTGGCTTAAGCAGGGGGACACGTCTGGCACTGCAGGATTTGAGTCCCTGGCGGCGTAGTGTGTTACTGATGGTAGGCTTTGTTACTTTGGTCCCAGCTCTCTGCAGGTCATTCACTAGGTCCCCCCGTGTGGTTCTGGGATTTTTGCTCACCGTTCTTGTGATCATTTTGACCCCACGGGGTGAGATCTTGCGTGGAGCCCCAGATCGAGGGAGATTATCAGTGGTCTTGTATGTCTTCCATTTCCTAATAATTGCTCCCACAGTTGATTTCTTCAAACCAAGCTGCTTACCTATTGCAGATTCAGTCTTCCCAGCCTGGTGCAGGTCTACAATTTTGTTTCTGGTGTCCTTTGACAGCTCTTTGGTCTTGGCCATAGTGGAGTTTGGAGTGTGACTGTTTGAGGTTGTGGACAGGTGTATTTTATTCTGATAACAAGTTCAAACAGGTGCCATTAATACAGGTAACGAGTGGAGTACAGAGGAGCCTCTTAAATAAGAAGTTACAGGTCTGTGAGAGCCAGAAATCTTGCTTGTTTGTAGGTGACCAAATACTTATTTTCCACCATAATTTGCAAATAAATTCATAAGAAATCCTACAATGTGATTTTTTTGAATTTTTTTTCTCAATTTGTCTGTCATAGTTGACGTGTACCTATGATGAAAATTACAGGCCTCTCTCGTCTTTTTAAGTGGGAGAACATGCACAATTGGTGGCTGACTAAATACTTTTTTCCCCCACTGTATCTTAAAGGGACACACACATGGAATCATCTGAAGTTTCAATTGAAAAAGTGATTTATTTTGATAAAGATGTATTGAAAAACACAATGTAATCCTGGTGCACAAAATGTTTGAAACGTTTGACACTCACTTAGTGGGGTTGAATGACCTCTGACCTCTTTTCTGACTTTCTGGTGAGGCCTGATCACCCTCACTAGAGAGCCTAGAGACATTGGGTGAGATTTAAATGTAATATGCAAACACTAATGATTAGGAAGAAGTTAAAAATTTAGCAATAGTCCTATATATGATTCGGACCATGACAAGGACAGAGAGAGAGCGCTAGCCCTGAATGAGGGACACCTGTCGCTAGTCAATTTGACTATTCCTTGAATTACCTTATGGGATACAATTAAGTTAAGATGGTATCAAGGGTTATCATTCTAATTGTATTTGTTATTTTGATTTAACAGGCAGTGTTGTTGTTGTTTTTTTGGGGGGGGTTGCTTGAATCTCAATGTGAGTCATGTGTCCAAAGGGGGAATTACCGGTCCCCTGAGGGCTTTTGGTAAATATGCAAATTGTATTATGAATATGAGAAGTAGTAATTAATGTGTTATGGGTTAGATGGAATGTTTTATGTGCAAATGTATTTGTGGCTGGAGACTTTGTGCAGTGGGGTCCTGTCTCTGAAACTGGTGGACTGCGATAGGCTGCAGGAGTGTGCCCTTCTTAATCTCAAGGCTTCTTCTGACTGATGAGAAGACATGGTACAGTAGCATACTGTGTCTCACTTAACAATGTTCTTAAGACTCTCTTCCCACAGGTGAAGGCTTCTCTGCCCAACCTAGCAGGATAATCTGGGCATTGTCTGTGCTCTTTAGACTTTGTGGCAGTAAAAGATTACAGAAGAAAGAGCTGGAAAGACCCTAGGTGGAGAGGCCTGTACCAGATGTTGCTGACTACCTCGATGGCGGTGAAGGTAGCAGAGAGAGATACCTGGATCCATGTGTCCCGCTGTAGGAGAGTTCCAGCCCCAGAGGAGGAAGATGGCCCCACCACAGCGTAGCATTGTTTTATTTTGTGTCTGTCTGTGACTGTGTGTCTTTGCAGCAGTGACTCTCAGCTTCCCTATTGGTACGCTGCCAGAAGGACACACTCCAGAGACCGATGTTGATTAACTGAGAAAGATTCTGCCAGAGCCCGAGACTCTAGTGACGGAAGAAGGTCCCAAGCCAAAGGGACCATACATCGTCACCCAGGCTACACCAACGGCTGTACGTATAGAGGGGAGTTTGACCTGGTATCATCTAAACCACTGCACCAGAGTACCACAAGGAAACCGACGACCTAGAGATGAGGGAGCTGAGGATGTTGGAGCTGGCCAGAATCAGGAGATGGGGGAGGATGGCAATGGGAATGCTACTGATGAGCTACGTGCTCTGGCTGATTCCCTCGTCGGAGAGACAGACATCCCAGATCTTCAAGACTCACCTGACTTCCCAACCATTGATTTCTGTCTTTGACTAGTCCCCCTAACAGAAATTGAGGTCTAACTTGCTGATCCTGTGACTGCTGTGAAGTCGACAGTGGGATAAGGGGAGTATATTAGAAATTAGTATTAAGAATAATTGTCATATAGTTAATGCTTATTTGGATTTCCTGAATCTGAAATGAACTCAACTAAACTGTTGTGATCTGAAATCTCTCGAGGTTACTGCAGATGGTGTCTTGATGGAGAACGGTGTGAACCTCAAAACCCCCTCTAACCGGCTGAAGAAAAGCAACAAAGGCGTTCAATATGGCCCTGTCCGCACCACTTCTACCGTGAGACCTGAATCACAGGAGTCAACTTTGAGTGAGAATGGGGAGAGATCCGTTCCAAAACATCCCTCATGTTGCTGGTATACTAGTTGGCAAATGGACAAGACAGAATGGGAGGTAGAGGTGGTTGCGGCTCAGGTGAGACATTGAAATTGGGACATTATCATGGGCCATCCATTTTGAACTATAAAGCTATCTGAAGAAGAAAATGAAGAGACACCAGAAGATTGAGTGCAGGGGAAAGAAGGGGTTAGTCAACTGTGCTCGTAATTGATTTGGACTTGTCCAAAATCATTATTTGGGGTATCAGGTTGATTTAGGAGGTCTATACACTGCTAAATGTATAGTAATTTAGACTACAGTCGTGGTCAAAGGTTTTGAGAATGACACAAATACTAATTTTCACAAAGTCTGCTGCCTCAGTTTTGATGATGGCAATTTGCATATACTCCAGAATGTCATGAAGAGTGATCAGATGAATTGCAATTAATTGCAAAGTCCCTCTTTGCCATGAAAATGAACTTAATCCCCCCCAAAAAATTCCACTGCATTTCAGCCCTGCCACAAAAGGACCAGCTGCCATCATGTCAGTGATTCTCTCGTTAACACAGGTGAGAGATAACGAGGACAAGGCTGGAGATCACTCTGTCATGCTGATTGAGTTAGAATAACAGACTGCAAGCTTTAAAAGGAGGGTGGTGCTTGAAATCATTGTTCTTCCTCTGTTAACCATGGTTACCTACAAGGAAACACGTGCCGTCATCATTGCTTTGCACGAAAAGGGCTTCACAGGCAAGGATATTGCTGCTAGTAAGATTTCACCTAAATCAACCATTTATCAGATCATCAAGAACTTCAAGAAGAGAGGTTCAATTGTTCTGAAGAAGGCGTCAGGGTGCCCAAGAAAGTCCAGCAAGCGCCAGGACCGTCTCCTAAACTTGATTCAGCTACGGGATCGGGGCACCACCAGTGCAGAGCTTGCTCAGGAATGGCAGCAGGCAGGTGTGAGTGCATCTGCATGCACAGTGAGGCGAATACTTTTTGGAGGATGGCCTGGTGTCAAGAAGGGCAGCAAAAAAGCCACTTCTCTCCAGGAAAAACATCAGGGACAGACTGATATTCTGCAAAAGGTACAGGGATTGGACTGCTGAGGTCTGGGGTAAAGTCATTTTCTCTGATGAATCCCCTTTCCAATTGTTTGGGGCATCCGGAAAACACCTTGTCCGGAGAAGACAAGGTGAGCGCTACCATCATTCCGGTGTCATGCCAACAGTAAAGCATCCTGAGACCATTCATGTGTGGGGTTGCTTCTCAGCCAAGGGAGTGGGCTCACTCACAATTTTGCCTAAGAACACAGCCATGAATAAAGAATGGTACCAACACATCCTCCGAGAGCAACTTCTCCCAACCATCCAAGAACAGTTTGGTGATGACCAATGCCTTTTCCAGCATGATGGAGCACCTTGCCATAAGGCAAAAGTGATAACTAAGTGGCTCGGGGAACAAAACATCGACATTTTGGGTCCATGGCCAGGAAACTCCCCAGACCTTAATCCCATTGAGAACTTGTAGTCGATCCTCAAGAGGCGGGTGGACATTGATTATGCAAGAATGGGCTGCCATCAGTCAGGATGTGGCCCAGAAGTTAATTGACAGCATGCCAGGGCGGATTGAAAAGGTCTTGAAAAATAAGGGTCAACACTGCAAATATTGACTCTTTGCATAAACTTAATGTAATTGTCAATAAAAGCCTTTGACACTTATGGAATGCTTGTAATTATACTTTAGTATACCATAGTAACATCTGACAAAAATATTTCATAACACTGAAGCAGTGAACTTTGTGAAGACCAATACTTGTGTCATTCTCAAAACTTTTGACCACGACTGTAAGAATGCATTGAGATACTGATCTGTAGTTATTCTCCAGATGAGGAAGTTAATACTAGAATTGGACCAATGAATCACCAAGACTTGTCATTCTAAATTTGGTTTGGATAATTAATTTGGTTTTGATTGTGATTTATAAACTGACTGATTGATTTGAATAAGTTATTCATATGTTAATAACTAAAGATGTTGACACTGCAATTAATGTATTAGATATTGATTATTTTGATCGCTGTTATATTACACTACCGGTCAAAAGTTTTAGAACACATACTCATTCAAGTTTTTGTAAAAATGTGTACTACTTTCTGCATTGTAGAATAATAGTGAAGACATCAAAACTATGAAAAAACACATATGGAATCATGTAGTAACCAACATTTTTATTTTATTTTATACTTGAGATTCTTCAAATAGCCACCCTTTTTTTTAGGGGGTAGATCAGCTTTAATATTGCAGATAGATTGTAATTTCCATAAATGTAATTTTCTGCATCACTTCCAATCCCCCATATGTTTTTTTTTCTTTTTTTTTCGCGCATATATACAGTGGGGAGAACAGGTATTTGATACACTGCCGATTTTGCAGGTTTTCCTACTTACAAAGCATGTAGAGGTCTGTCATTTTTATCATAGGTACACTTCAACTGTGAGAGACGGAATCTAAAACAAAAATCCAGAAAATCACATTTTTAAGTAATTCATTTGCATTTTATTGCATGACATAAGTATTTGATACATCATAAAAGCAAAACTTAATATTTGGTACAGAAACCTTTGTTTGCAATTACAGAGATCATACGTTTCCTGTAGGTCTTGACCAGGTTTGCACACACTGCAGCAGGGATTTTGGCCCACTCCTCCATACAGACCTTCTCCAGATGCTTCAGGTTTCGGGGCTGTCGCTGGGCAATACGGACTTGAAACTCCCTCCAAATATTTTCTATTGGGTTCAGGTCTGGAGACTGGCTAGGCCACTCCAGGACCTTGAGATGCTTCTTACGGAGCCACTCCTTAGTTGCCCTGGCTGTGTGTTTCAGGTCGTTGTCATGCTGGCAGACCCAGCCACGACCCATCTTCAATGCTCTTACTGAGGGAAGGAGGTTGTTGGCCAAGATCTCACGATACATGGCCCCATCCGACCTCACCTCAATATGGTGCAGTCGTCATGTCCCCTTTGCAGAAAAGCATCCCCAAAGAATGATGTTTCCACCTCCATGCTTCACGGTTGGGATGGTGTTCTTTGGGTTGTACTCATCCTTCTTCTTCCTCCAAACACGGCGAGTGGAGTTTAGAGCTCTATTTATGTCTCATCAGACCACATTACCTTCTCCCATTCCTCCTCTGGATCTTCCAGATGGTCATTGGCAAACTTCAGATGGGCCTGGACATTTACATTTACGTCATTTAGCAGACGCTCTTACCCAGAGCGACTTACAAATTGGTGCATTCACCTTATAGCCAGTGGGATAACCACTTTACAATATGTAATTTTTTTTTTCCTTTGGGGTGGGGTAGAAGGATTACTTTATCCTATCCCAGGTATTCCTTAAAGAGGTGGGGTGGCTTGAGCAGGGGGACCTTGCGTGCGCTGCAGGATTTTAATCCATGACGGCGTAGTGTGTTACTAATGGTTTTCTTTGAGACTGTGGTCCCAGCTCTCTTCAGGTCATTGACCAGGTCCTGCCATGTAGTTCTGGGCTGATCCCTCACCTTCATCATGATCATTGATGCCCCACGAGGTGAGATCTTGCATGGAGCCCCAGACCGAGGGTGATTGACCGTCATCTTGAACTTCTTCCATTTTCTAATAATTGCGCCAACAGTTGTTGCCTTCTCACCAAGCTGCTTGCCTATTGTCCTGTAGCCCATCCCAGCCATGTGCAGGTCTACAATTTGATCCCTGATATCCTTACACAGCTCTCTGGTCTTGGCCATTGTGGAGAGGTTGGAGTCTGTGGACAGGTGTCTTTTATACAGGTAACGAGTTCAAACAGGTGCAGTTAATACAGGTAATGAGTGGAGAACAGGAGGGCTTCTTAAAGAAAAACTAACAGGTCTGTGAGAGCCGGAATTCTTACTGGTTGGTAGGTGATCAAATACTTATGTCATGCAATAAAATGCAAATTCATTACTTAAAAATCATACAATGTGATTTTCTGGATTTTTGTTTTAGATTCCGTCTCTCACAGTTGAAGTGTACCTATGATAAAAATTAGAGACCTCTACATGCTTTGTAAGTAGGAAAACCTGCAAAATCTGCAGTGTATCAAATACTTGTTCTCCCCACTGTGTATATATATATATACACACTGCTCAAAAAAATTAAGGGAACACTAAAATAACACATCCTAGATCTGAATGAATGAAATAATCTTATTAAATACTTTTTTCTTTACATAGTTGAATGTGCTGACAACAAAATCACACAAAAAGTATCAATGGAAATCAAATTTATCAACACATGGAGGTCTGGATTTGGAGTCACCCTCAAAATTAAAGTGGAAAACCACACTACAGGCTGATCCAACTTTGATGTAATGTCATTAAAACAAGTCAAAATGAGGCTCAGTAGTGTGTGTGTGGCCTCCACGTGCCTGTTTGACCTCCCTACAATGCCTTGGCATGCTCTTGATGAGGTGGCGGATGGTCTCCTGAGGGATCTCCTCCCAGACCTCGACTAAAGCATCCACCAACTCCTGGACAGTCTGTGGTGCAACGTGGCGTTGGTGGATGGAGCGAGACATGATGTCCCAGATGTGCTCAATTGGATTCAGGTCTGGGGAACGGGCGGTCCATAGCATCAATGCCTTCCTCTTGCAGGAACTGCTGACACACTCCAGCCACATGAGGTCTAGCATTGTCTTGCATTAGGAGGAACCCAGGGCCAACCGCACCAGCATATGGTCTCACAAGGGGTCTGAGGATCTCATCTCGGTACCTAATGGCAGTCAGGCTACCTCTGGCGAGCACATGGAGGGCTGTGCGGCCCCCCAAAGAAATGCCACACCACACCATGACTGACCCACCGCCAAACCGGTCATGCTGGAGGATGTTGCAGGCAGCAGAATGTCCTCCACGGCGTTTCCAGACTCTGTCACATCTGTCACATGTGCTCAGTGTGAACCTGCTTTCATCTGTGAAGAGCACAGGGCGCCAGTGGCGAATTTGCCAATCTTGGTGTTCTCTAGCAAATGCCAAACGTCCTGCACGGTGTTGGGCTGTAAGCACAACCCCCACCTGTGGACGTCGGGCCCTCATACCACCCTCATGGAGTCTGTTTCTGACCGTTTGAGCAGACACATGCACATTTGTGGCCTGCTGGAGGTCATTTTGCAGTGCTCTGGCAGTGCTCCTCCTGCTCCTCCTTGCACAAAGGCGGAGGTAGCGGTCCTGCTGCTGGGTTGTTGCCCTCCTACGGCCTCCTCCACGTCTCCTGATGTACTGGCCTGTCTCCTGGAAGCACCTCCATGCTCTGGACACTACGCTGACAGACACAGCAAACCTTCTTGCCACAGCTCGCATTGATGTGCCATCCTGGATGAGCTGCACTACCTGAGCCACTTGTGTGGGTTGTAGACTCCGTCTCATGCTACCACTAGAGTGTACCATGCTACCATTCAAAAGTGACCAAAACATCAGCCAGGAAGCATAGGAACTGAGAAGTGGTCTGTGGTCACCACCTGCAGAACCACTCCTTTATTGGGTGTGTCTTGCTAATTGCCTATAATTTCCACCTGTTGTCTATTCCATTTGCACAACAGCATGTGCAATTTATTGTCAAACAGAAGTGAGATTGACTTGGAGTTACATTGTGTTGTTGAAGTGTTCACTTAATTTTTTTGAGCAGTGTGTGTATATATATATATATATATATATATATATATATACGCATACATATACGCATATACATACAGTGGGGGAAAAAAGTATTTAGTCAGCCACCAATTGTGCAATTTCTCCCACTTAAAAAGATGAGAGAAGCCTGTAATTTTCATCATAGGTACACGTCAACTGTGACAGACAAATTGAGAAAAATTAATCTAGAAAATCACATTGTAGGATTTTTTATGAATTTGTCACGTTCGTTATAAACAGCGGACCAAGGCGCAGCGTGATATGCATACATCTTTTATTAAGTACACACACGAACAAAACAACAAACCAAACGATACGTGAAGTCCTAGGTTAATAGACCAAAACAAACCTTACGGAACAAGATCCCACAATAAACAGTGCCAAACAGGCTGCCTAAGTATGGTCCCCAATCAGAGACAACAAGCTACAGCTGCCTCTGATTGGGAACCACCCTGGCCAACATAGAAATACACGAACTAGAACAAAACATAGAAAATAACACATAGAAAATCCACACCCTGGCTCAACATATAAGAGTCCCCAGGGCGTGACAGTACCCCCCCCCCAACCCAAAGGCGCGGACTGCGACCGCGCCAACCAAACACAAGAGGGTAGGGGCCGGGTGGGCATTCCGCCTCGGAGGCGGATCCGGCTCCGGGCGTGACCATCACTCTCTCTCTACCCCCCCGTAGCGCCCCTGGTCTGGTCCCGCTGGCCGGAGCTTGACTGGACATTGGTGGAGCGGATTGCTTTGGCTCCGGTGTGGAGCAGCTGACCGGTGCCGGACCAGGCACCGGTGGAACAGGCACGGACCGTGCCGGACTGACGACGCGCACCACTGGCTTGGTGCGGGGAGCAGGAACGGGCCGGACCGGGCTGACGACGCGCACCACTGGCGTGGAGCAGGAACGGGCCGGACCGGGCTGACGACGCGCACCACTGGCTTGGTGCGGGGAGCAGGAACGGGCCGGACCGGGCTGACGACGCGCACCACTGGCTTGGTGCGGGGAGCAGGAACGGGCCGGACCGGGCTGGCGACGCGCACCACTGGCTTGGTGCGGGGAGCAGGAAAAGGCCGGACCGGGCTGACGACGCGCACCACTGGCTTGGTGCGGGGAGCAGGAACGGGCCGGACCGGGCTGACGACGCGCACCACTGGCTTGGTGCGGGGAGCAGGAACGGGCCGGACCGGGCTGGCGACGCGCACCACTGGCTTGGTGCGGGGAGCAGGAACGGGCCGGACCGGGCTGGCGACGCGCACCACTGGCTTGGTGCGGGGAGCAGGAAAAGGCCGGACCGGGCTGACGACGCGCACCATTGGCTTGGTGCAGGGAGCAGGAACAGGCCGGAGCGGGCTGGCGACGTGCACCACTGGCTTGGTGCGGGGAGCAGGAACGGACTTG
This sequence comes from Coregonus clupeaformis, assembly GCF_020615455.1. Lineage (NCBI taxonomy): Eukaryota > Metazoa > Chordata > Actinopteri > Salmoniformes > Salmonidae > Coregonus > Coregonus clupeaformis. The sequence goes on along the minus strand of NC_059202.1, from coordinate 11,642,962 downwards.
ACCAGGCTCGCGACGCGCACCACAGGCTTAGTGTGGGGAGCAGGAACGGGCCTGACCGTACTGGGAACACACACCACTGGCCTTGTGCGGGAATCAGGAACGGGCCGGACCGGACTGGTGACACACACCACTTTCTTGGTGCGAGGAGCGGGACTGGGTTTCCTCATAAACCTCCGCTCCCTCTGCTGCCTACTCAGTTCCTCTCGCCGTGCCTCCACACTCTCCTTCTCCCTCGTGACCAGTGGCCTCCGTAACCTGGCGGCCTCCTCTGCTAACCTGCCGAACCGCTCCATCGTGGCCTCCCGCTGCCTCGCCGTCCACGGTGTGAGCCCCCACTAAAAAATGTTTGGGCTTGTCTCTCCCCTGTGAACATGGCCTCCATCCCTCTTGCCAGACTCTCACTCATCTCCTCCCACGTCCATCCTCTCTCCTCGTCACGCTGCTTGATCCAGTCGAGGTGGGATCTTCTGTCACGATCGTTATAAACAGCGGACCAAGGCGCAGCGTGATATGCGTACATCTTTTATTAAGTACACACACGAACAAAACAACAAACCAAACGATACGTGAAGTCCTAGGTTAACACACCAAAACAAACCTTACGGAACAAGATCCCACAATAAACAGTGCCAAACAGGCTGCCTAAGTATGGTCCCCAATCAGAGACAACAAGCTACAGCTGCCTCTGATTGGGAACCACCCTGGCCAACAGAAATACACGAACTAGAACAAAACATAGAAAATAACACATAGAAAATCCACACCCTGGATCAACATATAAGTATAAGAGTCCCCAGAGCCACGTCGTGACATTTATTTGCAAATTATGGTGGAAAATAAGTATTTGGTCACCTACAAACAAGCAAGATTTCTGGCTCTCACAGACCTGTAACTTCTTCTTTAAGAGGCTCCTCTGTCCTCCACTCGTTACCTGTATTAATGGCACCTGTTTGAACTTGTTATCAGTATAAAAGACACCTGTCCACAACCTCAAACAGTCACACTCCAAACTCCACTATGGCCAAGACCAAAGAGCTGTCAAAGGACACCAGAAACAAAATTGTAGACCTTCACCAGGCTGGGAAGACTGAATCTGCAATAGGTAAGCAGCTTGGTTTGAAGAAATCAACTGTGGGAGCAATTATTAGGAAATGGAAGACATACAAGACCACTGATAATCTCCCTCGATCTGGGGCTCCACGCAAGATCTCACCCTGTGGGGTCAAAATGATCACAAGAACGGTGAGCAAAAATCCCAGAACCACACGGGGGACCTAGTGAATGACCTGCAGAGAGCTGGGACCAAAGTAACAAAGCCTACCATCAGTAACACTACGCCGCCAGGGACTCAAATCCTGCAGTGCCAGACGTGTCCCCCTGCTTAAGCCAGTACATGTCCAGGCCCGTCTGAAGTTTGCTAGAGTGCATTTGGATGATACAGAAGAGGATTGGGAGAATGTCATATGGTCAGATGAAACTAAAATATAACTTTTTGGTAAAAACTCAACTCGTCGTGTTTGGAGGACAAAGAATGCTGAGTTGCATCAAAAGAACACCATACCTACTGTGAAGCATGGGGGTGGAAACATCATGCTTTGGGGCTGTTTTTCTGCAAAGGGACCAGGACGACTGATCCGTATAAAGGAAAGAATGAATGGGGCCATGTATCGTGAGATTTTGAGTGAAAACCTACTTCCATCAGCAAGGGCATTGAAGATGAAACGTGGCTGGGTCTTTCAGCATGACAATGATCCCAAACACACCGCCCGGGCAACAAAGGGGTGGCTTCGTAAGAAGCATTTCAAGGTCCTGGAGTGGCCTAGCCAGTCTCCAGATCTCAAACCCATAGAAAATCTTTGGAGGGAGTTGAAAGTCCGTGTTGCCCAGCGACAGCCCCAAAACATCACTGCTCTAGAGGAGTGCTCTAGAGGAGATCTGCATGGAGGAATGGGCCAAAATACCAGCAACAGTGTGTGAAAACCTTGTGAAGACTTACAGAAAACTTTTGACCTGTGTCATTGCCAACAAAGGGTATATAACAAAGTATTGAGAAACTTTTATTGACCAAATACTTATTTTCCACCATAATTTGCAAATAAATTCATTAAAAATCCTACAATGTGATTTTCTGGATTATTTTTTCTCATTTTGTCTGTCATAGTTGACGTGTACCTATGATGAAAATTACAGGCCTCTCATCTTTTTAAGTGGGAGAACTTGCACAATTGGTGGCTGACTAAATACTTTTTTCCCCCACAGTACATATCCTTTAAAAAATATATATACAGTGGGGAAAAAATGTATTTTGTCAGCCACCAATCGTGCACATTCTCCCACTTAAAAAGATGAGAGAGGCCTGTAATTTTCATCATAGGTACACGTCAACTATGACAGACAAAATGAGAAAAAATAATCCAGAAAATCACATTGTAGGATTTTTAATGAATTTATTTGCAAATTATGGTGGAAAATAAGTATTTGGTCAATAAAAGTTTCTCAATACTTTGTTATATACCCTTTGTTGGCAATGACACAGGTCAAAAGTTTTCTGTAAGTCTTCACAAGGTTTTCACACACTGTTGCTGGTATTTTGGCCCATTCCTCCATGCAGATCTCCTCTAGAGCAGTGATGTTTTGGGGCTGTCGCTGGGCAACACAGACTTTCAACTCCCTCCAAAGATTTTCTATGGGGTTGAGATCTGGAGACTGGCTAGGCCACTCCAAGACCTTGACATGCTTCTTACGAAGCCCCTCCTTCGTTGCCCGGGCGGTGTGTTTGGGATCATTGCCATGCTGAAAGACCCAGCCACGTTTCATCTTCAATGCCCTTGCTGATGGAAGGAGGTTTTCACAAAAAATCTCACGATACATGGCCCCATTCATTCTTTCCTTTACATGGATCAGTCGTCCTGATCCCTTTGCAGAAAAACAGCCCCAAAGCATGATGTTTCCACCCCCATGCTTCACAGTAGGTATGGTGTTCTTTGGATGCAACTCAGCATTCTTTGTCCTCCAAACACGACGAGTTGAGTTTTGACCAAAAAGTTCTATTTTGGTTTCATCTGACCATATGACATTCTCCCAATCCTCTTCTGGATCATCCAAATGCACTCTAGCAAAGTTCAGACGGGCCTGGACATGTACTGGCTTAAGCAGGGGGACACGTCTGGCACTGCAGGATTTGAGTCCCTGGCGGCGTAGTGTGTTACTGATGGTAGGCTTTGTTACTTTGGTCCCAGCTCTCTGCAGGTCATTCACTAGGTCCCCCCGTGTGGTTCTCGGATATTTGCTCACCGTTCTTGTGATCATTTTGACCCCACGGGGTCTTGCCCATAGTGGAGTTTGGAGTGTGACTGTTTGAGGTTGTGGACAGGTGTCTTTTATACTGATAACAAGTTCAAACAGGTGCCATTAATACAGGTAACGAGTGGAGGACAGAGGAGCCTCTTAAAGAAGAAGTTACAGGTCTGTGAGAGCCAGAAATCTTGCTTGTTTGTAGGTGACCAAATACTTATTTTCCACCATAATTTGCAAATAAATTCTTTAAAAATCCTACAATGTGATTATCTGGATTCTTTTTTCTCAATTTGTCTGTCATAGTTGACGTGTACCTATGATGAAAATTACAGGCCTCTCATCTTTTTAAGTGGGAGAACTTGCACAATTGGTGGCTGACTAAATACTTTTTTCCCCCACTGTATTTCCCTTTATTACTTTCCAACCCCACCATCCCTTCCCTAATTGGAGTAAACTAGTGAACAACAATTCTTAGGCCTCTACTTCATGCTTATACATACTATATACATTTTATGGACACAGTCAATAATAATATTTTGTTTGTTTTTACTCCTGAACTTCCTCCGGTCATTTTCATGATGTCCATCTGGTATGCTTCTATATGCCATATCTTTCTAACTGTGCTCTTTCACAAATGCTCACAATATATAACCTATATACTTATTATGGACACAGCATGTCTTACACTAGTTATGTTGTTGTTATTGGTTGTTGTTATTAGTCCCATCCTTCAGCTCCATTCAACAAATAGCCACCCTTTGCTTGATGACAGTGTTGCACACTCTTGGCATTCTCTCAACCAGCTTCACCTGGAATGCTTTTCCAACAGTCTTGAAGGAGTTCCTACATATGCTGAGCACTTGTTGGCTGCTTTTCCTTCACTCTGCGGTCTGACTTATCCAAAACCATCTCAATTTGGTTGAGGTCGGGGATTGTGGACGCCAGGTCATCTGATACAGCACTCCATCACTCTCCTTCTTGGTAAAATAGCCCTTGCAAAGCCTGGAGGTGTGTTGGGTCATTGTCCTGTTGAAAAACAAATGATAGTCCCACTAAGCCCAAACCAGATGGGATGGCGTATCGCTGCAGAATGCTGTGGTAGCCATGCTGGTTAAGTGAGCCTTGAATTCTAAATAAATCACAGACAAGTGTCACCAGCAAAGCACCCCAACACATTAAATCAAATCAAATTTCATTGGCCACATGCGCCGAATACAACAGGTGCAGACATTACAATGAAATGGTTACTCCATGATTTACGGTGGAAAATACACATACGGAGATAATCCGTTCACCCACACCGCGTCTCACAAAACACGGCGGTTGGAACCAAAAATCTCAAATTTGGACTCCAGACCAAAGAACAAATGTCCACGGTCTAATGCTCGTGTTTCTTGGCCCAAGCAGGTCTCTTCTTCATATTGGTTTCCTTTAGTAGTGGTTTCTTTGCAGCAATTCGACCATGAAGGCCTGATTCACATAGTCTCCTCTGAACAGTTGATGTTAAGATGTGTCTGTTACTTGAACTCTGTGAAGCATTTATTTGGGCTGCAATTTCTGAGGCTGGTAACTCTAATGAACTTCTTCTCTGCAGCAGAGGTAACTCTGGGTCTTCCATTCCTGTGGCAGTCTTCATGAGAGCCAGTTTCATCGTAGCGCTTGTTGGTTTTTGCGACTGCATCTGAAGAAAATTTCAAAGCTCTTGAAATGTTCCGTATCGACTGACCTTCATGTCTTAAAGTAATGATGGACTGTCATTTCTCTTTGCTTATTTGAGCAGTTCTTGCCATAATATGGACTTGGTCTTTTACCAAATAGGGCTATCTTCTGTATACCACCCTTACCTTGTCACAACATAACTGATTGGCTCAAACGTATTAAGAAGGAAAGAAACTCCACAAATTAACTTTTAAGAAGGCACACCTGTTCATTGAAATGCATTCCAGGTGCCTACTTCATGAAGCTGGTTGAGAGAATGCCAAGAGTGTGCAAAGCTGTCATCAAGGCAAAGTGTGGCTATTTGAAGAATCTCAAATATAAAATATATTTTGATTGTTTAACACTTTTTGGTTACTACATGATTCCATATGTGTTATTTCATAGTTTTGATGTCCTTACTATTATTCTACAAAGCTACAAACACATAGTCACAAGAAGAAACCATAGTGGCTCAAGGTCCAGGGAGGGTGGCTGTATGGATGAAAAGGGGGTTCCGATATGATATGAAAAGGAGACCAAGAAGACATGGGGATAGACAGGAAAGAAGCCAATTTTTCAGTAGACTCCCAAGTAGACTATAAGTTAAACACATTCTTCAGTAGACTATAAATTAAAACTATATGTTGAACATAGTTAAATCCTTTTAGACTATAAAGTTAAAACATAGTTAATCACAGAGACAACCAGTAAGACTAAGTGATACAGAGTGTGGTACAGAGTGATACATAGTGTGGTACAGAGATTGAGGAGGCCTGGAACAGAGCCAGGAGATGGAGAACATGTACCTGGGAAAGGGCCTGTTCATTCGTAAGATGTGTGGGAAATGTACACTATGCATGTTATTGTATATTGTTGAGAATTATGCTCAGTAAATGGACCTGCCATGTTTAAACCATGTTTAAGTATCGATTTATATGTTTTAGAATAAACAGAGCCAGGAGATGGCTCTGTTATTTTTTACATGAGAAAGCTTGGTCCTGCCACTATTGTATCCAAAACTGAATACATAGGAGGAGGAGAAGTCAGATATCGCCACTATCATAAATTAAGAGAGTGGGCGGAGCGGTCAAAAGATGGATATTTGGAGACAATGGTGGAAGAACTAAACAGGTAGGGATTAAGCTAAAAAGTATGTAAAATGTATAGGAATATAACTGCATATAAACTGAGGGCCGAGTGTTGGGAATTCAGTTGCTCTGCAGACCAGCTCGGCTTTGTTGCTTTGTGTAATAAAGTCTACCTTGATTCTACAATGTTGTTTAATAAGTATAGGGATAATTTTCCACGACATTCCAAACTGACTTTACAGAATTCAAAAGTATAATTCTTGTCTTTCATAATTTGGTCAGATATACTTGGATGTGTGGTGTCAGCCTTTGTTGCTGGCATGTCATACCTTCGTTTGCTTATCTTGCCAATGAGGAAATCATTAAAGTAGTTTGCAATATCAGTGGGTTTTGTGATGAATGAACCATCTGATTCAATGAATGATGGAGCTGAGCTTTCCTTTTTTCCCAAAATGTCCTTTAAGGTGCTCCAAAGCTTTTTACTATCATTCTTTATATCATTTATTTTAGTTTCATAGTATAGTTTATATTTATTTAGTTTAGTCACATGATTTCTTAATTTGCAGGACATTTGCCAATCAGTTGGGCTGCCAGACTTATTTTCCATACCTTTTGCCTCATCCCTCTCAACCATACCATTTTTCAATTCCTCATCAATCCAAGGGTATTTAACCGTTTTTGCAGTCATTTTCTTATTAATGGGTGTGTGCTTATTAGTAACTGGAATAAGCAATTTTATAAATGTGTCAAGTTCAGCGTTTAGTTGCGCCTCATTACACACCACAGATCAGCAAATATTATTTACATCATCAACATATGAATCACTACAAAACTTATTGTATGACCTCTTATACACTATATTAGGCCCAGCCTTTGGAACTTTTTTTTCCTAGAGATGGCTACTATAATTTGATCACTACATCATATGGATGTGGATACTGCTTTAAAGCACATTTCTGTAGCATTAGTAAATATGTGATCAATACATGTTGAAGATTTCATTCCTGTGCTGTTTGTGAATACGCTGGTAGGTTGACTGACAACCTGAACCAGGTTGCAGGCACTGGTTACAGTTTGAAGTTTTTTCTTGAGTGGGCATCTTGATGAGAGCCAGTCAATATTTAAATCACCCAGAAAATATACATCTCTGTTGATATCACATACAATATCAAGCATTTCACATATATTATCCAAATAGTGACTGTTAGCACTTGGTGGTCTATAGCAGCTTCCCACAAGAATGGGCTTTAGGTGAGGCAGATGAACCTGTAGCCATATTACTTCAACAGTATCTAACATGAGATCGTCTCTAAGCTTTACAGGAATTTAGTTCTGAATATAGACCACAACACCGCCCCCATTGGCATTTCTGTCTTTTCGGTAGATGTTATATCCATGTATTGCTACCACTTTATCATCATAGGTATTATCTAAGTGAGTTTCAGAGATGTAATCTGTTACAAGCAAGTTATTGACTTCATGGACCTTGTTTCTCAGGCTGCATATGTTAATATGGGCTATTTTTAGCACTTTTCTGGGTTGCTTGATTGTTTTAATGCTTTACTGGGAAGCTTATCAAAAGTAGACTTGCTCATGTTATTTATATTGGAGCTGATAGTGCAGGGTGAGCTGCACACAATGGTCTTCCTACTAGGGCACACCGCCTCAGTGCTAACAGTGTAACTCATCAGCTCATGATTACTGCATACAATAGCTGTAGGATCAACAGATGTATTCAAGGCAGTTAGGGGGATGTAAATTAAGTTACTTACATTGTGTCTGCCAACGCCCTTAGGATAATGTATATTTGATGCAGCATTATGAAGACTCATTGTAGCAATGGTAGGGATTAACTCAGCTGGTCTTGGGTCATTAATAAATAATTGTTTCAACGCAGCCTTGAAATGTCCAGGAGCCAGGAGCCAAGATGATTTGGATGGACTCTGTCCAGGAGCCAGGATGACTTGGATGGACTCCATCATTCCTGTAGAGTATCTTCTGTTTCCAGAAGCTGTCAAAGTTATGTATAAAAGTGATTCCAGCAGAGCTACAGTAATCTTTTTGCCAGATGTGTAATGCCAGTAGCCTGCTGAATCTTTCACACCCGCGGCCCAATGATGGTACTGTAGCTGAAATAATTGGCCGTTTTTTTTAGTCTTTTAACGCTCAAATCAGTTCTTTAAAATAAATTTTCAGATGTTCCGAGCTAAACCTCCTGATATCGTTTGACCCCACATGGACTATGACAGCGTCAGCTCCCGGTATCTGTCGTAGATGTCATGTTTTGCATTGGGAACTGAGATGTTTCTCACCATAGAGCTGTCGATGATGACAGCTGGTGATGTTGAATGTGCTGGTCTCTCAGGCAGCCTCACGGTCTGATGAGGGTGGGAGCTCTGAGGATCTGAACCCGAGGTAGAAGCCACCGGAGAGGGAGACAGAACAGAGGACGAAGACGCAGGTACCTCCGGATCCGATCTTGAATCCGACCTCTGGATCCAGTGTGGCAAAGCCATTTCTGGTCTGTGTCAGGTCCGGGCTTAACATCTCCAAGGAAACCCCCTTTGCCAGAGGATGCTTTCTTAGATTTTCACGGTGAGTGACGTATCTCCATTGCTGGTTGGTTGGGTCAAGAACAGCTCCGTTCTCCAGGGAAGGGGGAGACCCCTTCGGGGATGGATCCCTGCTGAGCACCGGCCAGTCGGCTGTGGAGAGCCGACACGGTGGCGACACTTCCACCAGACCAGAGCGGCGTCCACTGTAACCTATATTGTGTTCGATAGCTAGCTAGCTAACGTCATTGCTGAATATTCAGTGATGACATGATAGCTAATAATACCACACCCAGCCAGTCAGCATGCTCTGTTTTCCAGATACATGTAACTGGCTAATAATGAGATAAAGTTGTTTTTATGCATTGTGACAATTTTGACAATAAATAATATCACATAGCAGTGTCCTGTTAGCTAGGGATAGTGTGCAATTGAAATTAAATCAGAGCAATTGGAGTTGGCTGAACTGTTACCATTTTAACTAGACATAGGAGGGACAGTCCACCCGAAATTGAGTGTTTGTTTTCAGACCTCAAAACTGAGTGTGGTGTTACAGTAGTTGACATGTGGATCCATAATCATTCTAGCTAAACCGTACTTGAATCACCAATGTTAATTTTATGTCTCAATTTTAAGATTTTTTCTAGAAGACTTTCTGAACATCGCAGACTTCATGGCTCTTTAGTGGTGGTAAGAATAATTATTCTTATATTTAATTATAATGTAGACCGCCTGTCTTTCAACTTCTGTCCAGTGGAGTTTATGGTTTATTAATTGTGTTATGTTGAAGCAGCTTTTGACATGTGGACCATCTTCACTCTTACCTTTTCTTATTTTTCCAGTGAATGTGGAAGTGTAGCTGTAGCAGTATCGAGCAGGTACCATTGGCCGACTACTTGGTCGGAACTATCCGGATATCACGGCTCAGGCTAAGACCCAGATGCAGACACACGAGGTGGATGGTAAGAGTGTCAGAGTTTAAGGGGCAGGCAAAAGGTACGTCAAGGCAGGCAAAGAGTCGTAATCAGAGTCAGGCAGGTAGAGGACGGCAGGCAATCGGTAGGTCAAGGCAGGCAAAGAGTCGTAATCCAAATCAGAGTCAGGCAGGTACAGGACGTCAGGCAGGATCAGGACAGGCAGAAAGGTCAGAACTGGGAAGACTAGGAAAAACTACAACTAGAGCACAGGGAACACGCTGGTAGGACTTGACGGGACAAGACGAACTGGCAACAGACAAACAGAAAATGCAGGTATATGCACACAGGGGATAATGGGGGGAGATGGGAGGCACCTGGTGGGGGGTGGAGACAAGCACAAAGACAGGTGAAACAGATCAGGGTGTGACACCGGATGGTGACATTGAAAATAAGAATACACATTAAAGGTCTGTGTTACATGTAAATTACACTAGCGCCATCACAAACGCACAATAGTGAGTGGGGTGCTTGGTATAGGCTGTGTTTGCAGCAGTTTTGTTTCAGGATTTGAAAAGGTAAGTGCTGATTACTTCAATATTCTGCCACTAAATTTGTCCAGTTCTTTTCTCTCTGACTAGGGAAAGGAAAACCTAGTCAGTTGCACAACTGAAATGTGTCTCTGAATCAGAGAGGTACAGGGCGCTGCCTTAATCAACAAGCAGATGTTGGGGGTTCACTACTCAAGGGCAGAACTTCAGGTTTTTCCACCTTGCCAGCTCGGGGATTCAAACCAGCGACCTTTCGGTTTCTGGCTCATTGCTCTTAACCGCTAGGCTACCTGCCACCCTAACAAGTTGTGAAACATCGTCTCCAGTTCAGCTCAGAATCTTGGAGAATCCGGCTCGTCCACATAAACACCTGCTTATAAGAGGTCGGTGTGACATTTACATTACAATAATGTAGTCACACACTTATACCTACACGGTAGTAAGTGGTGCTTGGTATTGGCTTGTTTGCTAGACTTTTGTTCAGGCTTTGAAAAGATGAATGCTTGAATGATTTTGACACTACATTTTTCCTATGCTTCTTCTCTCTCAGACCAAGTTGGAAAATGACGGCTCTAGTTAAGCTCAGAATCCTCTTCGGAGAAAATGACTGGCAGCAATTGACTCTTCCGTCTGGAATACCTGCATCTGTGAATGAATTCTCAAATTAGATAAAGAAGCAGTTGAGACTGAAAGGCAACTTTTGGCTTCAATTCATGGACAGTGAGTTTGGTAATGAGTTCATTAACTTGACCTCAACAGCAGATATCCAGGACAAAGCTACTATCAAAGTCATCTCTTTGCCTGATTTGCCCACCCCTTGCAAATGCTATTGTACACCGCTGTCTCCTTGATGACTCCTCGTCCCTTTCATCTGGTGACACTGATGATAGGTAGCCTAGCGGTTAAGAGCGTTGGGCAAGTAACCGAAAGGTCACTGGTTAGAATCCCTGAACCGGCAAGGTGGGAAAATATGCTGTTCTGCCCTTGAGCAAAGCAGTTAACCCCCAACTGCTCCCTGGGTGCTGATAATGTGGACCTCGATTAAGGCAGCCCCCCTGCACCTCTCTTATTCAGAGGGTTTGGGTTAAATGCAGAAGACACATTTCAATTGAATGCATTCAGTTGTGCAACTGACTAGGTATCCCCTTTTCCATAATTCCTTGTGACACGTACTGTCTAATTCCACATCATCAAGATCTTCTGCATGGCCAGACGTCTTTCGTGTACCCCGTTCCTCCTATGACGCAGACATACACCTTGAACGGGGCTAATGAGAAACTTCCTTGTGGGTGGAATCTTTTACTTTAAGAAATTACATTTTCAGTTGTCCATTTTCAGCAATGAAGCGGTGCCTTGACCTACTGTTTATTTTGGACACAAGTTTTGGACATGGTTTTGTTCATGCGTTTATCAAAGCACTGTTATGTTCAAAACAGATGTTTATAATTGAGAAAGATCGGCTTCGCCATCCTTAACTCAGAAGTGTACGACTTGTTCACTCCCCCTGTTGCTAGAAGCCTTTGCATGTTGCCAGCATGCCTCAAGGAATTTTTCACCATATCCCTTATACCATTTCATGCATTTTCAATCCAATAGTGTGTGGGCCAATACTAAATTGTCTCCTAAACCCTATGCCCTATGCACTTGTCGAGATCTGAGAGGATTTGATTGGTATAAGCAATATGGTGTAACTTCCACCTAGGGAGGCAAGGTTGAGCTATTACCAGACTGATTACACCTGTCAAATCATCTCAGATCTCCACAAGTGCGTGGGAAGGGTTTAGGGGAAGATCTGGGTTTGAAACACAATGTGCCTGTGTGTGTGTGTGAGAGATTGTGAAGTGCTGACTTTGGGACAGTTTTGGAAATGTTTTTAAGTGCATAAGGCGTAGGGTTTAGGGGATGCTTTGGGTTTGGGCCACAGTGTGCGTGTGTGTGTGTGTGAGAGAGAGAGACATTGTGAAATGCTGACTGTTTTCATGTGTTAAATGTTGCACTGGTTTTGTATCATGCGTTTTCAGATACAAACAGATTTTTTTATAGTTAAAAGAGCTCGGCTTCTCCACCCTTAACTCCCAGAAGGGTGCACTTGTCCACTTCGCCTGTTGCTAGAAGCCTTTGATTGTTGTACCATTTTATGCATTTCCAATACGTGTGTGTATGCCTGTGTGTGAGAGATTGTAAAATGAATTTGCTTTCAAAATACAACCTATATTTTGCTACAGAAATGTGTATTTTCACTGATTCTTTATTCCTAAATTCCCAGACACCATACCTACAGAAACCGTCCAAAAGCATTAAGATGATGGAAGGAAACGTAATTTAATGATGATTTCCGTAATTAGATTGAGTTGGACGAACATAAGTCAAGTAGCTAGAACTGACATAATCTATTCATTTTGGAGGTATTTGATTCAGTTAAGTTTGATATTTATTCTAAATTCAATACTGTTTGAAATTATATTAAGTAAATTCATAATAATTATTTTATGTAAAAATTGCCTGTTTCCATTAGGTGTAACTACTTTCCAAAATGTAATTAAGTTGATCCAAATACTTTTTTTGTGTGTGATGTGATTGGTCAAAATACCAATTAGTGGAAAAAATATCAGAATTGGGCAACCTGTCTAAACATACTAGAACTAAGCACATACATTTTTATTGCTTTACATGAAACGAACATGATCAAAACAAAGAAACATTGCAAATTGTGTAGCAAAATTTCAGTAAAGCCACGGCAAAATCAAGCATTTTTGGTGGCAGATATCACAAAACCCTACAGGGACTGTCTTATAGCCAACATTCATTCTCTCTCTTGCTCTCGCTCTCTCTCTCTCTAGCTTACTTAGAAAAAAATACAATCTGCTTTAGCCATGCAGTACTATGTTCATAAATGTTTTATCGTCTGAATTCCACGGTTTTCGCAGGTGGCTTAGACATCAGCTGAAATCATGTCTGAAAGTCGCCCCTCTTCTAACCAGGGCACAGTTTGTGCGAAGAAACTGGAGCAGAGAGGGCTCCCAGTGGAGCCACTTTCATCTTCCTGCTTCCCTGGAGTGCTCACCCCTGAACGTGTTGGATTAAGCTCACAACAGTTAGAGATGAGACGCTTGAAGGACCCCCGCTCACTATTGTTGGATTCTCCCTCCTAACTGGATAACTGTTAGTTAAATTAGTTAAATAACTGATGACTGTAAGTCGCTTTGGATAAAAGCGTCTGCTAAATGGCATATTATTATTATTATTTAACTAATTTAGAGTTCATAGAAAGTAAGCTAGGACTACCTGGTGGTGTTCTCTCACAAGATGGTAGAATGATATTTGAAATAATAAACTATACAGAGCAATTCAGCTTTAACTTCAGTGAATTTACATTAAATTGAATGTAGAAATTGTATTTCAAAACAATCAAAAATCTGCCCCAACCCTGGCATGGTCTCCATTCATAACGTCCATAACAGCAGTAACATGATGATATGTTTTAATAAGCGACGTAGTTGCACGTGATCAAATGCTACAGTGCCTTCAGAAAGTATTCATACACCTGGACTTATTTCACATGTTGTTGTGTACCAGCCTGAATTTAACCTTTTCACGCGTGAGTTCCAAATATCTCTAACCGTCGCCCCACCGTGAGTTTTTATTATCGCTTGTGATGTCAGGATGCACTTGCTGTTCCAAAATGTGATTCTTACTCAACAGGACAGTTAACCCACGCTGCCCTCAAATCAAGACACGCTGCCTGCTAATTATCTTTAGGCTATGTGTCAACTTGTCAATTTCTAATTATTCTCTAACAAGTTTTATTTTATAACAGTTTGAATTGAGGTGTGTTCCGCCTCCACATTAATTCACATAGAAGTAGCCCATTTCAATGTTGCAGACAATTTATGTATGAGGCTTTACTGAGCCGCTCTTCGTTGAGAGCCCAAGCACTTCCCCAGTGTTTCACCAGATCAAGTATGCAGACATTTGCGCAGTCTTGCACAAACATTTTTCCCGTGGCACATTTTCTGTCTGGCGCTCGCATTGCCTTCATTGTTGTTCTCCTTACAAATAAGAACTTTGGACGTGTGCGTTCCTATCAAAGTAAGTGCCTTATTTTCTGTATATCGTGTTGTCATTTCTACTGTATCATACCGTATGTATGTATGTATTTACTGTTTTATTCACGTTTTCAAGTACTGGTGACAAATCATGCATTCCGATTCTTGCATAGATTGCAATGGACACATACAGTATGATGTGTGTAAAATAATTTTTTGAAGGTTGTACTGATTATGATGAGCTAATGCTAAGCTATTTGCTGGCTATGTGTGGCACCATGTTTGTTGACATTATACAATGCATTCTGGGTGTCACATACAGTTGAAGTCGGATGTTTACATACACTTAGGTTGGAATCATTAAAACTTGTTTTTCAACCACTCCACACATTTCTTGTTAACAAACTATAGTTTTGGCAAGTCGGTTAGGACATATACTTTGTGCATGACACAAGTAATTTTTCCAACAATTGTTTACAGACAGATTATTTCACTGTATCACAATTCCAGTGGGTCAGAAGTTTACATACACTAGGTTGACTGTGCCTTTAAACAGCTTGGAAAATTCCAGAAAATTATGTCATGGCTTTAGAAGCTTCTGATAGGCTAACTGACATCATTTGAGTCAATTGGAGGTGTACCTGTGGATGTATTTCAAGCCTACCTTCAAACTCAGTGCCTCTTTGCTTGACATCATTGGATAATCAAAATAAATCAGCCAACACCTCAGAAACATAACTGTAGACCTCCACAAGTCTGGTTCATCCTTGGGAGCATTTTCCAAATGCCTGAAGGTACCACATTCATCTGTACAAACAATAGTACGCAAGTATAAACACCATGGGACCACGCAGCCGTCATACCGCTCAGGAAGGAGACACGTTCTGTCTCCTAGAGATGAACGTACTTTGGTGCAAAAAGTGCAAATCAATCCCAGAACAACAGCAAAGGACCTTATGAAGATGCTGGAGGAAACAAGTACAAAAGTATCTATATCCACAGTAAAACGAGTCCTATATCGACATAACCTGAAAGGCTGCTCAGCAAGGAAGAAGCCACTGATCCAAAACCGCCATAAAAAAGCCAGACTACGTTTTGCAACTGCACATGGGGACAAAGATCATACTTTTTGGAGAAATATGCTCTGGTCTGATGAAACAAAAATAGAACTGTTTGGCCATAATGACCATCGTTATGTTTGGAGGAAAAAGGGGGTACTTGCAAGCCGAAGAACACCATCCCAGGGGGTTGCAGCATCATGCTGTGGGGGTGCTTTGCTGCAAGAGGGACTGGTGCACTTCACAAAATAGATGGCATCATGATGAAGAAAATTATGTTGATATATTGAAGCAACATCTCAAGACATCAGTCAGGAAGTTAAAGCTTGGTCGCAAATGGGTCTTCCAAATGAACAATGACTCCAAGCATTCTTCCAAAGTTGTGGCAAAATGGCTTAAGGACAACAAAGTCAAAGTATTGGAGTGGCCATCAAAAAGCCCTGACCTCAATCCTATAGAAAATGTGTGGGCAGAACTGAAAAAGCGTGTGCGAGCAAGGAGGCCTACAAACCTTATTCAGTTACACCAGCTCTGTCAAGAGGAATGGGCCGAAATTCACCCAACTTATTGTGGGAAGCTTGTGGAACGCTACCCGACACGTTTGACCCAAGTTAAACAACTTAAAGGCAATAATACCAAATACTAATTGAGTGTATGTAAACTTCTGATCTACTGGGAATGCGATGAAAGAAATAAAAGCTGAAATAAATCATTCTCTCTACTATTATTCTGACATTTCACATTCTTAAAATAAAGTGGTGATCTTAACTGACCTAAGACAGGGAATTTTTACTAGGATTAAATGTCAGGAATTGTGGAAAACTGATTTTAAATGTATTTGACTAAGGTGTATGTAAAATTCAACTGTAAATGTCTGTCAGACCAAAGATATTATCACAAAATGAGGTGAAGGGATGGCTCACTCATCTTTCCAGTAAACTTCCGGAAGTGAATGAAGGGAAGTGAACGATGGTAGACGACACACCCCCTTCATCATGCATTCTGCAGACAGACCAAACTCATCCTGTCTCCTCTTCTTATCTTTGGTTGACACAAAAAATCAAACATGGTGGCGCACACAAACTACCCATTGTCTTATTACTTTTTTTTTTTTTTAAGTGTTTTACTCAATTATTTGGATCAATGGCGAGCTCACCCATGATGTGATGAATTGTAAATAGTAATTGCTATTAGTTAATTCATAATATGGTTTCTGTCAGCCGAGAGATAGGTAAATATGACAACTTGTGTTACTTCAATCTTTCCTCAGTTAGCGCTAGGACTAGCCTACATTTTCTGGTTTGGATGATTGTGTTATGCTGTCACTACGTCTGTGAATAATATAATAATAATATGCCATTTAGCAGACGCTTTTATCCAAAGCGACTTACAGTCGTGCGTGCATACATTTTTGTGTATGGGTGGTCCCGGGGATCGAACCCACTACCTTGGCGTTACAAGCGCCGTGCTCTACCAGCTGAGCTACAGAGGACCACAATGTCTGAATGTCTGAACATTGCATCCATTGCATCCATTGCATCCAAAAAATAAACAGGTCACATTCAGGACATAACGTTGTAAGGACTGTGTTTGTGCAAAATATTTCTGTGAAAAAACAGTGTGGCCAGCTCAAACACTGACTGTTGCGTCAATCAAAACTGGATGTTCTAAATAAGCATTCTAATCACACCGGTTTGAGTGAATGCTGCAGGGACCACTGTAGAATAATCACACCAGTGTGTTGGTACGTGTCAAAGTGTTAAAATGGATTAATATGATTTTTTTCAACAATTTACACACAATGCCCCATAATGACAAAGTGAAAACATGTTTTTAGAAATCTTTGCAAATGTATTGAAAATGAAATACAGAAGTATGTCATTTAATTTACATAAGTATTCACAACCCTGAGTCAATACATGTTAGAATCAATTTTGGCAGTGATTACAGCTGTGAGTTTTTCTGGGTAAGTCTCTAAGAGCATTGCACACCCGGATATTACAATATTTGCCTATTATTTTCAGAATTCTTAAAGCTCTGTCAAATTGGTTGTTGATAATTGCTAGACAACCGTTTTCAGATCTTGCCATAGATTTTTAAGTAGATTTAAGTCAAAATTGTAACTCGGCAACTTAGGAATATTCACTGTCTTCTTGGTAAGCAACTCCTGTATAGATATGGCATTGTGTTTTAAGTTCTTGTCCTGCTGAAAGGGGAATTAATCTCTCAGCGTCTGGTGGAAAGCAGACAACCAGGTTTTCCTCTAGGATTTTGCCTGTGCTTAGCTCCATTCTGTTTATTTTTAATCGTGAAAAACTTCCCAGTCCTTAACAATTATAAACATACCCATAACATGATGCAGCCACCACTATGCTTGGAAATGTGGAGAGAGGTAATCAGTAATGTATTGGATTTGCCCTAAACATAACACTTTGTATTTAGGACAAAAAAAGGTAATTGCTTTGCCACATCTTTTGCAGTATTACTTTGGTGCCTTTTTGCAAACAGGATGCATGTTTTGAAATATTTTATATTATGTACAGGCTTCCTTCTTTTCACTCTGTCATTTAGGTTAGTATTGTGGAGTAACTACAATTTTGTTGATCCATCCTCAGTTTTCTCCTATCACAGCCATTAAACTCTGTAACTGTTGGGATGTCACGAGAGGCTGTGTCCTGGAGGGACGTTACATCCCCCTGAGATGGCTGCAAACCCAGACAGCTATGGCTCCATCTGCTGGTATGGTCGGGAACTCCAACCCTCTATGGCCAATCTTCCCACGCAGCTGAAACCAATCAGGAGCTGATGAGCTGAAGGTTTGTTGAAGGGAAGAGACACAGTCTCCAGGCTGGGCTCTCTGGAGGACAAGAGTGCTGCACGTCCACTTCCATGAGGAATATAAGGATTTGGAGATACTTACCTTTGGGAAATACTCACCTTTGGATATATGCACCTGTGGAAATACGTGTGGGACATTTGGAAGGACGTTTTGCTGGGTTGGCCACTAGCTGCAACGTGGAATACAGTAAGACTGGGGAAAAGTTATTTGAGCGAGGGAGAGTTATGATTTTGGATGTGGAAGAGACATCCCTGAACTGTTAACCCTTAAAGAGCCACCAGAGAACAGAATTGTGTGATACTTTCGTTAGTTTCCCAAGACCTTTAATAAAATCCTTGTTTTGGTTGAACCTGGTCTCCTTGCACTACTTGAGCAATCCCGCTGAAAGCTGTGTAGCCTCTCGTGACATCACAGATGGTGGAGAATACGGGCACGCTCAAGCGTTAATAGTGCATGTCAGAGGAGGATACCGAAGGTTTGATCACCCAGTTTTCCAAGTTGGCCGTAGGCTCCCCGCACGACTGAAATGGAGGACATATTGAAAGCCCTTGTTGCTGGCCAGCAAGCCCAGATGCAAGCAAACGTGGCTCTCTTGGATGAGCAAAAGAAAGCCAACCTTCTGAAGGCAGAGGAATTGCAGTTGCAGAGACAGAGGGTGGTCCAAAATACCCCGCCCAATAAAGGCAAGTGACTTTATATCTAAGATGGGAGCTACCGATGACATTGAGGCATACCTGCATGCATTTGAGGCCACGGCCACTAGGGAAGCCTGGCCCAAGCAACAGTGGGTTGGTCTGTTAGCCCCCCTTTCTAACCGGGGAAGCGCTGAATGCTGTCCGGGACCTGGGCCCTGACCAGGTTACTGACTATGATGCCCTGAAGTCTGAGATCCTCAGCAGATATGGACTCACAAAGTTTGGTATGGCCCAGCGCTTTCACAGTTGGACCTTCCAACCAGACCAACCTCCTCGGGCGCAGATGCATGAACTTGTCCGAATCGCAAGGAAATGGCTGGATCCGCAGAGGAATACAGCAGCGGCGGTGGTGGAGGCCGTTGTGGTGGATCGTTACCTCACGCGCCCTGCCTTATGAGGCAAAACGGTTCATCAGTCAACAGGCCTTGACCACGGCTGATCTGACCGTGGAAGCTGTGGAAAAGTACCAGGCCACAGCGGAGATGCTGAATGCTTCCCGGAAAAACCCCAGGAGTGCGGCCCCACCACAAATGGGGAAAACCCGTCCAAAGGACCCCAAGGTCTCGAACCCCGCCGCGTCAGGACTTATCCCGGCTCCAGGGGGAGCCAGAAACCAGGCGGGTCCAAGAAGAGTACACCAGGAGGGGGAAACTCGACAGTGTTACCGGTGTGGGGAGATGGGACATATCTCCTGGCAGTGTGGGAAACCAGTCGATGAACCTATGCCCACTGCGGAGTCCTCCAGCTCAGCACCCACACACCGTTTTGCCTCGCTCTTGGGAGTCGTAGATGGCGGCCCAGATCGACCCCCCACCTGCCCGGTAACTGTGAATCACCATGATGTGGAGGCCTTACTGGATTCTGGTAGCCGGGCCACCCTGGTGCGTAAGGATTTGGTGGGCCCAACGTGTCTGACCCCGGGGAAAGTCCTCCCAGTTTCCTGTGTCCATGGGGACACCAGAGAATACCCCATTACTGAACTTACAATGACCAGCACACGGGGAACCATACACACGACGGCGGGGGTGGTTGATTCCCTCCCCGTCCCTGTCCTAATTGGACGAGACTGCCCAGCCTTTTACCCACTCTGGAGAGAGTCTCAGGAGAGGATAACCCGAGTACCTCGGAAACGGAGAGGCAAGACTCATCCTGGGAAGGCTCCGGTGCAATCCTCCGAGTTACTCACTCCCGCCCGGGCTCTGATAGGGATGGCAGGTGCCCAGACCGACACCGAGACTGGTCCGGATACGGGAGAAGAGAACGCAGCCCAGGAAAGTGCTCCGTTCTCCAGTGAAGAAGACGTCCCAGGCACCCAAGAGCTTCCCCCTCTCACAGGCCAGTATGGTACGGCTCAATTACAAGATCCTACTCTTGCAAATGCCTTAAGAAATGTGCAGGTATTAGAAGGTGTAGTGTTAGGTGATAAGACAACCCCTACTTACCCCCATTTCGCAGTAAACCGGGGGTTAGTATATCAGATAGTCAAGAAAAATGAGGTAGTGCATGAACAGCTCCTCGTGCCACAGCCCTATCGGGCCACAGTACTCAACCTAGCCCACACACACCCGCTAGGGGCCCACTTGGGGGTAGAGAAGACTAAGGAAAGAATCATGCAACGTTTTTTTTGGCCAGGAGTACACAAAGAGATAGAGAACTACTGCCGTAGTTGCCCTGAGTGTCAGCAGGTTGCGCCAAAGCCCACATATAGAAACCCGCTCATTCCCTTGCCCATTATCGAAACTCCTTTTGAGAGGATTGGATTAGACATAGTCGGGCCCCTTACCGAAAAGTGCCAGGGGACATCAATACATTCTGGTCATTCTGGACTATGCGTCCCGGTACCCGGAGGCCATTCCGCTGAGGAAGGCTACATCCAGACAAATCGCCAAGGAGCTGTTCCGTCTCTCAACTAGTCTGGGAATCCCAAAAGAGATATTGACGGACCAAGGGACTCCATTCATGTCCAGGGTGATGAAAGAACTCTGTGCTTTACTGAAAATCAAACAGCTGAGAACCTCGGTCTACCACCCCCAGACAGATGGCCTAGTCGAACGTTTTAACAAAACACTAAAATCCATGCTGCGGAAAGCGGTAGGGGAAGATGGGCGCAACTGGGATCAGCTGTTACCATACATATTATTTGCGGTGAGAGAGGTACCTCAGTCTTCTACTGGGTTTTCACCCTTTGAGCTCTTGCTTTCCTACAGACCCAGAGGACTGCTCGACATCGCCAAGGAGGCCTGGGAGGAGCAGCCATGCCAACAGCGGACACTGATCGACCATGTAGGGGCTATGAGGGGAGAGAATGAAGGCCATCTATCCCATGATGCGGGAACACCTGGAGGCCAGTCAGCGGCAACAGCAAGCCTCCTACAACAGATCTGCTCAACCCAGGGAGTTTAAGCCGGGGGACAGAGTGCTGGTCCTGGTGCCAACCGTTGAGTGCAAATTCCTGGCAACCTGGCAAGGACCATATGAGGTCATTGAACGCATGGGAGAAGTAAACTACAAGGTGAGGCAACCAGATAAAAGGAAAACTGAGCAGATTTATCATGTTAACCTTTTAAAGAAGTGGCACGCCAGAGAGGCGCTGTTCAGCTCTCTACCCCCCACAGAGACCCAGGAACCGGCGCGAGAAGAGGTTCAGCTGGGTCCAAATCTGTCCCCACATCAACGACAGATGGCCCTGGAACTCGTGGAGCAGAACCAGGATGTCTTCTCCTCCCTTCCCGGTCACACAGAGGTGGTCCAACATGAGATCCGCACCATGCCTGGCCGAACGGTAAACCAGCGCCCGTACCGCGTGCCAGAGGCTCGTAAAGTGGTTATACAGAAGGAGGTAAGGAAGATGCGGGAGTTGGGAGTAATCGAAGAGTCCCACAGTGCCTGGGCAAGTCCCATCGTACTAGTTCCCAAGCCAGACGGTTCAGTACGATTTTGTAATGACTATCGAAAGTTGAATGAAGTGTCTGAATTTGATGCATACCCAATGCCTCGTGTCGATGATTTAATAGACTCCTTGGGGCATGCTCGTTTCCTAACCACTCTTGATCTCACAAAAGGCTACTGGCAGGTGCCCTTGACCCCGGCGTCTAAGGAGAAGACAGCCTTTGCCACCCCGGAGGGGCTCTACCAGTATGCCCGACTTCCGTTTGGTCTCCACGGGGCACCTGCCACGTTCCAACGCCTGATGGATCGAGTCCTTGCGCCCCACAAGAGTGCACGCAGCGGCTTATTTGGATGATGTTGTTATACAAAGTCAGGATTGGGCCAGCCACCTACCCCGGGTACAAGCGGTGCTGGATTCGCTCAGGGAAGCAGGGCTCACGGCAAACCCGAAGAAGTGCAAGGTGGCCTTCAGTGAGACAAACTACCTGGGGTACACCATTGGGCGGGGGTTGGTCAAACCACAGGAAGCCAAACTGCGGGCCATACAGGACTGGCCGCAGCCCATCAACAAGAAGCAAGTAAGGTCATTTTGGGCCTCGCTGGCTACTATAGACGCTTTATTGCCGATTTTGCTACCATAGCTGCACCGTTGACGGAGCTGGACGACCAAACGCCACTCACGAATGGTGAAGTGGAACCCTGCGGCGGAGGCGGCTTTCCTCAACCTGAAGCGAGCACTCTGCTCCAGTCCGATCCTGGTGGCACCAGACTTCAAGAAGGAATTCATTGTCCAAGCGGATGCTTCGGAGGTGGGTCTGGGTGCTGTCCTCACCCAGGCACATGACGGTGAAGAACATCCCATTCTCTACCTAAGCAGAAAGTTACTTCCAAGAGAGAAGAACTATTCAACGGTGGAGAAAGAATGTCTGGCTGTAGTCTGGGCCCTGGAGTCCCTTCGGTTCTATCTCCTGGGCCGACGTTTCATGGTGGTATCTGATCACGCCCCTCTGCAGTGGATGGCCAAGAACAAGGAATCAAACAGTAGAGTAACCAGATGGTTTTTGAGCTTGCAACCGTTTAACTTTTCGGTTGTCCACAGGGCTGGCAAGCACCACGGCAATGCGGACGCCCTCTCCCGGCGTGATGCCTTCTTCGCAGCCTTTACCCGACGAGGGACGTCGGTCCCGAGGAGGGGGATGTGTGATGTCACGAGAGGCTGTGTCCTGGAGGGACGTTACATCCCCCTGAGATGGCTGCAAACCCAGACAGCTATGGCTCCATCTGCTGGTATGGTCGGGAACTCCAACCCTCTATGGCCAATCTTCCCACGCAGCTGAAACCAATCAGGAGCTGATGAGCTGAAGGTTTGTTGAAGGGAAGAGACACAGTCTCCAGGCTGGGCTCTCTGGAGGACAAGAGTGCTGCACGTCCACTTCCATGAGGAATATAAGGATTTGGAGATACTTACCTTTGGGAAATACTCACCTTTGGATATATGCACCTGTGGAAATACGTGTGGGACATTTGGAAGGACGTTTTTGCTGGGTTGGCCACTAGCTGCAACGTGGAATACAGTAAGACTGGGGAAAAGTTATTTGAGCGAGGGAGAGTTATGATTTTGGATGTGGAAGAGACATCCCTGAACTGTTAACCCTTAAAGAGCCACCAGAGAACAGAATTGTGTGATACTTTCGTTAGTTTCCCAAGACCTTTAATAAAATCCTTGTTTTGGTTGAACCTGGTCTCCTTGCACTACTTGAGCAATCCCGCTGAAAGCTGTGTAGCCTCTCGTGACATCACACTGTTTTAAAGTCTCCACTGGCCTCATGGTAAAATCCCTGAGCAGTTACCTTCCTCTCTAGCAACTGAGTTAGGAAGGACGCCTGTATATTTGTAGTGACTAGGTGTATTGATACACCATCGAAAGTGTAATTAATAACTTCACCATGCTCAAACGGATATTCAATGTCTTTAAAAATATGTATATCTACCAATAGGTGCCCTTTGCGAGACATTGAAAATACCTCCCTGGTCATTGTGGTTGAATCAGTGTTTGAAATTCACTGCTCGACTGACGGACCTTACAGATAATTGTATATATTGGGTACAGAGATGAGGTAGTCATTAAAACATCATGTTGAACACTATTATTGCACACAGTGAGTCCATACAATATATTATGTGACTTGTTAAGCAAGACTTAACAATAACTTATTTAGGCTTGGCATAACAAAGGGGTTGAATACTTATTGAGTCAAGACATTTCAGAGTTTCATTTTAAATTAATTTGTAAAAAAAAACATTTCACTTCGACACTATGGGATATTGTGTGTAGGCCAGTGACAACAATTTAATCAATTTTAAATGCATGCTGTAACACAACAAAATGTGGAAAAAGTCAAGGGGTGTGAATACTTTTTGAAGGCACTGTACATGTTGGCTGTACCCATCAGATAACCTGGCAGACTTAGCCCTGTGCTAATCTGCACAGCCGGTAGTGATTTATATAGGGTTCAAATTCCATATCAGCCAATTAAAATCGTTGACGTAGTTTGACGTGATCCAACATTTGTTCATGAAAGTGTTCTTAACAGAAGTCCAACGGCATGTTCTGATAATCAAATCAACTAGATAACGTGTGTTTGACTGACTGGTCAAATAGCTCTCTGTGTAGAGCGCCTAGCTCTACGTAACTGTCACAGACTGTGGCAAGGGTTTGAATCTCACATTCGATTTTTGCCCCTTTGAAATGTAACATTAAATGTATTGTGTTAGTGTGTTGAGAAGAGAAGAAGGCACAGTGATGCCGAAACGTTGGTGGTTTTTTGCCCAATAAATTACTAGGAGGTTATACATATGGAGTGTGCGACTCTCTTTGTTTTTATAGCTTACAGTTTATTCACCATTTAGTTAGCATCTCTTACACTAAATAATTTTCTCTGGGTGTGCGCCAGCTCATGCTTTTTATTAGAGAAGAGAAGTGCAGCCAAAACCTTCTTGTTGGAATCCCTCTTGCAGACCGACACAGTCCCCAAGTCCAGAACAGACTATGGGAGGTGCACAGTACTACATAGAGCCATGACTACATGGAACTCTATTCCACATCAAGTAACTCATGCCAGCAGTAAAATTAGATTAAAAAAACTGATAAAAATACACCTTATGGAACAGCGGGGACTGTGAAGCAACACAAACATAGACGCATGCATACAAACACACGATAACATACGAACTATACACACATGTACACATGGATTTTGTGTTATAGATATGTGGTAGTAGAGTAGAGGCCTTAGGGCACACACTTAATATTTTGTGAAATCTGTTATGAATGTATTATAATGTTTTTAAAATGTATAACTGCCTTAATTTTGCTGGACCCCAGGAAGAGTAGCTGCTATAGGCTGGATTACATAGATGTGTAGGCTACATTTACATGTACAATGTTTTATATGCAATATTATAACCATCCACTTCGTCACAACGAGCATCGAGGACCAGCAGTGAACAGTGTTTTCCTTAACAAAAATTAATGATGCAAGGGTGGCTCGAACCCACTGTTAATGTGTACTGTTGTCTTAGAGTCAACCGCTTTAGCAGTGTGTACACCAGGAAGCAATGATGATAACCGTACATGACAGCTATTTGACAAGTCTATAAGGCTCTTTAACTTTTCGTTTATGATGTAAGATAAACCTAAATGTTGTATGGACCTCCTTTATTATTTTTTTCGTAAATCACTTGGATGTGTGTGGAACGGATGAGCAAAAACTTGGGATTTTGTCAGATATGCGAAAACAGCTAGTAGCCTAGTCAAGGATGCATCATGCAATATTGGTACTCTACACTTGACAGACCAAGCTGAACAAAAGTAAACCTTGAATTTGGAGGTTCAACATATCCCTCTGGTGGCCAAGTTGACCAATTTTAAGAAATGCTATTGGTTGGTAGAAATAAAGTGTAAGATCTATTATAGGCTGATGCAGAATTGGTTACATTAAATAATCACTGCCACAAGCTTAAGTTAACATTGGGCAAAATGTGCCAGGTTATGTAATGGGAACAGCTAATATGTTTGATCATGTGCAACTACGTCAACAATTTTAATTGGCTGATGAACATTTTGAGACAGAGAAAATGTTTAAAATTAAACTTGTTATAATGTACACAAGTATTGCCCCATGAAATTTCACTTGTGCCTCCTCCCTGTGGTGAGAAAGAGGTACTTCCGAACTGATTTGAGAGAAAAATTACTATTGATATACCAACATAGACTTACGCACATACGGTAGTGGTAGCACCACCAGGCAGCAAACTGACAAAGAATAGATATGTACTCTCTCTGTCTCCCACACACACAGACGCAAGTATGCGCAAACACACACACACACACACCATTGCATCCAAATATTGGGCCCTGCCCCGGCCAATGTGGGCGAGCTGTGGAGGCGGAATCGACCGGCGCACGGCTCTGTGTGTCTCTGTTCCCCTGGAAACAGTGGGAGAGGGATACACTGACTCTGCTTGGCATGCCGAGCAATACCCACACTCAGCACACCTGTCTCTTTCTCTCCTTCCCTCTCTCTCTCCGCCATAACCCTCTCTCCCTCCCTCCACTCTCTCAATTTCTCCCTCCCTCTCTCTTACCTGTGCTCTCTACTTCTCATTCTCCATCCTCTCGCACTTCTCTCCCTTCTCCTTATCCATCTCCTTCTTCTCCTACCCCTCCTTTTTCTCTCCTTCCCTTGCCCAAGGTTGAGAGTTCTGTTGTTATCTGGTGCAATCACAATCACATGACTTTGTGTTGTCTGTCTACTGCACAACACATAGAGAGATGTGGATTCGCTTTGAATGAAACCAAGCGAGACATTTTCTTTTTACAGAACAATACTTCACAATACATTGGTAAACACTTTTAGTTTTCAGTGTATTATTGTTTTTTGAGTATATGCCAAGACTACAGTTAAAATAACACCAGCATATAAACAGTGTTTTGGTACAAGCAAATGCGATATTGACAAAACTCATCACCACCCTATCTAATTGATTTAATGACCGAATGTATTCTCATTCAAGGACAGATACCTGGTCTTGTATCTTTCCTACTTCAAAATAAGAACATTGACACATTTTCTTAGTGGGACAACACTGGCTGACTTCTATTCTGATAAAAAGCATGAGCTGGCGCACACCCAGAGAACATCACTTAGTGTAGAGGTGCTGACCAACGAAGAATAAACTGTAAGCTCTAAAAACAAACAAAGAGAGTTGCACACTCTATGTATAAACTCCCAGTAATGTTTGTGTTTTTTTACCCAATAAATTACTGGGAGTTTATACAGTGAGCGAAAAAAGTATTTGATCCCCTGCTGATTTTGTACGTTTGCCCACTGACAAAGATATAATCAGTCTATACTTTTAATTGTAGGTTTATTTGAACAGTGAGAGACAGAATAACAACAACAAAATCCAGAAAAAATGCATGTCAAAAATTTTATGAATTGATTTGCATTTTAATGAGGGAAAGAAGTATTTGACCCCTCTGCAAAACATGACTTAGTACTTGGTGGCAAAACCCTTGTTGGCAATCACAGAGGTCAGACATTTCTTGTAGTTGGCCACAAGGTTTGCACACATCTCAGGAGGGATTTTGTCCCACTCCTCTTTGCAGATCTTCTCCAAGTCATTAAGGTTTCGAGGCTGACGTTTGGCAACTCAAATCTTTAGCTCCCTCCACAGATTTTCTATGGGAATAAGGTCTGGAGACTGGCGAGGCCACTCCAGGACCTTAATGTGCTTCTTCTTGAGCCACTCCCTTGTTGCCTTGGCCGTGTGTTTTGGGTCATTGTCATGCTGGAATACCCATCCACGACCCATTTTCAATGCCCTGGCTGAGAGAAGGAGGTTCTCACCCAAGATTTGACGGTATATGGCCCCGTCCATCGTCCCTTTGATGCGGTGAAGTTGTCCTGTCCCCTTAGCAGAACCCCCCCCCCCCCAAAGCATAATGTTTCCACCTCCATGTTTGACGGTGGGGATGGTGTTCTTGGGGTCATAGGAAGCATTCCTCCTCCTCCTAACACGGCGAGTTGAGTTGATGCCAAAGAGATCGATTTTGGTCTCATCTGACCACAACACTTTCACCCAGTTCTCTTCTGAATCATTCAGATGTTCATTGGCAAACTTCAGACGGCCCTGTATATGTGCTTTCTTGAGCAGGGGGACCTTGCGGGCGCTGCAGGATTTCAGTCCTTCACGGCGTAGTGTGTTACCAATTGTTTTCTTGGTGACTATGGTCCCAGCTGCCTTGAGATCATTGACAAGATCCTCCCGTGTAGTTCTCATGATCATTGCAACTCCACGAGGTGAGATCTTGCATGGAGTCCCAGGCCGAGGGAGTTTGACAGTTATTTTGTGTTTCTTCCATTTGCGAATAATCACACCAACTGTTGTCACCTTCTCACCAAGCTGCTTGGCGATGGTCTTGTAACCCATTCCAGCCGTGTGTAGGTCTACAATCTTGTCCCTGACATCCTTGGACAGCTCTTTGGTCTTGGCCATGGTGGAGAGTTTGGAATCTGATTGATTGATTGCTTCTGTGGACAGGTGTCTTTTATACAGGTAACAAGCTGAGGTTAGGAGCACTCCCTTTTAGAGTGTGCTGCTAATCTCAGCTCATTACCTGTATAAAAGACACCTGGGAGCAAGAAATCTTTCTGATTGACAGGGGGTCAAATACTTATTTCCCTCTGTCACGAGTGTCAGTGTAATGCGGTGGATCGAAGTCAGGCGCAGGACACAGAACTCAATGAAAAGTACTTTACTGAATAAGTAAAGAATCCAATACAAAATACCTCCACAGAGGGAGGAACAAACCCCGTGAACTGGGAACCCCGATCAGACACTATATCCTCAGGTACCCCATAAGTACCCCATAAGAAGTGTGTAAATAGGGCCTCAGCAGTCTGTAGGGCCGTAGGGAGACCGGGCAGAGGTATGAGGCAGCAGGACATAGAAAACCGATCCACAACGACCAGGATCGTGGTGTTCCCTTGTGAGGGGGTAAGATCTGTCACGAAGTCCACCGATAGGTAGGACCACGGTCGTTGTGGAACGGGTAGGGGTTGTAATTTCCCTCTGGGCAGGTATCTAGGAGCCTTAAACTTGGCGCACACCGAGCAGGAGGAAACATAAACCCTAACGTCCTTAGCTAAGGTGGGCCACCAGTACTTCCCACTAAGACAATGCACTGTCCGACCGATACCAGGATGACCAGAGGAGGGTGACGTGTGAGCCCAATAGATCAAACGATCGCGGACCTCCAGCGGGACGTACATATGACCCTCTGGACACTGGGGAGGAGTGGGTTCGTTACGCAACGCCCGCTCGATGCCACCAGACACGACGGCGGAAGTATGGAAGTGTGCTCCACGGAACTCTACTCCATGTCATACAGTAGGGACAGAGCATCTGCCTTAGCATTCTGGGAACCTGGCCTATACGAAAGGGTGAAACAAATGGGCGAGAAACCTGCACCATCTTGCCTGGCGAGGGTTTAATCTCCTCGCCGCCCGGATGTACTCCAGATTGTGGTGGTCAGTCAAAATGAGAAAAGGGTGTTTAGCCCCCTCAAGCCAATGTCTCCACACTTTCAGGGCTTGGACTACATCCAACAGCTCCTGGTCCCCCACAACATAGTTGCGCTCCGCCGGGCTGAGCTTCTTCGAAAATAACGCACAGGGGCGGAGCTTGGGTAGTGTGCCCGAGCGCTGGGAAAGTCCTCTGTAGCTCAGCTGGTAGAGCACGGCGCTTGTAACGCCAAGGTAGTGGGTTCGATCCCCGGGACCACCCATACACAAAAATGTATGCACGCATGACTGTAAGTCGCTTTGGATAACATGGCATATTATTATAATTATAATGAAAGTACAGCACCTATCCCAGCCTCCGACTTGTCCACCTCAACTGTGAAAACCAAGGAGGGATCCGGATGAGCCAGCACTGTAGCCGAGGTAAACAGGTTTTTCAGATGACTGAACGCCCTATCCACCTCAGCTGACCACCGCAGATGCACCGGTCCCCCCTTCAGCAACGAGGTAATGGGAGCCGCTACCTGACCAAAGCCCCGGATAAACCTCCGGTAGTAATTGGCAAACCCCAAAAATCGCTGCACCTCCTTCACCGTGGTTGGAGTCGCCCAATTACGCACGGCCGAAATGCGGTCACTCTCCATCCTCACCCCAGACGCGGACAGGTGGTGCCCTAGGAAGGAGATGGACTCCTGGAAGAACAGGCATTTCTCCACCTTGGCATACAGGTCATGCTTCAACAGTCGTCCAAGCTCTTTACGCACCAGGGACACATGCTCAGCCCGTGTAGCGGAGTATATGAGAATGTCATCAATATACACCACTACACCATGTCCGTGCAGATCCCTGAAATTCTCATCGACAAAGGATTGGAAGACTGATGGAGCATTCATAAACCCGTATGGCATTACGAGGTACTCATAGTGTCCTGAGGTAGTACTGAAGGCCGTCTTCCACTCATCTCCCTCCCGGATACGCACCAGGTTGTACGCGCTCCTGAGATCCAATTTCGTGAAGAAGCGCGCCCCGTGCAATGATTCCGTCATACAAGCTATCAGAGGTAATGGATAGCTGTACTTGATGGTGATCTGATTAAGACCACGGTAATCAATGCACGGGCGTAACCCACCATCCTTCTTCTTCACGAAAAATTAACTTGAGGAAACAGGTGAAGTGGAAGGCCGAATGTATCCCTGTCTCAGAGATTCGGAGACATATGTTTCCATAGCCGCCTTCTCCTCCTGTGACAGAGGGTACACGTGACTCAGGGGAAGTGCAGCGCCTACCTGGAGACTTATCGTACAATCCCCCGGACGATGGGGTGGTAATTTAGTTGCCCTCTTTTTACTGAAGGCGAGAGCCAAATCGGCATACTCGGAAGGAATGTGCATTGTGGAGACCTGGTTTGGACTCTCCACCGAAGTAGCCCCTAAGGAAACCCCTACACACCTCCCTGAGCACTGACTGGACCATCCCTTCAGAGCCTTCTGTTGCCAGGAAATAGTGGGGTCATGAGTGGTTAACCAGGGAAGTCCCAACAACACAGGATACGCAGGAGAATCAATCAGATAGAGACTAATCCTCTCCTCATGACCCCCCTGCGTCCTCATTAAGAGTGGTGCTGTAACCTCCCTGATCAGGCCTGACCCTAACGGGTGACTATCTAATGCATGTACAGGGAAGGGCACAGCAACACGAACAGTGGGAATCCCTAAACTAAGTGAATACTGATGATCAATGAATTTCCCAGCTGCGCCTGAATCTACTAGCGCCTTATGCTGGGAATGAGGAGAAAAATCTGGGAAAACAACCTCTATACACAGCTGACCAACAGGGAGCTCTGGGTGAGTCGGGTGCTTACTCACCTGAGATGGTCGACCAGTGCTCTGCCTACTGCCTCGACTCCCTGGGGACCCTCCCCAACACCGACCCGCAGTATGTCCTCTGCGGCCACAGTTGGTGCAGGGGACGGCCCCTCTCCTGGTCTCCCTAAGCGCAGCACCTCCGAGCTCCATGGGGTAGGGTCGGAGGTGCTGGGAGATGGAATGAATGGGCCCTGATCAGAACGTCTGCTGGTGTCCAACAGGTTATCCAGCCTGATGGACATCTCCACCACTTGGTCCAGGTTGAGGTTGGTATCCCTGCAGGCCAGTTCCCGCCGAACGTCCTCCCTTAGGCTGCAACGATAGTGGTCGATCAGGGCCCTCTCATTCCATCCTGCGCTGGCTGCCAGAGTCCTGAACTCCAGCGCAAAATCCTGGGCGCTCCTCCTCTCCTGTCTTAGGTGGAACAGACGCTCGCCCGCCGCCCGGAAGCGGCGGGTGAAATCCTCGTGGCGGACAGATGTAGCATCAATTCCTCCCCACTCGGCGTTGGCCCACTCGAGCGCCTTCCCTGACAGACAGGAGATGAGGTCGGACACGCTCTCGTATTCCCGAGGGCGCTGGGTGAATGGTTGCCAGGTAAAGCTCTACCTGGAGAAGGAAACCCTGACACCCGGCTGGTGTACTGTCATATGTCCTCGGGAGCAAGAGCCGAATCCCACTGGACCCAGGTGGCGAAGGGGTACACAGTGGTATGGGTGGTTGAGTGGTTGGAGAAGGTGTAGGAAAGCCACCTCTCTCCCATCGGTCCATAGCATTCACCACCCTCTCCATAGCGGTGCCGAGAGCCTGGATCATGCTCTCCTGTCATTGAACGCGTTCCTCCCTCAAACCGGACTGACTGGCTGTACCTGCTGATTCCATCTTTGGTGCGTGTTTCTGTCACGAATGTCAGTGTAATGCGGTGGACTTAATAAGTAAAGAATCCAATACAAAATACCTCCACACAGGGAGGAACAAACCCACTCACCAACG
This sequence comes from Coregonus clupeaformis, assembly GCF_020615455.1. NCBI lineage: Eukaryota > Metazoa > Chordata > Actinopteri > Salmoniformes > Salmonidae > Coregonus > Coregonus clupeaformis. Next base: position 11,610,888 of record NC_059202.1, on the reverse strand, counting down.
ACACACGAAACGAAAAATAAACACAAAACACATTGGGAGCCACCGGGTTAGATATGAAAGGAGTAATCACGTAATGGGAAACAGGTGTGTAACAATCAGACAACACGTGCAACATACAAACATAGAACATAGATCGGCAGTAGCTAGTATTCCGGTGACGACGAACGCCGAAGCCTGCCCGAGCAAGGAGGAGGGGCAGCCTCGGCAGAATCTGTGACACCCTCATTAAAATGCAAATCAATTTATAACAATTTTGACATGCTTTTTTCTGGATTTTTGTTGTTGTTATTATGTCTCTCACTTTTCAAATAAACCTACCATTAAAATTATAGACTGATCATGTCTTTGGCAGTAGGCAAACGTACAAAATCAGCAGGGGATCAAATACTTTTTTCCCTCACTGTACATAAAGTGTGCGACTCTCTTTGTTTGCTTTCATGACTTCTATTCTGAACATGACAAATGGAATATATGTTGTTGAGGCCAGATAAGGTTTCTGAGATGCCATCGTATTTTAACCCCCTCCTGATGGAGATAGAGATACGCTGTTGTGCGGTCAGGAGGATATGTTTTTACTATTGTCACGACTTCCTCCGAAGCTGCCTCCTCTCCTTGTTCGGGCAGGCTTCGGCGTTCGTCGTCACCGGCCTTCTAGACACTGCCACTCCTCATCTCATAATTCCATTAGTTTTGTCTTGTTTATTACACACACCTGGTTCATATCCCCTCATTAGTACCTGTATAAGTGTTTCCTCTGCCCCCCTGTCTTTGTGTGCGATAACTTATTGTGGAGGTGACTCTAGCTTGGTGGAGCTACTTTGTATTTTGTATCGCCGGGATATTCACCCGTGTGCCTTGTTTTTCTCCAGTGCTCCGTATTTACCACACTGAAGCGTTTTACGCATTGCTGCGTACCGCTGTGTTCCTGAATAAACCATATATTCTGTGATTTACCCTCCTACGCCTGACTCCGTCCAAAATCACCCGCTACAGAATCACACACCCCATGTCATGGAGTCAGCAGGAGCGGAGAACATGCCTGGAGTTGTGGATCAGATCCGGGAGCACACCAACAAGATAGCCATGTTGGGATAAACAATGGATCGGGTTCTCCAGGTCGTCCAACGCCTGGAGAGGAGAGGAACCGACCCTTCGGGACCAGCTGAGCGACCGGATCCAGCCACCCACACCCCAGCGCCCAGAGGGATTCACCTATCACGACCGAGGGAGTATGACGGGACAGTGGTCCGTTGCCAGGGATTCCTCCTGCAGCTGGACCTCTATTTTTTTACCATCAGCCAGGCTCCATCGGAGCGGGAGAAGGTGTCCGCCCTCGTCTCCTGACTCTAGGGAAAAGCCCTGGAGTGGGCCAACGTAATCTGGAATGAAGTAGGAGACACGTTGGACAACTACGGTGCGTTCGCTTGCCTCTTCCGGGCAGTCATCGATCACTCCGAAGTAAGGCGGGCGAGCGGCTGGTCCACCTGAGGCAGGGGACGAGGACCGCGCAGGATTTTTCCCTGGAGTTTAGAACTCTAGCGGCTGAGTCCGGGTGGAACGAGCGGGCCCTCATCGACCACTTACGGTGCAGCCTCCGAGAGGATGTCCGAAGGGAGCTAGCCTGCCGGGATACCATGTTTACTTTCGAACAGCTGGTGGACATGGCCATCCAGTTGGACAACCTGCTAGCTTCAAGAGGACGTCCTATAAGGGGCCTGCCCGTTTCACCCCCCTTCAACACAGATTCCGTTCCGATGGAGCTGGGTACGACAGCTCCAGTGTCACTCTTGTGGCAGGAGAGGACATTCTGCTGCACGCTGTCGTCAGGGTTCTTCGGGGTCTGGAGGCGTCAGGCATGGCACTCTCACGTTACCCCAGGTAGCGCAAACCCACACTCGTTCAGAGCCTTCTGCTGCGCACTGCACCATACACGTAAACTTCCCTGATTACCCGGTAGTTTCCCAGTGTAAGGCGCTGGTCGATTCAGGCGCAGCTGGGAACTTTATGGACAGAGCTTTAGCTAATAGTCTATGTATTCCATTGGTTCCCCTACCCATTCCATTGCAAATCAAAGAACTTGACAGTCGACCATTAGGGTCAAGTTTTGTTAGGGAAGTTACAGCACCAGTCAAGATGATCATGCAGGAGACCCATAGGGAGCAAGTCACCTTCTATATTATTGAGTCCCCTGATTTTCCTGTTGTGTTGGGTCTTCCCTGGCTCGCACTACACGGCCCCACCTTTTTATGGCCGCAGATGGTTCTCACGGTGTGGTCGCGAGAGTGTCAGGGTAGGTGTCTAGCTGTTTCCGTTGGTGCAACCACGGTGGAAAGTCCAGACACTACCTCCACCGTGCGCATTCCCCCCGAATACCTCGATTTGGTGCACGCATTCTCCAAAATGCAGGCGACCATATTACCACCCCATTGGGCGGGGGATTGCGTGATATTCCTCCGGGTAGACGCTGTGCCTCCCAGGAGTCATGTATATCCCCTGTTGCAAGGCGGAAATGGAGGCTATGGAGACATACGTCTCCGAGTCCCTGCGCCAGGGGTTCATACGTCCCACCACTTCGCCCGCCTCCTCGAGTTTCTGTTTTGTGAAGAAGAAAGTCGGAGGTCTGCGCCCTTGCATTGATTACCGGGCACTTAATCAAACCACAATTCGCTATAGCTACCCTCTACACCACATCTCCTCTGTTATCGAATCAATGCATAGGGCGCACTTCTTCACGAAATTAGATCTCCGGAGTGTGTATAACCTGTTGCGTGTTCGGGAAGGGGACGAGTGGAAGACAGCATTCAGTACAACCACTGGCATTATGAATACCTGGTGATGCCGTACGGGTTGATGAATGTTCCATCAGTCTTCCAGTCCTTTGTGAACGAGGTGTTTCGGGACACGCTGTGTTGCGTTGTGATGGTCTACATCGATTACATTCTGGTGTATTCTGCTACGCGCGCCGAGCATGTGTTGCTGGTTCGCAAAGTACTGGGCTGACTGTTAGAGAATGACCTATATGCCAAGGCAGAAAGTGTCTGTTCTTCCAACAGTCCGTCTCTTTCCTCGGATACCACATCAAAACCTCAGGTGTGGAGATGGAGGGAGACCGCATTTCAGCCGTGTGTAATTGACCGACCCCAACCACTGTAAAGGAGGTGTAGCACTTTATTGGCTTTGCCAACTACTATCGGAGGTTTATCCGGGCTTTTGGCAAGGTCGCAGCTTCCATCACCTCCCTGTTGAAGGGTGGGCCATCATGGCTCCGCTGGTCTGCTGAGGCTGACAGGGCTTTCAGTAACCTGAGGGCTCTGTTCACCTCAGCCCCGGTATTGGCCCATCCCGATCCATCACTACCATTCGTAGTGGAGGTGGATGCGTCCGAGGTAGGGATAGGCGCTGTCCTATCTCAACACTTGGGCACGCCACCAAGCGCCGCCCCTGTGCCTTCTTCTCGAAGAAGCTCAGCCCGGCGGAGCAGAACTACGACATTGGTGTTCGGGAGCTGTTGGCTGTTGTCTTAGCCCTGACCGCGTGGAGGCACTGGCTCGAGGGGGCGAAACACCCTTTGCTCGTCTGGACTGACCACCGTAACCTGGAGTACATCCAGGCAGCGAGGAGACTGAACCCTCGCCAGGAAGGAATGCAGCCCACGTCCACCTCCAGCGCGCCGTGCGTCGCCAGAAGGCCAACACTGACCGCCACCGCAGTGAGGCCCCACAAAGTGCTTGTTCGGGCAGGCTTCGGCGTTCGTCGTCACGGCCTTCTAAACACTGCTGCTCCTCATCTCATCATTCCATTTGTTTTGTCTTGTTTATTACACATACCTGGTTCATATCCCCTCATTAGTACCTGTATAAGTGTTCCCTCTGCCCCCCTGTGTTTGTGTGTGATTAGTTATTGTGGAGGTGACTCTAGCTCGGTGGAGCTACTTTGTATTTTGTATCGCCTGGATATTCACCCGGTTTCCTTGTTTTTCTCCAGTGCGCCGTATTTACCGCACTGGAGTATTTTACGCATCGCTGCATACCGCATATTATGTGATTTACCCTCTTGCGTATGACTCCGTCCAAAATCACCCGCTGCAACTATGCAGTCAGCCCAATGCCAATGTAACCTCAGCCTAGCACAAATCAACATTATCTTTACCAACAGGACACTGGGGACACTTTGCACAAACATGCAGTGCTATCGCCATCCACAAAAATAATACATGCTCAAACAACATGCAAACAAAAGCCAGTACATACACAAATACACACACAAACAAATACACACACACTTTATTTTAATCCACAAATCACATTACAGTCGAGAAGGATTCAAACAATTCAAAGGGCACGGATATCTGGACACTTATGGATACAGAAAGCACCTTCTCCAAATAGCTAAGCTCCAATGACAGCTGACACAGAGAAGCACCTCACTAGCTGCTTTGCCTTTATCCTATCCAGGCCTGGAATCTGAAGACCACGTACTTTGGACATGGCCGAGACTCTCAAATATCAGCACTACAAGTTTTCACTGATAACCAAGGCTGTTCAGGCTTGACACATGTAGCTGGTATTTTAGCAACTTGTCATCAAAGGTCTGCTTCATGTATGAGTCAAAAGATCAACCCACATCCAAAATGAGCACCTCACTCTGGCCTCCTTCCACAACAACAATATATGGCATATTCAGTATACAAGAAAACACATCCTCATCATACGCACGTACTCCACACACACACACACACAATCCCGAACCAAAATATCTGTACTTTATGTTAACAGCCTGAATGGAACAAAAGAAAGGCAGCAGGAAGGAAGAAATGAATAACAATTACATTTGTGTGGTCTGTTCAGCAGTGTGTCCTATGTGGGGCTGTGTCGCCTACATAGACTGGACTGCCTGAGAGACAGCTGTCCTTTATCGTCAGCATGTCACCATTCTCTTCTGCAGGTTTCAGTGGCAGAACAGTAAATACATAGAGAAAGATGTCTAGTGAAATACATTTCAGACCATCTCTATGGGCTACCCTCAAAATCTATAGGATTGTGAGAGAAACGTAAGATTAACTTGTACCAATCGTGACCTCATAGAAATTGTATTTCTTTGACTGGCCCTAGTGGGAGTGTATAATGTTTTTATAAAATGATCTATGTCAAAATTGACCGTTTTCTTCTACCCATTGCCTACACTTTTAAAGTGACTGTATTGGATCATACTGAGATCTTACATACGGTGAAGGACGAGAGTTCAAACAGAGGGCACCATGTACGGCTATGATTCTCAAGGACAGAATGCAAGAAGAAACAACATGACCAGCAACCATAGGGACCAGGTAGTCTCAAAAACCCGACCCTAGGCAAAACAGTGACTAGAGTCTGGGTTCAATGATGGATGGACTCTTTTGGCATAGAGGAACTATGTCACTGCCTACGTCGATAAGGGGGAAAAACTAATTCCGGGGACTCTCCCAACAAATCACGAGGCAGACATGCCAGAACGTTGCGATTCCAAAGTTTTAGTTAAGGTAGTTGATGCAAACTAGCCACTTGCGAAATGCTCTATTTTGTATTTTATTCAAGCAGATAAAGTAGTGACGTAGGCAGTGACATTTTTCCTCTATGCCAAAAAAGTCCATAATTGAAACCAGACCCTAGTGACTGTGTTGCCTAGGGTCTGGTTTTCGAGGCTAGGGACCAGGTAGGAGTATGAGGGGTTAGATGGGGTGCTCTGCTGGGGGCTGGATGGGGTTAATGTGTCAGGGTGGTGGAGAGGGTAGAGAGCAAGGGGATGTCCTGCTGGCTGATGCAGGGGTTAATCTTTCCATTTTGTCACTGTGGCCCTGCCTCATGTCCTCTTAATTGTGTGAGGAAAACAGCTGCTGGGCTGGGGTCAAGACTTGGGCAGAGGATGGACAGGAAGAGAGATGGAGGAGGGAGAGAAAAAGACAGAGAAAAAGAGATAGATACAGAGAGGTAGAGAGACAGGCAGAAAATGAGAGAGGACAGAGTGGGGGGGTCGATCGCTTCAATCAACCTTAATGGAAAGATTGACGATAAGGCATGATTTGGGAGAAGGGTAACATATATTGGTATCAGCTTTCTCTTGTAAACTTAATGCAAGGAGACAGCTCCACAGAGGCCATCTACACACTAAATGGGCTATCTGAGCCTCCAAAGGAGAGTTGGGAAACAATAAATGCATCCAGATAGGAAGATCAGCCTCGCTCGCTGTAGTCAGGTTCTATCAACACAAAAGCTGAGACATGAGCTTCAATTTGGGGCAGTTCCTCTGTTAGGCATCATTGATGAAATAACTAAAATGGTGTTCTTTTTTCTGTTAAGAGTTGAAGAGGAGACAGAGTGGTACGGGTCCCCATCTGGTTAAAGAATCTCATGAGAGAGAACGGTTTTCCCAGCTGCCTGATAATGATTCCAATCATAGAGCAAGGTGACCTAAAACTTTATCTTGTCAAACTGGAGGGGGAGAAAATAAATGAAGTGTCTGTCTTAAGTTTGATTGTTGAGCAGTAAAGCCATGTTGCGATGGAGGGCAATGGACTTTTAGATTTTTGTTAATGATGCTATGCACAGTGCATGGGTAAATAATGAAGTGACTCCACCTGGCTGTCTCACAAACATGTCCTTCCGAGTGTCTGTGTGCACATAATGGCACTGGAGGGAATAGCAGCCATTTAACGGCCTCCTGATCAATTGTGCTATTTTGTGTATTTATTTGCTCTGATCAGAACTTTTTTTGTACATAATGTTTCCCCCATCGTTTCCTATGACCAGAAATAGCTTCTGGACATCAGATCAGCCATCACTAACCTCAATTTGGATGAGGACTTCTACTTCAAGGAGTCGAAGGACAAATTGATTATCCCGGACCAGGCCCAAGTAACTGCATGCTTTTGATCAGTAAACATGAATTGATCATGTCATTTCAGATATGTGAGGGTAGCCTCATGATATCTCTCAATATTGGCCACCATTCATTGGTTATTTAGTGATATAAAATAAATTGAACTATACCTGACAAGTATGAGTGGTTTAGGTTAATTTCCCATCCTTTGTGGGACTGTCAAGCAGCTGAAGGGCGCATTTGCCGATGTAACGTTACTGTTAGCTGATCATTTAGTTTAATGTGCAAGCTATCAGTAGATACTTTTTACAGTTGGCTAAACATAGTGGTAAGCAGACCTAATGTACTTTTTTTTCTACAACCAACATGTGCCTACCTAGCAATGTTAGCTAACATTATCCCATTTTCAACATTGTTTTTAATAGTGTGTAATCACCATTGCTGCTGACAGACATGATAAGCTACAATGATTGATGGACCACGTCCAATTGGATAGCTAGCTAATAACAAATCACATTGATATGGCTAGGTAACCCCCTAGAGTTGATTTCCGTGGCCTCGTGGAAATCAAATTAGCATAATACAAAAATACCCATAAAATCTGTCAGTTTAAGCTAGAGATATCTTTTTTTTTGCAATGTCACACTTCCGCTTAAACCACACCAGGGGACCACTTTTGAGGTCTGGGAAAAATCTAAATTAAAGTTTCCCTTTAATTAAGTGCACATGCAATGTTTCTGTAGTGCAGTCACTGCACATGTGATGGAGATCGTAAATCAAATGCCCACTTGTGGTGCCACTGGACAGCAAAAAACGAATAAGTTAACCTTTTATTTATTGTAATTTAAATGTGTTTATAGTAGTTAAGTGTAGAGTTAGATTACATAGCTACCTCAAACGTCATTTCAAGTAATTCCGGTGACTTCACATCAATTGCTAGCTAGCTAGCTAGCTAGCTAATGTTAGATAGCTAGCTAATGTTAGCAGCATAAGCTAGTTAGCTAGCTAGCTATTCCAATACAAAATGTTGCTAGCTAGAAGGCTCAGCTAAATACAAATCTCCCTAGATACAGCCACGTCTCACAGTCACGCATGATATTCATAAATGAAAGAGAAATATAATAATACGAATCGAATGGAGTTTCCCATCTCCCCATTTAGAGTATGTTTGGTGCAGCACAGAAATGTTCTTATCCAGATGGTGTGAGAAATGTATTTCCTAACAGACCTGCTAACTTTCTTTGTTGTTACTTTTAAGGTTGGAACCAACATGCAGTACCTCCAGCAGGTAAAGAGGTAAGAACCATTCGGCCGCCAGTTCAGGAACAAGCTACATTATTCACAGCACTGTGTAATGTTCAATGTAATTTGCAATACTGGACTTTTTGAAACTTCATGTATTTGCATTGTTTTAAAAATGTTAAAAGTAAAAGTAAATATATGGTTTAAACTTGTCTTTAGTGTTTATTTGTTTGAGCTGTTAGTGATAACTCCCTAAGTGTTAATACATTTAGACTATGTATGTGTTATGAATGACCAAAGGTGTCTGACTTTATAGTAAGTACAGCGTCATATAATACAAGGCATTTATGGATGTGTTATGAATTACCGAAGGGGTCTCACTTCAAACTAAGTATTACAGGACACTACATGAAGTGTCAATAAATAGGTTATAAACATTCTGCTGATTTATGAAAGTTCTCTCATGATCCACAGGTTACTGGGGTGTGAGCGGTATTAAGATGGATTAATGGACCTGCCAAGTTTGTGTGTGTGTGTGTGTGTGTGTGTCAGAGCCAAGATGATTTGGAGTAGTCCTACAGTACCTGAGACTACCGCACCAGGTATTTCTCTTCTGTTCCCATGCTGAAGACCAGGGCTGTTACAATGGTGCCAACATTTTGTGGCTGATCTTTCAGCTGGGGAGTAGGTGAATGTGTCAAAGACCTGACTGGGCCCAGCACCCCACGGTATGGCTCATTATATTGTTGCGTGCGTATTTGTGTACTGAGGAACATGTAACTTGTTTCCAGAAGAAAATCACTTTCAATGTCCTTATGTTGGGGGCTTTCATCAAGGAAAGTGTGTCTTGGTGTAACGTCATTCCCAGGCTATTGCGCACACAGCACATATTTACATTTACATTTTAGTCATTTAGCAGACGCTCTTATCCAGAGCGACTTACAGGAGCAATTAGGGCTAAGTGCCTTGCTCAAGGGCACATTAACGTCATTTAGCAGACGCTCTTAGCCAGAGCGACTCACAAATTGGTGCGTTCACCCTATAGCCAGTGGGATAACCACTTTACAATTTGGGGGTAGAAGGATTACTTTATCCTATCCCAGGTATTCCTTAAAGAGGTGGGGTTTCAAATGTCTCCGGAAGGTGGTGAGTGACTCCGCTGTCCTGGCGTCGTGAGGGAGCTTGTTCCACCATTGGGGTGCCAGAGCAGCGAACAGTTTTGACTGGGCTGAGCGGGAGCTATGCTTCCGCAGAGGAAGGAGCCAGCAGGCCAGAGGTGGATGAACGCAATGCCCTCGTTTGGGTGTAGGGACTGATCAGAGCCTGAAGGTACAGAGGTGCCGTTCCCCTCACTGCTCCATAGGCAAGCACCATGGTCTTGTAGCGGATGCGAGCTTCAACTGGAAGCCAGTGGAGTGTGCGGAGGAGGGGGGTGACGTGAGAGAACTTGGGAAGGTTGAACACCAGACGGGCTGCGGCATTCTGGATGAGTTGTAGGGGTTTAATGGCACAGGCAGGGAGGCCAGCCAACAGCGAGTTGCAGTAGTCCAGACGGGGAGATGACAAGTGCCTGGATTAGGACCTGTGCCGCTTCCTGTGTAAGGCAGGGTCGTACTCTCCGAATGTTGTAGAGCATGAACCTGCAGGAGCGGGTCACCACCTTGATGTTGGCGGAGAACGACAGGGTGTTGTCCAGGGTCACGCCTAGGCTCTTCGCACTCTGGGAGGAGGACACAGCGGAGTTGTCAACCGTGATGGCGAGATCATGGAACGGGCAGTCCTTCCCCGGGAGGAAGAGCAGCTCCGTCTTGCCAGGGGTTCAGCTTGAGGTGGTGATCCGTCATCCATACTGATATGTCTGCCAGACATGCAGAGATGCGATTCGCCACCTGGTTATCAGAAGGGGGAAAGGAGAAGATTAGTTGTGTATCGTCAGCGTAGCAATGATATGAAAGGCCATGTGAGGATATGACAGAGCCAAGTGACTTGGTGTATAGGGAGAAAAGGAGAGGGCCTAGAACTGAGCCCTGGGGGACACCAGTGGTGAGAGCACGTGGTGCGGAGACAGCTTCTCGCCACGCCACTTGGTAGGAGCGACCGGTCAGGTAGGACGCAATCCAGGAGTGAGCCGCGCCGGAGATGCCCAGCTCGGAGAGGGTGGAGAGGAGGATCTGATGGTTCACAGTATCAAAGGCAGCAGACAGGTCTAGAAGGACAAGAGCAGAGGAGAGAGAGTTAGCTTTAGCAGTGCGGAGAGTCTCCGTGACACAGAGAAGAGCAGTCTCAGTTGAATGACCAGTCCTGAAACCTGATTGGTTTGGATCAAGAAGGTCATTCTGAGAGAGATAGCAAGAGAGTTGGCTAAAGACGGCACGCTCAATAGTTTTGGAAAGAAAAGAAAGAAGGGATACTGGTCTGTAGTTGTTGACATCAGTGGGGTCGAGTGTTGGTTTTTTGAGAAGGGGGAGCAACTCTCGCTCTCTTGAAGACGGAAGGGACATGGCCAGCGGTCAAGGATGAGTTGATCAGCGAGGTGAGGTAGGGGAGAAGGTCACCGGAGATGGTCTGGAGAAGGGAGGAGGGGATGGGGTCAAGCGGGCAGGTTGTTGGGCGGCCTGCAGTCACAAGTCGCAGGATTTTATCTGGAGAGAGAGGGGAGAAGGAAGTCAAAGCATAGGGTAGGGCAGTGTGAGCAGGACCAGCAGTGTCATTAGACTTAACAAACGAGGATCGGATGTCGTCAACCTTCTTTTTCAAAGTGGTTGACGGAAGTCATCCACGAGAGAGAGGAGGGGGGGGAGGAGGATTCAGGAGGGAGGAAAATGTGGCAAAGAGCTTCCTAGGGTTAGAGGCAGATGCTTGGAATTTAGAGTGGTAGAAGGTGGCCTTAGCAGCAGAAACAGATGAAGAAAATGTAGAGAGGAGGGAGTGAAAAGATGCCAGGTCGGCAGGGAGTTTAGTTTTCTTCCATTTCCGCTCCGCTGCCCGGAGCTCTGTTCTGTGAGCTCGCAATGAGTCATCAAGCCACGGGAGCTGGAGGGGAGGACCGAGCCGGCCGGGAGGATAGGGGACACAGAGAGTCAAAGGATGCAGAAAGGGAGGAGAGGAGGGTTGAGGAGGCAGAATCAGGAGATTGGAGGGAGAAGGATTGAGCAGAGGGAAGAGATGATAGGATGGAAGAGGAGAGAGTAGTGGGAGAGAGAGAGCGAAGGTTGCGGCGGCGCATTACCATCTGTGTAGGGGCAGAGTGAGTAGTGTGGGAGGAGAGCGAGAGAGAAAAGGAAACAAAGTAGTGGTCGGAGACATGGAGGGGGAGTTGCAGTGAGATTAGTAGAGGAGCAGCATCTAGTGAAGACGAGGTCAAGCGTATTGCCTGCCTTGTGAGTAGGGGGGACGGTGAGAGGGTGAGGTCAAAAGAGGAGAGGAGTGGAAAGAAGGAGGCAGAGAGAAATGAGTCAAATGTGGACATAGGGGAGGTTGAAATCCCCCCAAAACTGTGAGGGGTGAGCCATCCTCAGGGAAGGAACTTATCAAGGCGTCAAGCTCATTGATGAACTCTCCAAGGGAACCTGGAGGGCGATAGATGACAAGGATATTAAGCTTAAATGGGCTAGTGACTGTGACAGCATGGAATTCAAATGAGGAGATAGACAGATGGGTTAGGGGAAAAATTGAGAATGTCCACTTGGGAGAGATGAGGATTCCTGTACCACCACCCCTCTGACCAGATGCTCTCGGGGTATGCGAGAACACATGGTCAGACGAGGAGAGAGCAGTAGGAGTAGCAGTGTTTTCAGTGGTGATCCATGTTTCCGTCAGCGCCAGGAAGTCGAGGGACTGGAGGTTGGCATAGGCTGGGATGAAGTCAGCTTTGTTGGCAGCAGAACGGCAGTTCCAGAGGCTGCCTGCGACCTGGAACTCCACGTGGGTGGTGCGTGCAGGGACCACCAGGTTAGAGAGGCAGCAGCCACGCGGTGTGGTGCGTTTGTGTAGCCTGTGCAGAGAGGAGAGAACAGGGATAGGCAGAGGCATAGTTGACAGGCTGTAGCAAATGGCTACAAAAATGCAGAGGAGATCGGAATGAAATGAGCTAAGCATCTGGGAGCGGAGAGAGCAGGGCCTCCCTCACCAAAAACTTCTACCTCAGAAACTAAAATTGTTTCACTGAACCACCCGAACAAAAACTCTCCCAACTTCCACCTTTAGAAATCAGAATTGTTGTGAACCACAGCGGTTCAATGTTTAAAGGAATAGACTCAACCCACTTTATTCAACTATGACACCATAGCTAACTAGCAAGCTAGCATCCAATAACAATAACACACCGTATAGCACCAACACTTGGTCACAACAAACCACCAATAGTGTGATAACACACTAAACAGATCATTCGTGTCTGTGTCAAGTTCCTTTCATGACGCAGCAATGATTAGACGTTGGCTAGCTAGGACAAGTATATTGTATTTAGCTACTACCGTACAGTTAGCTGGTCGTGTTGGGTAGCTAGCAATGGCCACTGTGTTGACTTTGTTTGAAGAACGGCTAGCTAGCTAGCTTCGTGCTACACCCGGCACACAATGGCTATTGTGTTGACTCTGACTCTGTTCGAAAAAACGGCTAGGTAGCTCGCTTCGTGCTACAGCCGGCACTGCCAAGACACAGTAACTACCCACAGCAACCCACGATGCCTAGCTATGACGCCGTAGCTAACCTGCAAGCTAGCATCCATTAACACACAATTTAGCATCAATACTTGGTTACAACAAACTGCCAAGAGTGTGTTAGCACACTAAACAGATAATTCAAGTCCGTGTCTAGTTCCTTTCATAACGCATAACGCAGCAAAAATTAAACGTTGGCTAGGACTACATTAACATTGGAAACAGCTCTCCAGCGTTGCTAATCGATACCAGTAGCTACCCGCTAGCTAGCTAGCCTCGTGCTTCGATACTAACCTACAATTACCTACGGAAACCTACAATAACAACAATACTAACCTATAATAAATACAATACCTAACTACAGCTAACTACCTACCTACGATCTAATACATGGTTAAGCTTTACTCAACACCATATGAGAAGCTTACCTCCTGCTTACCTCCAGCTAGAGAAAAACACGACCTCTCCCGACAACCTCTCAACCTCTCTCCATCACGGCAACAGCAGGAAGAGGATAATAACTAGTATTAATAACTTGTCATTCTGATGTCACTGGCTTTTTGTGTTGTTGCTGATAGGTGCTGTATTTCCCTGACCGCTGGATATCAACCTTTAAAAGTTAGCCTTAGTGGGAGTGACCATAGAATTTTATGGGAGTGACATTACTGAGTAAAGTATTTGTCATCAGGCTATGTCCTTCAAATCTGTTGTAGATGTGTGTCACACTTGTGGGGAAAACTATCCCAATAAGAGTTGCAAACACAATCTCTTTATTGCCAAGACGTCGTCAGACCGATACGACAGAGGTGCACAAGACACATGGGGGAAGGTGTGTGGGAGATAATTGGTTGGTAGATCAAGCCAATGAGTAATGAGTTGAGATATTCTAACGAAGGCCAAGTTTGAGCTGTTGGTCCACCAGACCTTCCTCGCATTTGGGCAGAAGTGTCTGGGAACGTGATTGGTCATTGCTATTCGGGAACATTGGGACATCCCTACCCCATTGAAGTTCACATTAAAAATTATTAATGTTAAGGTTAGGATTAGGTACAGTGCCTTGAAAAAGTATTCAGCCCCCTTGGCGTTTTTTCATATTTTGTTGCATTACAACCTGTAATTTGAATCAATTTTTTTTGGGATTTCATGTAATGGACATACACAAAATAGTCCAAATTGGTGAAGTGAAATGAAAAAAATAACTTGTTTCAAAATATCATAAAGAATAAATAATGGAGAAGTGGTGTGTGCATATGTATTCACCCCCTTTGCTATGAAGCCCCTAAATAAGATCTGGTGCAACCAATTATCTTCAGAAGTCACATAAATAGTCAAATAAAGTGCAATCTAAGTGTCACATGATCTGTCACATGGTCTCAGTATATATACACCTGTTCTGAAAGGTCCCAGAGTCTGCAACACCACTAAGCAAGCGACAACATGAAGACCAAGGAGCTCTCCAAACAGGTCAGGGACAAAGTTGTGGAGAAGTAGTCCCGTGTAGCTCAGTTGGTAGAGCATGTTGTTTACAATGCTAGGGTTGTGGGTTCAATTCCCACGGGGGGCCAGTATGTAAAATGTATGCACTCAAAAATGTAAGTCGCTCTGGATAAGGGCGTCTGCTAAATGACTCAAATGTCAAATGTAAGTACGGATCAGGGTTGTGTTATAAAAAAATATCTGAAACTTTGAACATCCCACGGAGCACCATTAAATCCATTATTAAAAAATAGAAAGAATATGGCACCACAACAAACCTGCCAAGAGAGGGCCACCCACAAAAACTCACAGACCAGGCAAGGAGAGAGTTAATCATAGAGGCAACAAAGACACCAAAGATATCCCTGAAGGAGCTGCAAAGCTCCACAGTGGAGATTGGAGTATCTGTCCATATGCCACTTTAAGCCGTACACTCAACAGAGCTGGGTTTTACGGAAGAGTGGCCAGAAAAAAGCCATTGCTTAAAGAAAAAAATAAGCAAACACGTTTGGTGTTCCCCAAAAGGCATGTGGGAGACTCCCCAAACATATGGAAGAAGGTACTCTGGTCAGATGCGACTAAAATTTAGCTTTTGGGCCATCAAGGAAAATGCTATGTCTGGTGCAAACCCAACACCTCTCATCACCCCGAGAACACCAACCCCACAGTGAAGCATGGTGGTGGCAGCATCATGCTGTGGGGATGTTTTTCATCGGCAGGGACTGGGAAACTGGTCAGAATTGAAGGAAGGATGTATGGCACTAAATACAGGGATTGTCTTGAGGGAAACCTGTTTCAGTCTTCCAGAGATTTGAGACTGGGACGGAGGTTCACCTTCCAGCAGGACAATGACTCTAAGCATACTGCTAAAGCAACACTCGAGTGGTTTAAGGGGAAACATTTAAATGTTTTGGAATGGCCTAGTCAAAGCCCAGACCTCAATCCAATTGAGAATCTGTGGTATGACTTAAAGATTGCTGTACACCAGCGGAACCCATCCAACTTGAAGGAGCTGGAGACGTTTTGCCTTGAAGAATTGCCAAAAATCCCAGAGTCTAGATGTGCCAAGCTTATAGAGACAAACTCCAAGAGACTTGCAGCTGTAATTGCTGCAAAAGGTGGCTTTACAAAGTATTGACTTTGGGGGGGGGGTGAATAGTTATGCACACTCAAGTTTTCTGTTTTTTTGTCTTATTTCTTGTTTGCTTCACACAAAAAAATATTTTGCTCCTTCAAAGTGGTAGGCATGTTGTGTAAATCAAATGATACAAACCCCCCAAAAATCTATTTTAATTCCAGGTTGTAAGGCAACAAAATAGGAAAAATTCCAAGGGGGGTGAATACTTTCGCAAGCCACTGTAAGAGTTACAATTATGGCTAAGGTTAGGGTAAGGATAAGGGTTAAGGTTAGGGTTTAGGGGAGGGATGTCCCAAGGATCCTGGATACCGTATCCCGGATAACCGAACGAGATTACGTGTAATGTGACTTTACTTTAGAGCATGTGCCATCCTTCAACACAACATGTCAGCCTTCATAAATCTCATGTTTATATAATATTCAACATAGTGGGTATGTCACATTTGACATTGGTGATTATGTCACACTGTTATGCCACATTTATGAACCCTTTATAAAGCATAGCATATGGATATAGATGCTTTGTAACACATGTATGTAGTGCTTATAAAGGCATTGTGAAGGATTTATGAAGCCTTTATAAGCTGAATGTCATTTAAAGTGGGACCAAATGTTCTATCTCCTTATTTCTCCTGGTTAGCCTATTGTCTGCAAAGGTTGTTACATTGTAGCTACAAAGTAATTAAAATGTCACTTCACTTTACATTAAGTTAATTGCTCCTGGGTAAGTACATTGTAAATACATGTATATCACTTGCAACAACATTGTAATTACAGAGCTGATTGTACTTCTTACAATGTAACAATCTTTAACAATGCAACTTAAAGGGTTATGCCTAATGTTCTCCTGGTTAGCCTATTGCCTGCAAATGTTGTTACATTGTAACTACATAGTAATTATAAAGATTATACCCTAGTGGGTTTCACTTCACATTAAGTAGCTTGCTCCTAAGTAGGCACATGATAATTACAAGTATATCCAATGTAACATTGTTCTTACATTACACTTGATTTGGTATAGCCTTTGAGCCAGATTAACATAGAAATAAACTACTTGAAAATGATCGGCAGTTAATGACAGTGTGCCTTGTTACAATTGTTGTTACCAGGTCCTAGCCTATTTATTAACCATGGTACTACATGCGGATTCGATGGTAGTGGCACCTTGCAGTTACAGTGGGGAAAAAAAGTATTTAGTCAGCCACCAATTGTGCAAGTTCTCCCACTTAAAAAGATGAGAGAGGCCTGTAATTTTCATCATAGGTACACGTCAACTATGACAGACAAATTGAGAAAAGAAAATCCAGAAAATCACATTGTAGGATTTTTTATGAATTTATTTGCAAATTATGGTGGAAAATAAGTATTTGGTCACCTACAAACAAGCAAGATTTCTGGCTCTCACAGACCAGTAACTTCTTCTTTAAGAGGCTCCTCTGTCCTCCACTCGTTACCTGTATTAATGGCACCTGTTTGAACTTGATATCAGTATAAAAGACACCTGTCCACAACCTCAAACAGTCACACTCCAAACTCCACTATGGCCAAGACCAAAGAGCTGTCAAAGGACACCAGAAAAAAAAATTGTAGACCTGCACCAGGCTGGGAAGACTGAATCTGCAATAGGTAAGCAGCTTGGTTTGAAGAAATCAACTGTGGGAGCAATTATTAGGAAATGGAAGACATACAAGACCACTGATAATCTCCCTCGATCTGGGGCTCCACGCAAGATCTCACCCCGTGGGGTCAAAATGATCACAAGAACAGTGATCAAAAATCCCAGAACCACACGGGGGGGACCTAGTGAATGACCTGCAGAGAGCTGGGACCAAAGTAACAAAGCCTACCATCAGTAACACACTACGCCGCCAGGGACTCAAATCCTTCAGTGCTAGACGTGTCCCCCTGCTTAAGCCAGTACATGTCCAGGCCCGTCTGAAGTTTGCTAGAGTGCATCCAGAAGAGGATTGGGAGAAAGTCACATGGTCAGATGAAACCAAAATATAACTTTTTGGTAAAAACTCAACTTGTCGTGTTTGGAGGACAAAGAATGCTGAGTTGCATCCAAAGAACACCATACCTACTGTGAAGCATGGGAGTGAAAACATCATACTTTGGGGCTGTTTTTCTGCAAAGGGACCAGGACGACTGATCCGTGTAAAGGAAAAATGAATGGGGCCATGTATCGTGAGATTTTGAGTGAAAACCTCCTTCCATCAGCAAGGGCATTGAAGATGAAACGTGGCTGGGTCTTTCAGCATGACAATGATCCCAAACACACCGCCCGGGCAACGAAGGAGTGGCTTCGTAAGAAGCATTTCAAGGTCCTGGAGTCTCCAGATCTCAACCCCATAGAAAATCTTTGGAGGGAGTTGAAAGTCCGTGTTGCCCAGCGACAGCCCCCAAAACATCACTGCTCTAGAGGAGATCTGCATGGAGGAATGGGCCAAAATACCAGCAACAGTGTGTGAAAACCTTGTGAAGACTTACAGAAAACGTTTGACCTGTGTCATTGCCAACAAAGGGTATATAACAAAGTATTGAGAAACTTTTGATATTGACCAAATACTTATTTTCCACCATAATTTGCAAATAATTCATTAAAAATCCTACAATGTGATTTTCTGGAAAAAAACTTCTCATTTTGTCTGTCATAGTTGACGTGTACCTATGATGAAAATTACAGGCCTCTCTCATCTTCTTAAGTGGGAGAACTTGCACAATTGGTGGCTGACTAAATACTTTTTTTCCCCACTGTACATGTAACAAGGCTGAGTTATTAACATGGTAATTCACAGGTGACTTTTAAACGCGTAAATACAAAACACTAGTTACATAGTGGAACAAGAGAATGTGTAATAACATCAGTAGTTACATATGTGGAATAACCTTCAGCAAGTGAATGTGTAATTACACATTCCTTGTTCCAATTGTATAATAACTGATTCCGCAACAACCCTATTACCATGTAATTACAGAGTAAAACACAGTACAGTTACAGAGTTACTAACATAGTAATTAGGGACAACTTAATGTAAAGTGTTACCCAAATCAAATTATTCATATGTAATAATTTGTTATATAATTAATAATATATAATCTCCAGGTTCAAATCAAATCAAATCAAATTTTATTGGCCACATGCGCCGAATACAACAGGTGTAGACATTACAGTGAAATGCTTACTTACAGCCCTTAACCAACAGTGCATTTATTTTTAATAAAAAAGTAAAATAAAACAACAACAAAAAAGTGTTGAATAAAAAAGAGCAGAAGTAAAATAAAATAACAGTAGGGAGGCTATATATACAGGGGGGTACCGGTGCAGAGTCAATGTGCGGGGGCAACGGCTAGTTGAGGTAGTTGAAGTAATATGTACATGTGGGTAGAGTTAAAGTGACTATGCATAAATAATTAACAGAGTAGCAGCAGCATAAAAAGATGGGGTGGGGGGGCAGTGCAAATAGTCCGGGTAGCCATGATTAGCTGTTCAGGAGTCTTATGGCTTGGGGGTAGAAGCTGTTGAGAAGTCTTTTGGACCTAGACTTGGCACTCTGGTACCGCTTGCCGTCGGTAGCAGAGAGAACAGTCTATGACTAGGGTGGCTGGAGTCTTTGACAATTTTGAGGGCCTTCCTCTGACACCGCCTGGTATAGAGGTCCTGGATGGCAGGAAGCTTGGCCCCAGTGATGTACTGGGCCGTACGCACTACCCTCTGTAGTGCCTTGCGGTCGGAGGCCAAGCAGTTGCCATACCAGGCGGTGATGCAACCAGTCAGGATGCTCTCGATGGTGCAGCTGTAAACTTTTTTGAGGAACTGAGGACCCATGCCGAATCTTTTCAGTCTCCTGAGGGGGAATAGGCTTTGTCATGCCCTCTTCACGACTGTCTTGGTGTGTTTGGACCATGATAGTTCATTGGTGATGTGGACACCAAGGAACTTGAAGCTCTGAACCTGTTCCACTACAGCCCCGTCGATGAGAATGGGGGCGTGCTCAGTCCTCTTTTCTTTCCTGTAGTCCACAATCATCTCCTTTGTCTTGGTCACGTTGAGGGAGAGGGTTGTTATCCTGGCACCACACGGCCAGGGTCTCTGACCTCCTCCCATAGGCTGTCTCATCGTTGTCGGTGATCAGGCCTACCACTGTTGTGTCGTCGGCAAACTTAATGATGGTGTTGGAGTCGTGCCTGGCCATGCAGTCATGGGTGAACAGGGAGTTCATCTGCTGTAAATAGTTGGTGTCCAGTAAAGTATTGTCCAATGAAGATATGGTAATGAAAATAGCAAACTTCCCATAAACATGCAGGCAAAGTTATCCCTCTTTCAGACATACTGAATTATAGTAACATTAAACAATGTTTACAACAGAACACAATATTGTTATTTCAGGGACTAACGTGGCTCGATTCAGTGCAGCATAAGCAGTCCATTTTGTGAACTAGATTTGAGGATATAAATCAGATGGATTGTTGACCCAATGGAAGCGGGGGGCTTGAGTGAATGACATTTCCTATTGAGACACTCTACAGTGAGTCACTTTGTTATTTGAATTTGGAATCAGGGGAGAAAGGAGGAGAAGAGGAGGGGAAATAAACCACTAAAAAGATTGATGCATGACACAACTATTTTCTCTCCTCTGACTTTGAGGAGGCGGTGAGTTGTATTACCATAGTCTCTACTGGTGAATAAAATACAAGTATAATGTGTATGTGAAAACGTTAGGATATAATGTCCTGTGCTATGGACTATGTAAGATGTTAGGCTGCACTGCATAATTACGCCAATGTTTAAGATGCCTCATATTCTATGGATAAAACAACTGCAGGATACTGAAAGGGTATGCATATCATACTTCTGTGTTTGTGTGCATGTGTGTCTGTGAGAGAGAGAGAGAGAGAGAAAGAGAGAGAGAGAGAGAGAGAGAGAGAGGGAGAGAGTATTATAAAGTAATATAAATATATAGCAGTGGGTTATTATGTTGAGTTAATTGAGAACTTACAGAGGACCTGCAATAACAGTTTAATGCTGAGGACTGGAAGCCTGGTAGCCTGGGGCATGACTAACTGTTCAGCACAAAGTATGACCTGAAGCAGCTAATCCACTGAGCTGTACCAGACATTTTCATAATAACAATACTGTACCTCACCTCTGATTTGGTTATCCACCACCGTGCAATTATTCTATTGTTTTTCTATTGTCTGTCTATATAATTTGGGTGCTATGGGCTCTGTGCTTGTTTGCTTAAAGGCCATTGGTTTATTCTGTTCCGTTGTTTTTAGAAAGACAGCTCTTAGGGAACGGCACCTGGATCGATCCTGAAGGAGGATAGATATAACTTTTTATAAATGGAGAGAAAGTAGAAAATTGATTTGTTACAATGGCTCATTCCTTATACCATGTGGAGTTAATAGTGAAAAATAAAATAACTAACTTTGCAGAGTGAATGTTAGTTCTGGCAAAGGTTTTAAATGACCAGTTAATGCACTAAGGCTGTGTTCCTCTTATGGATCTTATCTGAAAATAGTTTTAGAGAAATTGTGTTTGAAAATGACAGTAGGTAAGTGCTCTCTCCATCATTTCCCTCCTTTAATTTCAATTTGTGATTGTATTTCAGACATAGGCCTATGTCTACCAGACCTGGATTCAAATACATCTGTATTTGAGTACAGTGCATTCGGAAAGTATTCAGACCCCTTCACTTTTTCCACATTTTGTTATGTTACAGCCTTATTCTAAAATGGATTACATTAATTTTTCCCCTCATTGACATATACACAATACCCCATAATGACAAAGCAAAAACAGGTTTTTAGACATTTTTGAAAATGTATTACAAATAAAAAACTGAAATACACAATTTACATAAGTATTCAGACCCTTTGCTATGAGACTCAAAATTGAGTTCAGGTGCATCCTTTTTCCATTGATCATCCTTGAGATGTTTCTAGAAAATGATTGGAGTCCACCTGTGGGAAATTCAACTGATTGGAAATTATTTGGAAAGGCACACACCTGTCTATATAAGGTCCCAGAGTTGACAGTGCATGTCAGAGCAAAAACCAAGCCATGAGGTCGAAGGAATTGTCCGTAGACCTCCGAGACAGGATTGTGTCGAGGTAGAGATCTGGGGACGGGTACAAAAAATGTCTGCAGAATGTCCCCAAGAACACAGTGGCCTCCATCATTCTTAAATGGAAGTAGTTTGGAACAACCAAGACTCTTCCTAGAACAGGACGCCCGGCCAAACTGAGCAATCGGGGGAGAAGGGCATTGCTCAGGGAGGTGACCAAGAACCCGGTGGTCACTCTGACAGAGCTCCAGAGTTCCTCTGTGGAGATGGGAGAACCTTCCAGAAGGACAACCACCTCTGCAGCACTCCACCAATCAGGGCTTTATGTTTGAGTGGCCAGTCGGAAGCCACTCCTCAGTAAAAGGCACACGATAGCCCGCTTAGAGTTTGCCAAAAGGCACCTAAAGGACTATCAGACCATGAGAAACAAGATTCTCTGGTCTGATGAAACCAAGATTGAACTCGTTGGCCTGAATGTCAAGTGTCACGTCTGGAGGAAATCTGGCACCATCCTTACGGTAAAGCATTGTGGTGGCAGCATCATGCTGTGGGGATGTTTTTCAGCGGCAGGGACTGGGAGGCTAGTCAGGATCGAGGGAAATAATGAAATCCTGCTCCAGAGCACTCAGGACCTCAGACTGGGGTGAAGATTCACCTTTCAACAGGACAACGGCCCTAAGCACACGGCCAAAACAACGCAGGAGTGGCTTCAGGACAAGTCTCTGAATGTCCTTGAGTGGCCCAGCCAGAGCTGGGACTTGAACCCGATCGAACATCTCTGGAGAGACCTGAAAATAGCTGTGCAGCGACACTCCCCATCCAACCTGACAGAGATTGAGAGGATCTGCAGAGAGGAATGGGAGAAACTCCCCAAATACAGGTGTGCCAAGCTTGTAGCGTCATACCCAAGAAGACTCGAGGCTGTAATCTTACTTAGTTGCTTCAACATTGTACTAAGTAAAGGGTCTGAATACTTATGTAAATGTGATATTTCAGTATTTTTCTTTTGTGCAAACATTTATAAAAACCTGTTTTTGCTTTGTCATTATGGAGTATTTTGTGTAGATTGAAGAGGGTAACAAACTATTTAATAAATTTTAGAATAAGGCTTTAACGTATCAAATTGCGGAAAAAGTCAATAGGTCTGAATACTTTCCGAATGCACTGTATATGGTATTTTTCTGTCTATTTCAGTATTTTCAAATACACAGCCCAAAACAAGTAATGTTATTTGAGTATTTGAATTGTTATTTATTTAAAGAAACAAATAGTCTACCAAATCGTATTTTACCAATATTTTCAAATACCTATTTCAAATACTATTTTCAAATACAGTGACTTCAGAAAGTATTCACACCCCTTTACTTTTTCCATATGTTGTTGTGTTACGGCCTGAATTTAAAGTTAATTAAATCGGGAAAAATGTTTCACTGGCCTTTACACAATACCCCATAATATAATAGTGGAGTTTTGTTTTTCTATTATTATTTTTTATTTATTTTTTACAAATGAATAAAAAATGAATAGCTGAAATGTCTTGAGTCAATAAGTATTCAACCACTTTGTTATGGCAAGCCTAAATAAGTTCAGGAGTAAAAATTTGGTTAACAAGTCACATAATACTTTGCACGGACTCACTCATGTTTAACATGATTTTTGAATGACTACCTCATCTCTGTACCCCACACATACAATTATCTGTAAGGTCCCTCAGTTGAGCAGCGAATTTCAAACACATATTCAACCACAAAGACCAGGGAGGTTTTCTAATGCCTCACAAAAAAGGGCACCTATTGGTAGATGGGTAAAAATAAAAGAGCAGACATGGAATATATCTTTGAGCATGGTGAAGTTATTAATTTCTGTATGAATAAACCCAGTGACTACAAAGATACAGGCGTACTTCCTAACTCAGCTGCCGGATGAGGAAGGATACCGCTTAGGGATTTCACCATGAAGCCAATGGTGACTTTAAAACATTTACAGAGTTCAATGCCTGTGATAGGAGAACACTGAGGATGGCTCAACAATATTATAGTTACTCCTCAATACTAACCTAAATGACAGAGTGAAAAGAAGGAAGCCTGTATAAAATAAACATATTCCAAAACACGCATCCTGTTTCCAAAAAGGCACTAAAGTAAAACTGCAAGAAATGTGGCAAAGAAATTAACTTTATGTCCTGAACACAAAGCCTTATGTTTGGGGCAAATCCAAAACAACACATCACTGAGTACCACTCTCCATATTTTCAAGCATATTGGTGGCTGGATAATGTTTGGGTATGCTTGTAATCGTTAAGGACTGGGGAGTTTGTTTAGGATTTTTTTTTAAACGGAATGGAGCTAAGCACAGGCAATATCCTAGATGAAAACCTGGTTCATTCTGCTTTCCACCAAACACTTGGCGATGAATTCACCTTTCACCAGGACAATAACTTAAAACACAAGGCCAAATATACACTGAAGTGGCTTACCAAGAAGACAGTGAATGTTCATGAGTGGCCAAGTTAGTTTTCACTTAAATCTGCTTGAAAATCTATGGCAAGACTTGATTGTGGTTGTCTAGCAATGATCAACAACCAATTTGACAGAGCTTGTAGAATTTTGATAGAATAATGTGCAAATATTGTACAATCCAGATGTGCAAAGCTCTTAGAGACTTAACCAGAAATACCCACTGCTGTAATCGCTGCCAAAGGTGATTCTAACATGTATTGACCCAGGGGTAAATTAGATATTTCTGTATTTCATTTTCAATATATTTGCTAAAAGTTCTAAAAACATGTTTTCACTTAGTCATTATGGGGTATTGTATGCAGATGTGTGAGGAAAATAATCAGTTTAATCCATTTTGAATTCAGGCTGTAACACAACAAAATGTGAAATAAGCCAAAGGGTATGAAGACTTTCTGAAGCCACTGTATCTGGGTTAAATGCATGGGAGTGTATTTGAGTATTTTCAAATACTTTAGAAGTGTATTTCCAAATACATTAAAATTTTCAACTACTTGTCTTTTCAAATAAAATATATCTGAATACTTACTTCGAATGTACTGTAAGTAATTGAGATATTTGAAAGAGTATTTGAACCCAGGTCTGATATCTACAGCACCTATTATTTGGAAAATCTACAACACTATAGACACTCTGAAATCAAAGCAACACAGGATGTGGGTGTTACAAGACGCTGGTTAATGCAGAATGGTTATGATCATCTTTTTGCCATTTATTGTTGAGTCACTGTAGACATTCAGGTGACAGGTAGCCTGATTATTCATGGACAATATTAACCTCTTTTTCAAGCAGCTTCAGGCAGGGAATTATTAACCGTCATAACACTGTGTGTCATGCAACTCTTACACCTAAGAAATGTGTAGATATTTTGTCATCCCGGTAAGATACATATAACTCTACAGTATATGTCACTTAGTCAGCATATGTATACTTAGGGAACGCTGTATGCTTGAATAACATGGAGATAGTGGCAGTTCTCTTCTTGGTGTGGATGTAAGCAGTCTAATCTGTCACTAAGCTGTACTAAGCATTCAGCAAGCTCATGCTGATCCATACTGTGTCTTTCTACTCCCATCACTATATAACTGGGACGTTTACATATGTACTTGAAATTAAAATATATTTTTTGCACTTTAATGAATTGTAAGTCGGAAGCCAAAATATTGTAAAATGTTTAAGTAAAAAAATGCTACACTCACAAAAAAGGTGCTATGTAAATTAGAACCTAAAAGGGTTATTCGGCTGTCCCTGTAGGAGAACCCATTGAATAACTATTTTTGGTTCAGGTAGAACCCTTTTGGTTCCAGGTAGATCACTTTTTGGTTCCATGTAGAACCAGGTTCTACATGGAACCCAAAAGGGTTCCACATGGAACCCAAAAGGGTTCTACTTGGAAGCAAAAAGGGTTCTACCTGGAAGCAAAAAGGGTTATCCTATGGGGACAGTTTAAGAACCCTTTTGGAACCCTTTTTTCTAAGAATGTATGTAACCAAAATATGGAAATCTTTCAGAGAATGACATACACATACTAGATCCTTCCCACCTTGCATAATGGGACCCATGTCATCCAAAAAGTTATACTTTTGAATCATCTGTCCATAGAACATTCTTCCAAGAATCTTGATGATCATCCAGGTGCTTCCAGTTGCTTTTTTGACAAACTTGAGTCAACTTTCTGGACTACATCGGTCGCATTATGCCTTGTGAAAACCAAACACTGCATTCCACAGTAAGAAGCTCATACCACCGGTCAAGCATGGTGGTGGTAGTGTGATGGTTTGGGGATGCTTTGCTGCCTCAATCAATAAGACTGCTAAACAGTTAGTTAAATAGTTAACCAAATAGCTACCCAAACTATTAACATGCTGCTAGTGTTTACTATCTGTCACTTTATTCCTAGTTATATGGACATATCAATCTCAATAACCTTGTACCCATGCACATCGACTAGGTACTGGTACTAGAGGGTCCACCCGAACCCGATTACCCAGGGCCCGACCCTGGATCCAACCGGGTCGGGTACGAAATTCTGCAGTTGACCCTCAGATCCGGGTTGGATGTGATTTGATTGTCACGGGTCTCGGGTATGTGTAATTATAATTATACTCCCGAACGAGACTGCTGCAAGAGAGAGAGAGAGAGAGAGGAAGAAAACAATTGTCTAATTTATGCTGCTGCTCAGGCTTTTCACGAAGATGGTGCGTGTAGCTTGTTGTCGGCCAATCACAAGTCATCAAAGCGGCACTAGCCTCTGGCTCTGTCTGTGCTGTGACCAGCAAGTTGTGAAATCAGTGGAAGATGGAATTAAAATGACGGAATTAAAAGTGAAATGAGAAGGGTAGGCTACAACGACCAAGAGCCAACATGTAGGCTGCTACTAAATACTTTGAATGGAGTTGTTGTTGTTGTAATTGTGCAGGACTGGAGAAAGCACAGCTTATGTAGGCTTGGTTGCTGCTGTCTCTCTCCCTCCTCACGCCACTCAGACACAAACACATACCGCAAGGTCCCTCCCCGGCCTGCTGCTACCTCCTTCGTTCCTCTCTCCCTCGGTGCATGCATTAACAGCTTCAGTCAATGTAGGTAAAGAATATGTATTTTCTCATCACTTGGATCAGATCAAACCAGGTTTGAACCCGACCAGGTCTATACGGGGCCATGTCTGGTTGTCCTCAGGTCCGTTCGGACCAGGTCGCCATATAAAACAAAAATCATTCATTTGGGTAGGGTGCGGGGGAAGTTCTGCGTCCATTTCGGAACGGGTCCAAAAAGAGAAGACCTCTAACTGGTACCCTGTGTATATAGCCAAGTTATCATTACTGATTGTGTATCTATTATTACTTTTATTATTACGTGCTATACTTTTCTGTAATTTATCTATTTTCTTTCACTCTGCATTAATGTGATTAAAACGAAAATGAAAATGACTTACTCATGCATCAATCAAAGCAGGTGAAACTCATCCCCTGGGTACTATGGAGGTGCTATCTTAATTACATTATATATTTTTTTATCATCATCAATATCTGTCAATTTAAGCTAGAGAGTATCTGTTTTTTTTGCATTGGATGCATCTCAATCCGCCACATCCGGCAGTGTCGCACTTCCGCATCTGCGATGAAAGGTGGAAAAGCTAGAGCAGTGCTTGTCAGACCATGAGACATCCTGAAAATAGGTATTCTCATGAAAACGTTTGTGGCGTCCAAACAATTTCACCATTGTATGGAAAGGGGAAACTCTCACAAACACCTTTTGCTCTGCGACCCCCACAAGAGTCATGGGACTCGTCTAAAGGTAACCAGTACCGGTTTAAAAAAAAACAAATGGAAGTACAGTGCCTTCAGAAAGTATTCAGAGCCCTTAATTTTTTCCACATTTTGTTACGTTACAGCCTTATTCTAAAATTGATTACATTATTTCCTCATAAATCTGCACACAATACCCCATAATGACAAAGCAAAAACAGGTTTTTAGAAATGTTTGCAAATTTATTAAAAATAAAAACTTAAATATCACATTTACATAAGTATTCAGACCCTTTACTCAGTACTTTGTTGAAGCACCTTTGGCAGCGATTACAGGATCAAGTCTTCTTGGGTATGACGCTACAAGCTTGGCACAGCTGTATTTGGGGAGTTTCTCCCATTCTTCTTTGCAGATCCTCTCAATCTCTGTCAGGTTGGATGGGGAGCGTCGCTGCTCAGCTATTTTCAGGTCTCTCCAGAGATGTTCGATCGTGTTCAAGTCCAGGCTCTGGCTGGGCCACTCAAGGACATTCAGAGACTTGTCCTGAAGCCATTCCTGCGTTGTCTTGGCTGTGTGCTTAGGGTTATTGTCCTGTTGGAAGGTAAACCTTCGACCCAGTATGAGGTTCTGAGCGCTCTGGAGCAGGTTTTCATTAAGGATCTCTCTGTACTTTGCTTCATTCATCTTTGCCTCATCCTGACTAGTCTCCCTGCCACTGAAAAACATCCCCACAGCATGATGCTGCCACCACCATGCTTCACCGTAGGGATGGTGTCAGGTTTCCTCCAGACTTGACGCTTGGCATTCAGGTCAAAGAGTTCAATCTTGGTTTCATCAGACTAGAGAATCTTGTTTCTCATGGTCTGAGAGTCTTTAGGTGCCTTTTGGCAAACTCCAAGCGGGCTGTCATGTGCCTTTTACTGAGGAGTGGCTTCCGTCTGGCCACTACCATAATAGCCTGATTGGTTGAGTGCTGCAGAGATGGTTGTCCTGGAATATTCTCCCATCTCCACAGAGAAACTCTAGAGCTCTGTCAGAGTGACCATTAGGTTCTTGGTCACCTCCCTGAGCAAAGCCTTTCTACCCCGATTGCTCAGTTTGGCCGGGCGGCCAGCTCTAGGAAGAGTCTTGGTGTTTCCAAACTTTTTCCATTTAAGAATGATGGCCACTGTTTTCTTGGGGACCTTCAATGCTGCAGACATTTTTTGGTACCTTTACCCAGATCTGTGCCTCAACACAATCTTGTCTCAGAGTTCTACGGACAATTCCTTCGACCTCAAGGCTTGGTTTTTGCTCTGACATGCACTGTCAACTGTGGGACCTTATATAGACAGGTGTGTGCCTTTCTAAATCATTTACAATCAATTGAATTTACCACAGGTGGACTCCAATAAAGTTGTAGAAACAACTCAAGGATGATCAATGGAAAAAGAATGCACCTGAGCTCAAATTCGAGTCTCATAGCAAAGTGTTTGAATACTTATGTAAATAAGGTATTTCTGTTTTTTTATAGTTAATACATTTGCAAAAAATTCTATAAGCCTGTTTTCACTTTCGCTTTGGGTATTGCGTGTAGATTGCTGAAAAAATATATTAATTTAATCAATTTTAGAATAAGGCTGTAACGTAACAAAATGTGGAAAAAGTCAAGGGGTCTGAGTACTTTCTGAAGGTACTGTATGAAGGTTGTTTTGTGCCTACCCCCAAAAAAGGGATCAATATGTGTAAAAATGTTATTTTATTTTTTATTTTTTTTATCTCCTTGTTTCTCATGATTTATTTTTTGACTGTCTTCTTTTCCATTTATGAATGTGTTATTCAATGCGTTTCTATGGGTTTTAATAGTAAAGGCCAAATTCTATATATATTTTTTATACCTAAAGGTCCTAAAATTCAACATCAAATAGCTAAATGATCCATAGTATGACCATCTTAAAACAATTCCCACCCCACAACGTCTTAGACTAAATAATTTAAATGTATTTAGCCCCAAACTAAACTTGACAGGGTTACTTACAAGGCACACCATCTTGTAGCAGCTGCACATTTTAAGGTCTTAAGAGGCAAAATCCTTCTAACCATGCCAATTCCTTAATCTATGGTGCAATGCAGGAGCAAAATGTATTTGGCTGATGAAGGTCCAGATCAAAGGCTTATGCATCCCCAAATGCAGGAGAATAAAACCGAAGGAAGTCCCCCACCAGGCAGTAGGTATAATTTGATTCTATGTTAGAAAAAAGGCACGGTTGCTAAAAGTCTTTGAAAACATTGTTGGATTATACTGTGGCTAACTCGCCAGGCTGATAAATTGCTAATGTTAATGTTTAGTCTTGAAAGATTAACTGCTGATTCTAGATATTAAGCAACTACTGTATATGACAGTGACTTCTCTTCCTATTCATTTTAGGAAGTGAGGTCAAACTTTTGATTCAACTTGATCTCCCAGGAAACATTAACATTCTCAGATTTGTGACATACTCTGAATTGCAATACGATCAATATTTGTTTATTGTATTTAGGAAGCAATATCCATCAGTCATCTAAAGCGAGCTTACTTCCTGCAAACAGAGTGATTATTGAATGTTTGGAAGGTGATCAGATGCGCTTAGTAGAGAAACAATCTTTTATTTATTTTTATTTCACCTTTACTTAACCAGGTAAGCCAGTTGAGAACAGGTTCTCATTTACAACTGCGACCTGGCCAAGATAAAGCAAAGCAGTGCAATAAAAACAACACAGAGTTACATATGGGGTAAAAAACATAAAGTCAATCTGAGTCAAGGTTTACAGTATGTAAGACGTCACTCCCAATAATTTAATGCACCCCTAGGGATTATTGACTTGTTCAATCATCTGCAACTAGCCTTATTTGAAAAGGGAAAATTCTTATGCGCTTGACCAGTCACTTGACCTCCCAAGATGTGGGGCAGGTCCAACCTCAGTTTTGTTGTCACTGTTTGAGTTAGATTGGTGTTAGAGCTGATTGACTCTTTACCACACTATGTCATTATGGTCAATTGTCATGTCATCATCGCTTTGACATGGTGAGATGGTAATCAGATGGTATTTTGGTATTTTATTAGAATCCCCATTAGCTGTTGCGATTGCAGCAGCTAATCTATCTTGGGGTTCACTCAAAACATGAAACATAACATAGTACAGAACATTAATAGAAAAGAACAGCTCAAGGACATAAATACATACATTTCAAACAATACATTACATTTACATTCAGTAGCATCTAGGCTATCAGTTACACATACTTTGTCTCTGTCTCGGAATGGAGAATAACAATGGTGTAATGTATTTTTCCTGCGAGTGGGACAAGAGATGTGCTGGTGGAATTTCAGGAGAATCTTCCTCAAATCTTCTTTGTTAAAGTCCCTATAACAAATGCGGCCTCAGGATATGCTGTTTCCAATTTGTTCAAAAACCGATCTAATTCCTTGATTGCCAGCGTGGTGTCTGCTTGGGTGGGGGGGCTTGTATTTTTCCCGCTACCTCCATTCTGCTCCTCCCCACCTATAGGCAGAATTGAAAAACAGGAAGCACTCATGGTAAGGTCTGTTCAATGCTGGACTGTTTTGATCATGCGGACTCGGATATGTTCCATGCTGCCTCTGGGAATAACATCGACAAATACATTGACTCTGTCTCTGTGTTTACCTGTGTTTAGGATGTTGTTCCTACAGTGATGATTATAACATAGCTAAATAATTTTTTTGGGATAGATGGCAGCATTGAGCAACATTTTAAGCGTGAATGACATCATTTAACTATGGTAAGGTGACTGGAAACATGGACAAGTATAAACAGACCACCTATGACCTCCACAAGACAATCAGAGGCAAAAAGACAGTACAGGGACGAAGTGGAGTTGCAATTCAACGGCTCAGACACGAGACACATGTGGCAGGGACTTAAAACAATCACAGATTAGGAAGGGAAAAATAGCCACATCGCGGACACAGACAAGCTAAACACTCTTTTCACCAGCTTCAAGGAAAACAGCACAGAGCCACCGACTTAGGTCCCCGCTGCTAATGAGGACTGCGGGCTCCTAATCACTGTAGCCGACGTGAGTAGGACCTTCAAGCGTCTTAACCCTCGCAAGGCTGCCAACTCGGACGGCATACCAAGCCGCGTTCTCAGAGCATGCGCAAACCAGCTGGTTGGAGTGTTTAAGGACATTTTCAAACTCTCCCTATCCCAGTCTGTAGTCCCCACTTGCATCAAGATGGCCACCATTGTTCCTGTACACAAACAAGCTAAGGTAACTGAACTAAATAACTATTGCCCGAAGCACTCACTTCTGTTATCATGAAGTGCTTTGAAAGCAGTGGAGGCTCCTCGGAGGAGGAAGGGGAGGACCATTGATCAAAACACACTGTTTTGTAATTAAGGTCTACAGTAGCCTCAACAGCAATATGTAGGGTAGCACCATGGTGTAGCCGGAGGACAGCTAGTTTCCGTGCTCCTCTGGGTACATTGACTTCAATACAAAAGCTAAGAGGCTCATGGTTCTCACCCCCTTCCATAGACTTACACAGTAATTATGACAACTTCCAGAGGACGTCCTCCAACCAATCAGAGCTCTTGTAACATGAACCAACATGTTGTCCACCCAATCAAAGGATCAGAGAATGAATCTAGTACTGAAAGCATAAGCTACAGCTAGCTAGCACTGCAGTGCATAAAATGTGATGAGTAGTTCACTCAAAGAAGGAGAAAGACAATAGTTGAACAGTTTTGAACAAATTAATTTCTTTAAAAATGAAGGAGAAGCAAGGGAGAGAGAGAGATAGCTACCGCTGACCGGAGCTGGACTGGACCAGGCACCGGTGGAACGGGCACGGGCCGTGCCGGACTGGACAAACGCACCACTGGTCTGGTGCGAGGAGCAGGCACGGGCCGGACCGGACTAGGGACACGCACCACTGGCTTGGTGCGAGGTGCAGGAACAGGCCGGGCCGGACTGGTGACGCGCACCACTGGCTTGGTGCGAGGAGCAGGAACAGGCCGGGCCGGACTGGTGACGCGCACCACTGGCTTGGTGCGAGGAGCAGGAACAGGCCGGGCCGGACTGGCGACGCTCACCACTGGCTTGGTGCGAGGAGCAGGAACAGGCCGGGCCAGACTGGCGACGCGCACCACTGGCTTGGTGCGAGGAGCAGGAACAGGCCGGGCCGGGCTGGCGACGCGCACCACTGGCTTGGTGCGAGGAGCAGGAACAGGCCGGGACGGGTTGGCGACGCGCACCACTGGCTTGGTGCGAGGAGCAGGAACAGGCCAGGCCGGGCCGGACTGGCGACGCGCACCACTGGCTTGGTGCGAGGAGCAGGAACAGGCCGGACTGTGGAGGCGGACTGGAGGTCTGGAGCGGAGAGCTGGCACAACCCGTCCTGGCTGAATGCCTACTTCCGCACAGTATGTGTGGAGCCTGCCCAGTCATACGCTTCCTCGCGTGAGTACGGGGAGTTGGCTCTGCTCTGACACTAGGCTCTGCCAACCACCCCGTGTGCCCCCCCAACATTTTTTTTCTTGGAGCTGCTTCTCGGGCTTCCTCCTCGACCGGCCTCCTCCGTGTTGCCGTTGCACCTCTCCTGCCTGGGCATCTACCTTAGCCCATGTTCCTCTCCCCGCAAATATCTCTTCCCATGACCACAACTTGCCCACCTGTGACATGGCTATTCGCGCCGCCTGGGCACGCTGCTTGGTCCTCGTTTGGTGGGATCTTCTGTCACGTTCGTTGAATGACGGGACAGACCAAGGCGCAGCGTGATATGCGTACATGTTTATTTTCTATTAAACACAACGACAAAACAACCAACGAAACGAAACGTGAAGTCCAAGGTAGACGACACAACATACCTTAACCGGATCAAGATCCCACAACTATACAGTGCCAATAGGCTTCCTAAGTATGGTCCCCAATCAGAGACCACGAGCGACAGCTGCCTCTGATTGGGAACCACACCGGCCAACATAGAACTATACATACTAGATCACAAACATAGAAAATGCATAACAAGGAATATACACACCCTGACTCAACATATAAGCGTCCCCTGGGTCAGGGCGTGACAGTTTGCTTGTGATCAGGGGGGTATTCATTCCGCTGATTCTGTTGAAAAATGTTTCTTAAACGGAAGCAAAAGGAACAAAACTGGGATAAACATACCTGATTTTGTCCAATCAAAACTGTTGTTTGCAACTGTTGGACTAATGATTACATCCTAGATCAGCTAGATGCAGGCAAGCGTGTGCAAGGCGGTATTGAATGTGTCACTGTCTGTTACCTTGATTACTCTAATTTTTCACTCGACCTATGGTCTTTCATTCAAAGGTTTTAGCAACCTCATAATGGGTACAGGGAACATTTGAGTATCACGTAGTAGCCTAAACCTATCAATGTTATATTGAACTGAGTGAATGGAATATGAATGACAGTCATCTAAAATGCTGTAATAGAATTAAGGCCATGCTCATGAAAAGATGTATCGTCCTCCATCTTAAAAGTCACCGACTGCCACTGCTTTAAAGTCAAGGACCGTATCACCTCCACCATACCCGACACCCTTGACCCACTACATTTTGCATGCTGCACCAACAAATCCACGGACGATGCAATCACTGTTGCACTGCACACTGCCCTATCCCACCTGGACAAGAGGAATACCTACAGTTGAAGTCGGAAGTTTACATACATCTTAGCCAAATACATTTAAACTCAGTTTTTCACAATTCCTGACATGTAATCCTAGTAAAAATTCCCTGTCTTAGGTCAGTTAGGATCACCACTTTATTTGAAGAATGTGAAATGTCAGAATAATAGTAGAGAGAATGATTTATTTCAGCTTTTATTTCTTTCATCACATTCCCAGTGGGTCAGAAGTTTACATACACTCAATTAGTATGTGGTAGCATTGCTTTTAAATTCTTTAACTTGGGTCAAACGTTTCAGGTAGCCTTCCACAAGCTTCCCACAATAAGTTGGGTGAATTTTGGCCCATTCCTCCTGACAGAGCTGGTGTAACTGAGTCAGGTTTGTATGCCTCCTTGCTCGCACACGCTTTTTCAGTTCTGTCCACACATTTTCTATAGGTTTGAGGTCAGGGCTTTGTGATGGCCACTCCAATACCTTGACTTTGTTGTTCTTAAGCCATTTTGCCACAACTTTGGAAGTATGCTTGGGGTCATTGTCCATTTGGAGACCCATTTGCAACCAAGCTTTAACTTCCTGACTGATGTCTTGAGATGTTGCTTCAATATATCCACATAATTTTTCTTCCTCATGTTGCCAACTATTCTGTGAAGCGAACCAGTCCCTCCTGCAGCAAAGCACCCCCACAGCATGATGCTGCCACCCCCGTGCTTCACGGTTGGGATGGTGTTCTTTGGCTTGCAAGCAACCCCCTTTTTCCTCCAAACATAACGATGGTCATTATGGCCAAACAGTTATATTTATGTTTCATCAGACCAGAGGACATTTCTCCAAAAAGTATGATCTTTGTCCCCATGTGCAGTTGCACACCATAGTCTGGCTTTTCTATGACGTTTTTGGAGCAGTGGCTTCTTCCTTGGTGAGCGGCCTTTCAGGTTATGTCGATATAGGACTTGTTTTACTGTGGATATAGATACTTTTGTACCTGTTTCCTCCAGCATCTTCACAAGGTCCTTTGCTGTTGTTCTTGGATTGATTTGCACTTTTCGCACCAAAGTACATTAATCTCTAGGAGACAGAACGTGTCTCCTTCCTGAGCGGTATGACGGCTGCGTGGTCCAATGGTGTTTATACTTGAGTACTATTGTTTGTACAGATGAACGTGGTACCTTCAGGCATTTGGAGATTGCTCCCAAGGATGAACCAGACTTGTGGAGGTCAAAAAATAAATGTCTGAGGTCTTGGCTGATTTCTTTTGATTTCCCCATGATGTCAAGCAAAGAGGCATTGAGTTTGAAGGTAGGCCTTGAAATACATCCACAGGTGCACCTCCAATTGACTCAAATGATGTCAATTAGCCTATCAGAAGCTTCTAAAGCCATGACATCATTTTCTGGAATTTTCCAAGCTGTTTAAAGGCACTGTCAACTTAGTTTATATAAATTTCTGACCCACTGGAATTGTGATATAGTGAATTATAATTGAAATAATCTGTTTGTAAACAATTGTTGGAAAGATTACCTGTCATGCACAAAGTAGATGTCCTAACCAACTTGCCAAAACTATAGTTTGTTAACAAGAAATGTGTGGAGTGGTTGAAAAATGAGTTTTAATGACTCCAACCTAAGTGTATGTAAACTTCCGACTTCAACTGTATATGAGAATGCTGTTCATCGACTACTCAGCTTTCACCACCATAGTGCAATCCAAGCTTGTCACTAACTCAGGGCCTGGGTCTGAACTCCTCCCTGTGAAACTGGGTCCTAGATTTCCTGACGGGCCAACCCCAGGTGGTGAGGTTAGGCAACAACACCTCCGCCACGCTGATCCTCAACATGGGGGCCACCCAGGGGTGTGTGCTCAACCCCCTCCTGCTCAATCATCAATTTTGCTGACGACGTGACAGTAGAATGCCTGATTACCAACAACGACGAGACAGCCTATGAGGTTAGAGCCCTGGTGGAGTGGTGCCAGGAAAATAACCTCTCCCTCAATGTCACCAAAACAAAGGATATTATCGTGGACTACAGGAAACAGAAGAGGGAGAATATCCCCATCCTCATCGATGCGGCTGCAGTGGATATGGTCAAAAACATCAAATTCCTCGGCGTGCACATTACTGAGTACCTGAAATGGTCTTACCACACCAACACCGTGGTGAAGAATGCACAGCAGCGCCTCTACAACCTCAGGCGGCTGAAGAAATTTGGCATGGCCCCTAAGACAAACAAACTGCTAAAGATGCACCATTGAGAGCATTCTGTCAGGATACACGACCACCTGGTATTGCAACTGCACTGCCCTCAAACGCTTGGCTCTCCAGATGGTGGTGAGGTCAGCCCAATGCATCACCGCGGGCACGCTGCCTGCCTTCCAGGAAGTTTACAGCTTTCAGTGTCAAAGGAAGGCCTTGAAGATCATTAAGGACCTCAGTACCCCGAGCAACGGACTGTTGACTCGGCTACTGCCCAACGGTACAGGTGCATCAGAGCCAAGACCGAGAGACTAAAAAACTGCTTCTATTACACCAGGCCATCAGACTGTTGAACAGCCATCACTAGCCGTCTACCAGGTGATGCAAAACTCACTCACACAAAACGCACACACAATTTATCACACACACACACCTTATTCTCACAAACACACGCACAAGCACACACACACACAGACGGCCAACACTGCTGTCCCACGTTATAGTGAAATTAAAACGCTGGACACTTCCCGTTTCACACTGTGCATTTAAATAATGTATTCTCAATATAGCTCATTATAAAACTTCTACTACTGTACATTGCATTTTATTTACAATGACAACACACCACATACGTATTTATATGCTGGATTCTTGACATTGCTCACTCTAATATATCTATTGCTGTACATACCATTCTTAGTATATCATCTGTAAATTCATCCTGTGTATAGATTTGGATTACTGTTACGGTGCCATTTGGGTAGTTAATTCGATTTGTTACAAAGTTTATTGATTCCTTAATGAAAAAAATATTATTTGTGTAATTGTTTGACATTTTACTGCATTGTTAGGAGCTAGTAACATAAGCATTTTGCTACACCTGCTATAACTCTGACCTGACATCCATTCGCTGCCGGATCGTTAGCCATGAACAGTATGATGTGTCAGCGTATCAGCCTCAAGTTTGCTAGAGTTAGTTTGGTTGTTTTGTACTTTTTGCTTGCCGTGTACTTACCTCTGTTTACTCTGTCTACAGTTATTCTCCCGGAACATTCACTCCACCCTTGCCTGGTCGTCGGTGGGTTCTGTAATATCATTGGATCTGCCTATTCACTTCCACCAACTCACCTCCGCTGCCCGCTCCGTCTCCTGAATTATCCTGCTTCCACATTTGAGACGTTAAATAAATACTCCCCTTCTGTCTACTCACCTTGTCCTGGTCTGCTTCTGGGTTCTGCTTTAGAGAATCGTGACAGAAATGCACATGATGTAAGATGACCTGAAAGAGTTATTCATACAGACAGTGTAATTGATAGGTGAAACTCACAGGCCTCTTGAAGCCAAAGTAGCAACATGACAAAGGGGATGACTGCCAAGAAGCCATCCACCCACAGAATCATGTTAACCAGGAAGAAGTCTGCAAACAAGATCCTGAGAGGGAGGGAGGGAGAGAAAAGGGGTGGGGGAGGGAAGGGTAGTGAATATCTCAGAGGAAAAATGGGCAACAGCATAACCTCCATGAAGTTTAAAGACTTGTTTACAGATTTTTTCAGTCAAGCATGATGCCATGATATGTAGAAGCTGTTAGGGACAAAAGGGAATATTAATCATAAATACATACAAAATGTTGTTGTTCGATGTACAATAGATTGAGGAGGTGTGTTCATTAGAAAAGTAGTGGTGGATTGCATGTGGATGGTAGTCATGGATACTGATGGATGTTAGTGAATAATTAAAATTAAATTGGAGACCACTCCAGATCAGCTAAACGTTCACATTTGCAAAGTAAGGATATCCAACCCCAACACAACACTCACTGTTCTTGTTACAAACGCATTACTATTGTCTCACGTTAATCAGGACAGCCCTGATCAACAGTCACAAAGTGCTTTACAGATACCGAGCCTAAAACCCAAAAGAGCAAGCAATGCAGAGGCAGAATCACAGTGACTACTTGGCTAAGCTTGATCAGCAGGGGTCTAGGAAAAGGTAGAACGCCCAGTGAAATCAGACCAGGGGTCCACAGCTACAGTCGGAAAGGCAGCATGAACAGGGGGGTGATCTAGTGTCAGGTCCCACCAGTCAATATATTTGATTAATAAATGATCTAAAAGTAAAAACTGATCTTAGATCAGCACTGCTACTCCTAGAAGAGGCACAGGTGTGCTGAGCAGATCTGAAAGGGAGGCACACCATTATTTGAATGAGAATTCAGTCCACTTGAAAATTCAAACAGAATTCAGTATTCTTCATGCTGATGAACTTGAGACAAATAGCAATACAATACAAATAAATTGAAGCATAATATGGAATGTAACACAGATACAGATTACAGTGAGGGAAAAAAGTAGTTGATCCCCTGCTGATTTTGTACGTTTGCCCACTGGCAAAGACATGATCAGTCTATAATTTTAATGGTAGGTTTATTTGAACAGTGAGAGACAGAATACCAACAAAAAAATCCAGAAAATAAATTGATTTGCATTTTAATGAGGGAAATAAGTATTAGACCCCTCTGCAAAACATGACTTAGTAGTTGGTGGCAAAACCCTTGTTGGCAATCACAGAGGTCAGACGTTTCTTGTAGTTGGCCACCAGGTTTGCACACATCTCAGGAGGGCTTTTGTCCCACTCCTCTTTGCAGATCTTTCGAGCCTGATGTTTGGCAACTCTAACCTTCAGCTCCCTCCACAGATTTTCTATGGGATTAAGGTCTGGAGACTGGCTAGGCCACTCCAGGACCATAATTTGCTTCTTCTTGAGCCACTCCTTTGTTACCTTGGCCGTGTGTTTTGGGTCATTGTCATACTGGAATACCCATCCACAACCCATTTTCAATGCCCTGGCTGAGAGAAGGAGGATCTCACCCAAGTTTTGACGGTACATGGCGCCGTCCATTGACCCTTTGATGCGGTGAAGTTGTCCTGTCCCTTAGCAGAAAAACACCCCCAAAGCATAATGTTTCCACCTCCATGTTTGACGGTGGGGATGGTGTTCTTGGGGTCATAGGCAGCATTCCTCCTCCTCCAAACACGGCGAGTTGAGTTGATCCAAAGAGCTCGATTTGGGTCTCATCTGACCACAACACTTTCACCCAGTTCTCCTCTGATTCATTCAGATGTTCATTGGCAAACTTCAGACGGGCCTGTATATGTGCTTTCTTGAGCAGGAGGACCTTGCGGGCGCTGCAGGATTTCAGTCCTTCACGGCATAGTGTGTTACCAATTGTTTTCTTAGTGACTATGGTCCCAGCTACCTTGAGATCATTGACAAGATCCTCCCGTGTAGTTCTGGGCTGATTCCTCACCGTTCTCATGATCATTGCAACTCCACGAGGTGAGATCTTGCATTGAACCCCAGGCCGAGGGAGATTGACAGTTCTTTTGTGTTTCTTCCATTTGCGAATAATCGCACCAACTGTTGTCACCTTCTCACCAAGCTCCTTGGCGATGGTCTTATAGCCCATTCCAGCCTTGTGTAGGTCCACATTTCCAGATACCAAATAATATATCACTTTTCTCTGGAAACAATTTTCATATACTCTTTTAACCTTAGTGCTTAGAATAGCCAATTATATTTCCTCCAACCTTTTGATTTGTTTGGCTTCTTTTTGAACGCCTCAGGGTCAACTTGAAGGTTAAACTAAGGCATTCTGAGAAATTGAGTATTTTCCCCATATTGAACAACGTTTAAGTGAATAATGAAATATACTGAACAAAAATATAAATGCAACTTGCAACAATTTCAAAGATTTTACTGAGTTAGAGTTCATATGAGGAAATCAGTCAATTGAAAAACATTTATTAAGCCCTAATCTATGAATTTCACATGACCGGAAATACAGATATGCATCTGTTGGTCATAGATGCACTATATAAACAAAAGTATGTGGACATCCCTTCAAATTAGTGGATTTGGCTATTTCAGCAAATTTCTGCCCTGATAGAGCTGCCCCGGTCAACTGTAAGTGCTGCTATTGTGAAGTGGTAATGTCTTGGAGGAACAACGGCTCAGCCGCGAACTGGTAGGCCACACAAGCTCACAGAATGAGACCGCCGAGCTCTGAAGTGCGTAGTGCGTAAAAATTGTCGAGTTCCAAACTGTCTCTGAAAGCAACATCAGTACAATAACTGTTAGTCGGGAGCTTCATGAAATGGGTTTCCATGGCCGAGCAGCTGCACACAAGCCTAAGATCACCATGAGCAATGCCAAGCGTCGGCTGGAGTGGTGTAAAGCCATTGGACTCTGGAGCAGTGGAAACGCATTCTCTGGAGTGATAAATCAAGCTTCACCATCTGGCAGTCCGACGGACGAATATGGGTTTGGTGGAAACCAGGAGAACGCATAGTGCCAAGGCGAGATCAGTGTGGAAGAACTTGACTGGCCTGCACAGATCCCTGACCTCAACCCCATCAAACAACTTTGGGATGAATTGGGACACTGACTGCGAGCCAGGCATAATCGCCCAACATCAGTGCCTGGTTTTTGCAGAGGACCTCAAACAAATGGGGTATCTCCTGATTTTCCCTTTAACAAATACAGTGCTGGAGCTTTTGGCAGACTTTGGCAGATTCTTCGGCTGTTTCCAGGCAGCCACCAATTGTGCAAGTTCTCCCACTTAAAAAGATGTGAGAGGCCTGTACTTTTCATCATAGGTACACATCAACTATGACAGACAAATTGAGGAAAGAAAATCCAGAAAATCACATTGTAGGATTTTTTATGAATTTATTTGCAAATTATGGTGGAAAATAAGTATTTGGTCACCTACAAACAAGCAAGATTTCTGGCTCTCACAGACCTGTAACTTCTTCTGTAAGAGGCTCCTCTGTCCTCCACTCGTTACCTGTATTAATGGCACCTGTTTGAACTTGTTATCAGTATAAAAGACACCTGTCCACAACCTCAAACAGTCACACTCCAAACTCCACTATGGCCAAGACCAAAGAGTTGTCAAAGGACACCAGAAACAAAATTGTAGACCTGCACCAGGCTGGGAAGACTGAATCTGCAATAGGTAAGCAGCTTGGTTTGAAGAAATCAACTGTGGGAGCAATTATTAGGAAATGGAAGACATACAAGACCACTGATAATCTCCCCTCGATCTGGGGCTCCACGCAAGATCTCACCCCGTGGGGTCAAAATGATCACAAGAACGGTGAGCAAAAATCCCAGAACCACACGGGGGGACCTAGTGAATGACCTGCAGAGAGCTGGGACCAAAGTAACAAAGCCTACCATCAGTAACACACTACGCCGCCAGGGACTCAAATCTTGCAGTGCCAGACGTGTCCCCCTGCTTAAGCCAGTACATGTCCAGGCCCGTCTGAAGTTTGCTAGAGTGCATTTGGATGATCCAGAAGAGGATTGGGAGAATGTCATATGGTCAGATGAAACCAAAATAGAACTTTTTGGTAAAAACTCAACTCGTCGTGTTTGGAGGACAAAGAATGCTGAGTTGCATCCAAAGAACACCATACCTACTATGAAGCATGGGGGTGGAAACATCATGCTTTGGGGCTGTTTTTCTGCAAAGGGACCAGGACGATTGATTGGTGTAAAGGAAAGGATGAATGGAGCCATGTATCGTGAGATTTTGAGTGAAAACCTCCTTCCATCAGCAAGGGCATTGAAGATGAAACGTGGCTGGGTCTTTCAGCATGACAATGACCCCAAACACACCACCCGGGCAACGAAGGAGTGGCTTCGTAAGAAGAATTTCAAGGTCCTGGAGTGGCCTAGCCAGTCTCCAGATCTCAACCCCATAGAAAATCTTTGGAGGGAGTTGAAAGTCCGTGTTGCCCAGCGACAGCCCCAAAACATCACTGCTCTAGAGGAGATCTGCATGGAGGAATGGGCCAAAATACCAGCAACAGTGTGTGAAAACCTCGTGAAGACTTACAGAAAACGTTTGACCTGTGTCATTGCCAACAAAGGGTATATAACAAAGTATTGAGAAACTTTTGTTATTGACCAAATACTTGTTTTCCACCATAATTTGCAAATAAATTCATTAAAAATCCTACAATTGTCAAGGTGGAGTGTAGTGGAACGTGGAATCACACGCAGGACACAGAGATTCAAAGCCAAATGTCTTTAGTGAAGTCCGTAGTACACGCCAAACACGGCAACAGGCCACAGGCGAAAACAAACGCACACTAGACTGTCCAAAGTAAGTATGCACAACGTGCAGGACTCTCTTACAAAACACGAAAATAAGAGAGCACAATACAGAGGACCAAACAACAACACGTGACAGTAGAACAATTACACACAACACCTGACCAAACACAAGAGAACTAAATAGGGTGCCTAATGAACACTAAACAATAAACAGGTGTGACAAACAGACAAAACCAATCAAACATGAAACATCGAACGGTGGCAGCTAGTACTCCGGAGACGACGACCGCCGAAGCCTGCCCGAACAAGGAGAAGGAGCCGCCTCGGCCGAAACCGTGACAACAATGTGATTTTCTGGATGTTTTTTTTCTCATTTTGTCTGTCATAGTTGACGTGTACCTATGATGAAAATTACAGGCCTCTCTCATCTTTTTAAGTGGGAGAACTTGCACAATTGGTGGCTGACTAAATACTTTTTTCCCCCACTGTAAGTATTCACACTCCTGAGTCAATACATGTTAGAATCACATTTGGCAGTGATTACAGCTGTGAGTTTTTCTGGGTAAGTCTCTAAGAGCTTTGCACACCTGGATTGTAGAATATTTGCACATTATTCTTTTTTAAATTCTTCAAGCTCTGTCAAGTTGGTTGTTGATCATTGCTAGACAGCCATTTTCAAGCCTTGCCATAGATTTTCAAGCCGTGTTAAGTCAAAACTGTAACTAGGCCACTCAGGAACAGAAAATGCCGTCTTGGTAAGCAACTCTAGTGTATATTTGGCTTTGCGTTTTAGGTTAATGTCCTGCTGAAAGGTGTATTTGTCCCCAGTGTCTGTTGGAAAGCAGACTGAACCAGGTTTTCCTCTAGGATTTTGCCTGTGCTTAGCTCTATTCCATTTTTGTTTTTATCCCAAAAAATGACAAGCCTACCCATTACATGATGCAGCCACCACCATGCTTGAAAATATGAAGAGTGGTACTCTGACGTGTTGGATTTTCCCCAAACATAACGCTTTGTATTCAGGACATAAAGTTAATTTCTTTGCCACATTGTATTCAGTTTTACTTTAGTGCCTTATTGCAAACAGGATGCATGTTTTGGAATATATTATAATTTATTCTGTACAGGCTACCTTATTTTCATTCTGTCATTTAGGCTAGTATTGTGGAGTAACTACAATGTTGTTGTTCCATCCTCAGTTTGCGCCTATCACAGCCATTAAACTCTGTAACTGTTTTAAAGTCACCATTGGTTTCATGGTGAAATTCCTGAGTTTCCTTCCTCTCCGGCAACTGAGTTAGGAAGGACGCCTGTATCTTTGTAGTGACTGGGTGTATTGATCCTCCATCCAAGGTGTAATTAATAACTTCACCATGCTCAAAGGGATATTCAAAATCTGCTTCTTTTGATTTTACGCATCTACCAATAGAGGGCCTTCTTTGCGAGGCAGTGGAAAACATCACTGGTCTTTGTGGTTGAATCTGTGTTTGAAATTAACTGCTCGACTGAGGAACCTTACAGATGATTGTATGTGTGGGGTACAGAGATGTTAAAAACTATTATTGCACACAGAGTGAGTCCATGCAACTTACAGTATTATGTGACTTGCTAAGCAAAATGTTACTCCTGAACTTATTTAGGCTTGTCATAACAAAGGGTTTGAACACTTATTGACTCAAGACATTTCAGCTTTTCATTTTTAATGAATTGGTAAACATTTCTAAAAACATAATTCCACTTTGACATGATGGGGTACTGTGTGTAGGCCAGTGACACACAATCTCAATTTAATCTATTTTAAATTCAGGCTGTAAAACAACAAAATGTGGAAAAAGTCAAGGGATGTGAATACTTTTTGAAGGCACTGTGGAAAAAGTCAAGGGGTGTGAATACTTTTTGAAGGCACTGTATAATATGTGTCAATTGAATGTTCCTTAATTGGTGCTGGAAACATTACCAATGGTAAGTTCAAAATGACACCAATGCTCCCCTGACTACTAGTCTACTATATGAAAACAAACATTTTTCAGATCCCTTCTAAGTTTGTGTTGCTGTGAATAACTTTTCTACTGAATCAGGTATATCACAAGCACTCTAAATCGGAGACTGACATGGTAGTGTTGACAGTTGGACATTGTTACCAGAAGGCAGTGCTGTGCCAAGAGTGTGCAAAGCTGTCATCAATGGAAATGGTGGCTGTTTGAAGAATATCAAATATCAAATATATTTTAATTTGTTTAACACTTTTTTGGTTACTACATGATTCCATATGTGTTATTTCATAGTTTTGATGTTTTCACTAGTATTCTACAATGTAAAAAATTGTAAAAATAAAGAAAAACCTTGAATGAGTAGGTGTGTCCAAACGTTTGACTGGTAGTGTAGATAA
This sequence comes from Coregonus clupeaformis, assembly GCF_020615455.1. Taxonomy (NCBI): domain Eukaryota; kingdom Metazoa; phylum Chordata; class Actinopteri; order Salmoniformes; family Salmonidae; genus Coregonus; species Coregonus clupeaformis. The sequence continues at coordinate 11,566,313 of NC_059202.1, read as the reverse complement.
GACAGAATTCCTAACAGGACCATAAAATATTTTTGCAAATAGTAATTCAGAGTTCACCCTGTACAGGCACAAGTAACCACAGAGATCATACAGACTTACAGCTAGCATCAGAGTTATCCTCAGTGAACAAGTTTCAGATAGATACAATACATGGATAATATAGTATTATTCTATCACTCATTCTATAGTCAGTCCTCTGGATACTACAGCAGAGATACATTTTAGCCCCTCAGAGGAGGAAGGGCTGACTGGTCCTTTGGCATTGTCCTTTGTTCCTGGACCAATTGACAACTCCAGGTGTCAGAGAGCACATAAATTAGGGCCGAGCCTACATTACTCAAACCCTTGTCATTGTTTTGTCTTATGTTGCACCTACCCAAAATTTACGATTATTTTTATTATTATGTTACTGAATGTATCCAGAGTATTTTCAGGTTTCGTTCCTGACAAATGCTGTGAAAAGTACAGTAAATGTAAAATGCATATAAAATACACAGTGTAATGTTTGGATTCAGTCTTGTCAGGTGAACTGTTGTATCTTCACCTTTGGTCTGATAATTTCCCTATATTCTCCAAAGTGTTCCCTTTCAATTGCTACCACAGTTATGCATATGCTTCTCATATTTATTCTGCTCGAAATGATACATATAGGCCAATTTCCACAAGTGTAAGTGGTTAATGGGATTATTTCAGAGAGTCCTCTTGATGTTGACATTGCTCCAGTCATTTCTCACCAACTCACCTGAGAATGTTTACTGTGAACAAAGGCAATAACCAAGGGGCTACTCCTGCAATACCCTTTGAGCCTCTTACCTGAGAGCAAGTCTGTGATTAATTGGGACCCCCCCCCGTGCTGCTCCTGAAACAACATCTGACCAATCCACCGCTAATGATCCTTGTTGAGTGGCCAGCCATCTCTCTGGAATCAGCATCTGTATTTAAGAGAGAGGGAGAAAGAGAAAGAGAAAGAGATGGAGAAAGAGAGAGTTTTTAAACTGCTAAAAAATGAACATTCAGTTTCCAGTTGACTCAACATTAGCTTCTCTTATTATAGTAAAACTCACCTCAGCACTTTCTAGGACAGGCCTTAGAGGTAGGAAGGACTGCCGGCACACATCCTCCCTCTTTGCCCTACAAGGGCAAGGGGTGTGTCCAAGGAGGGCGTTACAGATCTAAGGGGGGCCCGGGATGGGTCACCCCCCGTAATGGCAGGGGCTTCAGCCATGAGCAATGACTCAGACCTAGACAGCATCCCTGAGGGCACATCATTGACTGTAGACCTGGCAGCTTGGATTGAGTTTGAGTTCCAGCTGATATACAATGCCGTGGACAAGTTACTGAAACTTCTACAAAGCCATGGCCATCCACAACTGCCATCCACTGCTCAGACTCTCCTGAAGTATCTCAGCTATCTAGGTCTGAATACTTATGTAAATAAGGTATTTCTAAAAACTTGTTTTCGCTTTGTCATTATGGGGTATTGTATCCAAACACTTTAGGCACTTACACACAAATAAAAAAAAGATAAAACAGTATATCATATAACATTATTACACCACTATATATCTACAGTCGGAAGTTTACATACACCTTAGTCAAATACATTTAAACTCAGTTTTCACAATTCCTGACATTTAATCTTGTAAAAATTCCCTGTCTTAGGTCAGTTAGGGTCACCACTTTATTTTAAGAATGTGAAATGTAAGAATAATTGTAGAGATAATTGTTTATTTCAGCTTTTATTTCTTTCATCACATTCCCAGTGGGACAGAAGTTTACATATACTCAATTAGTATTTGGTAGCATTGCCTTTAAATTGTTTAACTTGCATCAAAAGTTTCAGATAGCCTTCCACAAGCTTCCCACAATATGTTGGGTGAATTTTGGCCCATTCCTCCTGACAGAGCTGGTGTAACTGAGTCAGGTTTGTAGGCCTCCTTGCTCAATCACGCTTTTTCAGTTCTGCACACAAATGTTCTATAGGATTGAGGTCAGGGCTTTGTGATTGCCACTCCAATACCTTGGCTTTGTTGTCCTTAAGCCATTTTGCCACAACTTTGGAAGTATACTTGGGGTCATTGTCAATTTGGAAGACCCATTTGCGACCAAGCTTTAACTTCCTGACTGATGTCTTAAGATGTTGCTTGAATATATCCACATAATTTTCCTTCCTCATGATGCCATCTATTTTGTGAAGTGCACCAGTCCCTTCTGCAGCAAAGTACCCCCACAGCATGATGCTGCCACCCCCGTGCTTCACGGTTGCTTCACGGTTGGGATGTGTTCTTCGGCTTGCAAGCAACCCCCTTTTACCTCCAAACATAACGATGGTCATTATGGCCAAACAGTTCTATTTTTGTTTAATCAGACCAGAGGACATTTCTCCAAAAAGTATGATCTTTGTCCCCATGTGCAGTTGCAAACCGTAATCTGGCTTTTTTATGCTGGTTTTGGAGCAGTGGCTTCTTCCTTGCTGAGCGGCCTTTCAGGTTATGTCGATATAGGACTCGTTTTACTGTAGATACTTTTGTACCTGTTTCCTCCAGCATCTTCACAAGGTTCTTTGCTGTTGTTCTGGGATTGATTTGCACTTTTCGCACCAAAGTATGTTAATCTCTAGGAGACAGAACGTTCCTGAGCGGTATGGCAGCTGCGTGGTCCCATGGGGCTTATACTTGCGTACTATTGTTTGTACAGATGAACGTGGTACCTTCAGGCGTTTGGAAATTGCTCCCAAGGATGAACCAGACTTGTGGAGGTCTACACATTTTTTTCTGAGGTCTTGGCTGATTTCTTTTGATTTTCCCATGATGTCAAGCAAAGAGGAACTGAGTTTGAAGGAAGGCCATTAAATACATCCACATGTACAACTCCAATTGACTCAAATGATGTCAATTAGCCTATCAGAAGCTTCTAAAGCCATGACATCATTTTCTGGAATTTTCCAAGCTGTTTAAAGGCTTAGTCAACTTAGTGTATGTAAACTTCTGACCCACTGGAATTGTGATACAGTGAATTATAAGTGAAATAATCTGTCTGTAAACAATTGTTGGAAATATTATTTGCGTCATGCACAAAGTAGATGTCCTAACCGACTTGCCAAAACTATAGTTTGTTAACAAGAAATTTGTGGAGTGGTTAAAAAACAAGTTTTAATGACTCCAACCTAAGTGTATGTAAACTTCCGACTTCAACTGTACAATACAAAATGTATGATTCCACCATACAACAATATAGGTGTGTGTAGAGTGTGTATGCTAGCGTTTGTATGCGTATGCTTTTATTCATACAATCCGTGCAACTGTCTGATACAGCGCCACATCACATTTCTTAGCAATTGCTCTCAACCTGCCCTGGGGAAAATAAGATACACTGTTACATATGGTAAGTAATCTATTGCAAAGGCTCACCAACACCTGTTCTGGAGAGTTGCCCTATATCCAGGCTTAAAATGCCAAAGTGATCAAATTCAGGTTTACTCAATACATGATCAGACTTTACCATTCATATATTGTCAATATTCATGTCATCCAGCAACCATTTCTCAGTCTATCTTTTCTATCTAGATAACACTATACTCCAAATTCAGCTGCAAAATCCATTGCATATTTAATGCAAATTGTCACTGCGCACGCGCATAGTAACTAGATAGCTAGTTATATCAGCTCCAGCGTTCCGCTATTTCTTGTCAGTTAGTAGCAACCATCGTTACTACTAGCTGCACTTCTTCAACGTCTTCACCTCAGCTTCGGACTGCCTTTTTAGTAACTCGCAACCGGCTTTAGTTTTTCCAATTTACTAGAGTCAATTAGCATAGTCAGTGCTAAGTTATTTTTTGTTAAGTAAGTAGTTGTTAGTGTAGTTAGATTAGGTTGGTCTTTTTGGTCAAGGGTATATATTAGGATTTGTAATATATTGTAGTGTATTGTATATATAAATATATTAGGATTTGTAGTGTGTATATAAATATTTTATTTTTAACGTAGTGTTTAATATAGTAGCTAAGTTAGTTTAATTTAATTGTGTAGGATACACTAACGTTAGGCTAACGTTAGTTCATTAACTTAAGTAGCTGGTTGTACTAGTTAATGTTAGGCTACCAATCCATACCATTTCTGGACGAGGAAACAAAGGTAAGCAAATTTTACAATCGTATGCTAACATTAACATTTGCTCATCTAGCTAGCTAGCTAACATTAACATCAACTCCAAAGTTAGCTAATGTTAGTAGATAGCTACTAACGTTAGCTAAACTGTTGGCCTAACTAACGTTAGCTAAGCTTGCTAAGCTGCTAACGTTAACTTACACTATACGAATGTTGGTAACACTTTACTTGACACAGCGTCATAACACATTATGACACAGTCATAATCATGTCAAAATATTTCATAATAGCTGACATAACTTGTCATAACCTGTCATAATATGGTAATTACACTGTCATGAACCATGTACTTACACCTGTTGTGACATAATTTGCGTTATTTTATGGCTGGTTATGACACCTACATAAGCGTGTCAAAACCCACATTTATTCAAATGTGTTTTTTCCCTGCCAAGTTTCCTTTCGTTTGAAAGTTTGTTTCTTAAGTCCTTTGTTGTTGTTATAATTAATTATTTTTCCCCGAGCATATTTTAAATAACTTGTAGAAGATACACTTTATGACACTGTCATAAAGCATTATGACCATCCTGTGTCACTTTACTTGGACTAAGAAAATGCACTTTATGACACTGTCAAGAAGCATTATGACCATCATAATCATATAAGACAGAAAGGCCCATCAGGTACATGCCCTTATGTCAGTCATCAGTCACGAAGAGGGTGTCTTATCCTGCTCCTGAAATCTGCTCCTGCATTCATCCCAGTCATCAGAAACAGAGCATTGGGGTAGGTAAATGTCTGACATTAACGTGTGCTCAATTACAACGATAATGGTCAATTTCAGAAAATTTTATATAACATAAACATACTGTTGACAAGTAGGCTATGGTGTAATGGAGTGTTTTGCCTTGTGTGGTAGGTTTTGTGGGTTTTTACACTCTTATGTAAAATAACGCAATATATGTCACAACAGGTCTAAATATATGACAGTGTTATGACCATATTATGACAGGTTATGACAAATTCTGTCTGCTGTTATGACATACTATGACATGGTTATGACCGTGTCATAATGTGTTATGACGCTGGGTGTCAACTAAAGTGTTACCGGAATGTTAAAAGTTCACATATTGATGCTATCATAGCTACATAATTTGTATTTAGCACATTAACAGAGTTGATGAACTTCAGACCTAAGTTAACGTTACCCCTTTTCAGACAGCTGGCAAAATGTTTGTCGCTTGGTAACAGCATAATGTGAGCATGTTGTGGAGTTTTATCACTGTCCATTCAATCTTTGTCTGACTCACTCTCGTTCTGACCCCCTCAAGCCCCCAAACAAGTGGCCATTTAACGTTAGCTAGCTTTGTGAACATGGGAACTCTTCCCGCATATTTTCCTCATGATAGACCCAGCCTAGAGGGTCGCTACTTGCTACAATATTTGTGGGAGCTGGAGCAACCCATGTTGAGGATCACTTTCTGTTATATAAATGCCAAAACATTAAAGTTACAAATGTAATTATTTGCAATGTAGCAGTAATAAGACCGTTAAGATGTAAATACTTGTTTGAAGTGGGAGAGATAGCAATATGAATTATAAACATGAAACATGCATACCTAAATTGTAATGTCTGACAGTCTATTTACAGTCTACTATGGTCTGATACCACAAACGCAGATCTTGAAAGCTGTGGATGTGTTTGATATAGCTCTCTTTTTGTACATACACTGGAAAGTCTTTACACTTTACTTTTACATGCTCATGACCGTGAAACAATATAATGGAAAAGGGTAATTGGCTACTATTGTGATTGCATTTTAGTCATGTATCCATTGCTTAAAGATTTTACATATATTTTACAGCTAGGTATTATTTGGTAAGAGTAAAAGTGAAAATTATTTTTGTAAGCACATGCTATCTACCAAAGTGGAGTGGAAAGATCACATCCATTTTATTTTTCCATTGCAGCTTTCACTGACCAAAGCAAAGCAGGTGTATTTCAAGTAAGTGACTGCAGTAATACATGTGACTACTGTCATGCTCACAATACTAGTTTTGTCTTGGCATTTGCAGTATGCTGCAGACCTGTGATAACTATAGTTTTAAATATGCTTTGTGGAAAGTAGCATGTACAGATAGGCATTGTCCTTGGACTTATTTTTTCAGTGGGTACCGTGAGTAACATTGTGTTTTCCATTCATTTGCTGAATCATTCGTCTTATATCAAATACCCTGTGTCTACCATATGTCATCAAGGCAATAAAGTGCACACACCTTTCTGACTCCACATTTAGGCTACTTTTCCTCAGCCAACAACACCAGTAATGAACAGCAAAATTAGACAACTACTCAGTGTTTCCGGTAGGAAAATTTGGCAGCATTTACATGCATCGGCCATTTGAGAAGTTTACCGGCCCCATATGCATTGGGTGCATTCAGTGCTCAGAATGACGGACTGCCTATTAGGGAGCCAGATTGATGATGGCGCCCTTTTCGGAGCTAAACTGATCAAAACACACCTCCAACGACATACTGTATGTCGCCCCCTTATAAGCAGTGCCCACTTTTCCAAAGACAGGGATGCACAATATTTAGCTTGCCCATACCCAGAGCCCCTTTCAGTTTGAGAGACACTGCGCTCCAGCATTATCATGCTGAAACATGAGGTGATGGCGGCGGATGAATGGCACGACAATGGGCCTCAGGATCTCGCCACAGTATCTCTCTGCATTCAAATTGCAATCGATAAAATGCAATTGTGTTCGTTGTCCGTAGCTTATGCCTGCCCATACCATAACCCCATCACCACCATGGGGCACTCTGTTCACAATGTTGACATCAGCAAACCACTCACCCACACGAAACCGGGATTCATCAGTGAAGAGCACACTTCTCCAGCTTGCCAGTGGCCATCGAAGGTGAGCATTATCCCACTGAAGTCGGTTACGACGCCAAATTGCAGTCAGATCAAGACCCTGGTGAGGACGATGAGCACGCAGATGAGCTTCCCTGAGACGGTTTCTGACAGTTTGTTCAGAAATCCTTCGGTTGTGCAAACCCACAATTTAATCAGCTGTCCGGGTGGCTGGTCTCAACCGATCCCGCAGGTGAAGAAGCCGGATTTGGTGGTCCTGGGCTGGCGTGGTTACATGTGGTCTGTGGTTGTGAGGCCGGTTGGACGTACTGCCAAATTCTCTAAAACGACATTGGAGGCGAACATTCAATATCTGGCAACAGCTCTGGAGGACATTCCTGCAGTCAGCATGCAAATAGCACGCTACCTCAAAACTTGAGACATCTGTGGCATTGTGTTGTGTGACAAAACTGCACATTTTAGAGTGGCCTTTTATTGTCCCCAGCACAAGGTACACCTGTGTAATGATCACTCGGTTTACTCAGCTTTTTAATCAAATTTGAGAGAAATAAGCTTTTTGTACATATGGAAAAGCATCCAGATGTAATGTGACGTTTAGTGTAAGGACGCTGTGATTTGGTGGGAAATTAGAGAGAGAGTATGCGGGAGGGAGAGAGGGACAGAGAGAAGGACGGGATGGAAAGATGCCATGGGTCTTTATTCTCACCTAACAATAACAGAGATCAGTCTGTATTAATCTTTCCTCTATTGAATCATTGTGATGTCCTGAGATGTACAGGGTACTATCATTAGACGAACAGCCTGCATTACTTTTGGCCACACTGGCTGCACTCTACTTCACCCATGATCCTGCGTTATCTTGGCATTGTCACCATATCATTGTTTTGTTCAACTGTTCTCTCTTTCACTCTATAGATTCTAAACTAAAATGCTTTACTTTTAATCTCTTTGTCTCTAACCACAAAGTTAACATTAGATAGATACACATGCAATCAGTCAGCCATCTGCTTGTGTCCTCAACTCACCCAAGGCATCGCTCATACAAGCTCTACTGCAAAAAATGTCCCACATCTTTTTTTCTCTCGCTTTACCCATCCATCTCTATCTTCTATTTTGAGGGCCTGGGAGAAAAAAAGCTGTTCCTATTAATCTCAAATGCAGGTCTTCATTAGGCAAATGCAAGAGCACATTTCTCCTGACATTCATTAAGCCCACGTCTCAGTGTTTTTTAACGGTTCATGGTCATACACTAGAGCTTGTGAAATGGGCCTAATTTTGGAACTGCAATATACATGTAACTGCCAAAATAAAGGAAACACTTGAGTAAATGAGATACAAAGTACAAAGCAAGTGCTTCCAAATAGGTGTGGTTCCTGAGTTTATTAAGCAATTAACATCCCATCATGCTTAGGGTTAAACATTTGAAAATTCAAAAAAATGCCTAGTTGCCCATTATTTGGGCTGTCATGGCTAGAAGAAGAGATCTCCATGACTTTGAAAGATGGGTCTCAAAGGAGCATAGGGGTAATAAAGGGTGTGTGTGTTAAGACACATTATATTGGTGTTTACTTTATTTTGGCAGATACCTGTAGATGAGCTAAGCTGATACCACCAAATCAAATCAAATCAAATTGTATTTGTAGCACGCGCCAAATACAGCAGGTGTAGGTAGACCTTACGTAAAATGCTTACTTACAAGCCCGTAACCAACAATGCAGAGTTTTATTTTCAAAAGTAAGAAAATATTTGCCAAAGAAATACATATATACAGTAAGTTTACAGTATATAAAGTTAAAAAAAGTAACACAATAAAATAACAATAACAAGCTTATATACAGTGGGGGAAAAACGTATTTAGTCAGCCACCATCCACACCTTCAGACATGGAGGTGGAAACATTATGCTTTGGGGGTGTTTTTCTGCAAAGGGGACAGGACAACTTCACCGCATCAAAGGGACGATGGACAGGGCCATGTACCGTCAAATCTTGGGTGAGAACCTCCTTGTCAAGAGTTGCTGTAGGTAGGTGTGGTGTGGAATCAGGCGCAGGACGCAGAAGTATATCTAAACAAAGTCTTTAGTAGAATCAACACAAAATAATCCAAGAACAGCCCGGAGGCGAGAAAAGCGAGCACAGGCGTAACCAAACGGGCGCACTAAACATGTGCGTAATTCTCTCCTAAAAACAACAAGGAGGCAAACTACTAAATAGCGCACCAAAATAGGTAGCGCAGCAACACGACAAGGAAACAATTACACACAACACCTAACTAACAACAAGGAACTAAATAGGGTGCTTAATTAGACATAACACAAAACAGGTGTGACAAACAGACAAAACCAATCAAACAAGAAACATAGAACGGTGGCAGCTAGTACTCCGGAGACGACGACCGCCGAAACCTGCCCGAACAAGGAGGAGGGGCCGCCTCGGCCGAAACCGTGACACTCCTTCCCTCAGCCAGGGCATTGAAAATGGGTCGTGGATGGGTATTCCAGCATGACAATGACCCAAAACACACGGCCAAGGCAACAAAGGAGTGGCTCAAGAAGAAGCACATTAAGGTCATGGAGTGGCCTAGCCAGTCTCCAGACCTTAATCCCATAGAGTATCTGTGGAGGGAGCTGAAGGTTCGAGTTGTCAAATGTCAGCCTCGAAACCTTAATGACTTGGAGATGATCTGCAAAGAGGAGTGGGACAAAATCCCTCCTGAGATGTGTGCAAACCTGGTGGCCAACTACAAGAAACTTCTGACCTCTGTGATTGCCAACAAGGTTTTTGCCACCAAGTACTAAGTCATGTTTTGCAGAGGGGTCAAATACTTATTTCCCTCATTAAAATGCAAATCAATTCATAAAATTTTTGACATGCGTTTTTCTGGATTTTGTTGTTGTTATTCTGTCTCTCACTGTTCAAATAAACCTACCATTAAATTTATAGACTGATCATTTCTTTGTCAGTGGGCAAATGTACAAAATCAGCAGGGGATCAAATACTTTTTTCCCTCACTGTATGCTTAACATTAGTAAAGAGATTTTCATAAACTACCAATACTGTGCTTCTGAGAAAGGATGGTTCCACTCTAGCCCCTGCAGCTGGTCTGGGCCTAACGTCAAGGACATTGTGTGACTCGGGATAGAGATAAACTTGAGGAACAGAATAGACCTGTATTGTTGTTTCCACAGCTCCAGAGTCCAATGGCGGCGAGCTTTACACCACTCCAGCCGACGCTTGGCATTGCGCATGGTGATCTTAGGCTTATGAGCAGCTGCTCGGCCATGGAAAAGCGCTTCGGCACTCGGTGGTCCCATTCTGTGAGCTTGTGTGGCCTACCACTTCGTGGCTGTGCCATTGTTGCTCCTAGAGGTTTCCACTTCACAATATCTGCTCTTACAGTTGACCGGGGAAGCTCTAGCAGGGCAGAAATTTGACGAACTGACTTGTTGGAAAGGTGGCATCCTTTGACGGTGACACGTTGAAAGTCACTGAGCTGTTCAGTAAGGCCATTCTACTGCCAATGTTTGTCTATAGAGATTGCATGGCTATGTGATCCATTTCATACACATGTCAGCAACGGGTGTGGCTGAAATAGCCGAATCCACTAATTTTAAGGGGTATCTACATATTTTTGTATATATAGTGTAGCTATGTACTGTAAATATACACTGACTATACCAAACATTAGTAACACCTTCCTAATATTGAGTTGCACCCCCACCCCTCCCCACCCCAACTCAATATTTTATTAATATTCTACCTCAGAGGCCATTACATCTCAACTTAGTTTTCCCTTTAGGCTATCCAACACATTTGTTTGTAACAGTGGTCTGAACATTAGGTTTCTTTAAATATATCAATTTGCATTCACTGAGATAACATCCCAATGGCTAAAACATCAATTTAAACTGTAGAAGCTTTCTATAGCAGGGGCTTTGCTGACATTGAATGTTGCTCTATCCAAAGGCTACAGTAAGTCAAACACAAAGATGACCCATGTAGATATAATCAAATCAAATTAAATAGAAGTTTAACGGTCACATACACAGTTTAGCAGATGTTATAGCGGGTGCAGCATGTAGTTTAGGTGATCTATATCTGTCTATATTAGTTGCTATGCTGTTACTAAGTTACTAATGTATTACGGCAGTGTTATGTTACGACACCTAATAGCGCACTATTGGGCCTGGGGCTGTTGGGCACGAAATATTTTTACTAAACAACACTAAACTGTACTCCTGTCTCCTGTCTGGTGATATTCTCCACAACACAAATATTACACATCGAAATGCTTATGTTACTAGCTCCTAACAATGCAGTATAATGTCAAACAATTTAAAAAACACACACAAAAAACACTTCAAGAAATCAAGAAATGTTGGAACTAATCCAATTATAGGATAAAGTGTGCATAGCGTCTAACATATAAGAATATCATCATCATCATCATCATAGCATGAATGCAGTGTTATCAGATATGAGTGTAGTTTGTCAGTCTGCAATGCAGACAGGCAAGGCCTAATCATTGATCCCATACCAGCCCCAGTAGCCTGCAAGGCTACAGGCATATTTCATATCCAAGACCTCTCAAGAGGCGAAAGATTTGCAGGTCTGACAGCCAAGCTTTGGCGAGTGCTCATTGTCCTTGAGATGACAAACATTGCCTTAGCCATTAAATTATACCTAAATAAGAAATATCAAGAAATGTTTCCCTGGTCCTCAGTTGATCCCATTCCATAGTTACAACCCCTGTCTTCTTTTCACTTAGTGTGTGGACACCTAATGGATCCTGCCCAGTATTATACATCTGTGTTAATATTTACAGGTTGACTGGTCCTCTGCTGCAAATCTAACTATAAATGATAGGCTTGGGAATCTGCTAAAGATTTTTGGTAGTGTTCAATTAAGCTCCCCTGGGGACTGCAATCCTCCAGTATCAACCTGGCCCATTCCCCTTAATCATAGCTCATGTCAGATGTCAACAGAAGCCAATAGGGATGGTGCCTACAGGTGCTGGCCCCAGTATAATGTAGTGAACATTGAAAGACAGTAATCAAGATATGAAGAGAGCTGGCTGGCATGCATAGGGCTATTCAATTAGAGCAAGATTCATACATGAGATAAGTAGACTTAACATGGACTTAAGTCAATAATAAATTGACTTTAAGTCAACTTAACTCAAGTCTGAATAGGGTGCTTACTCTACAGAATAGCAGGGTCCATTGTGAATATTATATTGTACATGTATAATATACTATCTCTAGGGACAGGAGCTCTTTATGTTCAGGTCATATGGTCAGGAAAAACTCCCGATAATTTAAAGGAAATAAATAGCATAGACGGAATCAAGAGTAGAGAAAAAAACTAGGGGAATATTTGAAAGATGTGTGGACCTACAGTAGCTCATGACAATGCGGATGTTGAGAAGAGAGAGGGACCGGCGTGCCGGGAGCCGAGACTCCATGACTTTTTCAGAGGAAAACGAATTAGCTGATGCATTCCATTCCATCAGGGTCTGGGGAACAATCCATCACACTCAGGGGGGACAAATAAAATACACTACTCATGTAAATTAAACCCCCAGACCGCCTCTGGCTCAGGATCATTTTCTTTTCTTTCTTTCCTTCATTTATTAATTATTTTCTTCACCACTCTCTATCAGCGGCGGAATCTCCTCCTCAGACGGCTGAAGGGGGGAGTGAGGAGACAATGGCTCTGACTGAAAAATAGAGAGGTTTCATGCCTTCCATTGTTTAAGTTTTTTGTGATCTAAATGAACATGAGTGGGTTATCACATAATAATCCATGACATGTCTCCTCTTGCAGGACATAATTTTGAAGAGGTTGTGTTTCTGGAAAAAATCGATTACATTTGACATTTGAGTCATTTACCAGACACACTTATCCAGAGTTACTTACAGCTAGTGCATTCATCTTAAGATAGCTAGGTGGGACAACCACATATCTCAGTCATAATAAATACATTTTTTCTCAATATGTAGCTATCAACAAAGTCAGTGCTAGTAGGGGGGGTTAGGTGGAGTCAAGTGCAAGTGTTAATTCACGAAAAAGGCAATTATATAATTTTTATTTTTTGGGGGGGTGAAAGGGAGTGGTGCTATGGCATTATTTAAGATAATCTTTGAAGAGGTAGGGTTTCAGATGTTTTCTGAAGATGGCCAGGAAGGTCTCTGCTGTCCTAGCTTCAAGGGGAAGCTGGTTCCACCATTGGGGTGTCAGGACAGAGAAGAACTTTGACTGGGCTGAGCGGGAGCTGCCTTCCCGTAGGGGTGGGAGGGCCAAGAGACAAGAGGTGGCAGAACGGAGTACTCGGTTTGGGGTGTAGGGTTTGAGCATAGCCTGTCCGTAAACACTATCTCCCTATCCCAGTATGCTGTCCCCACTTCCTTCAAGATGTCCAACATTGTTCCTGTACCCAAGAAAGCAAAGATAACTGAACTAAATGACTATCGCCCCGTAGCACTCATTTCTGTCATCATGAAGTGCTTTGAGGGGCTAGATAAGGATCATATCACCTCCACCTTACCTGACACCCTAGACCCACTTCAATTTGCATACGTCTCAATAGATCCACAGACGATGCAATCGCCATTGCACTGCATACGGTCCTATCCCATCTGGACAAGAGCAATACCTATGTAAGAATGCTGTTCATTGACTACAGCTCAGCCTTCAACACCATAGTACCCTCCAAGCTCATCATTAAGCTCGGGGCCCTGGGTCTGAACCCCGACCTGTGCAACTGGGTCCTGGACTTCCTGACGGGCTGCCCCCAGGTGGTGAAGGTAGGAAACAACACCTCCACTACGCTAATCCTCAACACAGGGGCCCCACAAGGGTGCATGCTCAGCCACCTCCTGTACTCCCTGTTTACACTTGACTGCGTGGCCACGCACGCCTCCAACTCAATCATCAAGTTTGCAGACAACACAACAGTAGTAGGTCTGATTACCAACAATGACGAGACAGCCTACAGGGAGAAGGTGAGGGCCCTTGCGAAGTGGTCCCAGGAAAATAACCTCTCCCTCAATGTCAACAAAACGAAGGAGGTGATCGTGGACTTCAGGAGACAACAGAGAGAGTACGCCCCTATTCACATCGATGGGACCGCAGTGGAGAAGGTGAAAAAACTTCAAGTTCGTCAGTGTACACGTCACTGACAATCTGAAATGGTCCACCCACACAGGCAGTGTGGTGACGAAGGCGCAACAGCGCCTCTTCAACCTCAGGAGGCTTGGCCCCTAAGACCCTCACAAACTTTTACAGATGTACAATGGAGAGCATTCTTTCGAACTGTATCACCGCCTGGTGCGGCGGTCTGCCCAACGCATCACCGGGGGCACACTGCCTGCCCACCAGGACACCTACAGCACCCGATGTCACAGGAAAGCCAAAAAGATCATCAAGGACATCAACCACCCGAGCCACGGCCTGTTCACCCCGCTATCATCCAGAAGGCGAGGTCAGTACAGGTACATCAAAGCTGGGACCAAGAGACTGAAAAACAGCTTCTATCTCAAGGCCATAAGACTGTTAAATAGCCATCACTAGCCGTCTACCACCCGGTTTCTCAACCCTACACCTTAGAGGCTGCTGCCCTATGTACATGGACATGGAATCACTGGTCCCTTTAAATGGAACTCATTTCATATGTATATACTGTACTCTGCTGTATTTTAGTCAATGCCACTCAGACATTGCTCGTCCTAATATTTACATGTATATATATCTTAATTCCGTTCTTTTACTTTTAGATTTGTGTGTATTGTTTTGAATTTTTAGATACTACTGCACTGTTGGAGCTAGGAACACAAGCATTTCTCTACAGCCGCAATAACATCTGCTAAATATGTGTATGTGACCAATTCAATTTGATTTGATATTGAAGATGCGCATGCTCATCCCCAGAATCTTTTTATGTTTCTACTTCAAAGGATAAAGCTAAGAATATTAACAACTTTATAGTTAAGAACACTATAACAATATGGAAGAAAATTAAATGGATTCTACAAGAACCAATATCACTCCCTTAAAATACAACCCTATGGAACAATTCTTGGATACCTTTTCAGAATTCACTGATAAATTGGTCCACATGGAAAACTAAAGGCATAGAATCCGTAAATGACTTGGTAATAGTAAATACATTTACTTCCATGACAGTATTCAAATGTTTATTTGAAATATTTTGGCATATCCAACTGACAATCTCTTAGCAAAAAATACAAACTATTTGAACCAAGACTTATAAATAACTGATGTTGGTACAATATGTAGGGAAAGTTGGCGCATAACTAACGAAATTACAGTTAACGAAAATGTACATTTAATCCAGTATAAGCTAATGTATAGAATGTATTATATAAGAGACAAAATTCACAAGTTCTACAGCACAACAGCAGAGTCATGTCTTAAGTGTAAAACTAATAACGACTCAATAATCCATTCTTTCTGGGAATGCTATAAAGTTTGAAAGTTGTTGTCAGAAGTTTTACAATGTAAACGTACATTTAATCCGTATGTCTGCATATTTCAAGACATGGCATATGGGGGGTGTAGTGAGATACCTGATGGGTTGGACGATTCTCTTGTCATCACTCATCTTGAAAAAACGTATACTAAAACCTTGGAAATCAAATAATCTGCCATCATTAACACAATGTAAAAAATGTAATTATTTATTATTGAAATATTGAAAGTGTGTGTGCTATGGAGAGAAACAAAATGGTGCAGTTTCAGGCCATGTGGCAAGCAATAATGCAGGCACAAGGGATGGGGGTGTGAGCATGCAGGTCTGAGCAGAGGAGATGTAGTCGTTTGTGTGTGTCTGTAAGTTGTTCGCGTTTGTATTTGGTGTAATATAAAAAATATATATATATATATTTTTTAAAGGTACTCCTCCTTAGGTATAATTCTGTGGGCCTAATTCAGAAGATGCCCAGCGCTTCAAGCCAAGCCTCCTCACTGAGCTATCCGCACTGCATTTGTGAAATAATTTAATGTCGAGCTAAATGTTTTTTGAAGGGTTCAAAACTTTCTTTTGCTGGTCAGAACAGTAAAAAAGGTCCTGTTCAGAACGAAATGATTGGAAAATAATTTTGGTTCCAACCGCTGGTTCTGATATTTCTTAATACTTTTTGGATTACAGTGGGGGAAAAAAGTATTTAGTCAGCCACCAATTGTGCAAGTTCTCCCACTTAAAAAGATGAGAGAGGCCTGTAATTTTCATCATAGGTACACGTCAACTATGACAGACAAATTGAGAAAAGAAAATTCCAGAAAATCACATTGTAGGATTTTTTATGAATTTATTTGCAAATTATGGTGGAAAATAAGTATTTGGTCACCTACAAACAAGCAAGATTTCTGGCTCTCACAGACCTGTAACTTCTTCTTTAAGAGGCTCCTCTGTCCTCCACTCGTTACCTGTATTAATGGCACCTGTTTGAACTTGTTATCAGTATAAAAGACACCTGTCCACAACTTCAAACAGTCACACTCCAAACTCCACTATGGCCAAGACCAAAGAGCTGTCAAAAGACACCAGAAACAAAATTGTAGACCTGCACCAGGCTGGGAAGACTGAATCTGCAATAGGTAAGCAGCTTGGTTTGAAGAAATCAACTGTGGGAGCAATTATTAGGAAATGGAAGACATACAAGACCACTGATAATCTCCCTCGATCTGGGGCTCCACGCAAGATCTCAACCCGTGGGGTCAAAATGATCACAAGAACAGTGAGCAAAAATCCCAGAACCACACGGGGGGACCTAGTGAATGACCTGCAGAGAGCTGGGACCAAAGTAACAAAGCCTACCATCAGTAACAGACTACGCCGCCAGGGACTCAAATCCTGCAGTGCCAGACGTGTCCCCCTGCTTAAGCCAGTACATGTCCAGGCCCGTCTGAAGTTTGCGAGAGTGCATTTGGATGATCCAGAAGAGGATTGGGAGAATGTCATATGGTCAGATGAAACCAAAATATAACTTTTTGGTAAAAACTCAACTCGTCGTGTTTGGAGGACAAAGAATGCTGAGTTGCATCCAAAGAACACCATACCTACTGTGAAGCATGGGGGTGGAAACATCATGCTTTGGGGCTGTTTTTCTGCAAAGGGACCAGGACGACTGATCCATGTAAAGGAAAGAATGAATGGGGCCATGTATCGTGAGATTTTGAGTGAAAACCTCCTTCCATCAGCAAGGGCATTGAAGATGAAACGTGGCTGGGTCTTTCAGCATGACAATGATCCCAAACACACCGCCCGGGCAACGAAGGAGTGGCTTCGTAAGAAGCATTTCAAGGTCCTGGAGTGGCCTAGCCAGTCTCCAGATCTCAACCCCATAGAAAATCTTTGGAGGGAGTTGAAAGTCTGTGTTGCCCAGCGACAGCCCCAATACCTCACTGCACTAGAGGAGATCTGCATGGAGGAATGGGCCAAAATACCAGCAACAGTGTGTGAAAACCTTGTGAAGACTTACAGAAAACATTTGACCTGTGTCATTGCCAACAAAGGGTATATAACAAAGTATTGAGAAACTTTTGTTATTGAACAAATACTTATTTTCTGATAACAAGTTCAAACAGGTGCCATTAATACAGGTAACGAGTGGAGGACAGAGGAGCCTCTTAAAGAAGAAGTTACAGGTCTGTGAGAGCCAGAAATCTTGCTTGTTTGTAGGTGACCAAATACTTATTTTCCACCATAATTTGCAAATAAATTCATTAAAAATCCTACAATGTGATTTTCTGGATTGTTTTTTCTCATTTTGTCTGTCATAGTTGACGTGTACCTATGGTGAAAATTACAGGCCTCTCTCATCTTTTTAAGTGGGAGAACTTGCATAATTGGTGGCTGACTAAATACTTTTTTTCCCCACTGTATGTGCATATTTTGTATTGCTAGGTATTATTACTGCACTGTTGGAGATAGAAACACAAGCATTTTGCTGCACCTGCAATAACATCTGCAAATCTGTGTACTCGACCAATAAACTTTGATTTGAGGGTTGGTCAGAGACAGAACGCTCAAGTGTTTTGGAAAGAAAAGAAAGGGAAAGCATATGTTATAACAGTCTGCCAAAACATCTTTCACCATGATTGCCTCCTCTTTTCTTACACAAGCGTAGATCAGGATCTTCTACATGTCAAAAACAGGTTTATTTGATCCCAGGCCACCACACAGACAAGGCTAATAAGGTTTATTTATAAAACAATCTCGGGTTGACACCATTCACACACACATTCACACAAACCATACGACCATTCCCAGCGATAAACCATTCTGCTGAAGGGCCGCTAAATTGGCTGCCGCTACCACACGTCAGTCACTCATCTGCCATTGGTTTGTTTGTCTGTTCGTCGTTTGGCAGTCACTCCTCGTCGTCTGTTGTCATCAAGCATCTGTGGCATCCAGAACATGGTCCGGTCCAATACAGTCGACAGAGGGGGTAGAGGAAACCATGCATGAGCAGGGAGCCATTCTGAACAGAAGTATTCGATCACACTCACACATGTACGGTCACCCTCTGGTTGCAAGGTCATCGGCAATGACGATAGTGGCAGCAATTTGGCATTACTCTTCCTCCTTTAGCCCAGAAGTGAGCTGGGAGCTCCATTATAACCAGGTAGGCAGCTCGTTAACTGAATCAGGACCAGGTGTGGCAGACCTGGGCCAACTCCCATCTCCGAGGAGACCAGCCAAGAGTCTACAATTAATTAGGAAACACAAGAGGGTTGTTAAGATGGCCGCCGCCACCACCCGTTGGTCGCTCGTCGGTCATCCAGTATTTGCCGTCGGTATGAAGATGGTGCTGCAGTGGATAGCATCTGTTTTACGGGCTCCTGACCAATTCTGCTATTTTGTGTTTTTTTTATGTTGATCTTAACTTTTCTTTTTTTTATGTCTCTGCCATCATTTCCTACGACAGCGATCACTAACCTCGATTTGGATAAAGACTTCTACTTCAACGAGGTGGCAGGTCTGGACGTCCTGCTTCCTCCAGACCAGACCCTAATCTCTGGAACACGAAAGAGGAAGCAGCGGGTAGGGCTAGCAGGGGAGGGTGTGTCTCTTTGTTAACAGCGGCCTGTGCGCGATCTCTAATGTTAACCTCTACTGGATGGGTGTCCCGAAATCAGGACAGTTGTTGCTCAGTACGGATAATGTGACGACAATGATGTTGTAAACAAAAACACATTTTCACGGACATATACATGTCTTATATGGGCAGAAAGCTTAAATTATTGTTAATCTAACTGCAGTGTCTGATTTACAGTAGGTATTACAGCTAAAAAAGACCATGCTATTGTTTGAAGGTTCTGTTTTTCTGTGATCCTCAGATACTCAAGAAGGCAACCAAACTTTTTTCAGCATTTGGCATGACGTATAGGCTACACAAAAGTTATTTTTGCCCACCAAAGGCTGACCTCATTACGCACAAATAAGATTGGCAGTGTTCACTTGATTGACTGTATCTTGGTCCAATGACCACCTATCGTTTTGAAACATAGCTAGCTAAATAGTAAATGAGCTGAGCTTTACATGAGTATGTGATGGTCCTTTGTATGAGGTCCTAAACGATATTATAACCGCGATCGATAATAGACAGTACTGTGCAGCCGTCTTCATCGACCTGGCCAAGGCTTTCGACTCTGTCAACCACCGCATTCTTATTGGCAGACTAAATAGCCTTGGTTTCTCAAATGACTGCCTCGCCTGGTTCACCAACTACTTCTCAGATAGAGTTCAATGTGTGAAATCGGAGGGCCTATTGTCTGGACCTATGGCAGTCTCTATGGGGGTGCCACAGGGTTCAATTATTGGGCCGACTCTTTTCTCCGTGTATATCAATGATGTCGCTCTTGCTGCTGGTGACTCTCAGATCCACCTCTACGCAGACGACACCATTTTGTATACATCTGGCCCTTCATTGGACACTGTGTTAACAAACCTCCAAACGAGCTTCAATGCCATACAACACTCCTTCAGTAGCCTCCAACTGCTCTTAAACACTAGTCAAACTAAATACATGCTCTTCAATCGAACGCTGCTGGCACCCGCCCACCCGACTAGAATCACCACTCTCGACGGGTCTGACCTAGAGTATGTGGACAACTACAAATACCTAGGTGTCTGGTTAGACTGTAAACTCTCCTTCCAGACTCACATTAAGAATCTCCAATCCACAGTTAAATCTAGAATCGGCTTCCTATTTCGCAACAAAGCCTCCTTCACTCATGCTGCCAAACATGCCCTCGTAAAACTGACTATCCTACCGATCCTTGACTTCGGAGATGTCATTTACAAAATAGCCTCCAACACTCTACTCAGCAAATTGGATGTAGTCTATCACAGTGCCATCCGTTTTGTCTCCAAAGCCCCATACACTACCCACCACTGTGACCTGTACGCTCTTATTGGCTGGTCCTCACTACATGTTCGTCGTCAAACCCACTGGCTCCAGGCCATCTATAAATCACTGCTAGGCAAATCCCTGCCTTATCTTAGCTCATTGGTCACCATAGCAGCACCCACCCGTAGTCTGCGCTCCAGCAGGTATATCTCACTGGTCATTCCCAAAGCCAACACCTCCTTTGGCCGCCATTCCTTCCAGTTCTCTGCTGCCAATGACTGGAACGAATTGCAAAAATCTCTGAAGCTGGAGACTCTTATCTCCCTCACTAACTTTAAGCATCAGTTGTTAGAGCACCTTACCGATCACTGCACATGTACACAGCCCATCTGAAATTAGCCCACCCAACTACCTCATCCCTATATTGTTATTTATTTTGCTCTTTTGCACCCCAGTATCTCTATTTGCACATAATCTCTTGCACATCTAGCATTCCAGTGTTAATACTAATTGTAATTATTTTGCACTATAGCCTATTTATTGCCTTACCTCCATAACTTGCTACATTTGCACACACTGTATATATATTTTCTGTTGTATTTTATGACCTTATGTTTTTTTTACCCCATATGTAACTCTGTGTTGTTGTTTTTATCGCACTGCTTTGCTTTATCTTGGCCAGGTCGCAGTTGTAAATGAGAACTTGTTCTCAACTGGCTTACCTGGTTAAATAAAGGTGAAATAAAAAATAAAAAAAATGAGTAAAGGCCTTTGTGCTAAGCCCGCGCACAACAAGACTCATTCTCCATTGAAAATCGAAAGGGCCAAGAGGAGTTTTCATTACGCACAGCTCGATTTAGTTCTACAAAGTTTTCAGCAATTTTAGTAAGTACAACAATGGCTTCTAACACTGGAAAAGCTCAATCGAAGTCCAAATATACATATTTGGATGAGATTGTTGCAGAAATCGAATGTGAAAGTGATAAAGAACCGGACTGGTTTTGACTCAACCACTGAATAAATGTTTTTGGATGAAAAGGACACGACTTTAGACTGGTAAGTGAAATATGTTTTTTCTTCTCATGATAATGCATTTGTTTGAATGGTTGCATATTATTCATTTGAGATTTTGTCTTTGATTATATACAGTGGGGAGAACAAGTATTTGATACACTGCCGATTTTGCAGGTTTTCCTACTTACAAAGCATGTAGAGGTCTGTAATTTTTATCATAGGTACACTTCAACTGTGAGAGACCGAATCTAAAACAAAAATCCAGAAAATCACATTGTATGATTTTTAAGTAATTAATTTGCTATTTATTGCATGACATAAGTATTTGATACATCAGAAAAGCAGAACTTAATATTTGGTACATAAACATTTGTTTGCAATTACAGAGATCATACATTTCCTGTAGGTCTTGACCAGGTTTGTACACACTGCAGCAGGGATTTTGGCCCACTCCTCCACACAGACCTTCTCCAGATCCTTCAGGTTTCGGGGCTGTCGCTGGGCAATACAGACTTTCAGCTCCCTCCAAAGATTTTCTATTGGGTTCAGGTCTGGAGACTGACTAGGCCACTCCAGGACCTTGAGATGCTTCTTACGGAGCCACTCCTTAGTTGCCCTGGCTGTGTGTTTCGGGTCGTTGTCATGCTGGAAGACCCAGCCATGACCCATCTTCAATGCTCTTACTGAGGGAAGGAGGTTGTTGGCCAAGATCTCGCGATACATGGCCCCTTCCATCCTCCCCTCAATACGGTGCAGTCGTCCTGTCCCCTTTGCAGAAAAGCATCCCCAAATAATGATTTTTCCACCTCCATGCTTCACGGTTGGGATGGTGTTCTTGGGGTTGTACTCATCCTTCTTCTTCCTCCAAACACGGCGAGTGGAGTTTAGACCAAAAAGCTCTATTTTTGTCTCATCAGACCACATGACCTTCTCCCATTCCTCCTCTGGATCATCCAGATGGTCATTGGCAAACTTCAGACGGGCCTGGACAAGCGCTGGCTTGAGCAGGGGGACCTTGCGGGCGCTGCAGGATTTTAATCCATGACGGCGTAGTGTGTTACTAATGGTTTTCTTTGAGATTGTGGTCCCAGCTCTCTTCAGGTCATTGACCAGGTCCTGCCGTGTAGTTCTGGGCTGATCCCTCACCTTCCTCATGATCATTGATGCCCCACGAGGTGAGAACTTGCATGGAGCCCCAGACCAAGGGTGATTGACCGTTATCTTGAACTTCTTCCATTTTCTAATAATTGCGCCAATAGTTGTTGCCTTCTCACCAAGCTGCTTGCCTATTTTCCTGTAGCCCATCCCAGCCTTGTGCAGGTCTACAATTTTAACCCTGATGTCCTTACGCAGCGCTCTGGTCTTGGCCATTGTGGAGAGGTTGGAGTCTGTTTGATTGAGTGTGTGGACAGGTGTCTTTTATACAGGTAACGAGTTCAAACAGGTGCAGTTAATACAGGTAATGTGTGGAGAACAGGAGGGCTTCTTAAAGAAAAACTAACAGGTCTGTGAGAGCCGGAATTCTTACTGGTTGGTAGGTGATCAAATACTTATGTCATGCAATAAAAAGCAAATTAATTACTTAAAAATCATACAATGTGATTTTCTGGATTTTTGTTTTAGATTCCGTCTCTCACAGTTGAAGTGTACCTATGATAAAAATTTCAGACCTCTACATGCTTTGTAAGTAGGAAAACCTGCAAAATCGGCAGTGTATCAAATACTTGTTCTCCCCACTGTATACACACACTACGTTCAAAAGTTTGGGGTCACTTAGAAATGTCCTTGTTTTCCATGAAAACATACATTAAATAAGTTTGAATAGGAAATATAGCAAAATGAATAGGAAATTTAGTCATTGACAAGGTTAGAAATAATGATTTTTGTGTCCTTCAAACTTTGCTTTCATCAAAGAATCCTCAATTTGCAGCAATTAGAGCCTTGCAGACCTTTGGCATTCTAGTTGTCAATTTGTTGAGGTAATCTGAAGAGATTTCACCCCATGCTTCCTGAAGCACCTCCCACAAGTTTGATTGGCTTGATGGGCACTTCTTACGTTCCTTATGGTCAAGCTGCTCCCACAACAGCTCAATAGGGTTGAGATCCGGTGACTGTGCTGGCCACTCCATTATAGACAGAATACCAGCTGACTGCTTCCTCCCTAAATAGTTATTACATAGATTAGAGCTGTGCTTTGGTTCATTGTCCTGTTGTGGGAGGAAATTGGCTCCAATCAAGCGCCGTCCACAGGGTATGGCATGGCGTTGCAAAATGGAGTGACAGCCTTCCTTCTTCAAGATCCCTTTTACCCTGTACAAATCTCCCACTTTACCACCACCAAAGCACCCCCAGACCATCACTTTGCTTCCTCCATTCTTGACAGATGGCATCATGCACTCCTCCAGCATCTTTTCATTTGGTCTGCGTCTCACAAATGTTCTTCTTTGTGATCCGAACACATCTAACTTCAATGTGTCTGTCCATCACACTTTTTTCCAATCTTCCTCTGTCCAGTGTCTGTGTTCTTTTTATTGGCCAGTCTGAGATATGGCTTTTTCTTTGCAACTCTGCCTATAAGGTCAGCATCCCGGAGTCGCCTCTTCACTGTTGATGTTGAGACTGGTCTTTTGCGTGTACTATTTAATGAAGCTGCCAGTTGAGGACCTGTGAGGCGTCTGTTTCTCAAACTAGACACTGTAATGTATTTGTCCTCCTGCTCAGTTGTGCACCATGGCCTCCCACTCCTCCCTCTATTCTGGTTAGAGACAGTTTGCGCTGTTCTGTGAAGGGAGTAGTACCCAGCGTTGTACCAGATCTTCAGTTTCTTGGCAATTTCTCGCATGGAATAGCCTTCATTTCTCAGAACACGAATAGACTGACGAGTTTCAGAAGAAAGTTCTTTGTTTCTGGCCATTATGATTCTGTAATCAAACCCACAATTGCTGATGCTCCAGATACTAAATTAGTCTCAAGAAGGCCAGTTTTATTGCTTCTTTAATCATCACAACAGTTTTCAGCTGTGCTAACATAATTGCAAAAGGGTTTTCCAATTATCAATTAGCCTTTTAAAATGATAAACTTGGATTAGCAAACACAACATGCCATTGGAATGTAGGACTGATGGTTGCTGATAATGGGCCTCTGTACGCCTATTTAGATATTCCATTCCATTAAAAATCCGCCTTTTCTAGCTACAATAGCCATTTATAACATTAGCAATGTCTACATTGTATTTCTGATCAATTTGATGTTATTTTAATGGACAAAAAAATTGATTTTCTTTCTAAAACAAGTAAATTTCTAAGTAACCCCAAACTTTTGAACGGTAGTGTATAAACTACCAGTCAAAGGTTTGGACACACCTAGTCATTCAAGGGTTTTTCTTTATTTTTACTATTTTCTACATTGTAGAATAATAGTGAAGACATCAACACTCTGAAATAACACATATGGAATCATGTAGTAAACAAAACAGTCTTAAACAAATCAAAATATATTAGAGATTTGAGATTCTTCAAATAGCCTCCCTTTGCCTTGATGACAGCTTTGCACACTCTTGGCATTCTCTCAAACAGCTTCACCTGGAATGCTTTTCCAATGGCCTTGAAGGAGATCCCACATATGCTGAGCACTTGTTGGATGCTTTTCCTTCACTCTGCGGTCCGACTCATCCAAAACCATCTCAATTGGGTTGAGGTCAGGGGATTGTGGAGGCTAGGTAATCTGATGCAGCCCTCCATCATTCTCCTTCTTGTTAAAATAGTCCTTACACAGCCTGGAGGTGTGTTGCATCATTGTCCTGTTGAAAAACAAATGATAGTCCCACTAAGCCCAAACCAGATGGGATGGCGTATCGCTGTAGAATGCTGTGGTAACCATGCTGGTTAAGTGTGCCTTCAGAGAGCTGCAGCACCTTCAGTCCCCTCTTGTGTAGAGGACTGTGGGTGTTCTAAATACTGTAATTGTGTGGTTTGTGGTGTGTTCACTTAAGACATTAGATCAGTGTTGGCTGCTAACTTGGCCCTTATCTTAAATAGTTCACTTCTGTGTTGGGAGGCATTGAATCAGCATTCTCTTCACGTCTCCTGTTAGTACCTTTTATGAAGGGAAGCTAATGATCCATCATGTATGACATTCCTGGGAGTGTGTAAACTTAATTTTTTTATTATCATAGCATTTTTTGTATATTCTCTATAGTTATGTACGTGAAAATGTATCAATTGACCAATTTGGCCACTTGGGTACATTTGGGCTAACACGTGAGGAACACCTGGGAGTCTTGATACAAAATATGATGTTGTGTTGTCATCCTTCATTGTATCAGTCTGAAACTTTGCACAGACACTGCTGCCCTCTTGCGTATAACATCTAAATTACCAGCTTCCTATCTTAATGTATGGCCTTTCTTTTTCATTTCAAAGACTTTGTTTTATCTTTTACCAGATCTTTTGTGTTATGTTCTCCTACATTAATTTCACATTTCCACAAACTTTAAAGTGTTTCCTTTCAAATAGTATCAAGAATATGCATATCCTTGCTTCAGGTCCTGAGCTACAGGCAGTTAGATTTGGGTATGTCATTTGAGGTGGAAATTGAGAAGAAGGGTCTGATCCTTAAGAGGTTTTAAGGAAGTCTCAAGCTTTAGCTTGCCTGAGTTAGAATACCTCATTATAAGCTGCAGACCATACTATTTACCAATATATTTTTCGTAGCTGTCTATTTACCTCCACAAACCGATGCTGGCACTAAGACCACACTTAACAAGCTGTATAGGGCCATAAGCTAACAAGAAAATGCACATACAGAGTAGGGCTGGGCGGAACACCATAATTTACTATATACCTGTATTGATGCACGGACCAGTCTGACTTTACCTTCTATAACGGTATTTCAATGTTTGGTTTGTTAAATGTGATACGCAACTTTGGCGCATATAATGTCAGTTTTTTATAGTTGACTCCGTTTGCTACTTGAGTCATCTCTCTCCCTCTCCTCCTGCTGCTGCATGCTACTAACCACACCAAACCCTGCCTCCTGTCACTCAAGGAGAGAACAGTTGCTCGACCACAGTCACGACCACTTTCTTGCAGTTCACTCTGGATGGTCAGATAGATGCAACTACAGTATGCTGCTTTCCACAAGTGTTCTATAATTACACTATTAGTTTGTGTATCTTCCTGTCTGCAAACTACTGTCTGCTGGTTTTCTTTTCTTAGCAAGGTGTTGCAAAAATGTAACCGACCGGCTCGATTAGGTCTTATGTAGCAAAATTTGAAATTCAGAGCTAGAAAATTGTGTATCATACACTACAGTTGAGGAACAACGGGAAAGTAATTCTGCTTTGAAAGCTGATAAACTTCACTTTTGAGAAAATGGCCTTTGAATGTTTTGGTACACCTACTGGAGAGCTCTTATTTGTCTACACCCATTCAGCATCGTTCACATCCTGTTAAGCTTGAGGCAGAGGGGTAACATTGGCTAGCTTGCTAGCTATTTCCAGACACAAATGAGAGAACAGCTCACTCTGACCATTTTACTCTTCCTAGCAGAGTTGGTTAGGCTGTTTTTATGTTATCCAGAGCATTGGTGACTGCAACTGTGCTGCTGGCAACAATTTAATTACGCTTTTTTGCCAACGTTTACTGACACAGACCATATTCAACAAAATTAGAACTTTTAAATATCTGAAAATGTAGCTAGCTAGACTATCTTACCCATATATATGGATGGACGCTTCTCCTTCTCTGTCACGGATGGCATGGTTGCCTTCAGTTTGAAGATGTAATCCGGAGACAGGTGTTTTCTCCATCCCCTTAGCTATCATACACTAATTTCACTGATTTCAAGAGTCGGTCCTCCAGAAAGTGGAGAGCAAACACTTATGCAGTTCTACTACATGATATCTTTAAAAAAAAATGTGTTCGAATGGATTACCTACACATACTGACCAGCTCAAATAGACAGAAGCGCGCTACATGGCAGACCAATCCAAACCCATCTCTCGGCATGTCCAGCCGACTCATTATCTCAGCCAATCATGGCTAGCGGGAAGGTTGCTGTCTTTTTCTGTGGCTTAACCAACTAGGCTCATAATTTAACCATTTTATTCGTATTTACAGATGGCATACAAGTTTGTTATTAAGGCACATGAAAGTTCACTTATTCCCGAAGGACGTAAATATTTTTACGTTCAAATGGCTCTCCTGTGACGTGTGACATATGTCTAGTTTCCTGAAGAAGTGTTTGTATTGCATAAAACATAACATGTCACGTGCCATGACTTCATTTGTTGTTTTTTCCTCTCTCAGAGATATAAGAAAGATCAGGGAAAAAAATGTATTTAATTTTTACATGTATTTAACCCCTTATTTTTGGCACTAAACAGTCTCCATATATACTTTTATAAATTTCTTCAACTGGTTCTAGGGGACCTTCAGATACATCTTGTGAGGCCTGTGTGCAACCTAGAGCAAATACGTGTTTGTAAGAGTCTAATCTTT
The DNA here is from genome assembly GCF_020615455.1 of Coregonus clupeaformis. Lineage (NCBI taxonomy): Eukaryota > Metazoa > Chordata > Actinopteri > Salmoniformes > Salmonidae > Coregonus > Coregonus clupeaformis. The sequence continues at coordinate 11,538,441 of NC_059202.1, read as the reverse complement.
CCATAGAGTGGTCATAATTGTTTGTAGGACAAACCGTTCGGACGCTACAGACGATTTTGTGAGAATAACAATTTCTGGGATGTTTCATGGTCTGACAAACACCGCTCTAGCACTGTCACCATTCACCGCAGATCCACATCTGCGGTGAAAGATGACAGTGCTAGAGAGGTGTTTGTCAGACCATGAGACATCCCGAAAATCTGTCTTCTCACAAAAATGTCTGTAGTGTCTGTACATAGGCAGATGTGGTGGATTGAGACGCATCCCAAAAAACATATCTCTAGCTTAAACTGACAGATGTATGTATTATGCTAATTAGATTTCCGCGGGGCGTGGACATCGACCTTATTATTATTATCTTTAAACCTATCCAAACCTATGTCCTGGCCATGGAGTTTTATGGAGTCCTCTAGTGGCCAAAAGTATGTGTTAGCACAGGCAGCACCATTGCGGACTCGCCATTTTGATTTAGTCAACTGGGTGAGACTTCCAACTGTGTTCCTATTGCCGTCAGGGGGGGGCACCAGCTTCAGCGGTGTCCGGTACTCTCCAACCAAAGGTCCACTGGGGCAGAGGGGTGGCCCCGTGATCATCCGTCTCCCAAGGTAGGCGTGAGTATTCCATCATCATCGCTCTCCGCCAAACCCTTCCTGGTTTCCATTTCACACACAGGCTGTCACTCAAGTGTTATCTCTACAGCTCTAGTGGATTCCAGTGCCGCGGGGAATTTCATCGACTAGGCCCTCGCCTTCTCCCTGAACATCACCTCGTACCCGCTCTCCTCTCCTTTTCCGGGCCAAGCCCTGGAAAATTGACTATTGGGATACGGCACCATCACGCACATCACAGCACCACTCACCCTCACTGTGGGACCCATGCACCAAGAAAGCCTTCCCTTCTTCATAATCAATGCATCCGTACACATTGTCATCTTCGGCTTCCTGTAGCACCAAAATCATAAACCCACCATCTCCTGTTCAAGGATGAAAATCACCGCCTGGGCACCAGGATGCCGGACGACCTGCTTTCCCTTACCCTGTGGTTCCTACTACCAGCCCTCCTGAGAGCATCTACATTCCCGCTGGGGTAAGGGATCGGCTGTTGACCTGGGCGCACACATCCCTCGCCGCTGGACTCCCAGGTATCACCCGCACCATTCAATCCATCTCCGCAAAGTACTGGTGGCCCACCTTGGCGCAGGACGTCGCCTGCTATGTTAACTCCTGCTCCGTATGTACCCAAACCAAATCTCTCCGGCACACTCCAGCAGGAAAACTCCTTCCCTTTCCCGTGCCTCAGCGGCCTTGGTCCCATCTGTCCATATATTTTGTTACTGATCTTGCTCCGTCTAATGGTTTCACCTCTATTATGGCTGTTGTGGACAGATTCTCTAAATCCTGTCGTTTTATCCCTCTCTCAGTTCTCCCTACCACTCTCCAGGTCGCTGAGGCACTGTTCCAGCAGGTCTTCCGGCACTATGGCCTTCCAGAGTACATCGTCTATGACCGTGGCCCCCAATTCAAGTCGCGGGTATGGAGCGCCTTCATGGAGAAGTTGGGGGCCACGGCTAGCCTCACATCTTGGTATCGGCCTCAGTCTAATGGGCAGGTGGAGAGGACCAACTAGGAGCTGTAGAGGTTCCTTACCTGGGCGGAGTATGCACAGAATTCACTTTGTCACTCCTCCTCCAGGCTGACTCCCTTCCAGTGCGTCCTGGGATATCAGCCGGCCCTGGCCACGTAGACCCCGAGCCAGACCGAAGTCCCAGCGGTGGACGAGTGGTTCTGGTGCGCAGAGGAAGTTTGGAACGCTGTCCACGTGAGACTCCAGTGCACCATCCACCGCCAGAAGGAGCAGGCGGACTGCCACCACAGTGAGGCTCTCGTGTTCCATCCCGGTGATCGCGTCTGGCTCGCCACCAGGAACCCTCTGCTCCGCCTGCCCTGCCGGAAGCTGAGCCCCCAGTTGGTGGGGCCCTTTAAAGTCAACGAGGTAACATATTGTTTACAGCTCCCCACCAACTACCGAATCTCACCCTCTTTTCATGCTTCCCTCCTCAGGCCGGTGGTTCCTGGTCCCCTGGTTGATGCCGTCCCCCCGACACCTATTCGCCTCCCCTGGACATCGATGGGGACCCTGCCTATGCTGTCAGGTCCCTACTGGACTCCCTACATCGTGAGGGTCGGCTTTAGTACCTTGTGGACTGGGAGGGGTACGGTCCAGAGGAGCGCTGTTGTGTTCCGGTGGCCGCCATCCTGGACCCCAACATCATCTGGGATTTCCATCTCCGCCGCCCAGACTGGCCCGCTCCTCACCCTCGGGGCCGTACTCCTGGCCAGCGTTACGCACACCTGGACCTCATCATCACCTTGATTAATCTCCCTTTATTTAGCCGTCAGTAGCCTCAGTCATCAGGCACTATTGGTTTTGTCTCGTTCAGTACACTTCTCCTGTTTTGTTTATCTGCCTTTTATTAGTCTTAAACTCACCTTCTGCACCTGCTTCCTGACTCCTAGCGCAATAATTACAATTGTCAACTAATGATGTTGGAGTTATAATATATTATTAAAAACAAAAAACTATGTTTTAAGTGAGAAGTAGGCATTTGTAGCCGAAAAAGCAAGGAGATTCACGAGCACCAAAACGCATACTCCACCGATGCTCTACCAAGGTTTTCCAGCACACAGCTTTGACCTACTGCAGTAGCTATGTTGGTCTATTGCAGTTCAAACAATGTGTATGCAGGTTGTTTAGGATTCAAACCTTCTCAACCTTCTTAAAGGAGGTGCTCCCACAATAATGTGATTTGTACCATTTACAAGTTAAAGTATTGGATTTTTCACACACCACACTAATCCCATTTCACTACCTTTTCAAGCTTTTTAAATAATATGAAAGCAAGCTTTGCTTTTATACTTACTAGACCATCATGCTTGATTGAGCGAGCTGTTTTATCTTGTAGTACTGTGGTGCCTGCCTGTATTTCCTTAAACCTGTATATATAATAACTACATTTTTTGTCAGTAGGTGCCCAACATAACAACAGGTGGTGGTGTGTTGGACACAGTCACTCATATATAAAGTTCTATAGAGCCTGTCTCCATTCCTGATTTCCGTAACCGTTATCTTACCCATGTAATATTGACATAAGCTCGGAAACACTATGGTCAATATGGTCCTGTTTTATCAATTGCTGTGCTAATCAATGGGCAGTTCATTACCTCTGTCAAATAAATGTAGCTTAAAGTTGTGTGTATTTGTACAATAACGCTACAATAATGCACATTTACAATAGGCTTATATCAAAAAACATATACAGCCTAATGATATACACTGAGTGTACAAAACATTAAGAACACCTGCTCTTTCCATGACATAGACTGACCAGGTGAATCCAGGTGAAAGATATGATCCCTTATTGATGTCACTTGTTAAATCCACTTCAATCAGTGTAGATGAAGGGGAGGAGAGAGGATAAAGAAGGATTTTTAAGCCTTGAGACAATTGAGATGAATAAGTCAAACACAAAACATTTCACGAAGTCGCCTTTTTCCCCTGTTGCCCTGCACCTGTACAGACACTGAAAAATATACATTGACTGATATGTGGGCATTGAATCGATTTGAGATTGCACAAATGAATCATTGCTTATCTAATAATGAAACAACACCTCTGCTGATGCTGTGTGCATTGACTAAGCACTCTATCATCTCTCCTACAGGTCACTTAGCCTTTGAGGGTCTCTGCATCTATTATTTATGCTATCTAAATAATGCAAGTCTATGGAGCAGGAATGGTAGAATGGAGGGAGAGCAGAACACATGAGAGAGAGCATGCGATGTCTAGAAGATGAATAGAGCTGGGACTGCGCACTGAGTAGCAGAATCTAGGCTAAAGAAACATCCATGTCAACATGGGTACAACTGTTTAACTAAGTGCAGTCATGTCGATCTGGTTCTCTGAAAATAGATGTATCTTTGAATGTGTCATTACTGTTAGTCCTTATTTGTATGATGGGTCATAGCAATTGTCTAACATTATGCAATCTGTTTCGATAAACATTGGTCATGTATTGGTTGACATTGATTAAGACACTGCTGCTTATCTATTTGCATTCTTATTTAATACCTTGCTTTTATCCACTATCAACCACTTGGTCAATTGGTCTCAACAGTAATCAACCTGTTTGATTGCACACTGCTTTTTATTTTCCAAATCCCCCAAAATACTTATGTAGATTGTCATGCAATCCCCTAAAGGTGCTTACAAATTGATTGTGGAATGGTTGTGCCACTTGATTAGTGCATTAGCCCTCAGGTTTACATCATTTACTTTCTCTAAAACAGCTTAAATATTGTTTCTCAAAAGCACCTCATTAATTAAGTCTAATCCTCAAGTGTATGTTATTTACATTGTTCTCCCCTGAGGAGCAGGAGGAGTGGTTTTTACTCTCTGAAGACTCCAACTGCAGCTTGGAATGAGAAAAGTGCAGTAAATGAATAACAGATACCTAGGGACCTGATCAAAGCAGACAAACAGTGTGCTTGGTCTAATAAAGCTAATGAATAGGTGTTATGATCACAGTGTTTGGTCCTCTCGTACCTGCCCTCAACCCTGAGATACTGTAGTGCATGGAATTAAATACAAATGTGTGCTAAAAGACCATTGCTTTAGGACACATCTACACTAACATCTATAATATTCAACTAGTAATTATAATGTATGTTGCAGAACACATACCATTGCTTCATCTTTAACCTTAAAAATTAAGAATGACACTTTGTACTTACACATTGCCCTGTTGAATCTTGAACATACTCTTATGCTTACACTTTTTGAACATTAATATTCTTTGGTATTGTGGTTCTTACTTTCTTTCTACCAATGCACTTTAAGGAGGTTAGAAAGGTTATACTCACTATCACCAAGCTAAGTGGTTGGTTTACCTTCTTTGTGTGAACAGATTTACAGTAAAGAGGGTCTGTTAATTCAACAAGAAAAAAGTTGTTAAAAAACATGTGAGATTATTTTCCACTAACATTTAAGCATACTTGTAATTGTGATTGACATCATAGTTACATATTGATCTTGGATTTTTGCCTTAATGGCTTGAACCTGGAAATGGGTATAATGTATTTTCCAGATAAGTAATGGACACGCTTCTACAACAATAATGTCAATCTAACGACAGCGACAACAACCTGAGTTGTAAACAAAATTAGAGTAAATAAACACTCATATTACTAAGTGACATAAATCTTGGCCATGCTTCCCATATCCCCAGCGTGGGCTTGATTATTCCTGTATTTATCTCATTTCACCCTGCCACCTGTATTGACAGACATGTTTGGGCTGGCCACGCGTCCTTGTGTCCATCTCAACTAATCAACTGAAACCCTGTCGCTCAAAATGTCAATGGATGTAATCCTTTCCAAAGGTGATTAGGGTTATTCATTGATGTTTGGGCCGTTTCCGTAATCTAATACCCTTGGAGTGCTTTTTACAACAAATACACACACACACACACACATACTGTGGAGGAGGGTGTTGGGAGTGTCGACGGGATGGGGTGTTGGGGGGTTGGTATTGAACAAAACCGTCTGGGTTCTCAGATGGGATTGCCTGCCCTCTGAATTGATGACCTCAGCAGCGCTGGCTGGTTTCACTCAGAGTAGAGGTGGAGGGCGTTTAGTTTCACTAGTGACTTTTGTGGAGCTGTGCTTCCTTTTGATCAATTGCAATCTAAGGTAGATGAAAGACAGGGCTACTCTACCTCATAAGTGGACACTCTGATGTACCCTGAGTGTACAAAACACTTTCCATGACATAGACTGACCAGGTGAATCCAGGTGAAAGCTATGGTCCCTTATTGATGTCACCTGTTACATCCACTTCAATCAAAGTAGATGAAGGTGTGTGCCATTCAGAGGGTGAATGGGCAAGACAAAATATTAATGTGCCTTTGAACAGGGAATGGTAGTAGGTGACAGGCGCAATGGTTTGAGTGTGTTAAGAACTGTGTGACAACTAACTTTAAGCGTCAGTTGTCAGAGCAGCTTACCGATCACTGCACCTGTACACAGCCATTCTGAAATTAGCCCACCCAACTACCTCATCCCCATATTGTTATTTATTTTGCTAATTTGCACCCCAGTATCTCTATTTGCACATAATCTTTTGCACATCTATCATTCCAGTGTTAATATGAATTTGTAACTATTTTGCACTATGGCCTATTTATTGCCTTACCTCCATAACTTACTACATTCGCACACACTGTATATATATTTTCTGTTTGTATTTTTTACTTTATGTTTTGTTTACCCCATATGTAACCCTGTGTTGTTGTTTTTATCGCACTGCTTTGCTTTATCTTGGCCAGGTCGCAGTTGTAAATGAGAACTTGTTCTCAACTGGCTTACCTGGTTAAATAAAGGTGAAATTAAAAATAAAAATAAACACTGCTGGGTTTTTTATGTTCAACAGTTTCCCGTGTCTCAAGAATGGTCCACCACCTAAAGGACATCGAGCGAACTTGAAACAACTGTGGGAACCATTGGAATTAACATGGGCCAGCATCCCTGTGGAATGCTTTCGAAACCTTGTAGAGTCAATGCCCCGACGAATTGAGGCTGTTCTGAGGGCAAAATGGGGTGCAACTCAATATTAGGAAGGTGTTCCTAAAGTTTGTACACTCATTTTATCTTTCCATGATATCTTTCCTTTTGTTTCTATGTTACATTTAATGCCTCTTGCTACCTTTATAAACATAGTCAACATAATTTAGCATGGAAAATGGCTAATTTAGTCTTATCACTGGCACTGATTTACTCAGCGCAGAATGAAGCAATCAGAGCCCAGTTTGATACCTGATGTCCTGACATTTAAAACATATAAAACATTTGCAGGCCCTCTGATACCAACTTAATATGCCTGAAATTAGAAAGTGTCTGAAACTTTCCTGGCAACATTGATATTTATGCTCTCAAACAAATTGTTCACCAATCACACACATTTCAATGTATGGGGATAATTTGCTGTAATACACCCTCCTTTGGCCATTAGCTTAGAGTAGAAGACCTGCTCTTAATTATAGAAAATGAAGTCCACCATTAATGTCAGTCACCACAATGTCATTTATGCCACAAAGCCTATTAGCATTTTTGGGAAAATTAGCCTTAACAATTGAACCATTGTAAATTGAATTAAGATATAGCCTCTCTGTCACTAAGCCGATCACCACTTACAGAATACCGTAGCTAATTTACTGCTTAAATGGATATCTGTCGAAACTATAGTTTATATGGTCATCGAAAAGATGCAACCCCCCCCCACTTCTTAACAGCCACATCTAGTCAAATGGTGCATTTTAGTCATGGTAGCAGCTGTCAACACCACGTGCCCAATATGTGAGATTGACATGCAATTGGCTCATCAACTAGTCTTGACAGCACCACTGTATGATTGCCAGTCATGAGCTCGGTGGACAGATTGAGAGTTAAAGTCTTTGATTGTGTGTTGTGTTGTGTGCATGTGTGTGTGTGTAATTTGGGTGTTATTAGAGTAGTACCACGGATTATGGAGCCTTATCATGATAAGCATGTGGCAAATTAGATACACGGAGGAAGGGAAAATAATTACCCCCACATTGACAGACTGGATTTAAAATGTATGTGTAGGAGGGATGTACACTTTTTTTCTATTGCATTTTTCATCACAATGAAAGAGAATGGAGTATCAGGTGGGTAAACTGTGTCTGAGCATGTGTTTGTGAGTGTTTGTGTGTGTGTGTGTGTGTGTGTGCATGTACTGTATGTCAAATCAAATCAAATCAAATGTTATTTGCCTTATGCGCTGAATACAACAGGTGTATTCAGCGTACAACACCTTACAATTAAATGCTTACTTACAAGCCCTTAACCAACAATTCAGTAAAAAATAGATAAGTAAAAAATAAAAACAGCAAATAATTAAAGAGCAGCAGTAAAATAAAATAACAGTAGGGAGGCTATATACAGGGGGTACCAGTACAGAGTCAATGTGCGGGGGCACTGGTTAGTTGAGGTAATTGGGGTAATACGTACATGTGGTTAGAGTTAAAGTGACTATGCATAGATAATAAACAGAGTAGCAGCAGCGTAAAAGAGGGGGTGGGGTGGGGTGGGGGGGACAATGCAAATAGTCTGGGTAGCCATGATTAGCTGTTCAGGAGTCTTATGGCTTCGGGGTAGAATCTGTTAAGAAGCCTTTTGGACCTAGACTTGGCGCTCCGGTACCGCTTGCTGTGCGGTAGCAGAAAAAACAGTCCATGACTAAGGTGGCTAGAGTCTTTGAGAATTTTTAGGGCCTTCCTCTGACACCGCCTGGTATAGAGGTCCTGGATGGCAAGAAGCTTGGCCCCTGTGATGTACTGGGCCGTACGCACTACCCTCTGTAGCGCCTTGCGGTCGGAGGCCGAGCAGTTGCCATACCATGTATAACATTTTGAGGATCTGAGGACCCATGCCAAATATTTTCAGTCTCCTGAGGGGGAATAGGCTTTGTCGTGCCCTCTTCACGACTGTCTTGGTGTATGGACCATGATAGTTTGTTGGTGATGTGGACACCAAGGAACTTGAAGCTCTCAACCTGTTCCACTACAGCCACGTTAATGAGAATGGGGGCGTGCTCAGTCCTCTTTTTTTTGCTGTAGTCCACAATCATCTCCTTTGTCTTGATCACGTTGAGGGAGAGTTTGTTATCCTGGACCAAACGGCCAGGTCTCTGACCTCCTCCTTATAGGCTGTCTCATCGTTGTCAGTGATCAGGCCTACCACTGTTGTGTCGTCGCCAAACTTAATGATGGTGTTGAAGTCGTGCCTGGGCATGCAGTCATGGGTGAACAGGGAGTACAGGAAGGGACCCCCGTGTTGAGGATTAGCGTGGCAGATGTGTTGTTACCTATCCTTACCACCTGGGGGCGGCCCGTCAGGAAGTCCAGGATCCAGTTGCAGAGGGAGGTGTTTAGTCCCAGAGTCCTTAGCTTAGTGATGAGCTTTGAGGGCACTATGGTGTTGAACACTGAGCTGTAGTCAATGAATAGCATTCTGACGTAGGTGTTCCTCTTGTCTAGGTGGGAAAGGGCAGTGTGGAGTGCAATATATATTGGATCATCTGTGTATCTGTTGGGGCGGTATGCAAATTGGAGTGGGTCTAGGGTTTCTGGGATAATTGTGTTGATGTGAGCCATGACCAGCCTTTCAAAGCACTTCATGGCTACAGATGTGAGTGCTACGGGTCGGTAGTCATTTCGGCAGGGTATCTTAGTGTTCTTGGGCACAGGGACAATGGTGGTCGGCTTGAAACATGTTGGTATTACAGACTCAGTCAGGGACATGTTGAAAATTTCAATGAAGACACTTGCCAGTTCGAGTACACGTCCTGGTAATCCGTCTGGCCCTGCGGCCTTGTGAATGTTGACCTGCTTAAAAGTCTTACTCGCTTCGGCTACGGAGAGCGTGATCACATAGTCATCTGGAACAGCTGATGCTCTCATGCATGCTTCAGTGTTGCTTGCCTCGAAGCGAGCATAGAAGTGATTTAGCTCGACTGGTAGGATTGTGTCACTGGGCAGCTCGCGGCTGTGCTTCCCTTTGTATTCTGTAATAGTTTGCAAGCCCTGCCACATCCGACGAGCGTCGGAGCTGGTGTAGTCCGATAAAATTTTAGTCCTGTGTTTACTCTTTGCCTGTTTGATGGTTCGTTGGAGGGCATAGCGGGATTTCTTATAACCGTCTGGGTTAGAGTCCAGCTCCTTGAAAGCGGCAGCTCTACCCTTTAGCTCAGTGTGGATTTTGCGTGCAAGCCATGGCTTCTGGTTGGGGTATGTACGTATGGTAACTGTGGGGATGACATAATCGATGCACTTATTGATGAAGCCAGTGACTGATGTGGTGTACTCCTCAATGCTATCGGAAGAATCAAGGAACATATTCCAGTCTATGCTAGCAAAAAAGTCCTGTAGCTTAGCATCTGCGTCATCTGACCACTTCCTTATTAACCGAGTCACTGGTGCTTCCTGCTTTAGTTTTTGCCTATAAGCAGGAATCAGGAGGATAGAGTTATGTTCAGATTTGCCAAATGGAGGGCAAGGGAGAGCTTTGTACACGTCTCTGTGTGTGTAATAAAGGTGGTCTAGAGTTTTTTTTTTTCCCTCTGGTTGCACATTTAACATGCTGGTAGAAATTAGGTAGAACGGATTTCATTTTCCTGCATTAAAGTCCCCGGCCACTAGGAGCGCTGCCTCTGGATGTGTGTTTTCCTATTTGCTTATGTCCTTATATAGCTCATTGAGTGCAATCTTAGTGCCAGCATCGGTTTGTGGTGGTAAATAGACGGCTACGAAAAATATAGATGAAAACTCTCTTTGTAAATAGTGTGGTCTACAGCTTATCATGAGATGCTCTACATCAGGTGAGTGAAACCTTGAGACTTCCTTAGTATAACATTTTATGCACCAGCTGTTGTTTACAAATATACACAGACCGCCACCCCTTTTCTTACCGGAGTCAGCCGTTCTATCCTGCCGATGTAGCGTATATCGCGCCAGCTGTATGTTATCCATGTCGTCGTTCATTCACGACTCGGTGAAACATAAGATATTACAGTTTTTAATGTCCCGTTGGTAGGATAAACTTGATCTTAGTTCGTCCAATTTATTTTCAAATGATTGAACGTTGGCTAATAGGATTGATGGAAGAGGCAGCTTACTCGCTCGCTGTCGGATCCTTACAAGGCAGCCCGACCTACGTCCACGATATCTCCGTCTCTTTCTCATGTGTATGACAAGGATTTGGGCCTTGTCTGGTGTCTGTAGAATACCATTCATGTCCGACTCGTTGAAGAAGAAATCTTCGTCCAATACGAGGTGAGTAATCGCTGTCCTGATATCCAGAAGCTCTTTTTGGTCATGAGAGACGGTGGCAGAAACATTATGTACAGAATAAATTACAAATAACGTGAAAAAAACTCACATAATAATACAATTGGTTAGAGGGACGTAAAACGGCAGCCTTCTCCTCCGGCACCATCTTGTGTGACTGTAACCAGGTTTCCATCCAACCTATTTATGCGAGTAAATGTCACAACAGGTAGCCTAGAGGTTAAAGCATTGGGCCAGAATCCGAAAGTTTGCTTGTTTGAATCCCCAAGCCGACAAGGTGAAAAATCTGTCTATCTGCCCTTGAGCAAGGCACTTAACCCTAATTGCTCCAGGGTTGCTGTCAATAATGGCTGATCCCTGGCCATGACCCCACTCTCTGAGGGCGTCTCAGGGAGTTGGGATATTTTTTTCATTTCACACTTGTACAGGTTACTTATTTGTACATGCAGTGAAACAAGACAAATATGAGCACCCCTCCTCATGAAAACAGCAAATTTGTCGGTAAACTTTCAAAATTTAGCAAAATGTGTCTGTAAAATGAATTATGCGACAAATGCCGTATTTTGTATATTTACATTTTAGTCATTTAGCAGACGCTCTTATCCAGAGCGACTTACAGTTAGTGAGTGCGTACATGTTTGTTTTTTTCGTACTGGCCCCCCGTGGGAATCGAACCACAACCCTGGCGTTGCAAACGCTATGCTCTACCAACTGAGCTACACGGGTCTGTAATGCAACACTGTATATAACTAAACATTTTTTGTGACAAAACCATCAGTAGAGTTGCAAATGTGATGGAAACGCAAAATTATTTTTATGTGCACTACGTCATCACGCACTGCCTTTTATCCGCAACAAGTCAATTTGTTGGAAACACATCTTTGGTGGGGAAATCTGCATATTGTTTTTATGCGGATTTTAGAATATTCACATTGAAAATCTGTCGCCAACTGGATGGAAACCTAGCTTATGTGTGTGACTGTGGATATGTGCAAGCTTGCTAATGTCTGAGGGAAAGAAGGAGGTACAAGAAGAAGGGGGAGCAGATGCAATCAACCCACTGGGCACACACTGGTTGAATTAACGTTGTTTCCACGTTGAACCAATGTGGAATAGACGTTGAATTGATGTCTGTGCCCAGTGGGAACCCACTCCCACTCAACTTGCTCCAACAGTTTTGTGAAGTGGATGTTCTTTTGCATATGTCTGCATCTGTCACCTAAAAATATTAATAGTGGGGATAATTCAGTCACAGTCCTGCATGGAGAAATGAAGTGTGGTAATTACTCCAAATACAGATAATTTCACATTGATTTCAAGTGACTCCTGAGTGGCGCAGTGGTCTAAGGCACTGCATCGCAGTGCTAACTGTGCCACTAGAGATCCTGGTTCAAATCCAGGCTCTGTCGCAGCCGGCCGTGACCGGGAGACCCATGGGCGGCGCACAATTGGCCCAGCGTCGTCCAGGGTAGGGGATGGAATGGCCGGCAGGGATGTAGCTCAGTTGATAGAGCATGGCGTTTGCAACGCCAGGGTTGTGGGTTCGATTCCCACAGGGGGCCAGTATAAAAAAAAATATTTATTCACTAACTGTAAGTCGCTCTGGATAAGAGCGTCTGCTAAATGACATAAATGTAAGTGATCAGGTGAATGCATTTTCTCACATCGCATGCACATCAGTGCAGACAATGTGGGCCCGCTGTGTGGTAAGGGTAGCCTGCCACAGTGAGGGCATGACAAAAATGGAGAGGAGGCGTTTAAGATGAGAACGGAGGTTTAGGTGTTGAGATCACCGTGATCTTTGCCTCTGATCCAAGGCAACAGAGAATACTCATAAGTGGTGAGCGATTAGTGCTTTTTGATATCAGTTCTGTAAAAAAAAAAAAAAAAGGTTTTCGACTTCTGTCTCTGTCCCACATTAACCTAACATAGCAGATTTAAAAGAAACAAACAGACCGGACAAGTAGGCGCACAATGGATTATGGTCATTGTAGTAATATTACCATGTTTTCTGTGCTATGTAGAATATTGGCCTGTTGGAAACTACAACAGTTCAGGCTTGATCTGATTTATCTCTCGAGAAACTGCTCAATGTGCGCATTGAGCTCACAGAAAGAAGAAACAAATTAAATGGAATTCAAATAATTAAACCGATGTTGGTCAATTAGTTGTTTAAAAAACAAAAAAATAACCGTCATTTCAGTTACCTCTACAGTCGTGGTCAAAGGTTTTGAGAATGACACAAGTATTGGTCTTCACAAAGTTTGCTGCTTCAGTGTTTTTAGATATTTTTGTTAGATGTTACTATGGTATACTGAAGTATAATTACAAGCATTCCATAAGTGTCAAAGGCTTTTATTGACAATTACATTAAGTTTATGCAAAGAGTCAATATTTGACCCTTCTTTTTCAAGACCTCTGCAATCCGCCCTGGCATGTTGTCAATTAACTTCTGGGCCAAATCCTGACTGATGGCAGTCCATTCTTGCATAATCAATGCTTGGAGTTTGTCAGAATTTGTGGGTTTTTGTTTGTCCACCCGCCTCTTGAGGATTGACCACAAGTTCTCAATGGGATTAAGGTCTGGGGAGTTTCCTGGCCATGGACCCAAAATTTGATGTTTTGTTCCCAGAGCCACTTAGTTATCACTTTTGCCTTATGGCAAGGTGCTCCATCATGCTGGAAAAGGCATTGTTCGTCACCAAAACGTTCTTGAATGGTTGGGAGAAGTTGCTCTCGGAGGATGTGTTGGTACCATTCTTTATTCATGGCTGTGTTCTTAGGCAAAATTGTGAGTGAGCCCACTCACTTGGCTGAGAAGCGACCCCACACATGAATGGTCTCAGGTTGCTTTACTGTTGGCATGACACAGGACTGATGGTAGCGCTCACCTTGTCTTCTCCAGACAAGCTTTTTTCCAGATGCCCCAAACAATCGGAAAGGGGATTCATCAGAGAAAATGACAGTCCTCAGCAGTCCAATCCCTGTACCTCTTGCAAAATATCAGTCTGTCCCTGATGTTTTTCCTGGAGAGAAGTGGCTTCCTCGCTGATCTTCTTGACACCAGGCCATCCTCCAAATGTCTTCACCTCACTGTGCGTGCAGATGCACTTACACCTGCCTGCTGCCATTCTTGAGCAAGCTCTGCACTGGTGGTGCCCCGATCCCGCATCTGAATCAACTTTAGGAGACGGTCCTGGCACTTGCTGGACTTTCTTGGGCGCCCTGACGCCTTCTTCACAACAATTGAACCTCTATTCTTGAAGTTCTTGATGATCCGATAAATGGATGATTTAGGTGCAATCTTACTAGCAGCAATATCCTTGCCTGTGAAGCCCTTTTTGTGCAAAGCAATGATGACGGCACGTGTTTCCTTGCAGGTAACCATGGTTAACTGAGGAAGATCAATGATTTCAAGCACCACCCTCCTTTTAAAGCTTCCAGTCTGTTATTCTAACTCAATCAGCATGACAGAGTGATCTCCAGCCTTGTCCTCGTCAACACTCTCACCTGTGTTAACGAGAGAATCACTGACATGTTGTCAGCTGGTTCTTTTGTGGCAGGGCTAAAATGCAGTGGAAATGTTTTTGGGATTAAGTTAATTTTCATGGCAAAGAGGGACTTTGCAATTAATTGCAATTCATCTGTTCACTCTTCATAACATTCTGGAGTATATGCAAATTGCCATCATAAAAACTGAGGCAGCAGACTTTGTGAAAATTAATATTTGTGTCATTCTCAAAACTTTTGACCACGACTGTAGGCTGCTATACATACGCTGAACAAAACAATTTACGGAACATGCAACAATTTAAAAGATTTTACTGAGTTACAGTTCATGTAAGGAAATCAGCCAACTGAATTAAAATCATTAGTCCCTAGTCTATGGATTTCACATGCATCTGTTGGTCACAAATACTGTGCATTCGGAAGGTATTCAGACACCTTGACTTTTACCAAATTTTGTTACGGTACAGCCTTATTCTAAAATGGATTAACATCTACGGGATCGGTGTCCCGTATATGGCACGGTTGAGCTAATGTGTGCTGACTGTTGTAAGTAACAGCAAACTTTACAGGACATAGACATATCTTATATGGGCAGAAAGCTTAAATTATCGTTAATCTAACTGCACTGTCCAATTTACAGTAGCTATTACAGTGAAAAAATACCATGCTATTGTTTGAGGAGAGTGCACAACAACAAAAAAATTATGGCGGCAGCTGGTTTGATACATTCATCTTTGAAGGTAAATATTCAGTAATCTTGCTCTGATTTGTCATCTTGAGGGTCCCAGAGATAAATTGTAGCATAGTTTTGTTTGATAAAATCAATGTTTATATTCAAATGTAGGAACTGGGTTCTACAGTTTGAACCCATGCTGTCTCTGGCTCCACACCCACCCCGCCCGGCCATCTAGATGTGTGAAAGTTAGTGTATAAGCTAATGATCCATCCTGTATGACATTCCTGGGAGTGTGTATACTTACATTTTGTATGACCATATCATTTTTGTATGTTCTCTATAGTTATGTACTTGAAAATGTGTCAATTGACCAATTCGGCACATTTGGGCAGACTTAATACAAAATAGTCCAGTATTGCAATGCTTCACTGGATCAATCTGAAACTTTGCATACACACTGCTTCCATCTAGTGGCCAAAATCTAAATTGCACCTAAACTGCAATATTATATTGTGGCCTTTCTCTTGCTTTTCAAAGATGATGGAACAAAAAAAAGAAAACACATGATTTTTGGTTTATATCATCTTTTACAGATTGAATGTGTTATATTCTCCTACATTAATTTCACATTTCCACAAACTACAAAGTGTTTCATTTCAAATGTTATCAAGAATGTGCATATCCTTGCTTCAGGTCCTGAGCTACAGGCAGTTAGAATTTGGGTATCATTTTAGGCGAAAATTGAAAGAAAGGGTCCGATCCTTAAGAGGTTAAATTGTTCCCCCCACATCAATCTATACACAATACCCCATAATGTTTTTAGAAATGTTTGCAAATTTCTTTAAAAAATACAACTGAAATATCACATTTACATCAGTATTCAGACCCTTTACTCAGTACTTTGTTGAAGCACCTTTGGCAGCGATTACAGCCTCAAATCTTCTTGGGTATGGCGCTACAAGTTTGGCAAACCTGTATTTGGGGAGTTTCTCACATTCTTTTCTGAAGATCCTTTCAAGCGCTGTCAGGTTGTATGGGGAGCATCGCTGCTCAGATATTTTCAGGTCTCTCCAGAGATGTTCGATTGGGTTCATGTCCTGGCTCAGGCTGGGCCACTCCAGGACTTTCAGAGACTTGTCCCGAAGCCACTCCTGCGTTGTCTTGGCTGTGTCCTGTTGGAAGGTGAAACTTCACCCCCAGTCTGAGGTCCCGAGTGCTCTGGGCAGGTTTTCATCAAAGATCTCTCTGTACTTTGCTCCGTTCATCTTTCCCTTGATCCTGACTAGTCTCCCAGTCCCTGCTGCTGAAAAACATCCCCACAGCATGATGCTGCCACCACCACGCTTCACCATAGGGATGGTGCCAGGTTTCCTTCAATGTGACACTTGCATTCAGGCCAAAAAGTTTAGTCTTGGTTTCATCAGACCAGATAATCTTGTTTCTCATGGTCTGAGAGACCTTTAGGTGCCTTTTGGCAATCTCCAAGTGGGCTGTCATGTGCCATTTACTGAGGAGTGGCTTCCGTCTGGCCACTCTACCATAAAGGCCTGATTGGTGGAGTGCTGCAGAGATGGTTGTCCTTCTGAAAGGTTCTCACATCTCCACAGAGGAACTCTGGAGCTCTGTCAGAGTGACCATCGGGTTCTTGGTCACCACCCTGACCAAGGCCCTTCTTCCCCGATTGCTCAGTTTTGCTGGGCGGCCAGCTCTAGGAAGAGTCTTGGTGGTTCCAAACTTCTTCCATTTAAGAATGATGGAGACCACTGTGTTCTTTGGGACCTTCAATGCTGCAGACATATTTTGTTACCCTACCCCAGATCTGTGCCTCGACACAATCCTGTCTCGGAGCTCTACAGACAATTCCTTCGACCTCATGTTTTGGTTTTTGCTCTGACATGCACTGTAAACTCTGAGACCTTGTATAGACAAGTATGTGCCTTTCCAAATCATGTCCAATCAATTGAATTTAACATACACTACCGTTCAAAAGTTTGGGGTCACTTAGAAATGACCTTGTTTTCCATGAAAACATACATGAAATGTGTTTGAAATGTGTTTGAATAATATTTTATTTTAATTGGCCAGTCTGAGATATGGCTTTTTCTTTGCAACTCTGCCTAGAAGGTCAGCATCCCGGAGTCGACTCTTCACTGTTGACGTTGAGACTGGTGTTTTGCAGGTACTATTTAATGAAGCTGCCAGTTGAGGACCTGTGAGGCGTCTGTTTCTCAAACTAGACACTCTAATGTATTTGTCCTCTTGGTCAGTTGTGCACCTGGGCTCCCGCTCCTCTTTCTATTCTGGTTAGAGCCAGTTTGCGCTGTTCTGTGAAGGGAGTAGTACACAGCGTTGTACGAGATTTTCAGTTTCTTGGCAATTTCTCGCATGGAATAGAAACTCCCCAGACCTTCATTTCTCAGAACAAGAATAGACTGACGAGTTTCAGAAGAAAGTTATTTGTTTCTGGCCATTTTGATTCTGTAATCGAATCCACAATTGCTGATGCTCCAGATACTCAACTAGTCTCAAGAAGGCCAGTTTTATTGCTTTCTTAATCAGCACAACCATTTTTAGCTGTGCTAACATAATTGCAAAAGGGTTTTCTAATGATCCATTAGCCTTTTAAAATGATAAACTTGGATTAGCAAACACAACGTGCCATTGGAACACAGGACTGATGATTGCTGATAATGGGCCTCTGTACGCCTATGTAGATATCCCATTTAAAAAAATCTGCTGTTTCCAGCTACAATAGCCATTTACAACATTAACAATGTCTACACTGCATTTCAAATCAAATAAAATCAAATTTTATTGGTCACATGCGCCGAATACAACAGGTGAAGACATTACAGTGAAATGCTTACTTACAGCCCTTAACCAACAGTGCATTTATTTTTTACAAAAAAATTATAAAAATAAAACAACAACAAAAAAAGTGTTGAGAGAAAAAAGAGCAGAAGTAAAATAAAGTGACAGTAGGGAGGCTATATATACAGGGGGGTACCGTTGCAGAGTCAATGTGCGGGGGCACCGGCTAGTTGAGGTAGTTGAGGTAATATGTACATGTGGGTAGAGTTAAAGTGATTATGCATAAATAATTAACAGAGTAGCAGCAGCGTAAAAAGGATGGGGTGGGGGGGCTGTGCAAATAGTCCGGGTAGCCATGATTAGCTGTTCAGGAGTCTTATGGCTTGGGGGTAGAAGCTGTTGAGAAGTCTTTTGGACCTAGACTTGGCACTCCGGTACCGCTTGCCGTGCGGTAGCAGAGAGAACAGTCTATGACTAGGGTGGCTGGAGTCTTTGACAATTTTGAGGGCCTTCCTCTGACACCGCCTGGTATAGAGGTCCTGGATGGCAGGAAGCTTGGCCCCAGTGATGTACTGGGCCGTACGCACTACCCTCTGTAGTGCCTTGCGGTCGGAGGCCAAGCAGTTGCCATACCAGGCGGTGATGCAACCAGTCAGGATGCTCTCGATGGTGCAGCTGTAGAATTTTTTGAGGATCTGAGGACCCATGCCAAATCTTTTCAGTCTCCTGAGGAGACTTTCTGATCAATTTGATGTTATTTTAATGGACAAAAATGTATATATTATTTAGAAAACAAGGACAGTTCTAAGTGACCCCAATCTTTTGAATGGTAGTGTAGGTGGAATCCAATCAAGTTGTAGAAACATCTCAAGGATGATCAATGAAACAGGATGCACCTGAGCTCAATTTTGAGTCTCCTAGCAAAGGATCTGAATACATATGTGAATATGGTTTTTCTGTTTCTTATTTTTAATACATTTCTAAACATTTCTAAAAACCTGTTTTTGCTTTGTCATTATGGGGTATTGTGTGTAGATTGATGCATATATCTGTGCATTCAAATGGCCATCGATAAAAAAGCAATGGTGTTTGTTGTCCGTAGGTTATGCCTGCCCATACCATAACACCACCACCATCATGGGGCACTCTGTTCACAACGTTGATAACAGCAAACCACTCGCCCACACAGACACCATCTGCCTCGTATAGTTGATACCGGGATCCATCCGTGAAGTGCAAACTTCTCCAGCGTGCCAGTGGCCATCAATGGTGAGCATTTGCCCTCTGAAGTCAGTTACGAAACGGAACTGCAGTCAGGTCAAGACCCTGGTGAGGACAACGAGCATGCATATGAGCTTCCCTGATATGGTTTCTGACAGTTTTTGCCAAAATTATTCGGTTGTGCAAACCCACAGTTTCATCAGTTGTCCGGGTGGCTGGTCTGAGACAATTCCGCAGCTGAAGAAGCCAGATGTGGAGGTCCTGGGTTGGTGTGGTTACACGTGGTCTGCGGTTGTGAGGCCGGTTGGACGTAATGACAAATTCTCTAAAATGACATTGGAGGTGGGTTATGGTAGAGAAATGATCTTTCAATTATCTGGCAACAGCTCTGGTGGACATATTAAAATATATGGAATTGTATTAAAAAGGTCACACCAAAGATCATTTTGCTATTTGATTTTGAATTTTAAGACCCATTGAAGTATAAAAAAATAAATAAATACGATGACAAATTGTGTTTGGCCTTACTGCTATTAGCCCACACAAACACATTGAATAACAAATTCAATAAATGGAAGAACAGATACTGAGAGATATATATATATTTTTTTACATGTATTTAACCCCTTATTTTTGGCACTAAACAGTCTCCACATATATTGTACTTCCAATCAGTGTTTTACAACTGGTACCAGGGAACTTTCAGACGAGTCTTCTGAAGCCTGTGGGCGTCCTAGAGCAAAACAACATGTACGTGTTCATGAGAATCTCACCTTTGCACAGAGGGGTCATATTAATGTCTAGCCCAAACAGTTTGGACGGTACAGACAGAAGTTGGCAGATCGGCTGTGATGTCTTCGGATGCATCCCAAGACGCTTGTGGGGGTTGTAGCAAAACGGAGCAAAACGGAGAACACCATCGGGTGTCATAATACAGTGAGGGAGAAAAATAATTGATCCCCTGCTGATTTTGTAAGTTTGCCCACTGACAAAGAAATGATCAGTCTATAATTTTTATGGTAGGTTTATTTGAACAACGATAGACAGAATAACAACAAAAAAATCCAGAAATACGCATGTCAAAAATGTTATAAATTGATTTGCATTTTAATTGGTGAAGGAAAACTGTGATAAATAAAAAAGTATATCAGTTTCATTTAAGAACCAAAGGATTGACAGCCGTCCCATATAGATTGCAAAATAGTTGGGAAGAGATTTTTGACGTACCGATCCCATGGCATAGTGTTTATGAACTGATACGCAAAACGACACCGGATTCAAAAATTGGAATCTTTCAATTTAAATTATTATATAAAATTCTTGCTACCAATAGAATGTTATTTATATGGGGGATACAATCTTCCCAGCTCTGCAGATTTTGCTGCGAAGAGACAGAATCATTAGAACATTTGTTTTGGTACTGTCCATTTGTAGCTTGTTTTTGGACACAGGTCCAGGAATGGCTAAAGGATTGCAATATTTACCTGGAGCTAACCTTGCAGATAGCATTACTGGGTGATCTGAAAAGTCTTGTCAATCGATCAATAATTTAATAATACTTTTAGCAAAAATGTTTATTTTTAATTCACAATCTGTAGAAACAATGAGAATAGAAAGGTTCAGAATTTTTGTAAAACACCACAGTACAGTTGAAATATATATGGTAAATAGAAATCCTATATGGATGGTGTTAAGAGATAGATGGGAGGTATTGAATGGAGCTGAAGGATGGGACTAATAACAACTAACAACAAAATAATAACAAGATAACTAATAATGTAAGCATACTGTGTCCATAATAAGTATGTAGGTTGTATGTTGGGAGCTTTTGGGAAAGAGCACAGTTAGAAAGATATGGCATATAGAAGCAAACCGGATGGATATCATGAAAATGATCGGAGAGGTTGAGAGTAGAAGTAGTTCAGGAGAATTTTTTTTTTTTATATAATTATTGTAAAATTGACTGTGTTCATAAAATGTAGATAGTAAGTATAAGCTGGAAGTAGAGGCCTAAGCATTGTTGTTCACTAGTTTACCCCAAGTAGGGAAAGGGTGGCGGGGTTGGAAAGTAATAAAGGGGAATATACAGTGGGGAGAACAAGTATTTGATACACTGCCGATTTTGCAGGTTTTCCTACTTACAAAGCATGTAGAGGTCTGTAATTTTTATCATAGGTACACTTCAACTGTGAGAGACGGAATCTAAAACAAAAATCCAGAAAATCACATTGTATGATTTTTAAGTAATTCATTTGCATTTTATTGCATGACATAAGTATTTGATACATCAGAAAAGCAGAACTTAATATTTGGTACAGAAACCTTTGTTTGCAATTACAGAGATCATACGTTCCTGAAGGTCTTCACCAGGTTTGCACACACTGCAAATCCTTCAGGTTTCGGGGCTGTCACTGGGCAATACGGACTTTCAGCTCCCTCCAAATATTTTCTATTGGGTTCAGGTCTGGAGACTGGCTAGACCACTCCAGGACCTTGAGATGCTTCTTACACTGCCACTCCTTAGTTGCCCTGGCTGTGTGTTTCGGGTCGTTGTTATGCTGGAAGACCCAGCCACGACCCATCTTCAATGCTCTTACTGAGGGAAGGAGGTTGTTGGCCAAGATCTCGCGATACATGGCCCCATCCATCCTCCCCTCAATACGGTGCAGTCGTCCTGTCCCCTTTGCAGAAAAGCATCCCCAAAGAATGATGTTTCCACCTCCATGCTTCACAGTTGGGATGGTGTTCTTGGGGTTGTACTCATCCTTCTTCTTCCTCCAAACACGGCGAGTGGAGTTTAGACCAAAAAGCTATATTTTTGTCTCATCAGACCACATGACCTTCTCCCATTCCTCCTTTGGATCATCCAGATGGTCATTGGCAAACTTCAGACGGGCCTGGACATGCGCTGGCTTGAGCTGGGGAACCTTGCGTGCGCTGCAGGATTTTAATCCATGACGGCGTAGTGTTTTACTAATGGTTTTCTTTGAGACTGTGGTCCAAGCTCTCTTCAGGTCATTGACCAGGTCCTGCCGTGTAGTTCTGGGCTGACCCCTCACCTTCCTCATGATCATTGATGCCCCACGAGGTGAGATCTTGCATGGAGCACCAGACCGAGGGTGATTGACCGTCATCTTGAACTTCTTCCATTTTCTAATAATTGCGCCAACAGTTGTTGCCTTCTCACCAAGCTGCTTGCCTATTGTCCTGTAGCCCATCCCAGCCTTGTGCAGGTCTACAATTTTATCCCTGATGTCCTTACACAGCTCTCTGGTCTTGGCCATTGTGGAGAGGTTGGAGTCTGTTTGATTGAGTGTGTGGACAGGTGTCTTTTATACAGGTAACGAGTTCAAACAGGTGCAGTTAATACAGGTAGTGAGTGGAGAACAGGAGGGCTTCTTAAAGAAAAACTAACAGGTCTGTGAGAGCCGGAATTCTTACTGGTTGGTAGGTGATCAAATACTTATGTCATGCAATAAAATGCAAATTAATTACTTAAAAATCATACAATGTGATTTTCTGGATTTTCGTTTTAGATTCCGTCTCTCACAGTTGAAGTGTACCTTTGATAAAAATTACAGACCTCTACATGCTTAGTAAGTAGGAAAACCTGCAAAATTGGCAGTGTATCAAATACTTGTTCTCCCCACTGTATATATTTAAAAAAACATGGGGGATTGGAAGTGATGCAGACAATTACATTGATGGAAGTTACAATCTATCTGCAATATTAAGCTAAATTTTTTTTTTTTATATATAATAAAAGTGACTAGTGTTGTATTTCTTAAAGTGGCCAGTGATTTCAATAGGCAGCAGCAGCCTCTAGTGTGCTAGTGATGGCTATTTAACAGCCTGATGGCCTTGCGATAGAAGCTGTTTTTCATTCTCTCAGTCCCAGCTTTGATGCACCTGTACTGACCTCACCTTCTGGATGATAGCGGGGTGAACAGGCAGTGGCTGTGGTGGTTGATGTCCTTGATTATCTTTTTGGCCTTCCTGTGACATCGGGTGCTGTAGGTGTCCTGGAGGGCGGGTAGTTTGCCCCTGGTAATGCGTTCGGCAGACCGCACCACCCTCTGGAGAGCCCTGCGGTTGCGGGCGTTGCAGTTTCAATACCAGGCAGTGATCTGTAAAAGTTTGTGAGGGTTTTAGGTGCCAAGCCAAATTTCTTCAGCGTGGGTGGACCATTTAAGTTTGTTAGTGATGTGTACGCCAAGGAACTTGAAGCTTTCCACATTCTCCACTGCGATCCCGTCGATGTGGATAGGGGGGTGCACCCTCTGCTGTTTCCTGAAGTCCACGATCATCTCTTTTGTTTTGTTGACATTGAGTGAGAGGTTATTTTCCTGGCACCACACTCCCAGAGCCCTCACCTCCTCCCTGTAGGCTGTCTCATCATTGTTGGTAATCAAGCCTGCTAATGTTGTGTCGTCTGCAAACTTGAAGCATGGATTCCGATTGGTCAGACCAGCGTTGAATAGTTCTTAGCACGGGTACTTCCTGTTTCAGTTTCTGCCTATAGGAAGGGAGGAGCAAAATGGAGTTGTTGGTCAGATTTGCCTAAAGGAGGGCGGGGGAGGGCCTTATATCCATCCCGGAAGTTCGAATAGCAAAGGTTGAGGATTTTAGCAGCCTGAGTACAATAGTCGATATGTTGATAGAACTTCGGCAGCCTAGTCCTCAAATTAGATTTTTTTAAATCCCCGGCTACAATAAATGCAGCCTCAGGATATGTGGTTTCCAGATTGCATAAAGTCCAGTGAAGTTCTTTGAGGGCCGTTGTGGTATCGGCTTGAGGGGGGATATACACGGCCATGACTATAACCTAATAAAATTATCTTGGGAGATAATATGGTCGGCATTTGATTGTGAGGTATTCTAGGTTGGGTGAACAAAAGGACTTGAGTTCCTGTATGTTACTACAATTACACCATGAGTCATTAATCATGAAACACACACCTCCGCCCTTCTGCTTCCCGGAGAGATACTTATTTCTGTCTGCACGATGAACTGAGAACCCATCTGGCGGGACCGATTTCAACAGAATATCCCCAGAGAGCCATGTTTCCGTGAAACAAAGTATGTTACAGGCCTTGATGTCTCTCTGGAAACAAATCCTTGCCCTGAGCTCGTCAACCTTGTTTCCAAAAACGAAACATTAGTGAGTAATATACTTGGAAGAGGTGGGTGGTGTGCGCGCCTCCTAAGTCGAACCAGCAGGCCACTCCGAGTGCCTCTCCTCCACCGGCGATGTTTTGGGTCAGCCGCTGGAATCAGTTCAATTGCCCTGGGGAGAGCAAATAAAGGACCTGCTTCGGGTAAGTCGTATTCCTGGTCGTAATGCTGGTGAGTTACCGCCGCTCTGATATCCAATAGTTTTTCCCGGCTGTATGTAATGATACAAAACCCTTTCTGAGCTAATAATGTAAAAAATTATACATAAAAAAACAAAATACCTAAGAGCTAGTCGCGAGGCTACCATCTTCGTCGGCACCAGGTACAGTTATGACTCTACAAATTTGTTGGATGCATTTGCTGTTTGTTTTGGTTGTGTCTTAGATTATTTTGTGCCCAATAGAAATGAATGGTAAATAATGTATTGTGTCATTTTGGAGTCCTTTTTTTGTAAATAAGAATATAATTTGTCCAAATACAAGTGAATTTGTCCCAATACTTTTGGTCCCTTAAAATGGGGTGACTATGAACAAAAAGTGCGGGAATTTCTAAATGGTTCACCCGTGATGTTTGAAAATACCCTCAAATTAAAGCTGACAGTTTGCACTTTAACCTCATAGTTATTGTATCATGTCAAATCCAAAGTGCTGGACTACAGAGCCAAAATAACAACAAATGTGTCACTGTCCCAATGCTTTTGGAGCTCACTGTAGAAGGTAGATTATTTGTTCTGCCAGATATCATCTAACTTTTCAGATACAGTTGTATGTTATTTCAGGCCAGCTGTTATTGCTTCGTACAAGTAGATGCTGTATATATATCTATTCATTGCATATTTACTTAGTCTGCTCAAGACTTTTAGTGATGGCAGCAAACTATGCTATACAAATATCTAATATGTCAGTGATTCTTCTTCGTTTTATTTATCTACTTCATAAATGGATTGAAATGAGTGAGTGCATGCTTTTTACTGAAATGCCATGCCTAGTGAAATTGGGTAAAATTGAATTAAAGTAAATGTAATCTCCTTCAGAAGGGGAATTTTGGATTGATTGGCAGATTGCTCTATGAGGTCAGAGGAAGGACATGGACAATATTAAACAGTGAAAGAGGAAGAACTTTTGTGACACTTACTCCAATGGCAGTAAAATAAAGAGCAGCATACAGCATTTTTTTATTTAACCTTTATTTACAGTGGGGGAAAAAAGTATTTAGTCAGCCACCAATTGTGCAAGTTCTCCCACTTAAAAAGATGAGAGAGACCTGTAATTTTCATCATAGGTACACGTCAACTATGACAAACAAAATGAGAAAAAAAATCCAGAAAATCACATTGTAGGATTTTTAATGAATTTATTTGCAAATTATGGTGGAAAATAAGTATTTGGTCAATAACAAAAGTTTCTCAATACTTTGTTATATACCCTTTGTTGGCAATGACACAGGTCAAACATTTTCTGTAAGTCTTCACAAGGTTTTCACACACTGTTGCTGGTATTTTGGCCCATTCCTCCTTGCAGATCTCCTCTAGAGCAGTGATGTTTTGGGGCTGTCGCTGGGCAACACGGACATTCAACTCCCTCCAAAGATTCTTTATGGGGTTGAGATCTGGAGACTGGCTAGGCCACTCCAGGACCTTGAAATGCTTCTTACGAAGCCACTCCTTCGTTGCCCGGGCGGTGTGTTTGGGATCATTGTCATGCTGAAAGACCCAGCCACGTTTCATCTTCAATGCCCTTGCTGATGGATGGAGGTTTTCACTCAAAATCTCACGATACATGGCCCCATTCATTCTTTCCTTTACACGGATCAGTCGTCCTGGTCCCTTTGCAGAAAAACAGCCCCAAAGCATGATGTTTCCACCCCCATGCTTCACAGTAGGTATGGTGTTCTTTGGATGCAACTCAGCATTCTTTGTCCTCCAAACACGACGAGTTGAGTTTTTACCAAAAAGTTATATTTTGGTTTCATATGACATTCTCCCAATCCTCTTCTGGATCATCCAAATACACTCTAGCAAACTTCAGAAGGGCCTGGACATGTACTGGCTTAAGCAGGGGGACACGTCTGGCACTGCAGGATTTGAGTCCCTGGCGGCGCAGTGTGTTACTGATGGTAGGCTTTGTTACTTTGGTCCCAGCTCTCTGCAGGTCATTCACTAGGTCCCTCCGTGTGGTTCTGGGATTTTTGCTCACCGTTCTTGTGATCATTTTGACCCCACGGGGTGAGATCTTGCGTGGAGCCCCAGATCGAGGGAGATTATCAGTGGTCTTGTTGTCTTCCATTTCCTAATAATTGCTCCCACAGTTGATTTCTTCAAACCAAGCTGCTTACCTATTGCAGATTCAGTCTTCCCAGCCTGGTGCAGGTCTACAATTTTGTTTCTGGTGTACTTTGACAGCTCTTTGGTCTTGGCCATAGTGGAGTTTGGAGTGTGACTGTTTGAGGTTGTGGACAGGTGTCTTTTATACTGATAACAAGTTCAAACAGGTGCCATTAATACAGGTAATGAGTGGAGGACAGAGGAGCCTCTTAAATAAGAAGTTACAGGTCTGTGAGAGCCAGAAATCTTGCTTGTTTGTAGGTGACCAAATACTTATTTTCCACCATAATTAGCAAATAAATTCATAAAAAATCCTACAATGTGATTTTCTGGATTTTTTTTCCTCCATTTGTCTGTCATAGTTGACGTGTACCTATGATGAAAATTACAGGCCTCTCTCATCTTTTTAAGTGGGAGAACATGCACAATTGGTGGCTGACTAAATACTTTTTTTCCCCACTGTAACTAGGCAAGTCAGTTAAGAACAAATTCTTATTTACAATGACGGCCTACACCGGCCAAACCCAGACGACGCTGTGCGCCACCCTATGGGTCTCCCAATCACGGCCGATTGTGATACAGCCTGGAATCTAACCAGGGGGTCTGTAGTAACGCCTCAAGCACTGAGATGCAGTGCCTTAGACCGCTGCGCCACTCGGGAGCCTCCAGAATTGTTTGGGGCAATATTAAACTCAACAGATTGAGTACAGCAAATATTATATTTCACTCTCCTTAGTTCAAATCATATCAACGATCCAATGTGAACCAACATTACTTTAGGATCAGAGTGATATAAGCTAATGATAAAAACGACTAAAATAATACCTATTCATAGATTATTTCACTATTTTGTCAAACATATTGTTTATTCCCATTATATAACAAATTGCAGTAAATACAGATAAACATTTGTATTTATTATGTGGAAATGGATACAGATAAGAGCACCATAAATTGTGTGTGAATAATGGAGGAGCTTTGCCTACTGGGTTGGATACCTCTCTGAGGAGACTCATACTGCTGGTGAATGCTGCTTCTGTACATCCTCTTTCATCTCCGCCACTGTCTCACTGTCTTAAAACAATTACTCTGCTCGCCCCAAGAGGATCAACCAAATGCTGCGAAGTGGAGGGAGAGCAAATATGGATGAAATAGCGCAGGTCGGACACATTTTCAGGCCTTTCCAGCTAAAGCACTGATCTCATCTCTAAGAAGTTCATCTGTTTTGGGCTTAATTGCCATGTATCTTCATGTCCTCGTTTTCCTCATTGGGCCCAGAAGTTGCTTCTGTCTTTATCACTATGCAATGATAAACTCTGACCCCCTTATATTATATTATATTATAATGTATAATATACAAAGGAATCATTTCAAAGGTTTTTAATGTCCTTGAGAATGTAATGACATGCTAATAATAGAGAACCTACTTTTTATTCTCTGCATTCATGCAGGCACAGTTTCCTTTAGATGAAGAATGGGCATATAGTGGAATTGGGCAGTACATCATGGGGGAGATACAGTATGTGTGTAGCTTCTTAGATGCTAGAGAAACATTTACTGGGAATAAAATACACTTGACAGAACCATTATCAATCTCACTGTATAATGACTCTCAACCACTCTTCCTATTATGCCATTGGTGGCTATTGAAGCACACTGAAAATAAACATTTAAGATTAACCCTCCAACACCCAACCACCCACCCCCACACACAGTAGTACCCCTCCAAAACACATGCACACACAAGCTCTGGAGGACTCACCTTCAGTCGGGACAAAGAGAGGGTACTACAAAGTCACCCAGCTTCTATTTTCAATTATAATTACATAACTTTCTTGCTTTTCTCTCCCTCTCTCTCACATTTTTTTTTTCTCTCTACATATTCTCTCTCTCCCGACAAAAATAGATGGTTAAATATGTTCCCCAGTGTAATCTAGCATGGTGACAAGGTGTCACCAATCAGGACAGGTTTAAAACTTTAAAGCGTCATGTACTGTATGCATAGCACATGGGGATGTGTGAAACTTACTGCTCAGCCTGAGTGTGTATTTGTATTTATTATTTATTTATTAGGTCCCGTATTGCTCAGTTGGTAGAGCATGGCGCTTGCAACGCCAGGGTTGTGGGTTCGATTCCCACAGGGGGCCAGTATGAAAATGTACGCACTCACTAACTGTAAGTTGCTCTGGATAAGAGCGTCTGCTAAATGAAAATGAAAATGTAAAAATGTAAAATTATGGATCCCCATTAGCTGCTGCCAAGGCAGCAGCTACTCTTCCTGGGGTCCAGCAAAATTGAGGCAGTTATACATTCTAAAAACTTGACTTGGGGACTGTGAAGAGACCTCTGGTGGCATGTCTTGTGGGGTATGCATGGGTGTCCGAGCTGTGTGCCAGTAGTTCAAACAGACAGCTCGGTGCATTCAACATGTCAATACAAGTAGTGATGAAGTCAATCTCTCCTCCACTTTGAGCCAGGAGAGATTGACATTCATATTATTAATGTTAGCTCTCTGTGTACATCCAAGGGCCAGCAGTGCTGCCCTGTTCTTAGCCAATTGCAATTTTCCTAAGTCCCTCTTTGTGGCACCTGACCACACGATTGAACAGTAGTCCAGGTGCGTCAAAACTAGGGCCTGTAGGACCTGCCTTGTTGATAGTGCTGTTAAGAGTGCAGAGCAGCGCTTTATTATATGAGAATGGAGAACACATTGGGAGGGCTCTTAGACCATTCCTCCATACAGAATAATTCCAGATCCTTGGATGGCACCCCAGATCAGTGCCATTTTCCTCGCAAGGTGAAGTATTAAAAGGTACTGAAAACAGGGGTGCTAATCATTTTGACATCTATCTTTTTTAGATTTTATTTTATTACTTAACATTTGATACAGTCTGTTTTGCTCATCTTTATCAAGGGTGCCAATAATTTTTGACCTGACTGTATGTTACCAGGGTTCAACATGCTGTAAGGCTCGGCAGAATGGTGCCTTGGAGCCATGGAGAATGCATAACTTACTGTGAACTGGCAAACTTGCTCTGAATTTAGATCAATAATTTTGTAAGGATGAAGCAGTTTTTGGGAAAGAGCAATATAAGAGGCATATTTTGGGTTTGCAAAATGAGCACATCTATCAATGTCATCAACTTTCTGCCAGTTTAATTTCACCACAACTTAATATGGATTACTTTGCTAAAATTTATCTTGCTGACATAAACAATTAATCAAAACAGCCATATTGTGTTTGTAGACAGTCAAGCGGCACTGTCTGGAGAAAAAGCATGAATAACATTTCAGTAAGATGGATATACACTGAGTATACAAAACATTAAGAACACCTGCTCTTTCCTTGACGTAGACTGACCAGGTGAATCCAAATGAAAGCTATGATCCCTTATTATTATGATCCCTTATTGATTGATAGTTTGAATACTTTGTTACAGGTTTAGACCTCATAATTAGATATTTTGCTTGCTTGCCAATCTTTCTCCTCATAGTTAGCATGATGTTATCCCTCTCATTTACCAGAAATACATCTACAAGCGAAGCATACTGGGGTATGCAACTCCTGAGTTCTATGCAGCTGGAAATTTATATGACCCAGGTTTGAGAGGAGACCTGTGATTTGCAAACCAATGCTATCAGCACTACAGCATACAATCTACATCAAATGAATTACTATACAGTGTATTGTATGTTATCTTTTTTAAATTCTCAAAATAGGGCTCTCTAGTTAGCGTGTGTACTCAGAGGTCATAGAGAGAACTAGATATTCCCAGCAGCTATCTGCAGACTGGCATTATTAACTTCATTCTTAATGTACACCTGTTTATTTCCTCTATGAGATGGTCTGCTGGACATACAGATGACATGTCAGGATGAGGATTTTTGATTGACAGACAAGATGGGGGGGTGTACTAAGCTAACATTTGGATTTGTTTTAAGATGGTCATAAGATGGATCATTAAGCTATTTGAATTTGAATTTTAGGACCCCTTAGGTATCAAAAATATATTTAAAAAATGATTTGATAAAATATTGAATTTGGCCTTTACTATTATAGCCCATAGAAACGCATTGAATAACACATTCATAAATGGCAAAACATACAGTCCAGAAATATCTCATAAGGAATAAGGTTTTGAAGTGTCTGTCGTATATTTAGGAGATACAAGAAAGCTCAGGAAATAGATATTATTTTATTTTACACATATTTAACCCCTATTTTTGTTGCCACAAAACTACCTTCATACTTCCAATCGTTTGTATGGTTCGTAGAGCAAAACGGAGGACACCATTGTGTTCGTGAGAGGGTCATATTAGTTTGTAGCTCAAACGGTTCGGACACCACAGACAGAAGTGTGCACATCAGCGTTACTGACTTCAGATGAGACACGTGACACTTGTGGGGGTCGTAGAGCAAAACGGGGAACACCATCGTGTTCGTGAGAGTCATAATAGTTTGGACGCTACAGACGTTTTTGTGAGAAGACCAATTTTTGGGATGTCTCATGGTCTGACAAACACTGCTGTAACTCAACCACCTTCCACCGCTGATGCGAACGATCGACATAGGCGGATGCGGTGGATTGAGACACAGCCCATGCAAACTGATATCTCTAGCTTAAACTGACAGATTTTAATGTTTTCTTTTATTATTTTGTTACTTAGATTGATGCACGGGTGCGTCAATAGACTCTTAAGGATTAAATGTCAAGCACTCTACAATGCATGATCTGATTTCTTCTGGGGGATAATCTGTTTTGGATGTGAAAGGGTTTGGCACAACTTGAGACTGACCAGGTACATACCAACTGAGGTAAAGCCTAGGGCACTAGCTCTGGGAGTGAAGACGTCTTCAGGTGTAAGGCAAGGTTATTCATCAGCACGTGAATTTATTTCACTTTGGCACCTCCACTGCAAGCTCACCATTCTCCCAGAAGCTTTAATATGTCAAATCAAATCAAAACCTAATTGTATTTGTCACATGCGCCGAATACCACAGGTGTAGACTTTACCGTGAAATGCTTACTTACAAGCCCTTAACCAACAATGCAGTGCAAGTAATAGACTTAAGAAAATATTTACTAAATTAAATAAAGTAAAAAATTAAATGAAATAAAAAGTAACACAATAAAATAACAATAACGAGGCTATATACAGGGCGTACCGGTACCGAGTCAATGTGCGGAGGTACAGGTTAGGGAAGGTAATTTGTACATGTACACTACCGGTCAAAAGTTTTAGAACACCTACTCATTCAAGGGTTTTTCTTTATTTCTACTATTTTCTACATTGTAGAATAATAGTGAAGACATCAAAACTATGAAATAACACAAATGAAATCATGTAGTAACCAAAAAAGTATTTAACAAATCAAAATATATTTGAGATTTGAGATTCTTCAAATAGCCACCCTTTGCCTTGATGACAGCTTTGCACACTCTTGGCATTCTCTCAACCAGCTTCATGAGGTAGTCACCTGGAATGCATTTCAATTAACAGTTGTTCTTTCTTAAAAGTTAATTTGTGCAATTTCTTTCCTTCTTAATGCGTTTGAGCCAATCAGTTCTGTTGTGAAAGGGTAGGGGGGTAAACAGAAGATAATCCTATTTGGTAAAAGACCAAGTCCATATTATGGCAATAACATCTCAAATAAGCAAAGAGAAACGAAAGTCCATCATTACTTTAAGACATGAAGGTCAGTCAATAAGGACAATTTCAAGAACTTTTAAAGTTTATTCAAGTGCAGTCGCAAAAACCATCATGCGCTGGCACTAAGACCGCACTCAATGAACTGTATATGGCCATAAGCAAACAGGAAAACGCTCATCCAGAGGCGGCACACCTAGTGGCCGGGGACTTTAATGAAGGGAAACTTAAATCCGTTTTACTTAATTTCTACCAGCATCTTAAATGTGCAACCAGAGGGAAAAAACTCTAGACCACCTTTACTCCACACACAGAGACGCGTACAAAGCTCTCCCTCGCCTTCCATTTGGAAAATCGGACGATAATTCTATCCCCCTGATTCCTGCTTACAAGCAAAAACTAAAGCAGGAAGCAAAAGTGACTCGGTCAATAAAAAAGTGATCAGATGAAGCAGATGCTAAGCTACAGGACTGTTTTGCTAGCACAGACTGGATTTTGTTCCGGGATTCTTCCGATGGCATGGATGAGTACACCACATCAGTCACTGGCTTCATCAATAAGTGCATTGATGACGTTGTCCCCACAGTGACTGTACGTACATACCCCAACCAGAAGCCATGGATTACAGGCAACATCCACACTGAGCTAAAGGGTAGAGCTGCCGCTTTCAAGGAGCGGGACTCTAACCCGGAATCTTATAAGAAATCCCGCTATGCCCTCCGACAAACCATCAAACAGGCAAAGCCTCAATACAGGACTAAGATCGAATCGTACTACACTGGCTCCGATGCTCCTCAGATGTCGCAGGGCTTGCAAACAATTACAGACTACAAAAGGGGAGCACAGCCGGGAGCTGCCCAGTGACATGAGCCTAACAGACGAGCTAAATTACTTCTATGCTCGCTTCGAGGCAAATAACACTGAAACATGCATGAGCGCATCAGCTGTTCCGGATAACTGTGTGATCACGCTCTCTGTATCCGATGTGATTAAGACCTTTAAACAGGTCAACATTCACAAGGCTGTAGCTGTAGCCATGAAGTGCTTTGAAAAAATGGTCATGGCTCACATCAACACCATTATCCCAGAAACCCTAGACCCACTCCAGTTTGCATATCGCCCCAACAGATCCACAGATGATGCAATCTCTATTGCGCTCCACACTGCCCTTTCACACCTAGACAAAAGGAACACCTATATGAGAATGCTATTCATTGACTACAGCTCAGCGTTCAACACCATAGTGCTCTCAAAGCACATCACTAAGCTAAGGACCCTGGGAGTAAACACCTCCTGGACTTCCTGACGGGCCGCCCCCAGGTGGAAAGGGTAGGTAACAACACATCCGCCACGCTGATCCTCAACACGGGGGACCCTCAGGTGTGCATGCTCAGTCCCCTCCTTTACTCCCTGTTCACTCATGACTGCATGGCCAGGCATGACTCCAAAACCATCATTAAGTTTGCAGATGACACAACAGTCGTAGGCCTGATCATCGACAACGATGAAACAGCCTATAGGGAGGAGGTCAGAGACCTGGCCGTGTGGTGCCAGGACAACAACCTCTCCCTCAACGTGATCAAGACAAAGGAGATGATTGTGGACTACAGGAAAAAGAAGAGGACTGAGCACGCCCCCATTCTCATCGACGGGGCTGTAGTGGAGCAGGTTGAGAGCTTCAAGTTCCTTGATGTCCACATCACCAACAAACTAACATGGTCCAAGCACACCAATACAGTTATGAAGAGGGAACGACGAAACCTATTCCCCCTAAGGTGACTGAAAATATTTGGCATGGGTCCTCAGATCTTCAAAAGGTTCTACATCTGCACCATCGAGAGCATCTTGACTGGTTGCATCACTGCCTGGTTTGGCAACTGCTCGGCCTCCGACTGCAAGGCACTACAGAGGGTAGTGCATGCGGCCCAGTACATCACTGGGGCCAAGCTTCCTGCCATCCAGGACCTCTATACCAGGCGGTGTCAGAGGAAGGCCCTAAAAATTGTAAAAGACTCCAGCCACCCTACTTATAGACTGTTCTCTCTGCTACCTCATGGCAAGCGGTACCGGAGCGCCAAGTCTAGGTCCAAAAGGCTTCTAAACAGCTTCTACCCCTAAGCTATAAGACACCTGAACATCTAATCAATTGGCTACCCAGACTATTTGCATTGCCCCCCCACCCCTCTTTTCTGCTGCTGCTACTCTCTGTTTATTAGCTATGCATAGTCACTTTAATAACAAAACCTACATGTACATATTACCCCAATTACCTCGACTAACCGGTGCCCCCACACATTGACTTGGTACCGGTACCCCCTGTCTATATCCTCACTATTGTCATTTTTACTGCTGCTCTTTAATTATTTGTTACTTTTATTTCATATTATTTTATATAGTATTTTTTATTTTTTATTTTTTTAACTGCATTGTTGGTTAAGGGCTTGTAAGTAAGCATTTCACTGTAAGGTCTACACCTGTTGCGCAAGTGACAATTACAATTTTATTTTATTTGATGAAACTGGCTCACACGAGGACCGCCACAGGAATGGAAGACCCAGAGTTACCTCTGCTGCAGAGGATAAGTCCATTAGAGTTCAAGTAACAGACACATCTCAACATCAACTGTTCAGAGGAGACTGTGTGAATCAGGCCTTCATGGTCGAATGTCTGCAAAGAAACCACTACTAAAGGACACCAATAAGAAGAAGAGACTTGCTTGGGCCAAGAAACATGAGCAACGGACATTAGACCAGTGGAAATCTGTCCTTTGGTCTGGAGTCCAAATAGGAGATTTTTGGTTCCAACCGCAGTGTCTTTGTGAGACATGGTGTGGGTGAACGGATGATCTCTGCATGTGTATTTCCCAGTGTAAAGCATGGAGGAGGAGGTGTTACTTTGTGGGCATGCTTTGCTGGTGACACTGTCATTTAATTATGGAGAGTGATGGAGTGCTGCATCAGATGACCTGGCCTCCACAATCACCTAACCTCAACCAAATTGAGATGGCTTGGGATGAGTTAGACCGCAGAGTGAAGGAAAAACAGCCAAAAACTGCTCAGCATATGTGGGAACTCATTCAAGACTGTTGGAAAATCATTACAGGTGAAGGTGGTTGAGAGAATGCCAAGAGTGTGCAAAGCTGTCATCAAGGCAAATGGTGGCTATTTGAAGAATCTCAAATCTCAAATAAACTTTGATTTGTTTAACACTTTTTTGGTTACTACATGATTGCATATGTGTTATTTTATCGTTTTGATGTCTTCACTATTATTCTACAATGTAGAAAATTGTAAAAAAGAAAAAAAAAAAAAGCCTTGATGACTAGGTGTGTCCAAACTTTTGACTGGTAGTGTAGGTAGGGGTAATGTGAATATTCATAGATAATAAACAGCGAGTAGCAGCAGTGTAAAATCAAACAGGGGGCGAGGGGGTGTCAATGTAAATAGTCCGGGTGGCCATTTTATTCATTATTCTGCAGTCTTATGGCTTGGGGGTAGAAGCTGTTAAGGAGCCTTTTGGACCTAGACTCTTTGACAATTTCTTGGGCCTTCCTCTCATTCTCTCATTCTCTATTCTATCTCCAAGGTCTCCAGCTGTACACCTAAGGACTCGTACTGTACATTCTGTTAATCCTCAGCATGGTCCACATACACAGCTAACAAATGGCCTATGGAGGAGTAATGTAATAATAAGCCACACAATTGATGGCAAGATTAATTGGAGGACAATATATTACTAGCCTACCAATTACATGCATGTTTATATATATATATATATATATATATATATATATATATATATATATATATATATATATATATATATTTGTAGCTCAGCGCTTCCTCCCCCGAATGTCAAAAAAGAAATGTTGTTGTGGAGAGTACGTCATTAATCTCTCATAACAAATGGGCCTTGTGACCTCCGTTATTTGTAAGTGTTCACCAACGCTTAGTCATTCCTTTCCCTCAGACTTTTTGCTGCTTTTCTCATTAATCTGTCCCTGTCTGGTTGTTTGACTGTGAAAGCAGCACGTCCAAACGCCTGCGATAGAGCTGTGTTTGAAGACTATGGTCATTTCCACAGTTTGGTCACCTGATACTGTCCTCCCTTCCACTGACACACTGTTATGTTCAGCTGATAACTGTTTAAGTTCTCTTTCTCTCTCTAGACAACACCTCATTCTCTCTCTTCCTCTCTCTCTGTCTCTCGCCAACTAATGTCACCCCTCTGGCTCTTACTGACACCTACCCATGAGCCCCCTCTCTTTCCATTTACTGAAACCAGAATCCTCACCCACTGAGCACCGACCAACACCGGACGTCCGTGGACATATAAAAGTAGTTGAAATTTGGTCAGTCAGCCCTGGCCTTGATTTCAACAGCCCAAACATAGATGTCCATGATTGTTTCAGATTTGGTCCAGTCTGGACCGAATCTGAACCAATCATAGACATTCTGTTTCATAGGTTTGGACAGCACAGCACAGTAGAGCACAGTAGAGTACAGTACACTAAAGAAAAGTATTCACCCCCCTTGGCATTTTTCCAATTTTTTTGCCTTACACCTGGAATTAAAATTGATTTTTGGGGCCTTTGTATAATTTGATTTACACAACATGACTACCACTTTGAAGACGCAAAATATTTTTTATTGTGAAACAAAGAAGAAATAAGACAAAAAAACAGAAAACTTGAGCGTGAATAACTATTCACCCCCACAAAGTCAATACTTTGTAGAGCCACCTTCTGCAGCAATTACAGCTGCAAGTTTCTATAAGCTTGGCACATCTAGCCACTGGGTTTTTTGCCCATTCTTCAAGGCAAAACTGCTCCAGCTCCTTCAAGTTGGATGGGTTCCACTGGTGAACAGGAATCTTTAAGTCATACCACAGATTCTCAATTGGATTGAGGTCTGGTCTTTGACTAGGTCATTCCAAGACGTTTAAATCTTTCTCCTTAAACCACTCGAGTGTTGCTTTAGCAGTATGCTTAGGGTCATTGTCCTACTGGAAGGTGAACCTCCGTCCCAGTCTCAAATCTCTTGAAGACTGAAACTGGTTTCCCTCAAGAATTTCCCTGTATTTACCGCCATCCATCATTCCTTCAATTCCGACTAGTTTCCCAGTCCCTGCCGATAAAAAACATCCCCACAGCATGATGCTGCCACCACCATGCTTCACTGTGGGGACGGTGTTCTCGGGGTGATGAGAGGTGTTGGGTTTGCGGAAGACATAGCGTTTTCCTTGATGGCCAAAAAGCTAAATTTTTGTCTCATCTGACCAGAGTTTGGGGAGTCTCCCACATGCCTTTTAGCGAACACCATACGTGTTTGCTTATTTTTTTCTTTAAGCAATGGCTTTTTCAGGCCACTCTTCCGTAAAGCCCAGCTCTGTGGAGTGTACGGCTTAAAGTGGTCTTATGGACAGATACTCCAATCTCTGCTGTGGAGCTTAGCAGCTCCTTCAGGGTTATCTTTGGTCTCTTTGTTGCCTCTCTGATTAATACCCTCCTTGCCTGGTCTGTGAGTTTTGGTGGGCGGACCTCACTTGGCATGTTTGTTGCGGTGCCATATTCTTTCCATTTATATATAATGGACTTAATGATGCTCTGTGGGATGTTCAAAGTTTCTGATATGTTTTTATAACCCAACCCTGATCTGTACTTCTCCTACAACTTTGTCCCTGACCTGTTTGGAGAGCTGCTTGGTCTTCATGGTGCCGCTTGGTTGGTGGTGCCCCTTGCTTAGTGGTGTTGCAGACTCTGAGGCCTTTCAGAACAGGTGTATATATACTGAGATCATGTGACACTGAGATTGCACACAGGTGGACTGTATTTAACTAATTATGTGACTTCTGAAGGTAATTGGTTGCACCAGATCTTATTTAGGGGCTTCATAGCAAAGGGGGTGAATACATATGCATGCACCACTTTTCCGTTATTTATTTTGTATAATTATTTTAAACGTACTTTTTTTCATTTCACTTCACCAATTTGGACTATTTTGTGTATGTCCATTACATGAAATCCAAATAAAAATCCATTTAAATTACAGGTTGTAATGCAACAAAATAGGAAAAACACCAAGGGGGAGGAATACTTTTGCAAGGAACTGAAAACGTTATTAAAGTGACCAATGTTCTATGTCTGTGTTAATAGGTTAGCAGCCTCTAAGGAGCAGGGTTGAGTAACCGGGTGGTAGCCGGCTAGTGACAGTGATTAAGTTCAGAGCAGGGTACTAGGTGGAGGCCGGCTAGTGATGGCTATTTGTGACTCGTTTCAGGAAATAATGCGTATGTCGCGCTTCACTACTTCACAGTAGAGGCTTTTATATATATTTTTTTTATCAAAATGGATAAAAACATGGAACATGTGAACTTTCATGAGCTTTAATAAAAAACTTGTATGCCATCTGTAAATACGAATACAATTGTTAAATTAAGTGCATAGTTTGTTTAGCCACGGAAAAAGACTGGGCTGGACATTCTGAGAGATTAGTTCGGATTGGTCTGCCATGTAGCACGCCTCTGTCTATAACATGAGCTGGTCAGTATGTGTAGGTGATCCTTTCTAACACAGCTTCTTCAGTTTTTTAAAAAGATATCACGTAGTAGAACTGCAAAAGTGTTGCTCTCCACATTCTGGAGGACCAAGTTTTGAAATCAATCGAATGGAATTAGAGGGAGTCGAAAAGAGAACACACAGAAGGCTGTTTTATAAAACACTTGTCTCCGGATTACATATTCAAACTAATGGCAACCATGGCATCCATGACAGAGAGGGAGAAGCATCCATCCATGTATATGGGTAAGATAGTCTAGCTTGCTACATTTTCAGATATTATATGATTTCTAATTTTGTCATAGTCGTTTTCATTTCAAGTTAAAGTGTACTGTTAGCTAGCTAGCTAATTTTAGCTGGCTGGCTCGCTAGCTAACATTACATGTATGATCTGTGTAGTAATATTGTTTGTATCTCAGATCCATTTGCATTGCTAGTTATTGCCTAATGTTAGCTAGCTAGCTAAAATTGAACCTGGTTGGTTAGCTACCTGCAGGATAGTAATGTTATGAGTTGGGATTATGGTTAATTGTTTAGCTAGCTAGCTAGCTATATGTCTAAACAAAAGACTCCACTATGCAAGTAACCATTTCACTACACCTTCTGTATCCTGTATACATTTGATTTTATATAGTATGTGTTTACCAGAGATGGTAATGTGAAGAACATTACCTTCACCAAAGTCAAATTAGGATATAATGTTAGGCCAACGAGACAGTGTCCAAGTTCTAAAATTCCCCAGTAGAATGCCCTGCTTTTATTTCGTCACACTCAGAACCGTAAGCTGTTTTCTGTAATTTGCTCGCCATTAACTTGTCAATAATGATCTTGT
The DNA here is from genome assembly GCF_020615455.1 of Coregonus clupeaformis. NCBI lineage: Eukaryota > Metazoa > Chordata > Actinopteri > Salmoniformes > Salmonidae > Coregonus > Coregonus clupeaformis. Next base: position 11,498,767 of record NC_059202.1, on the reverse strand, counting down.
TGTGAGTTTATTTTCCTGTAATAATGAAGACAAATGAGCTAAAGTGAAGACGCTGGGAGCTATATGATATGGTCATTATTTGAACTGGCTAGCTAGCTAACAAGCTAGAAACAAACCAAAACATTGTTTAGAAAGTTGCTTTTAGTTGCCTGGTTTGCTAGATTGACATATACTAAATTCATTTTTAAACAGGTGGGTTGGTTGGTGTTAAAATACACTAGTTATGCTATTTTGGACCACCTGGCTGCTGATGTCAAGCAGCCTGTAGTTTGTGTGTTCATACTTTTTCATAACGACAATGACAATTTTGATGTCGGACAACAATAGAATGTTCATGATGTCACTGCGACAACTGTCGATAGACGTAGTATAAACCAGCCTTTAACCTTTAATGTTTTGGTTGTTTAGTATATGGCCTCACATGTAAATCCTTAAAGAGATGGGTGGGGCTAAGGCTTAAGAGGGTGTGAACGATGCTGAATGGATGTAGACAAAGAAGAGCTCTCCAGTAGGTTTACCAAAACATTCAAGGGCCATTTTTTCAAAAGTGAGGTTACAAGTCTATCAACTTTCAAAGCAGAATTACTTTCCCATTGTTCCTCAACTTTAGTGTAAGATATACAAGATATACAGTCTCTACTTTTATCCAATGTAAAAAAACACAATTTAAAATGTTGCTACATAAGACCAAATCGAGCCGGTCGGTCACATTTAACAGTCTGATGGCCTTGAGATGGAAGCTGTTTTTCAGTCTCTTGGTCCCAGCTTTGATGCTCCTGTACTTCTGGACTATAGCGGGGTGAACAGGCCATGGCTCGGGTGGCTGAGGTCCTTGATGATGTTCTTGGTCTTCCTGTGACACCGGGTGCTGTAGATGTCCTGGAGGGATGGCAGTGTGCCCCAGTGATGTGTTGGGCAGGCCGCACCACACTCTTGAGAGCCCTGCAATTGCTGTACCAGGCGGTGATACAGCCCGACAGGATGCTCTCAATGGTGCATCTGTTAAAGATTGTGAGGGTCTTAGGGGCTGTTGCACCGTTTTCACAACGTCTGTGTGGGTGGACCATTTCAGATTGTCAGTGATGTGTAGGCCAAGGAACTTGAAGCTTTTCACCTTCTCCACTGCGGCCCCATCGATGTGTGCGTAGAGCCTGTAGGGTGGACTAGTACGTTGTGGTTAATTGGCTGATTGATTAATTGATAAACATATATGACAAAGAGGATATAGGCACTCTGAAGGGGGAGGGGGTGATTTTGTGATATCATTATTATACGAATCACCAGGATATGAAAGGAAAAGCAGTGAGTGACAGTGTCCAAACCTGTGCATACCAGACATCCATTCTGAAGGGTGCTCTGACGAGGACTAGAAAACCTGTACGGTTTCACTGACATCAGTCATTTATTTTCCTTAAAAAGTAGAAAGTAAGAGGCTGTAAGAGGAACACTACAACAAAGCTACACATAGATAAAACATCACTAAGAGTGGTTCCAAAGAGACAGGGCATACAGGAGGAACATGAGTGGCACACGAGGGCCTAGCATTGATGAGCTGCTAATTTACCCAGGCTGCCTCAGGAGAGGGCTAAGGAGAGGAATGAGGAGTTTAATGGTGTATTAGGGAGAAGCCGGTGGAACTGTAGACCATGGGCCCTGGGCTGTGTGTTTAAATAGACTGACTTAATGAATACTAACCATGGCACATCCTCAACCTTGATCAAAGGTAAAAGTGCTTGGCTTCGTAATGCATTGTTCCTTCAAGAACAGCGGGAGCCTGGGCTTGTTGTTAGTGCAACTTGCACATTGCTCTGAGCAGAAAAGAACATTCGACGTGAAAAATGGTGTCATGATTTGTGGATCCCAAAAATTATTTTGGTAATTGAAATAGTATTAATTTAAAAGAATTAAAGAAAGCATTCTAAAAAGAGCATTAAAGCTAAATCGTACCCATTGGCAGTCAATCATGCTAGAGCTGAAAAAGGATTCAGCACTGCCCACTCTTTCACCCAAACACCTGCTGGAACCAAAGAAGCCAGTCACCCCAACCCGTCCCTAAAACACACACACACACACACAGCCCAGCGAACAGTAGCAGTAAGCCAGCCAAAGAGAAAATCAATACCTGCTGGTCAAGGCACAGGGACACATTGCAGTAAAATTGAGGTGGATGGCTAACGATATGGGACAAGTCACAGAAACCCTCCAAAAAAGTCTGATTGATCCTGGCATATTACCAGTGTGGACTTTATATGGGAGGACCAGGGGGTAGGCTAAATGAAGGATATCAAAACCACTGAAATGTACACAATAGGCCTATGTCTTACTGTAAATGTTATAGATCTAATAGAGCACATGAATAGCACATTGTCACAGGGGCGATTCAACACCAGGTTAGGACGAAAATATTAAAGGTATCTTAGATTGTTCTGGCAATTATCACATAGAAACTTCATTGGGAGGAAAGACATTTGACATGATTTTTACATTTGTATCACAAAAAAATGTAAATGATGAAAGTGGCCATTTTAAGTCCATTCGGAAAGTATTCAGACCCCTTGACTTTTTCCACATTTTGTTTCGTTACAGCCTTACTCTAAAATGTATTAAACTAATTTTTTTCCTCATCAATCTACACACAATACCCCATAATGACAAAGTGAAAAGAGGTTTTTATAATTTTTAGCAAATTTATTAAAAAAATAAATAAAAAAAACGTATTTACATAAGTATTCAGACCCTTCGTAATGAGACTCGAAATTGAGCTCAGGTGCATCCTGTTTCCATTGATCATCCTTGATCAATGGAACAACTTGGAGTCTATATAATGTCCCACAGTTGACAGTGCATGTCAGAGCAAAAACCAAGCCAAGAGGTTGAAGGAATTGTCCGTAGAGCTCTGAGACCGGATCGTGTCGAGGCACAGATGTGGGGAAGGGTACCAAAAAATGGCTGCAGCATTGAAGGTCCCTAAGAACACAGTGGCCTCCATCATTCATTCTTAAATGGAAGAAGTTTGGAACCACCAAGACTCCTCCTAGAGCTGGTCGCTTGGCCAAACTGAGCCACCGGGGGATAAGGGCCTTGGTCAGGGAGGTGACCAAGAACCCGATGGCCACTCTGAAAGAGCTCCAGAGTCCCTGTGTGGAGATGGGAGAACCTTCCAGAAGGACAACCATCTCTGCAGCACTCCACCAATCAGGCCTTTACGGTAGAGTGGCCAGACGGAAGCCACTCCTCAGTAAAAGGCACATGACAGCCTGCTTGGAGTTTTCCAAAAGGCACCTAAAGACTCTCAGACCATGAGAAACAAGATTCTCTGGACTGATGAAACCAAGATTGAACTCTTTCGCCTGAATGCCAAGCATCATGTCTGGAGGAAACCTGGCATCATCCCTACGGTGAAGCATGGTGGCGGCAGGATCATGCTGTGGGGATGTTTTTCAGCGGAAGTTACTGGGAGACTAGTCAGGATCGAGGGAAAGATGAACGGAGCAAAGTACAGAGATCCTTGATGAAAACCTGCTGCAGAGCACTCAGGACCTCAGACTGGGGCGACGGTTCACCTTCCAACAGGACAACGACCCTAAGCACACAGCGAAGACAACGCAGGAGTGGCTTCGGGGCAAGTCTTGAGTGGCCCAGCCAGAGCACCGACGAACCCTATCGAACATCTCTGGAGAGACCGTCGCAGTGCTTGAGGCGTCACTACAGTCCCGGGTACGGTCCCGGGCTGTGTCGCAGCCGGCCTCGACCTGGAGACCCATGAGGTGGCGCACAATTGGCACCGCGTCGTCCAGGTTAGGGGAGGGTTTGGCCGGCCGGGATGTCTTTGTCCCATTGCGCTCTAGCTACTCCTGTGGCGGGACAGGTGCATGCACACTGACACGATCGGCAGTTGTATGGTGTTTCCTCCAACACGTTGGTGCGGCTGGCTTCCTTGTTAAGCAAGCAGTGAGTCAAGAAGCATTGTGGCTTGGCAGGGTTGTGTTTCAGAGGACGCATGGCTCTCGACTTTCGCCTCTCCCGTGTCCGTACGGGAGTTACAGCGATAGGACAAGGCTGTAACTACCAATTGGATATCACGAAAAATATAAAACAATATCATATACAGGTAAAAGTCAGTAAATTAGAATATTTTGAAAAACTTGATTTATTTCAGTAATTGCATTCAAAAGGTGTAACTTGTACATTATATTTATTCATTGCACACAGACTGATGCATTCAAATGTTTATTTCATTTAATTTTGATGATTTGAAGTGGCAACAAATGAAAATCCAAAATTCCGTGTGTCACAAAATTAGAATATTGTGTAAGGGTTACATTTTGAAGACACCTGGTGCCACAAACTAATCAGCTGATTAACTCAAAACACCTGCAAAGGGCTTTAAATGGTCTCTCAGTCCAGTTCTGAAGCCTACACAAACATGGGGAAGACTTCAGATTTGACAGCTGTCCAAAAGGCGACCATCGACACATTGCACAAGGAGGGAAAGACACAAAGGTTATTGCAGAAGAGGCTGGCTGTTCTCAGAGCTCTGTGTCCAAACACATTAATAGAGAGGCAAAGGGAAGGAAAAACTGTGGTCAGAAAAAGTGTACAAGCGATAGGGATCACCGCGCCCTAGTCAAGATTGTGAAAAAAAACCCATTCAAAAATGTGGGGGAGATTCACAAGGAGTGGACAGCTGCTGGAGTCAGGGCTTCAAGATCCACCACCAAGAGACGCTTGAAAGACATGGGTTTCAACTGCCGCATACCTCGTGTCAAGCCACTGTTGACCAAGAAACAGCGCGAAAAGCGTCTCACCTGGGCTAAGGAAAAAAAGAGCTGGACTGCTGCTGAGTGGTCTAAAGTCATGTTTTCTGACGAAAGCAAATTTTGCATTTCCTTTGGAAATCGAGGTCCCAGAGTCTGGAGGAAGACAGGAGAGGCACAGGATCCACGTTGCCTGAAGTCTAGTGTAAAGTTTCCACCATCAGTGATGGTTTGGGGTGCCATGTCATCTGCTGGTGTCGGTCCACTCTGTTTCCTGAGATCCAGGGTCAACGCAGCCGTCTACCAGCAAGTTTTAGAGCACTTCATGCTTCCTGCTGCTGACCTGCTCTATGGAGATGGAGATTTCAGGTTCCAACAGGACTTGGCGCCTGCACACAGCGCAAAATCTACCCGTGCCTGGTTTACGGACCATGGTATTTCTGTTCTAAATTGGCCAGCCAACTCCCCTGACCTTAGCCCCATAGAAAATCTGTGGGGTATTGTGAAAAGGAAGATGCAGAATGCCAGACCCAACAACGCAGAAGAGTTGAAGGCCACTATCAGAGCAACCTGGGCTCTCATAACACCTGAGCAGTGCCAGAAACTCATCGACTCCATGCCACGCCGCATTAATGCAGTAATTGAGGCAAAAGGAGCTCCAACCAAGTATTGAGTATTGTACATGCTCATATTTTTCATTTTCATACTTTTCAGTTGGCCAACATTTCTAAAAAATCCCTTTTTTGTATTAGCCTTAAGTAATATTCTAATTTTGTGACACACGGAATTTTGGATTTTCATTTGTTGCCACTTCAAATCATCAAAATTAAATGAAATAAACATTTGAATGCATCAGTCTGTGTGCAATGAATAAATATAATGTACAAGTTACACCTTTTGAATGCAATTACTGAAATAAATCAAGTTTTTCAAAATATTCTAATTCACTGACTTTTACCTGTATATCAATATCTCAAAAGTATCTTTATTATTTTATGTTGTTTGGAACAATAAACTCTTCAAAACACGTACAAATTCCAGAGTGGGCTCTCTTGTACTTCTGAAGATATGAACCATTTTATAAATAGAAAATTACATGTATAGGTAATTAACCAATCACAGCCTTCCTTTGTGATTGCAGATTCAGAAAATCACCAGCAGAGTTCCATTTGAATCCATTTTCTCATTCACTGCGTTGGTGGTGCTCATAAAATGTATCTTAACTTCAAAATTAGCAGAGAGCCCACTCTGTTTAATAAATGAATGTACAAAAAATATTTCAGAATCTAGACATACTCCATATGTTAGAGCAAATTACAAATTACGAACACCAAGATGTCTCTATCATGTCTATCATATCATTCACAGATTATAGGGTCTTACTGGAGGCATGTCTATGTCTAAAGAGGGCCTAAAATGGTTGCCAGATTGTTCTGGAAAGTCTCACATAGAAACTTCATTGGGAGAAAATATGTTTGACAGCTTTTTACATTTGTATCACAAAATGTATGATTGTTTTGAAAATCATTATGAAAGTGGGCAAAATATTTTTTGCCTATCCTGGCGTGGAATTGCTCTTGTTTGACAGATAGGGCAAATCAAATTCAGTGAGTAAGGCAAATACCCTTTCTCAGGTGTTGGGTGAGAAGGAAATACACTTAATACAGCTGACAATAGATAACTCATCCCACTGGGCACAAACAGGTTGAATCAATCTTTCAATGTATTTTGTCAACATATTGTGACTTGGAATCTACATGGAAAATATATTGGATTAGAAAAAAGTAAATGTAAACTGTTGTTTTGAGGGTGAGATTTCAACCACAGGATTATGTAATCAGTGTAACCAATTCTCAACATAGTGTAACGGTCTTGACTTGAGGTTATTATGGGTGCCAGGTAGGTGAGTCATCTCTGGTCTGTCAAGTCTATACAAAAAGTCAGAAATGGAAAATAAACTTTTCATGAACCCTTAACATTAGAAATAACTTCAAAACAATGGTTTATTTAGCAATAATTGTATTATTCCAGATGAATGATGCCACAAATATAATAGTATCAAAATAATAATATCTGAGGTTCCTCAGTAAAAGTCCCATACCTCAGGCCTAAAAGAGTCCAGCCCGGTAAGTCAGCAGAGTGAACCCAAATGACCTCAGTCAACAATTGTCCGTTCACAAAGTGTACCGTAAATCAGTCTCAATCAGAATCTCAAAAACAATATTACCACACAACAATAAAAGTATTCAGAACTCCCAGTAGTCTTCACCAACAACTGAACACAAACCAACATGGTGTAAATCACAAAGGCAGTTAATCCAATCCGCCAAGAACAGAAAGGCCACAGCGGAGTCCAACAGAGATGGGTAGTCCAACAATAGACATTAGTAGATCTGATTCTTAATGATCTTGCGACACGGCTACAATACACACTTTTAAATACAACAAAACAAAAACGGAGTCAAGGAGCTTCGGAAATGAGGGTTAAACACTTCCTCATTCGCACCACTGTCACCCCTCTTTGCGCAGCTGATCCTGGCTATTTCATAGGGAATTAAAGGGGAAGCGCCCCATCGGGAGGAGAAGCACTGAGACGTTTCAGACAAATTCAGGGCCGTCACAATAGACAAACCATGTATAAAATATGTTGGATTTGTACCTTTGAAACAATGTCAGATCTTCAACGTCATAACCACTATCAGAAAAAAAACAATAGTCTGGGCAGCACCTTCTAATGGAGTGTTGATCTATCCACAGCTGGTCATTTGGTCTTCCATCCAAGGTTTTAACCAAGCCCATCCTTGCTTAGCTTCGATATTTGTCACTGACTACTACCAATGTGCTATCATGAGTTTGATTATTGAGATTTCTCTTAATAACAAAATATATCCACTGTTGAAATCAAAGTAATTCCAAAAGGTAAGTTAAACAGAGAAAATTAATTGTAAGGAAACTAGTCACACCAGTGACTTTGTAGAATCACCTTTGGCAGTGATTACAGCTGTGAGTCTTTCTGGGTAAGTCCCTAAAATATTTCCACACATGGATTGTGCAACATTTGCCCGTTTATTATTTTCGTAATTCTTCAAGCTCTGTCAAATTGGTTGTTGATCATTGCTAGACAACCATTTTCAGGTCTTGACATAGATTTTCAAGTAGATTTAAGTCAAAACTGTAACTCGGCTACTCAGGAACATTCACTCTCTTCTTGGTAAGCAACTCCAGTGTAGATTTGGCCTTGTTTTTTAGGTTATTGTCCTGCTGAAAGGTGAATTCATCTCCCAGTGTCTGGTGGAAAGCAGACTGAATCAGGTTTTCCTCTAGGATTTTGCCTGTGCTTAGCCCCATTCTGTTTCTTTATTATCCTGAAAAACTCCCGAGTCCATAAAGATTACAAGCATACCCATAGCATGATGCAGCCACCACTATGCTTGAAAATATGTAGAGTGGTACTCCTTGAATTGGATTTGCCCCAAACATTTTGTATTCAGGACAAAAAGTTAATTGCTTTCCCATGCTTTAGCAGTATTACTTTAGTGCCTTGTTGCAAACAGGATAAATGTTTTGGAATATTTGTATTCTGTACTGGCTTCCTTTTCACTCTGTCAATAAGGTTGGTATTGGAGTAAATATTATGTTGTTGATCCATCATCAGTTTTCTCCTATCACAGTCATTAAGCTCTTTATCTGTTTTAAAGTCACCATTGGCCTCATGGTGAAATCCCTGAGCGGTTTCCTTCCTCTCCGGGAAGTGAGGATGGATGTCTGTATCTTTGTAGTGACTGGGTGCATTGATAGACCATCCAAAGTGTAATGAATAACTTTGTCATGCTCAAAGGGATATTCAATGTCTGTTTTTTTTCCTTCTACCCATCTACCAATAGGTGCCCTTCTTTGTGAGGCATTGGAAAACCTCCCTGGTCCTTTTGGTGAATCCATGTTTGAAATTCACTGTTCGACTAAGAGACCTTACAGATAATTGTATGTGTGGGGTACAGAGATGAGGTAGTCATTCAAAAATCAACACTCTTAAACACTATTATTGCACACAGAGTTAGTCCATGCAACTTATTGTGTTACTTGTTAAGCACATTTTTACTCCTGAACTTATTTAGGCTTTCCATAACAAAGGTATTTGGTATTTTATTAGGATCCCCATTAGCTGTTGCAAAAGCAGCAGCTACTCTTCCTGGGGTCCACAAAAAAACATAAAAAATGACATAATACAGAACATTAATAGACAAGAACAGCTCAAGGACAGATCTGCATCAATTTTTTTTAAAGGCACACACAGCCTACATATCACTACATACACACAAACTATAAAGGTTTGAATACTTATTGACTGAAGATATTTCAGCTTTTCAGTTGTAATTAATTTGATTTTTTTTAAATCATAATTCCACTGACATTATGGGGTATTATTGTGTGTATTATTTTGTGTAGGCCAGAAAAAAAAAATCATAATATAATCCATTTAAAATTCAGTCTGTAACACAACAAAATGTGGAAAAAGTCAAGGGGTGTGAATACTTTCAGAAGGCACTGTATATAATCAATGATACTATTTAGGGCTATATAGGATTTGCAAAGTCATCAACAGCTTTTGTTTCAATTAAACCCAGGGTTCAACTAAAAATAGACAACACATATACTGTAGGCCTAGGTTTTCAAGCTTTGGATGATTTTAAATGTAATCTTCAAGTGAATCATTAACTGCCGCTGCTAAAGAATGTTCTTGTCTGTCAATTTACAGATGTAGTATCTTAATTTGATCACCCTGTTGCATGAAATGTAAAACTTGTAGTGTATTTGAGGTTTAAAAAGGCTTCTGAAGTTTATAAATTTCACTTAGAAAAATTTCCAGCACGAAAAATGTATCAAGCCCTAAAATGTCTTACATTGATTATATGACACACAATAATTCACATTTCCTGTTGCTGCAGGATTATTTTCCTGCTGTAGCAAATTGGCTCAAATTAAGATCCTAAAACTGTAGTTGTGAATGCATTGGCAGACAACACTGTAACCTTGTGATGCCCAATAAACCTTTTTATTGAATCTAAACGGGAGATTCAGACTCAGGAGAGTTTCCTGGTGAGCATGTAGGCTAAAGTTATTTTGTTAGATTTTTTTTATTGCCTGATCAAAATCCTGTTTGATGAAACAATACTAAACAACAAAACTACCAGAATTAGTTTGGTCCGAGTTGGTAGCCCTATGTGTACTGATATGTTTGGAAATATTGAGCTGCTAATATAGAATGAACAAAAATATAAACGCAACATGTATAGTGTTGGTTCCATGTTTCATGAGCTGAAATAAAAGATCCCAGAAATGTTCCATATGCACAAAAAGCTTATTTCTCTAAACATTTGTGCACACATTTGTTTACATCCCAGTTAGTGAGCATTTCTCCATTGCCAAGATAATCCATCCACATGACATGTGTGGCATATGAAGAAGCTGATTAAACAACATGATCATTACACAGGTGCACCTTGTGCTGGGGATAATAAAAGGCCACTCTAAAATGTGCAACTTTGTCACACAACACAATGCCAGAGATGTCTCAAGTTTTGAGGGAGCAAGCAATTGGAATGCTGACTGCAGGAATGTCCACCAGACCTGTTGCCAGAGAACTGAATGTTAATTTCTCTACCGTAAGCTGCCTCCAATGTCGTTTTAGAGAATTTGGCAGTACGTTCAACCGGCCTCACAACCGCAGACCACGTGTAACTACGCAAGACCAGGACCTCCACATCCGGCTTCTTCACTTGCGGGATCTTCTGAGACTAGCCACCTGGACAGCTGATGAAACTGTGGGTTTGCACAACCAAATAATTTCTGCACAAACTGTCAGAAACCGTCTCCGGAAAGCTCATTTGCGTGCTCATCAACCTCACCAGGGTCTTGACCTGACTGCAGTTCGGCGTCGTAACCGACTTCAGTGGGCAAATGCTCACCTTCGATAGAACCTGGCACACTGGAGAAGTGTGCTCTTCACAGATGAATCCCAGTTTCAACTGTACCAGTTAGATGGCATCGTGTGGGCGAGAGGTTTGCTGATGTCAACGTTGCGAACAGCGTGCCCCTTGATAGCGGAGGGGTTATGGTATGGGCAGGCATAAGCTACGGACAACAAACAAAATTGAATTTTATCGATGGCAATTTGAATGCACAGAGACACCGTAATGAGATCCTGAGGCCCATTGTCCTGCCATTCATCTGCCGCCATCACCTCATGTTTCAGCATGATAATGCACGGTCCCATGTCGGAAGGATCTGTACACCGTTCCTGGAAGCTGAAAATGTCCCAGTTCTTCCATGTCCTGCATACTCACTAGACATGTCACCCATTGAGCATGTTTGTGATGCTCTGGATCGACGTGTACAACAGTGTGTTCCAGTTCCCGCCAATATCCAGCATCTTCGCACAGCCATTGAACAGGAGTGGGACGACATTCCACAGGCCACAATTAACAGCCTGATCAGCTGTATACAAAGAAGATGTTGGGCTGCATGAGGCAAATGGTGGTCAACAGATGCACATCTGTGACCAACAGATGAATATCTATATTCCCAGTCATGTGAAATCCATAAATAAGGGCCTAATTAATTTATTTCAATTGACTGATTTCCTTACATGAACTGTAACTCAGTAAAACCTTTGTAATTGTTGCATGTTGCGTTTATATTTTTGTTCATTGTATTTCAATTGACTGATTTCCTTACATGAACTGTAACTCTGTAAAATCGTTGAAATTGTTGAATGTTGCGTGTATATTTTTCTTCAGTATACAATGCTTATTGCAGGTACTCTGTTGCTATGCATCTCCGAAAAACTGAAAGTAGGTGCGCTAAGCGCCACTAATGCTGTTGCCTCTATTACGCCTACTGTCTCCCTGTATGTCACACAACACATTTACCTCAGATGCTGTATGACAATGTGACTATGTACTACAGTCCTACAGGTTAATGTGAGGTAGACTATAAACGGCATCTTTACTAGAGGCCACGACCTTTAAACGTATATTTCACCCTTGAAACAAACTTTGTCAAACATGTTCTTACCTTCTGAGTGTCCTAACATTGAGCTGTGTCCAAAACATAACATGTATTCCATATATCCATAAAAACCTATGTAGTCTTGATTCCCAGAGGGAATAGAAAAAGTGCACACCAGGGGTGTAATCATTAGTCCAAACTGTAGCAAACATTTGCAAATGGAAGACATTTTACAATGAAAACGAGTTTCTGTTGGACAAATTCAGGGATGTTTTCATTTAGACGAAGACCGTAGCAAAGGTTGTAAAATGTTTTGCAACAGAAACCATTTACTCCAAATGGAAAATGTTTTGCAACAAAATGGACAAATTCAGGTAAGTCCCTCCCAGTTTCATTCCGTTTGCTTCCGTTTGGTTTTGTTTGGTTCTTAGTGAATACAACCCAGGTAATTCCTCACAATTGTTCCAAAAAAACTACTTCAAATTTGCCCCAAAATAATGTTTTTATGATATGTTGAAAAGTGAGCTCCTAAGCTAAATGTATGGTTGGTTCAATGACTGTATATGAATGTACAAAGCCATCGATCACAACACCATTCATTCCTATGTATAGACTCAATAACGCATTGATGCCATATTAAGTCGGTTAAATTGGCAACTCATGGATACATAACATGCACAGTTAGAGCAACTCCAGGAAGTGAAGTTGCAGGCTAGCTCAGTGCTGCCCCTTATCATTGAGTAACTCCAGTTGAAGGCCGACTGGTGTATTGCAGGCTGCCATTAGCAACTAAATTATCATTATAACTTATTCGGTGTGCGATTTTAAAATATTCGGTTCAAGGACATACATCTGGTGTATTAGAAGCAACTATTGTTACCATGATTGTCTTCTAATAGTTTTTTTACATGAAAGTTGAATACAAATATTGCAATTTTCCCATTCCCTATAATGGGTGATCCTGTTTTCTGAAAACAATGCCTGCAGCACCACGGTTGGCATTGAACTACCGTGGCTTCAATGAGAGGGGGCAGTCATTTTCCCCTGGGTTTGCTCTCCTTACTTGAATTCATATATCCATTAACATTTAGCATTGGTAATTTTCTAGGTTGCTAAACCAGGGTTGCGTTCAGTACAACAAAGGATTGCAACGTTGAATTCAATGGAAACAGTACTGTACTGAACAACCAGTTGAAAAACGTGATTATGGTGTCCTAGAGTGAAATTATCGTATGGTGTGCTGCACAAGTTTTATATTTAAGATGGTCACATCCATATTGATGAGACCACACCTTGCCACACCCACCAAATGGGAGCAAATGTACCTCAAAGGCTGTTGAAGAACGGTGCACACCGTTTTGGGGAAACGTGTCATTCAGTACAAAGCGTCACACAACATAGCAAATGTCAAAGCGAACTGAACGCACCCCAGATTGAAATGTATTCTTCTTTGTGTGGCTTACCAGCAAAACAGACGCTTTCTGCCGTATTGTGCCTTTCACAGGTTGTAGTGGGAATTACACATTAAAACAAACTAATATGAAAAATGTATGCACTCACTAACTGTAAGTCGCTCTGGATAAGAGCGTCTGCTAAATGACTAAAATGTAAAATGTATCCAAGTCTCCCACCCATAGGTGCATGCCAATGGCATAAAGCAATCTCGCACTGTACCCAAGAGAGTTTCCGGTGACAAGGTGGCTTCACCCAACTCGGCAGGATCACAGTCAAAACAGGAAGCACATTTTAATATGTTGTTTACAAACCTTGCTAATAATAAATGCAGTGGGAAATGGACAGAGTTCGAATTTAGGACACTCTCAAGGAATGAAAATGTTTGACAGTTTGTTTCAAGGGTGAAATATCATTTTATTCTCGTCATAATTTACATTTATCCATCATTATACTAGACCACTAGGGCCCAGAGTTTTCTTGATCAGGAGATGTGGTATGGAAACTCAGGACCCTATCCCTATCCATCATGAATCCTTTCATTGCCCTCACCTTGGCATACTGTAACTCTCCAAATACTGTACATGTATGTGTTTGTTTGTCAGGCTGACTCCAGCTTGGGAAAGATCACTCTCCAAATGCACAGCAGGCGGATGATGGCTGTCTGTCAGTCCCCTGGGAAAGAGATGGCTTCTTCTGGTGATTCTCCTGCTGATTCTCTGTCCACCTTCAACCCACCGCCCACCCAATGTTGAAGCATATTCAACACAGAATTCCAGTTAAATATGGGTTCTCCTAATTAGAAGCAGGAATGGGTTCTAACTATATGAGTTATTATTTACATTACATTATGCATATCCTCTGGGTTGTTGATTCATTGTTGAATTCTGGTGACTGCTTTGATCAATGTAAGGAACAGTAATTGGGCTTTCAAGTGGTTGTTGTCGATTTAAATAGAATTAATAGGATTATGGGAATACAGTACAATAGAGAGTACCTTGCTGTTTGCAGCTGACTTCTGCCCAGCATGGTCTCAGAGGCGGGTTGGGTTTTTAAGTGCAAGGCTCACTAAGCAGTCCTTCAGCTCAATAATTAGCTGGATATGCTTGGGCAGTAGTGAACTCAGCTCCACCATGGATCAGCACTGTTACTGTATACCAACACTGGAGGAGAGAGGAAAACAAGAAGAGGGAAACAGAGCTTTGGAAGACATGCAGAGCAATCACAGAAATAAAGATCCACAGGTACATACATATGCAGATCTTTGTAAACAGTAGTTCATACTGCAGATTGTACTTAAAGACTGCACTGTTACTTTAAGCTGCTTTGTTATGTCATCATATCCCCACTCATCAATAGCAAAGCAAAATTATGAATATCTGATGACTTCATGCTGTTTTGAGAGCTCAAACATGAGAGTAAAATGGTTGGGTACATTTAAACATTTCTAACAGCACATTAGCCTGCTGTGTTGTAAGACAGTAGCTCACGCAGTGCTTACTGATGCACTGGTTGTCACGCCCTGACTCAAGGGACGTTTATTTGTTGAGTCAGGATGTGTATATTCCGTGTTGTGTTTGTTCATTGTTATAGTATCTATGATGTGTAGATCTATGTTGGCCGGGGTGGTTCCCAATCAGAGGCAGCTGTAGCTCGTTGTCTCTGTTTGGGGGCATACTTAGGCAGCCTTTTGGCACGAGTTAGTTGTGGGATCTTGTTCCGTGTGAGGTATGTTATTTGTCTACCTTGGACGTCCCGTTTCGTTTGTTGTTTTGGTTGTGCATTTATTCGTGAAATAAATATGAATGCATATCACGCTGCGCCTTGGTCCTTCTCGTTCATGAACGATCGTGACACTGGTCTCACATTCAACGATGCCTACAGGATGTAGTCAAGGTATAACATTACAAAATCTTGTCACAGGCCGGTAGGCATTTTTGTCTAAAAAGCATGCATCCAAAGTCATCTAAAGATTTACATTACTTTACACACCAGATAACTTTGAGTCTCTCAGATACCTAGATACGAACTGGGGAAATGCTTATGACAATGGAGCGCATTATTTCATGCATATTACATTTTTCTTGATTCTGAAAACAAACATATTTTGAAGGAGCTCAAAATATGTTTGCACTGAGAGGGCAACTTGGTTATAATAACTGTGGCTTGTATGAACACCCTGTTGTACACCAGTGGCGGTCTGTGCCGTTTAAGATGAGGGAGGATAATATATAATTTTTATGAACATGGCCTTAATTCTATTACAGCATATTGGATGACTGTCATTCATATTCCATTCACCCAGCTCAATGTAACATTGATACAGTTGAAGTCAGAAGTTTACATACACTTAGGTTGGAGACATTAAAACTTGTTTTTCAACCACTCCACAAATGTCTTGTTAACAAACTATAGTTTTGGTAAGTCGGTTAGGACATCTACTTTGTGCATGACACAAGCAATTTTCCAACAATTGTTTACAGACAGATTATTTCACTTAGAATTCACTGTATCACAATTCCAGTGGGTCAGAAGTTTACATACACAAAGTTGACTGTGCCCGTTTGGAAAATTCCAGAAAATGATGTCATGGCTTTAGAAGCTTCTGACAGTGTCACGGTTTCGGCCGAGGCTGCTCCTCCTCCTGGTTCGGGCAGGCTTCGGCGGTCGTCGTCCCCGGAGTACTAGCTGCCACCGATCTATGTTTCATGTTCGTTTGGTTTTGTCTTGATGTTGTACACCTGTGTCTTGTTAGTCCTCGTTAGTGTCCTATTTAGTTCTCGTTGTGTGTGTTTGTCTTTGTGTGTGATTGCTCTTCTGTTTCGTGTTGGAGCTACGTATTTCCCTCCAGTGTTTTGGAGAGGTTTTTCGCACATGTTAGTGCGCTCGTTTGATTGACGCCTGTGTGCGCCGTTATTTCGCCTTCGGGCTTATTGTGCTTATTTTCTACGTGAATATTGCACTAAAGTCTTTGGACTGAGCTTCTGCGTCCTGCGCTTGATTCATGCACCACACCCACCTTCAGCACCCCCTTGACAGAATCACACACCAAAATGGAATCAGCAGGATCTGCAGTTACACCTGAGTCGCTCGAGGAGCATGTTCGCGGCCAAGATGACCAGATACGACAACTGGGGACCGCTCTACAGGACGTCATCAACACCCTGCACCGATGGGAGGCCAGCGGGGTACCCACACCTCCACCTACCCTGCCAATCCCATCGGCCGGTCCACCAGTCCCAGGTCCGGAACCCAGGGGGATTCGGCTCTCGCTCCCGAGGGCGTATGATGGAACAGCTGCCGGGTGTCAGGGGTTCCTCCTGCAGGTGGAGCTCTACCTGGCCACTGTACACCCGGTGCCCTCGGGACACGAGCGTTTCCGCCCTCATCTCCTGTCTCACGGGCAAGGCGTTGGAGTGGGCTAACGCCGAGTGGAGGAAGATGGACGCCAACACCATCTCCTACGCCGAGTTCTCCCGCCGCTTCAAGGCAGTGTTCGACCATCCACCTGAGGGCAAAGCGGCGGGGGAGCGTCTAGTCCACCTGAGACAGGGGAGGAGGAGCGCACAGGCGTTTGCTCTAGAGTTCCGGACTCTAGCGGCGGACGCAGGGTGGAATGAACGGGCCCTCATCGACCATTTTCGATGTAGCCTACGGGAGGACGTTCAACGTGAGTTGGCCTGCAGGGATACCCATCTCACCTTCGACCAGTTGGTCGATATGTCCATCCGTCTGGACACCCTGCTGGCCACCCGTGGACGTCCCGAGGGGGTCCGTCCATTCCGCCCTCCGGCACCTCCGAGCCGAGCCCTATGGAGCTCGGGGGTGCCGCGCTAGAGAAAGGAGGAGGAGGAGCCCGAGGGGGCCTGTCTCCTGCACCAAGTGCGGTCGTGGAGGGCACACTGCGGCCAGGTGCTGGGGAGGGTTCTCCGGGGAGAAGACAACAGGCCACACACTGGGGGGGACTCCCAGGTGAGTAGACGTCCCACTTACCCAGAGCTTTCTGTTGCGCACTTTTGTATACCTGTGTGTTTTCCACAGGTTGCACCTCATTCCCAGCATAAGGCGCTAGTAGATTCAGGCGCAGCTGGGAATTTTGTTGATCGGAAGTTTTGTTTAGATTTAGGGATCCCTCTCCTACCTGTTGACAAACCTTTTCCCGTTCATGCCTTAGATAGCCGCCCGTTGGGGTCGGGGTTGATTAGGGAGATCACAGCACCACTTAGGATGTGTGCGCAGGGGGGTCATGAAGAGACTATACAGCTGTATCTGATCGACTCTCCTGCGTACCCAGTGGTGCTGGGAATTCCCTGGTTAAGCACCCATAACCCTGTTATTTCGTGACAACAGAGGGCTCTCGATGGGTGGTCTGCTCAGTGCGAGGGGCGATGTCTGTCTGGGTGTTTCCGTGGGGGCGACTTCGGTGGAAAGTCCAAACCAAGTGCCCGCACTGCACATTCCGCCTGAATATGGGGATTTAGCTCTCGTTGTTTAGTAAAACTAGGGCGACGCAGTTGCCTCCTCATAGACAGGGGGATTGTGCGATTGATCTCCAGGTAGGAGCAGCGCTCCCACGGAGCCACGTGTATCCTTTGTCTCAAGAGGAGAGAAAAGCTATGGAGACTTACATAGCCGAATCTTTGAGACAGGGATACATTCGGCCCTCCACTTCTCCCGCCTCCTCGAGTTTCTTTTTGTGAAGAAGAAAGATGGAGGGTTGCGCCCGTGCATTGATTACCGTGGTCTCAATCAGATTACTGTGAAATACAGTTATCCACTCCCTCTGATTGCGACCATGACAGAGTCATTGCATGGAGCGCGGTTTTTCACAAAATTGGATCTCAGGAGCGCGTATAACTTGGTGCGCATTAGGGAGGGCGACGAATGGAAGACAGCGTTTAGTACCACGTCAGGTCATTTCGAATATCTCGTCATGCCATATGGGTTGATGAATGCTCCATAGGTCTTCCAATCCTTCGTAGATGACATTTTCCGGGATATGCAGGGACAAGGGGTGGTCGTGTACATTGATGACATTCTGGTGTACTCGTCTACCCGAGCCGAGCATATAACCCTGGTGCGTCGTGTATTGAGGAGGCTGTTGGAGCACAACCTATATGTCAAGGCAGAGAAATGTCTGTTTTTCCAGGAGTTGGTCTCCTTTTTGGGTTATCGGTTGTCCGCGTCAGGGGTGAGAATGGAGGTGGATCGTGTGTCCGCTGTGCGTAATTGGCAAACTCCAACCACTGTAAAAGAGGTGCAGCAGTTATTGGGCTTTGCGAATTACTACCGGAGGTTTATCCGGGGTTTTGGACAGGTGGCAGCTCCCATCACGTCCCTTCTGAAAGGGGGTCCGGTGCACCTGCAGTGGTCAGCTGATGCGGACAGGGCCTTTAGGAGACTGAAGGACCTGTTTACGTCGGCTCCGGTGCTGGCGCATCCGGATCCCGCATTACCCTTTCAGGTTGAGGTAGACGCGTCTGAGGCTGATATAGGGGCCGTTCTCTCTCAACGGTCCGGCACGCCACCTAAACTCCGCCCCTGTGCTTTTTACTCAAAAAAGCTCAGCCCGGCGGAGCGTAACTATGACGTTGGGGACAGGGAGCTGTTAGCTGTAGTTCAAGCCCTTAAGGTGTGGAGGCATTGGCTTGAGGGGGCTCAACACCCTTTCCTCATTTTGACTGACCATCGGAACCTGGAGTACATCCGGGCAGCGAGGAGACTGAATCCTCGCCAGGCTCGATGGAGTATGTTTCTCACCAGGTTCGTATTTAAAATCACGTACATACCTGGGTCCCAGAATGGTAAGGCAGATGCGCTGTCCCGGCGGTATGACACGGAGGAGAGGTCCGTTGAGCCTACTCCCATACTACCGGAGTCTTGCCTTGTGGCACCGGTGGTGTGGGAGGTCGTTGCCGAAATCGAGCGAGCGTTGCGTACCGACCCCAGCCCTCCACAGTGTCCTGAGGGTCGGAAGTACGTTCCGCTCGAGATTCGGGATCGACTCATTTACTGGGCTCACACGTCACCCTCCTCTGGACATCCGGGTATTGGCCGGACAGTGCATTGCCTTAGCACTAAATACTGGTGGCCCACTTTGGCTAGGGATGTGAGGATTTATGTCTCCTCCTGCTCGGTGTGCGCCCAGTGTAAGGCGCCCCGACATCTGCCCAGGGGTAAGTTACAACCCCTGCCCGTTCCACAACGACCATGGTCCCACCTCTCTGTGGATTTTGGGACAGACCTTCCCCTCTCTCAGGGGAATACCACCATCCTGGTCGTTGTGGACCGGTTCTCTAAGGCCTGTCGTCTTCTCCCTATGTCGGGTCTTCCTACTGCCCTACAGACCGCTGAGGCCCTATTTACCCACGTCTTCCGGCATTACGGGGTACCCGAGGATATAGTGTCTGATCGAGGCCCCCAGTTTACCTCCCGTGTTTGGAGAGTGTTCATGGAGCGTTTGGGGGTCTCGGTTAGCCTTACCTCAGGGTACCACCCGGAGAGTAACGGGCAGGTAGAACGTGTCAACCAGGATGTGGGTAGGTTTCTGAGGTCGTATTGCCAGGGCCGGCCGGAGGTGTGGGCACGGTACATTCCCTGGGCCGAGATGGCCCAGAACTCTCTCCGCCACACCTCTACCAACCTAACCCCCTTCCAATGTGTGTTAGGTTACCAGCCGGTTCTGGCACCTTGGCAGCAGAGCCAGATCGAGGCCCCTGCGGTGGATGATTGGATGAGGCGCTCGGAAGAGACGTGGAACGCTGCCCACGTCCACCTGCAGCGGGCCGTCCTTCGTCACAAGGCGAGCGCCGATCTCCACCGCAGTGAGGGGCCGGTGTACGCACCCGGAGATCGAGTCTGGCTCTCTACCAGAAACCTACCCCTCCGCCTGCCCTGCCGGAAGCTGGGTCGGCGGTTTGTGGGGCCCTTTAAAGTCCTGAGAAGATTGAGCGAGGTGTGTTATAGGTTACATCTACCTGTTGAGTATAAGAATATTAACCCCTCGTTCCATGTGTCTCTTCTCAGGCCGGTGGTAGCTGGTCCACTCCAGGACAATGAGATAGGGGAGACTCCTCCGCCCCCACTGGACATCGAGGGGGCTCCGGCGTACACCGTTCGGTCCATCTTGGACTCAAGACGCCGGATGGGGGGTCTCCAGTATCTCGTGGAGTGGGAAAGGTACGGCCCGGAGGAGCGGTGCTGGGTGCCGCGGAGGGACATCCTAGACCCATCTCTCCTGTCGGAGTTCCACCGGGACCATCCCGCGCGCCCTGCTCCGCGTCCTCCTGGTCGTCGCCGGGGTCGGCGCACGGCTGGAGCCGCGCGTCAAGGGGGGGGGTACTGTCACGGTTTCGGCCGAGGCTGCTCCTCCTCCTGGTTCGGGCAGGCTTCGGCGGTCGTCGTCCCCGGAGTACTAGCTGCCACCGATCTATGTTTCATGTTCGTTTGGTTTTGTCTTGATGTTGTACACCTGTGTCTTGTTAGTCCTCGTTAGTGTCCTATTTAGTTCTCGTTGTGTGTGTTTGTCTTTGTGTGTGATTGCTCTTCTGTTTCGTGTTGGAGCTACGTATTTCCCTCCAGTGTTTTGGAGAGGTTTTTCGCACATGTTAGTGCGCCGTTTGATTGACGCCTGTGTGCGCCGTTATTTCGCCTTCGGGCTTATTGTGCTTATTTTCTACGTGAATATTGCCATAAAGTCTTTTGGACTGAGCTTCTGCGTCCTGCGCTTGATTCATGCACCACACCCACCTTCAGCACCCCTTGACAGACAGGCTAATTGACATCATTTCAGTCAATTGGAGGTGTACCTGTGGATGTATTTCAAGGCCTACCTTCAAACTTTTTGCTTGACATCATGGGGAAATCCAAATAAATCAGCCAAGACCTCAGAAAAACAATTGTAGACCTCCACAAGTCTGGTTCATCCTTGGGAGCAATTTCCAAACGCCTGAAGGTACCACGTTCATCTGTACAAACAATAGTACTCAAGTATAAACACCATGGGACCACGCAGCCGTCATACCGCTCAGGAAGGAGACGTGTTCTGTCTCCTAGAGATTAATGTACTTTGGTGCGAAAAGTGCAAATCAATCCAAGAACAACAGCAAAGGACCTTGTGAAGATGCTTGAGGAAACAGGTACAAAAGTATCTATATCCTTAGTAAAACGAGTCCTATATCGACATAACCTGAAAGGCTGCTTAGCAAGGAAGAAGCCCCTGCTCCAAAACCGCCATAAAAAAGCCAGACTACGGTTTGCAACTGCACATGGAGACAAAGATCATACTTTTTGGAGAAATGTCGTCTGGTCTGATGAATCAAAAATAGAACTGTTTGGCCATAATGACCATCGTTATGTTTGGAGGAAAAAGGGTGTGCTTGCAAGCCGAAGAACACCATCCCAACCACGAAGCACGGGGGTGGCAGCATCATGGTTTGGGGGTGCTTTGCTGCAGGAGGGACTGTTGCACTTCACAAAATAGATGGCATTATGAGGAAGGAAAATTATGTGGATATATTGAAGCAACATCTCAAGACATCAGTCAGGAAGTTAAAGCTTGGTCGCAAATGGGTCTTCCAAATGGACAATGACCCCAAGCATACTTCAAAAGTTGTGGCAAAATGGCTTAAGGACAACAACATCAAGGTATTGGAGTGGCCATCACAAAGCCCTGACCTCAATCCTATAGAAAATGTGTGGGCAGAACTGAAAAAGCGTGTGCGAGCAAGGAGGCCTACAAACCTGACTCAGTTACACCAGCTCTGTCAGGAGGAATGGGCCAAAATTCACCCAACTTATTGTGGGAAGCTTGTGGAAGGCTACCCGAAACGTTTGACCCAAGTTAAACAATTTGAAGGCAACGCTACCAAATACTAATTGAGTGTATGTAAACTTCTGATCCACTGGGAATGTGATGAAAAAAATAAAAGCTGAAATAAATCATTCTCTCTACTATTATTCTGACATTTCACATTCTTAAAATAAAGTGGTGATCCTAACTGACCTAGACAGGGAATTTTTACTAGGATTAAATGTCCAGAATTGTGAAAAACTGACTTTAAATGTATTTGGCTAAGGTGTATGTAAACTTCCGACTTCAACTGTAGGTTTAGGCTACTACATGATAATCACATTTTCCCTTAACCATCATGAGGTTGCTAGCCTATACATTGGGGAAAAAAAGTATATAGTCAGCCACCAATTGTGCAAGTTCTCCCACTTAAAAAGATGAGAGAGGCCTGTAATTTTCATCATAGGTACACGTCAACTATGACAGACAAATTGAGAAAAAAAATCCAGAAAATCACATTGTAGGATTTTTAATGAATTTATTTGCAAATTATGGTGGAAAATAAGTATTTGGTCACCTACAAACAAGCAAGATTTCTGGCTCTCACAGACCTGTAACTTCTTCTTTAAGAGGCTCCTCTGTCCTCCACTCGTTACCTGTATTAATGGCACCTGTTTGAACTTGTTATCAGTATAAAAGACACCTGTCCACAACCTCAAACAGTCACACTCCAAACTCCACTGTGGCCAAGACCAAAGAGCTGTCAAAGGACACCAGAAACAAAATT
Organism: Coregonus clupeaformis; assembly: GCF_020615455.1. Classification (NCBI taxonomy): domain Eukaryota; kingdom Metazoa; phylum Chordata; class Actinopteri; order Salmoniformes; family Salmonidae; genus Coregonus; species Coregonus clupeaformis. Next base: position 11,475,972 of record NC_059202.1, on the reverse strand, counting down.
GTAGACCTGCACCAGGCTGGGAAGACTGAGTCTGCAATAGGTAAGCAGCTTGGTTTGAAGAAATCAACTGTGGGAGCAATTATTAGGAAATGGAAGACATACAAGTCCACTGATAATCTCCCTCGATCTGGGGCTCCACGCAAGATCTCACCCCGTGGGGTCAAAATGATCACAAGAACGGTGAGCAAAAATCCCAGAACCACACGGGGGGACCTAGTGAATGACCTGCAGAGAGCTGGGACCAAAGTAACAAAGCCTACCATCAGTAACACACTACGCCGCCAGGGGACTCAAATCCTGCACTGCCAGACGTGTCCCCCTGCTTAAGCCAGTACATGTCCAGGCCCGTCTGAAGTTTGCTAGAGTGCATTTGGATGATCCAGAAGAGGATTGAGAGAATGTCATATGGTCAGATGAAACCAAAATAGAACTTTTTGGTAAAAACTCAACTCGTCGTGTTTGGAGGACAAAGAATGCTGAGTTGCATCCAAAGAACACCATACCTACTGTGAAGCATGGGGGTGGAAACATCATGCTTTGGGGCTGTTTTTCTGCAAAGGGACCAGGACGACTGATCCGTGTAAAGGAAAGAATGAATGGGGCCATGTATCGTGAGATTTTGAGTGAAAACCTCCTTCCATCAGCAAGGGCATTGAAGATGAAACGTGGCTGGTTCTTTCAGCATGACAATGATCCCAAACACACCGCCCGGGCAACGAAGGAGTTGCTTCGTAAGAAGCATTTCAAGGTCCTGGAGTGGCCTAGCCAGTCTCCAGATCTCAACCCCATAGAAAATCTTTGGAGGGAGTTGAAAGTCCGTGTTGCCCAGCGACAGCCCCAAAACATCACTGCTCTAGAGGAGATCTGCATGGAGGAATGGGCCAAAATACCAGCAACAGTGTGTGAAAACTTTGTGAAGACTTACAGAAAACGTTTGACCTGTGTCATTGCCAACAAAGGGTATATAACAAAGTATTGAGAAACTTTTGTTATTGACCAAATACATATTTTCCACCATAATTTGCAAATAAATTCATTAAAAATCCAACAATGTGATTTTCTGGATTTTTTTTTCTCATTTTGTCTGTCATAGTTGACGTGTACAAATGATGAAAATTACAGGCGTCTCTCATCTTTTTAAGTGGGAGAACTTGCACAATTGGTGGCTGACTAAATCCTTTTTTTCCCCACTGTAAATGAAAGTTTACAACATACAGTGGGGAGAACAAGTATTTGATACACTGCCGATTTTGCAGGTTTTCCTACTTACAAAGCATGTAGAGGTCTGTAATTTTTGTCATAGGTACACTTCAACTTTGAGAGACGGAATCTAAAACAAAAATCCAGAAAATCACATTGTATGATTTTTAAGTAATTAATTTGTCTGTTTGATTGAGTGTGTGTACAGGTGTCTATTATACAGGTAACAAGTTCAAACAGGTGCAGTTAATACAGGTAACGAGTGGAGAACAGGAGGGCTTCTTAAAGAAAAACTAAACAGGTCTGTGAGAGACGGAATTCTTACTGGTTGGTAGGTAATCAAATACTTATGTCATGCAATAAAATGCAAATGAATTATTAAAAAATCATACAATGTGATTTTCTGGATTTTTGTTTTAGATTCCGTCTCTCAAAGTTGAAGTGTACCTATGACAAAAATTACAGACCTCTACATGCTTTGTAAGTAGGAAAACCTGCAAAATCGGCAGAGTATCAAATACTTGTTCTCCCCACTGTAGGTGCACAGGTCAAGAGAATTTTGAGTAATCAAGGTGACAGACAGTGATACATTCAATACTGCTTTGCACACTCTTGACTGCATCTAGCTGATCTAGGGTGTAATCATTAGTCCAACAGTTTTAAACGAGAGTTTCTATTGGACAAAGTCAGGTATGTTTATCCCCGTTCCGTTTGCTTCCGTTTAAGAATTTTTTTTCAACAGAATCGGCGCAAACACAGTTCACTTTCATATCACCCACATACAAACAGCTTGTTGTATATAAATCTACACAGAACAAAAAGTATAAACGTAACATGTAACGTGTTGGTCCCATGTTTCATGAGCTGAAATAAAAGGTCACAGAAATGTTCCATACGTACAAGAAGATAATTTCTCTAAGATGTTGTGCACAAATTTGTTTACATCCCTGTTCGTGAGCATTTCTCCTTTGCCAAGATAATCCATCCACATGACAGGTGTGGCATATCAAGAAGCTGATTAAACAGCATGCTCGTTACACAGGTGCACCTTGTGCTGGGGACAATAAAAGGCCACTCTAACATGTGCAGTTTTGTCACAAAACACAATGCCACAGATTTCTCAAGTTTTGAGGGAGCGTGCAATTGGCATGCTGACTGCAGGAATGTCCACCAGAGCAGTTGCCAGATAATTGAATGTAAATTTTTCTACCATAAGCCACCTAAAACGTTGTTTTATAGTATTTGGCAGTATGTCCAACCGGACTCACAACCGCAGACCACGTGTATGGCGTTTTGTGGGCGAGCGGTTTGTTGATGTCAACATTGTGAACAGAGTGCCCCATTGTGGCCGTGGGGTTATGGGCAGGCATAAGCTACACACAACTAACACAGTTGCATTTTATCGATGGCAATTTGAATGCACAAAAATACAGTGACGAGGTCCTGAGGCACAATGTGAGGCCCATTTTTTAAAAGGTGTCTGTGACCAACAGATGCTTATCTGTATTCCCAGTCATGTGAAATCCATAGTTTAGGGCCTAATTCATTTATTTAAATTGACTGATTTCCACATATGAACTGTAACTCAGTAAAATCAATGAAATTGTTGCATGTTGAGTTTATATTTTTGTTCAGTATATACAGTGCATTCGGAAAGTATTCAGACCACTTCCGCTTTTCCATATTTTGTTACGTTACAGCCTTATTCTAAAATGGATTAAATAAATAAAAATCCTCATCAATCTACACATAATACCCCATAATGGCAAAACAAAACAGGTTTTTAGAAATGTTTGCAAATGCATAAGAAATTAAAAAACAGAAATACCTTATTTACATAAGTATTCAGACCACATGTTATGAGACTCGAAATTGAGCTGCTTACATTTATCATCCTTCAGATGTTTCTACAACTTGATTGGAGACTTCCTGTGGTAAATTCAACTGATTGGACATTATATGGAAAGGCACACACCTGTCTACATAAGGTCCCACAGTTGATAGTGCATGTCAGAGGAAATACCAAGCCATGAGGTCGAAGGAATTGTCTGTAGAGCTCTGAGACAGGATTGTATCGAGGCACAGCTCTGGGGAAGGGTACCAAAAAATGTCTGCAGCATTGAAGGTCCCCAAGAACACAGTGGTCTCCAACATTCTTAAATGGAAGAAGTTTGGAACCACCAAGACTCTTCCTAGAGCTGGCCGCTCAGCAAAACTGAGCAATCGCGGAAGAAGGGCCTTGGTCAGGGTGGTGACCAAGAACCCGATGGTCACTCTGACAGAGCTCCAGAGTTCCTCTGTGGAGATGGGAGAACCTTCCAGAAGGACATCCATCTCTGCAGCACTCCACCAATCAGGCCTTTATGGTAGAGTGGGCAGACGGAAGCCACTCCTCAGTAAAAGGCACATGACAGCCCGCTTGGAGTTTGCCAAAAGGCACCTAAAGTCTCTCAGACCATGAGAAACAAGATTCTCTGGTCTGATAAAACCAAGATTGAACTCTTTGGCCTGAATGCCAAGCGTCACATCAGGAAGAAACCTGGCACCATCCCTACGGTGAAGTATGGTTGCGGCAGCATCATGCTGTGGGGATGTTTTTCAGCGGCAAAGACTGGGAGACTAGTCAGGATCGAGGAAAAAATGAACGGAGCAAAGTACAGAGAGATACTTCATGAAAACCTGCTCCAGAGCGCTCAGGACCTCAGACTGGGGAGAAGGTTCACCTTCCAACAGGACAACGACCCTAAGCACACATCCAAGACAATGCAGGTGTGGCTTCGGGACAAGTCTCTGAATGTCCTTGAGTAGCCCAGCCAGAGCCCAGACTTGAACCCAGTCGAACATCTCTGGAGAGACCTGAAAATAGCTGTGCAGAGACGCTCACCATCCAACCTGACAGAGCTTGAGAGGATCTACAGAGAAAAATGGGAGAAACTCCCTAAATACACGTGTGCCATACTTGTAGCGTCATACCCAAGAAGACTTGAGGCTGTAATCGCTGCCAAAGGTGCTTCAACAAAGTACTGAGTAAAGCATCTGAATACCTTTTATTTTGAATACATTTGCAAAAAAATCTAAAAACCTGTTTTTGCTTTGTCATTATAGGGTATTGTGTGTAGATTTATGAGGGTGAAAAAAACAACAATTTAATCCATTTTAGAATAAGGCTGTAACGTAACAAAATATGGAAAATCTCAAGGTGTCTGAATACATTCTGGATGCACTGTAATTCCTTCTCACATCTATCTATTACGCGTTCTCCTCCTCTCACCTTTTCCCTTCGCTTGTGGACTTCAGTGTGCAACACATCAGCTGTCTGTGACCAGCTATCCACTACACACAGCCTACATCGTTGTCACATCGTAGTCAACGTAGCTACTAGAACCAACGCGTTAGTAAACCTGCTCCAATCATGCAGTACATTGTACAGTCAGCAAGCGGTATAGCAGTTACACCAGTGGGCCCCGTTGGCAATAAATTAATAAAACCAAAAGCTTACCTTGACTTGGAAGAGCTCCAGTGTTGGATAGCCATAGCCAGCTAGCTAACATAGCATCCCTCTATGTTTGATCTGGGTGTGTGAGTAGGCTAAACTAGCTAGCTTTATTCGATGGTAGCTAAGTAAGTGAAAGTGAACCAAAATATACTACAAATATATAGCTCTCTCTCTCTTGCTTCTCCTTAATTTTGGAATAAATTAATTTCTTAAAAACTATTGTTTTTCTCTCTCTTTGAGTCAACTACTCACCACATGTTATGCACTGCAGTGCTATCTAGCTGTAGCTTTCAGTACTAGATTAATATTCTGATCCTTTGATTGGGTGGACAACATGTAATTTCATGCTGCAAGAGCTCTGATAGGTTGGAGGACATCCTCCGGAAGTTGTCATAATTATTATGCAAGTCTATGGAAGGGGGTGAGAACCATGAGCCTCCTAGGTTTTCATTTGAAGTCAATGTACCCAGAGGAGGACAGAAGCTAGCTGTCCTCCAGCTACATCATGGTGCTACCCTACAGAGTGCTGCTGAGGCTACTGTAGACCTTCATTGCCAAACAGTGTGTTTTAATCAATTCTTTGTTAAAATGTGAATATATTTAGTTTAGTTTTATCTAAAAAAGTATAACTTTTTTAATGTTTCAGTATTTTTATTTTTAGGAAATTCACTGAGGAGGACGGTCCTCTCCTTCCTCCTCTGAGGAGCCTCCACTGTTGTACACCCTGTTATTACAGAAACAAACACACACACAAAAATCCATCCAAGTTGCAGAACATTTTGAAATACATTGACTTTCATTGCTAATGCTTCTTCTCCTCCCCCGAAGCATCTGAATCCCCAGTTATGTAACGTGCTAAAATTACTCGTCTAGATTATCTGGAATTACAATCAGATTTTGAGATTAATTTAATCCTAATCTCATAAACCTTGGTGTGAAAAAGTCAAGAGCGGTTGGAAATCCAGACCTTCTCTCCTCTCAGGAGGGTAGTGTAAGGACATGTGCTCACTAGCTGCTGATGGTGTGGGGTTTTAGGGGGATGGTAACAATGTTTTCAATGATGGTTGCTAAATAAGAGTTAATTATTAAAGTAACAAGTCTTTCATTTGAGAGGCATTTTGTTAGCACCTTGTATCTTTTTTACCTTGTTACATTTTCCTGTTCCTCATCAGATTGTACAACGATTCAACCATCAAGGACAAGAGCTTGTGGTAATTTGATCATCTTTCCCACTGTAGATAATCAACCATTTACAAGAACATTAGTCATTGTTGTAACCTGCTGGCAATCTCCTTAATTATAGGCTGAGACTGTGATCCTATATGCAATGAATAGTAGGAGGAAAGGCAATTATCCCTCCGTACCCAGCTGTCAGATTCACTTCCTTATAGTGTAACATCAACGGATGACCTTCCTTGCACAGAAAACACTTTTGGGTGGTATGTGTTGTGTTTCGTCACTACTATGAAGAAAAAACTATGGAAAAAAACAACAATACTACTATAGAGAAAAAAACGATGGAAAAAAAACTAAAATGCTAGTATGGAAAAAAGGTTGTAAATAAGAACCAGACCATACAAAAAAAACAACAATACTTTATTTGTAACTTATTTTTGTGTATGAACTCCAAACTCCTGGTTTCTATAATCGATCTTCATATATTTTTTTAAGGTCATGAAAGGATGATTACATGAAAATCAATGTCTTATTATCTTACAGCATGTTTCTATTTTTCACTTTAATAAACAGGTTGTTGGCACATGTAAAAGTTAAATTTAAAACGTTTTTTTGGGGGGTTGTTTTTAAAAAAAATGTATTTTTATAGAAATCTACCACTAGAACAGCATTCCCTCTCAGATAAAATAATGTGGAAATAAAAGCATCTTGTCCCTTCTACCCAAAATATTGAGATACAGTACATAAGGATGAGATGGATTGACTAAATTGCAATAAATGCAACATAAAAGTCTCCAAATGATTTACCAACCAATGGAAAGAGAAAGGATGATTGACAAACTCTCTTACTTCAAATTTTTTTGATCCAGACCCCACCATGATCACCGCAAACACATAGTCAATGACTAACACAACAGAGATGGTTTACGACTGTGCTAAACTCCATGTAAACATATTTCACCATGACTAGATATTGTATTGGCAGGGATGCCACACTGATGAACATGTTTGCTTCATGTTGACTAAAACTGGGTTGAAGAAGCTCATGTGAGATGGAGATTCCTGAATTATTAATTAGGTCATTAAATGCCACATGACATTAAAATAAGTTATTCATTAATCTTTGAGGATTTAGTCTTTCTGTCCAAGTATACTGAAGAAGTGACTTTTAATACTGATTGCCGCACTTGTCTATTCTCCGATTCTGCATCCTTTACTGTCAGGGTTTAAGTGGAAAAGTAACAGGGGTGTCGCTACATATCATTATAATCTGTGACAATCTCCATACCCTACTGTTTAATACTAAACACTGGTCAAGTGCAAGGGGATGAAATGCTACTACATCACTGTAAGAATATTGTTTCATAGTTGAGGTGCATTTCCATTAACTCTATCCATGGACATTCCATTTTCATTTGACTCTGAATAATGTTAAAGCATCTAGCTAGGCAATTGGAACTCTGTTAGCGCATGCCTTTCTGCTTAAGGTCATGGTTTCCATGGTGACTGAATAAGCCCACTACTGTATTTGACATCATATCCTTAATAGTGCTTCCTCCCAGAAAATAACTTGATGACATCTGGATGGGGAACAATGAGAAGAGTGTACCCTCATTCATCTGGAGAATTTCAAATAGAACACAATCATTTATTTCTCAGAAACAAAATGGACCTGAAAAGGAAAAAGGGCTGTTGCATAACCTTTCTTAGATGTTTGACATTATGGAGGGAGTGGAGAACAAAAAGGAAAAGCAGAAGAAAAAAAAAAACAGTTCACATAATTAATGGCCGAGGCAGAGGGATGCAGGTGTGACCTGAACATCTGCTCAGAGCAACATACCTCATCCCTAAAGTCTCTCTCTCTCTGCATAAACCCTAGCACTCTGTACTCTGGGCCTCTGGGCATGGTGTGAATCTGGGCCTGTGTGCCCAATGTGGGAACAGACAACAGACGACATGCAATGTGCTGGGACAGCTGGGTTCGGTGTCCTTAGCCCCCGTTCCCACTCACCAGTCTGTCCTTGCTGCACTGGTTGAAGTCAGGGGTCATAGAGAGTTCATACAGGAGTGTCATCAGTATCCTTGGTGGTGTACCAGGGCTCTTTTTTTGCAATCAAGTAACACAAATTGGTATATCTCTTAACACCTGGGAAAGTGATTAATGTGTCAGGAACCACGTTAATATCATATAGCAATTTTTGGAGATTTGCAATGAGACTGCAGATAAGATGATCTGGGACAGCACCCATATCTGTGATGATATGGTACACCATCATAACAGCTGGTGTGGGATGGGGAAAGGGGGTATGACATTCGGGGAGCTCTCATATGCCTGACTGTATTTGCCAATGCGATTTCCATTACTCACAAAGTTATGATGTATCAGAGCAAGTGGAATAGAGAAGGAATCACAAATGGTATGAATACACAACGTGTAAATGAGACAAACACTGTGTGAAACGTGTGATTTTCTGGCGTAATAAACACGGTGAGACAACTATGATTCGCCTGTTGGCTGTGGTTTAGTTTGGAACACACTTCCCTCGTTTAACGTCCCCAATCTATCGATGGCAGAGCCAAGTGTACATCTGTGTCTAATACATTTCAGTGGCAGATTTAAAGAAATATTGTGTTATTATCAGATTCCTTTGCTGACAGTCCCAGCATTCACCCTCAGATAACGACCAAGCTTTTAATCCATCTAAATTAACAGATGGTCACAAAATATTTAATCAATTAATTTGTTGCAGGAAGAAATCTCTGACGTGATCTAGAAATTATCTAAGTATGTGGGGTAAAAAGAGGTTGCCATCACTTACAGATTTGGGGAAACCAGAACATGTATGGTTAGCATGAGATTCACATAGAGTTTGTAAGCATATTAGTAAACCACCCTCCTTCAAGTGAAGAAAAACTAAACTTCTGATGAAATAAGTTCTGAAAAAAGAATTGCAGAATGCAGTTTTTTCTTGATTTAGCCACAATAGATTTTTTCTTAAATAAATAACTTCTGTTTTGTAAAGACACTTTTTGAAACAGTAGACATACCCTAGTTCCCAATGTCATTGAATGAACATCATCAACCAATGATTCGCTGGTCCTCCACTTCCCATCCATAGTCCTCATAACTAATATCCATTAATGTCCCTTTTTATAATTTCATCAGTTCGTCTCATTATGATTTTTTATTTATTTATTTTTTAGATCTGGGTCTCTTGTACATTGTCTTTCGAACTGGCCCGGATTAACAAAGGTTCGTGCACTGAGCTGTGTATGGAGTTGATGGTGGAGACGTGGTTGTACGCAGACTTATAGGCATTGTAATGGTTGAGGTGCTCATGCTCCAGCGGGGGCAGAGTCATGTGGCCCTCCATGGCCGGCCCGCCCGTCACACAGTCCTCGTCTACGTTGATTATCTCGATGGTGCGCTGTGGCGCATGGTGGTTCTGCTGGTGGTGCTGCTTCCTCATCTTGTAGAAAATGATGAGCATGACGGCGGCCATGAGGGTGATGGCCACGAAGCAGCCGATGATGATCTTGGTGGTCTTCATTACCTCATCCAGGCCGGTCATGGAGCTGTCGTTCAGGTCCGTGACAGGGATGGTAAAGGTCTTCTCTGTGGCCCGGGTGGAGAGGGGCGTCCGGGCCGTTGTGGTGGTGGTGGAGGTGGACGTCACAGTCTCCCAGGAGCCGGCGGAGGTGGTGGGGCCCACCTTCTGCCACACGGTGGAGCGCCCCTCGTCGTGCACGGGCTCGATGGTCTCCACTGTTACTGTGGTAAAGTAGCTGAGGACATTCTCTGTGGACGACACGTTGAGAGTGGCAGATGCTGTGGTATTGCCCGCTGAGTTGCTCACCATGCAGGTGTAGGTGCCCGTGTCCTGCATGGTAACGTTGGTGAAGTTTAGCGTGCCGTCGTTGAGCACAGAAATGCGGATCTTGTACGCACCGTGGGTCATGATGGAGCCATTGGGCGTAATCCAACTGACTGAGGTCAGAGAGCTGGCCCTGCACTTCAGCTCTGCTGCCATGCCCTCTGTCACGTTCAGGTCCACTGGCGGCTCCACAATCACCGGTGCGTAACAGTGGAAATAGTTCTGGTCCAGCTCACCTATGTAGCGTCCCTTGTGGCTGGCTGGGGAACTGCAGCGTGCGCAGCAGCTGGTGTTGGCCGGCACCATCTCTTTGAGCCACCAGCTGAGCCACAGGATGTCACAGTTGCAGTTCCAGGGGTTGTGATGGATGTGGACTCTCTCCAGGTGGTGCAGGGGGGTGAAGAGGTCGTGGGGCAGCAGGGTCAGGTTGTTGTGGGCCAAGTTGAGCTCCACCAGCGACTGCAGGTCGTCAAAGGAGTTCCTCTCAATGGTCTGGATCTGGGCATGCATCATCCACAGCTTCTGCAAGTGGATCAGCCCTTTGAAGGAGCCAGGTCTGATGACCGTCAGCTGGTTCCCTGACATCTCCAGCTCGTCCAGCTTGACCAGCGAGATGAGGTTGGGGATCTCCTTCAGATTGCACATGCCCAGGTTCAGGTAGCGCAAGTTGCCGAGGCCTTCAAAAGCCCCGTCGGAAATATACGAGAGGCGTTTGAGTTCCCCTAAATCCAACCTCCGTAGCGAGGGCACCCTGTTGAACGCATACGAGGGAATGCTCTCGATGGGGTTGTTCCTCAGCCATAGCTCCTTGAGCTTCGAGAGGTACTCGAAGGCCCCATTGGGGATTGTGGTGAGGCGGTTGTCAAACAGCTCCAGGGTGTTGAGACTGGCCAGGCCGTTGAAGGCCCCAATCTCAATGTTTCGGATGTGGTTCTTGCTGAGCTGCAGGATCTCCAGGTGCCGCAGGTGCTTGAAGCTGTCCACCTTGATCACCTGGATGAGGTTCTCCTGCAGGTTCAGGTAGCGTGTGTTGGTGGAGATTCCGTCGGGGACCTCACGGAGACCCCGCCGGGTGCAGATCACCTTGCTGAATTGGTTGCTGCAGGAGCAGACAGAGGGGCAGGTCTGAGCACGCACCAGGCCCGCCACCGCCAGGAGCTGGAGGGCCAGGAGCAGCACGAACAAAGGGTCGGACAGGGCCCGGTTCCACCTAGGACCTCTCATCGTCTGCTGCTGCCGAGAAGAGGTCATCTTGTTCAACATTCATAATTCATTGGCTGGGTCATCCACTCTTTGGGAAGAGGCGGTGTTGGGGCAGGCTGAAACGAGAAAAGAACAGAGAGTGGAAGGATTGTTTAGAAGGGAGGAATGTAAATGCAAGCCCATCATGTATTGCATTATGATATAAACATGACATGTGTACATTGGTTTTTAAGTGATGACATTGCACTGTAGCCTGTTAATGTGTTTTTTGTGCAAGGACACATTGCAAGGATGAACCGTGCATAATCTGTCTGAAAAAAGGCTGCAGAAATCAATAGATAAACACACACACACACACACCCCTCCAACACACTCACTCATTCACACCCACTGTGTGCCACAACATGAATAAGCAATGACCTTGGCAGTGTGTTTTATATCCATTTCTGTTTCTGAGTGTGTCCCCCCTGCACTCTCAATCTCAGTCACATAAAACAAAATCCCAATATTGCCTCCAACTTCTGTGCTGTATCTCTCCAGTGGAGGGGAGGAGTGGAGGCAGGCAGAGTCATGTCTGAGGCTGTGGTGTGACTTATATTTCAGACTGGGGGGACATAAATAACAGGAAGCTTGCCACCCACCAGTCCTTCAATCAAGCCGCCATATCAGGAAAGTTCTGATTACATCTCGTGGTGATGCTCAGAGGTACGTATGTGGCTGGACTGTGAAAAGGCAGAGGCACAAAGATATCAGGGAATGATGATATGTCTGTATCATATGTCATGCTGTTAGGAGATGTGTGCACTGTACTATGCTGTACTACCCTTTGAATAACAATTTTTTGGATCCAGGTAGAACCTATTTGGTTCCAAGTAGAATCCTTTTTGGTTCCATGTAGAACCCTTTCCACTGAGGATAGTACATGGAACCAAAAAGGGTTCTCATATGGGGACAGCCGAAGAACCATTCTGGAACACTTTTTTCTAAGAGTGACAGTTGACTTCAGTGGTGCAGCCTACAGCATGTATGAGGGAGCCACAATAGTGCACTTGAAGAATCAAATCAAATCAAATTGTATTGTATTTGTCACATGCGCCGAATACAACAGGTGCAGACCTTACTCTGAAATGCTTACAAACAAGCCCTTAACCAACAATGCAGTTCAAGAAATAGAGTCAAGAAAATATTTGTATGTAAATAGTCCGTCTGGCCATTTTATTAATTGTTCAACAGTCTTATTGTGACGATCTCGGCTGTCTGAGTCGGGTCCTGTCTGGTGACTAGTGTTCCTGCTCGTATTCTCCAGTTTCCCGAGGGTTCGGGAACGCTCCGGGGAGCGCTCTGGTTTTCCGCACCTGCATCCCATCAGCAATCTGCACACCTGGTCCTGATCATCACCCTTCTTAGGCTCTGGCCCAACATCCAGTTCCTGCCGGATCGTTAGCCATGAACAGTATGTTTGTCAGCGTATCAGTCTCTGAGCCAGTAGTGTTAGTTTTGTTGTTTTGCACCTTTTTGACTTGCTGTGTACTGACCTCCGTTTTGTTCTGTCTGCAGTCTCTCACCCGGAACCTTCACCCAACCTCTGCCTGATGGTCGGCGGCCGCCGAGCCAGTACCGGACCAACCACTGCACCCTCAACAACCCATCCACGCCACCCGCTCTGTTCCCTGGATTATTCAGCTTCACTCGGACTCTATTAATAAACACTCACCTTTGTCTCACGTACCTTGTCCTGGTCTGCTTCTGGGTTCTGGCTTAGTTAACCGTGACAGAACGATCCGGCCAGTAATGAACCCAGCGGACCTGGACTCTGTTCGCCATGCTATTACCCAGCAGGAGAAGATGTTGGGCCATCATAGCACGGTACTACAGGAGATCGCGTTGTCAGTTCGGAACCTTTCTACCGGTCTGACGGAGGTCCAGAACCAACGCAAGTGTCCGGTGGAGGATCCACTACCGGTTTCACCCATCTCGCCTGCCGCTTCTGAAGCTGTGTCCATCCGTGAGCCCAAGGTTCCGGCGCGGATAAGTATGAGGGAGAGCTGGGAAGATGCCGTTCCTTCCTTATGCAGTGTGGACTAGTGTTCGATCTACAGCCCTACTCTTATGCCACAGACAAGGCTAGGATAGCCTTTGTGATTGAGTTGCTGCGTGGTCGAGCGCTGGAGTGGGCTTCAGCCGTTTGGGAACGACAGGATCCCTGCATGGCTTCATACCAGGGGTTCACGGCCGAGATGAGGAAGCTCTTCGACCATTCCGTCCGAGGGAGGGACGCAGCTAGGCGCCTGTTTTCGCTTCGCCAAGGAACTGCAGCGTGGCCGACTTCGTGATCGAGTTCAAGACGTTGGCTGTGGAGAGTGGGTGGAACGAGGAGTCTCTGCAAGCGGCCTTTTACCAGGGTCTGTCGGAGCAGCTCAAGGATGAGTTGATCTCCTATCCGGAGCCTAGTGACCTGGACAGCTTGGTAGCTTTGTCTATTCGGGTGGATAATCGAGTCCGAGAGCGAAGGAGGGAGAAGCAATGGGTTCCGTCCAACCGATCAGCTTCTCAGGTTCCAGTCGGGTCGTCAAACTGCGCGGCTCGCTAAAGTTGGGAGGACTTTTAGCGAGCCAGTTTCGACCTCTCAATACCTCTGTCAGACCCCGTTTCCCGGCTACCCTTATGAACAGGAATCAGAGCTTAGCGATTAACGCGTTTATCGATTCAGGTGCCGATGGAAGCTTTCTAGATGCCGAGTTGGTGGAACAGCTGGGGCTTTCCAAGGAGCAATTGCCGGAAGCCATTGAAGCTACCACTCTGAACGGCAGTAGTCTGGCACGTATCACGATGAGGACTGAACCGGTTAAGATGCGGTTGTCGGGGAATCATTCTGAGATGATTTCATTCTTCATTCTGCCGTCTTCCCATGTTCCTCTGGTCCTTGGATACCCCTGGCTGAAGGAACACAATCCCACGTTCGATTGGGTGACGGGCAAGGTAACGAGTTGGAGCCTTGATTGTCATGCTAACTGTCTCAAGACTGCCTGCCCCCATTCGGTTCCCAGTCAGGTGATTGAGGCTAAACCCCCAGATTTGTCCCTGGTTCCCGAGACATATCACGATTTGGGGGAAGTTTTCAGTAAGCAGAAGGCTCTGTCACTCCCTCCCCACCGACCATATGATTGTGCCATCAACCTGGTCCCTGGAGCTGTCTACCCCAAGGGAAGGTTATACAGTATCTCCCGACCTGAACGTGAGGCGTTGGAGACCTACATCAAGGAGTCCCTAGCTGCTGGTCTCGTTCGTCCCTCGTCATCACCCCTGGGGGGCAGGATTCTTCTTTGTGGGTAAGAAGGATGGCTCTCTTCGACCGTGTATTGATTATCGGGGGTTGAATGACATCACGGTCAAGAACAAGTATCCCCTGCCCTTGATGAGTTCTGCCTTCGACTCCTTACAGGGTGCTACGGTGTTCACCAAGCTAGACCTACGCAATGCGTATCACCTGGTCCGGATCAGAGAGGGGGACGAGTGGTTGACGGGTTTCAATACACCGATGGGTCACTTCGAGTATCAGGTGATGCCGTTTGGACTGACCAATGCTCCAGCGGTATTCCAGAGTATGGTGAACGACGTCCTGAGAGATATGATCGGTCTCTTTGTGTTTGTTTACCTGGATGACATTCTGATCTTCTCGAAGGAACCTTCCGACCACGTCCAGCATGTCCGGCAGGTTCTGCAGCGATTGTTGGAGAATCGCCTGTTTGTGAAGGGCCGAGAAGTGCGAGTTTCACGCCCACACGACATCCTTTCTCGGGTACATCATCTCCAGGGGAGAGATTAGGATGGACCAGGAGAAGGTTAGAGCGGTTCTGGAATGGGCCCAGCCCGGTACGAGATTGCAGCTCCAGAGATTTTTGGGGTTTGCGAATTTCTACCGCAGATTCATCCGGGATTACAGCCGTGTGGCCGCTCCGTTAACTGCCTTGACTTCCAGCATCAGGACCTTCAAGTGGAATCCGGAGGCGGATCGAGCGTTTCTGGATTTGAAGAGGCGATTCACCAACGCACCGATTCTCTCTCAACCGGACACGGCCCGTCAGTTCTCGTTGAAGTGGACGCGTCTGATGTGGGAGTTGGCGCCATCCTGTCGCAGCGATGCTCCACGGACAGTAAACTCCATCCCTGCGCCTACTACTCTCGTCGCCTTTCGCCTGCGGAGAGGAATTACGATGTGGGTAACCGGGAGCTTCTCGCGGTGAAACTTGCCTTGGAGGAGTGGCGCCACTGGTTGGAGGGGGCGGAGCAACCGTTTATTGTCTGGACTGACCACAAGAATCTTGCTTACGTGCAATCGGCTAAACGTCTCAACTCCCGTCAGGCCAGGTGGGCGTTGTTTTTCGGACGATTCAAGTTTGCCCTGACGTTCCGACCTGGATCTAAGAACGGCAAGGCGGACGCCTTGTCCCGGATGTTCTCCAAGACGGAGGAGAGTGGGTCCAAGACCGAGACAATCCTCCCCCGGAACTGCGTCGTGGGAGCAGTTATGTGGAAGATTGAGGAGGAGGTGCTGGCGGCCCTTCGGACTCAGCCCGGTCCCGGTAACGGTCCACCCGGTCGGTTGTTTGTGCCTGAGTCGGTTCGTCCTGCGGTCCTCAAATGGTCCCACGCCAGCAAGATGGCTTGTCACCCTGGCGTGGCTCGGACTATGGCGTTTCTTCGCAGACGTTTTTGGTGGCCTGCCATGGCCGAGGATACTCGGGGTTTTGTTGCTGCCTGTCCAGTGTGTGCGCAGAATAAGAGTACCAATCGGCCCAGCTCTGGACTACTTCACCCCCTTCCTATTCCCCGGCGACCATGGTCGCATCTGGCCCTGGACTTCGTCACGGGGTTGCCCGCTTCTGAGGGGAACACGGTCGTTCTGACTATCGTGGACAGATTCAGCAAGTTCGCCCACTTTGTGCCAATTGCCAAGCTTCCCTCTGCCTCGGAGACGTCCGAGATCCTGGTTAGGGAGGTTTTCAGGGTCCACGGTTTGCCCAGTGATATCGTTTCCGACCGTGGCCCTCAGTTTACCTCTGCTGTCTGGAAGTCCTTCTGTTTGGCCATTGGAGCTACTGTCAGTCTCACATCTGGTTTTCACCCCCAATCCAATGGTCAGGCGGAGAGAGCCAACCAGAAGATGGAATCAACGCTACGCTGTCTGGTCTCTTCCAACCCCACCTCCTGGGTCTCTCAGTTGCCTTGGGTTGAGTATGCCCACAATACTCTTCCTACATCTGCCACTGGGATGTCTCCCTTCCAGTGCCTGTATGGCTACCAACCTCCCCTGTTTCCTTCTCAGGAGAAGGAGCTCTCAGTGCCTTCTGTTCAGGCCCATATTCGGCGTTGCCACCGGACCTGGCATCGGGCCAGAAAGGCACTCCTTAGAGTTTCGGACCGGTATCAGCTCCAGGCGAATCGTCGCCGGATTCCCGCTCCCACCTATACCATCGGAGATAGGGTTTGGTTGGCCACACGGGATCTTCCGTTACGGACTGAGTCTAGGAAGTTGTTACCGAAGTTCATTGGTCCGTTTGTGGTGGAGAAGGTGATCAATCCAGTGGCAGTTCGACTCAAACTACCGAGGACGCTCAGAGTCCATCCCACCTTTCATGTCTCCTGCCTCAAGCCTGTCTTCCTCAGTCCTCTGTTGCCTCCTCCGCCTCCTCCTCCTCCTCCTCGGATGATCGGAGGTGGTCCTGCCTACACGGTGCGTCGCATCATGGATTCCAGACGGCGGGGCCGGGGTTTCCAGTATCTCGTGGACTGGGAGGGGTATGGCCCTGAAGAGAGGAGTTGGATTCCGCGGCGACAGGTCCTAGACGCAGACCTCATCAGTGACTTCTACCGCCTCCATCCTGGCGCTCCGGGAGTCCGCCCGGTGGCGTTCGTCGGAGGGGGGTACTGTGACGATCTCGGCTGTCTGAGTCGGGTCCTGTCTGGTGACTAGTGTTCCTGCTCGTATTCTCCAGTTTCCCGAGGGTTCGGGAACGCTCCGGGAGCGCTCTGGTTTTCCGCACCTGCATCCCATCAGCAATCTGCACACCTGGTCCTGATCATCACCCTTCTTAGGCTCTGGCCCAACATCCAGTTCCTGCCGGATCGTTAGCCATGAACAGTATGTTTGTCAGCGTATCAGTCTCTGAGCCAGTAGTGTTAGTTTTGTTGTTTTGCACCTTTTTGACTTGCTGTGTACTGACCTCCGTTTTGTTCTGTCTGCAGTCTCTCACCCGGAACCTTCACCCAACCTCTGCCTGATGGTCGGCGGCTGCCGAGCCAGTACCGGACCAACCACTGCACCCTCAACAACCCATCCACGCCACCCGCTCTGTTCCCTGGATTATTCAGCTTCACTCGGACTCTATTAATAAACACTCACCTTTGTCTCACGTACCTTGTCCTGGTCTGCTTCTGGGTTCTGGCTTAGTTAACCGTGACACTTATGGCTTGGGGGTAGGAGCTGTTAAGGAGCCTTTTGGACCTAGATTTGGCACTCTGGTACCGCTTGCCATGCGGTAGCAGAGAAAACAGTCTATGACTTGGGTGACTGGAGTCTTTGACAATTATTTGGGCCTTCCTCTGACACCGCCTAGTATATAGGTCCTGGATGGCAGGAAGCTTGGCCTCAGTGATGTACTGGGCCATACGCACTACCCTCTGTAGCGCCTTATAGTCAGATGCCGAGTGGTTGCCATACCAGGCGGTGATGTAACCGGTCAGGATGCTCTCGATGGTGTAGCTGTAGACCTTTTTGAGTATCTGGGGACCCATGCCAAATCTTTTCAGTCTCCTGAGGGGGAAAGGTGTTGTCGTGCCCTCTTCATGACTGTCTTGGTGTGTTTGGACCATGATAGTTTGTTGGTGATGTGGACACCAAGGAACTTGAAACTCTCGACCCGCTCCACTACAGCGCCGTCGATGTTAATGGGGGCCTGTTCGGCCCTCCTTTTCCTGTAGTCCACGATCAGCTCCTTTGTCTTGCTCACATTGAGGGAGAGGTTGTTGTCCTGGCACCACACTGCCAGGTCTCTGACCTCCTCCCTATAGGCTGTCTCATCGTTCTTAGCTACAGCGCATTCTCCACTGTGTGCGTGCAGCCATAGTGCCAGTTCTGTAACAAAATACTTCCCATTTTTGCTGGAAGATGGGCAGGCTATTACTGTAACTACCGATTAATTGCATGATTACCAAGGCCATTAATTATTTAATTACCAAACCCCAATTCTGATCAGCCCAAAGCCTGAGGGTGGACATAGTGGTGTTTCTGTGCAGGAGACCAGGCAAATGTGACAGGGTACACACATAAGTCTCAAAATCACATTCCATTAAAGCTCCTCTAATTTGTTAGAATTAATGCCCAGCAGAAAATAATTGACCATGGGTAGAATTTAGGGCACAGTGTGACTTTATTTTGGCTCGCCTCATCTCTCTCTGAGTGGCGCAGTGGTCTAAGGCACTGCATCGCAGTGCTAACTGTGCCACTAGAGATCCTGGTTCGAATCCAGGCTCTGTCGCAGCCGGCCGCGACCGGGAGACTCATGGGCGGCGTACAATTGGCCCAGCGTCGTCCAGGGTAGGGGAGGGAATGGCCGGCAGGGATGTAGCTCAGTTGATAGAGCATGGCGTTTGCAACGCCAGGGTTGTGGGTTTGTTTCCCACGGGGGGCCAGTATAAAAAAATATGTATTCACTAACTGTAAGTCGCTCTGGATAAGAGCGTCTGCTAAATGACTAAAAATGTAAAAAAATTTAAAAAGTCATTGGTTACCATGGCCTGTGAATTGACAGTGGAGGTGAAAATTGGGGGGATATTTTCAGTTCAGTACAAGTATAATGTTAGGGTGAACAGATAAAGCTTTTTTCCATAAGATACAGTAAGACTCACTGCCTATACACAACACAAGTTAAATTAGTAGCTACTTTTAAAGCCCCCCATAGACAGCTGTCTCCCTTATCTCCTTATGCAATGACATTCTCCACTTATTTCCTCATCCCCACATTCTCCACCAATAGAGCCTTGAAATAAATTCAACAATGAAATCAGAGGTACACAATCCAATTCATGACAAGGGAGAAAATAAGATGAAGTTGATTTACGAAGCAATCCATCTCCTCGCTGACAATGAGAGCAGTGAAATTAGATTTAGAGCAGGGAGGGAATTAAATGGAGAGCAGGGGAAACGGCTAACGCTCGACTCAGATCGGCACCCACATTTGTGAATAAATGTTCTGTGTAGCTGACAATAGGGAGAACATACCAACATAAGCTTTCCGGCAGTGATGAGGGCTATTGAAAACATGCAATTTATGTCATGCAATTAAAAGGGCTCCACAATGTCAACAATGAGGCCATTCCAGAGGGGTATGCTACGAAGCAAGCTAGATCTACTCAGGGTTTTCTAAATCTAACCAGTTTCAGTTGACTTCACATTCCAGCTCATGCTTCATACGTAATACGATTGTGGATATTGCTCGTCCTCCTGCCGTTAACTCTAGCAGGCTTGTAACTGTGCTTGCCCGTCGCACATTGCTAGTCGAATGCCGAACTCTTCATTGAGACAATAATGAAACATAAATCCATGGGCGAGCCAGTGCCACATTTTCATTCCTGCCAAAATCAAAATGAAATAAATGTTATCTTGCAAATTCAGCAAGCTATGGTGTGAAATTGGCTTTTAGAAGTGCCGTCTTTATTTTATTACTCCTCGTTAATGACGTCTTTGGTGTGTTTATCAATGCACAAGCACCTTTTTTCCCACTCCAATTTTCTTAAGTCATACATTGCGTGAAGTTTAAAATGCATTCTGTCGTTACTATACCTAACAAAAATATAAACGCAACATGTAAAGTGTTGGTCCCATGTTTCATGAGCTGAAATAAAAGATCCCAGAAATGCTCCACACACACAAAAAGCTTATTTCTCTCAATTGTTTTGCACAAATTTGTTTACATCCCTGTTAGTGAGCATTTCTCCACTGCCAAGATAATCCATCCACCTGACAGGTGTGGCATATCAAGAAGCTGATTAAACAGCATAATCATTACACAGGTGCAATTTGTGCTGGGGACAATAAAAGGCCACTCTAAAATGTGCAGTTTTGTCACACAACACAATGCCACAGATGTCTCAAGTTTTGAGGGAGCGTGCAATTGGCGGGAGGAATGTCCACCATAGCTGTTGTCAGAGAATGTAATGTTTATTTTTGTACCATAAGCTGCCTCCAACGTCGTTTTAGAGAATTTGGCAGTATTTCCAACCAGCTTCACATCCGCAGACCATGTGTAACCACGCCAGCCCAGGACCTCCACATCCAGCTTCTTCACCAGCGGGAACGCCTGAGACCAGCCACCCGGAGAGCTGATGAAACTGTGGGTTTGCATAACCGAAGAATTTCTGCACAAACTGTCAGAAAACGTCTGTCTCATGGAAGCTCATCTGCATGCTCGTCATCCTCACCAGGGTCTTGACCTGACTAGTGCTGTGGCGGTCACAAAATGTTGTCAGCCGGTGATTGTCAAGCAAAAATGAATTAACATAGCATCTCCTGGCTTCCACACATAGCCCACAGGCCCCTGATGCAGACCATTGGATAAAAAAAAAAGTCTAATAAATCCATGTAATATAGCCTACACCATCACAATAAATCCATTATTTATCTTAGACAGGTCATGATATGAAGAAAATGTAGTCTATTTCAGAAGAATAGAATAGCATACTCTGAGTTGTCCTTATGTTAGGTCCTGATCTGGCTATGACAAATGGCTGTGGGCTACAGTAGTTAATTTAACAGACAAGATTTGCTTACAATTCTGTGGCATTATTTTATGGTATGAAGAATACAATTGAATAATGCTGAATAAAATAGAAAGGATATTTTCTCCAAAGAAATAGGTATTCCTATATGCTTAATTTAGAGTTATTAATGTAACGTTAGTTGTTCTACAAACATTGGGCTATATGTTTTGATTTTTAATACATTGTAAGGCTGCATGATGCGACTCTAATGATGATTTGAAAAAAGTTGCTTGAAAGGCATGAGCTCTGCTTTGTTTTTTTGCGCAGGATGTACACACTACATCAGTCACTCATTCACAATTTGACAAGCATTTGATAATGCCTAGAATTTCATGGCGGCATCCCCTTTGTGTGGCCTTAATGCACCATAAACAAATCCATGCCTTTTGCAGCCAGTGGCCGTTGTGCCCTTCTCCCTGAGTGCTGCGCGCTCCGAATCACCTCTCACTCACATGGCTCTCCATCACGTGATTGGGTCTTTCCCACAGGCTGCAAGTGAAGACAAACACATCGGGGATGCTACTGCGCGTGTCCTTATCCAATTCCGAGGTGCATATTGAAGATATTAGAAGAACTGTCCACATTTACTTTTCATCTGCCAACAAGACGAGTAGGCCTAACGAACAGCAAAAGCTCTAGACTATGTCAATCTACTATCCCCCATAGTACAAAAATCGACCTATTCTATTCTGTGTGAGAAATAAATATTCCAAACATAGTCTGGGACAGTTGTGAGATGCGATAGATCCCAAATTAATACAACCACTAGCATCAAAAACATTTTTTTACACAGAACATTTAGCTTAAAATGTTGATAAACTATTAGGCTATTTCTTGACATTACTGTGCCCTCCACTAATATTGGCACCCTTGGTAAATATGCGCAAAACGGACTGTGAATTTTATTTATTTATTGTTTATCCTCTTGGTCTTTCATTCAAAATATTCACAAAAACCTAACCTTTAATTAAAGTAGAATAACTGGAAGAATTAGTTTTAAAAATCATAAAACAAATATATTTTCTCAAATATATGTGTGCCAAAATTATTGGCACCCCTTCATTCAATACTTTGTGCAACCTCCCTTTGCCAAAATAACAGCTCTGAGTCTTCTCCTATAATGCATAATGGGGTTGGAGAACACATGGCAAGGGATCAGAGACCATTCCTCCATACAGAATCTCTGCGGGTCCTTCAGATTCGGAGGTCCACGCTTGTGGACTCTCCTCTTCAGCTCACCCAACAGGTGTTCTATGAGGTTTAGGTCAGGGGACTGGGATGGCCATAGCAAAACCTTGATTCTGTGGTCGGTGAACCATTTTTGTGTTGATTTTGAGGTGTGCTTTCGATCATTGTCCTGCTGGAAGATCCAACCACAGCCCAGTTTAAGCTTCCTAGCAGAGGTACTCTTTATATCTGCTGGTACTTGGAGTCCATGATACCATGTATCCTAACAAGTTGTCCAGGGCCTTTGGAAGAAAAACAGCCCGACAACATCAAAGATCCACCACCATACTTCACCGTGGGGATGAGGTACTTTTCTGCACGGCTATCTTTCTGTCTACGCCAAACCCACCTCTGGTGTTTGTTTCCAAAAAGCTCTATTTTTGTCTCATCTGACCATAGAACCCGGTCCCATTGAAAGTTCCAGTAACATTTGGCAAACTGTAGGCGCTTGAGTTTGTTGTTTGATGACTGCAAAGGCTTTTTTATGGCAACCCTCCCAAACAACTTGTGGTTATGTAGGTGGCGTCTGATCGTAGTTTTGGAGAATTTCTGACCCCAAGATCCAACTAACGTCTGCAATTCTCCAGCTGTGATCCTTGGAGATGTTTTGGCCACTCGAACCATACTCCTCAATATAGACACATGTCCTCTTCAAGGCCGATTGTTAACATCTCCAGTTACTTGAAACTTCTTAATTATTGCCCTGATAGTGGAAATGGGCATTTTCAACCTTTGAGCTATTTTCTTATAGCCATTTCCTGATTTGTGGAGCTCAACAACCCTTTGTCGCACATCATTAATGTATTTTCGGGTCTTTCGCATAGTGATGGCTAACTATGGGAACTTGGTCTGTGTGTCACCTCATATTTATACCCCAGTGAAACAGGAAGTCATGGCTTACCACTTAAACTCAGGTGAACTTAAAAATGTAAAATATGAATGGGAATATACTTCAGTTAGGTTTTACACATAATAATTTCTAGGGGCACACATTTTTCAGATATTTTTTTTATTTCACAATAATTTTTTTCAATAATTTTACTTCAATTTAAGGTTCGATTTTTATGAATATTTTGAATGAAAGACCAAGAGGATAAACAGCAAATAAAAAAAATTCACAGCCCGTTTTGCTCATATTTACCAAGGGTGCCAATATTAGTGGAGGGCACTGTATAAGCGCAGCAATGCGCACGTGGTAGTAGGCTATAAGCGCAAATGTTCCATTAGCGGAAAACACCATTATCAAAAGTGACCACAAATGCAATTATGCATGTAATGCTTATGCCTATGGGCTAGACTACGAGGTGTGTGACTATGATTAGAAAAAGATGCAAAAAAAAGGCATTGTTTCTTATGCTGGGCATCATTCACAAGTGATAATAAATAATTCACAAGTGATAGGCTAATATTGTCACCCCTCAGACTATTCTTGATTTAATCTTGTCTTTACATATACTATATAATATATGTGTGAAATTTGTTTTGATTAAGAATGGACAATTATCATGCACCTGTATCGAAACAGGAGCAGCGGTAAAAAATATGCACTTAAGTAACGAATGGACGACACTTTTCCCGTGGTTTTTTTCATGCCAGCCAGGTAGGCTATACCCCTGTTGTAAATCCAACCATGTGCTTAATACTATGAAAGTTGAGAAATAAGTATAGTAGGCATAGCCTACAGAAAGCTGATGGGATCCTCCTCTTTTTAGTAGAGGCCATCTCTCTGTTTTCTCGCGCAATTGCATAGCCTATAGAAATTTTGCGCAACATGAGCTAATGGGCTCTCATGAAGTGTTTGATTAGATTTTAGAAGACATTTGCATTGATGTCAGAGTGATTAGAGGGACAGTAGAGTGCTGAGTACCAGGTAGTTAGCAAGTTTGGTAGGCCACTAATGACCAGCAGCAGCATCAGAGCTTGGAGAAACCTAATTACTGTGACTAAATGGTCACGTGGAATTTGACTGCCTTCATGACAGCCCTAGACCTGACTGCAGTTCTGCGTAGTAACCGACTTCAGTGGGAAATGCTTACCTTCGATTGTCATTGGTTCGCTGCTCTTCATGGATGAATCCCATTTTCAACTGTACGGGGCAGATGGCAGACAGTGTCTATGGCGTTGTGTGGGAGAGCTGTTTGCTGATGTCAATGTTATGAACAGATTGCCCCATGGTGGCGGTGGGGTTAAGGTATGGACAGGCATAAGCTATGGACAACACACACAATTTCATTTTATCGATGGTAGTTTGAATGCACAGAGATACCCTGACAAGACCCTGAGGCCCATTGTTGTGGCATTCATCCACCTCCATCACCTCATGTTTCAGCATGATAATGCTTGGCCCCATGTTGCAAGGATTTATCTGTACACAATTCCTGGAAGCTGAAAATGTCCCTGTTCTTCCATGGCCTGCATACTCACCAGACATGTCACCCAATAAGCATGTTTGGGATGCTCTGGATCGACGTGTACGACAGCATGTTCCAGTTCCCGACAATATCCAGCAATTTCGCACAGCCATTGAAGAGGAGTGGGACAACATTCCACAGGCTACAATCAACAACCTGATAAACTCTATGTGAAGGAGATGTGTCGCTCTGCATGATGCAAATGGTGGTCACACCAGATACTGACTGGTTTTCTGATCCACGCCACTATTTTTTCTTCTTCTTATGTTATCAGTGACCAACAGATGCATATCTGTATTCGCAGTCATGTGGAATCCATAGATTAAGGCGTAATTCATTTATTTCAATTGACTAATTTCCTTATATGAACCGTAACTCAGTCAAATATTTTATTTTTGTTCAGTGTAAATGTGTAACATGATATATTTTAACATTACCATATTTTTTAACATAAAAAATCATTTGATTAATGAAATATTTAATCTGTCATCTTCCTCAAATGAAGGGGATGATGCAATCTTTGCAAGAGGGAGGGAATCTGATTTATTTGGTCCTAAACTCGCGTCTCAGTCATTTCATTCAGGGTAAGTGGAGTTAGCCGTGAGTTAGCCTGCCCCGGAGCAGGTTAGTTCTGAATGATTCGTTGCCATAGAAATGTACCTGCCTAAAAGGTGAGCCAATTTCGTATGACAGGTTATCCCGAGTTGAACTCAGAGTTGACCAAAGTTTCCTCGCTAACTCCTCAAACCTGCTTCGTAGGCTAACCCTCAGGTGAATAGAGTTAAGGGCTTAGCACAGGGTAGATGTTGCCCCTCACCACAGATGTAGGATCAGATTCCCCAAACCCAAATCCTAACCTTGACCATTAGAAGGATAAAACTATCTGACTCCTAGAGCTGGACTGCAGAGGCCAATTACCCGGATAAGTACAGTGTCTCTCTGCACTGATATTGGCCTAGCTTCATGCAGTCACGCTCCCTGGGAGTCTCTGGCCACACTGCACAGTGGGTGTGATGGCACATACAGCCTATGTGCCATCAGGCAGCAGGAGAAGAGGCCATCAATGCAGCCATGCCATGGCTATGGCTGTAGGGAACCATGCTAGGCACCATGGCTGACATAGTGCTGGGCTATGGGATTGCTAATGCTGCTGCTCAGTCTCTTTATTTTGGGGATTTACAGTATATGCCCTTTGGAATGGCAAAACCAAATGTAGCCAAAGGCTTCATATGTTTTGACTAAATCACATGCCATCAGACAGCAGGGAAAGAGGCACAGCATGGCTAGAGCATGGCAATGGAGAACCAGTTCAGAGCAATGATTTCATAGTATTTTGAGGTTAGGGATCAAAAACTGTACACAGCATCAGACAGGAATACAAATACCAGGGTAAAAAAGGTAAACCTTTTATATAAGGAGTAACCACTGGAATATACATTTGACTGAAATTCACCACATACTGTAGGTAGGATTATAGCAGACTTCAAAGCACAGGTCAGAAGATTGCACTCCTAGTTGGGGTCATTCAACACTGCATTGAAAATAGAAATGTGACTCAAATAGACTGGGCTAGATTTAGCAGACTCCAAAGCACAGGTCACTTCTAGCTGTGTCCAGACAACACTACAAAAAATAAAAACAGGACCACACATCATCAGCCAGTGGAACAGAACTAGCCACATTCATTTCAATGAGCAAAAACTTGAAAATGGGCACCTGGGAGCTAACAACACCTGCATATTTAATAATAACGCATCACTTCATAAAGCTAGTGTGAGTCTAAAAGACAGCTCATAGGATTAGCCTAGAGTCAAACCATAGCATGTAAATACAGATATTTGAGGAAATTAGCCCACATACAGCTGCGCCAGGAAGGCTGCGTTTGTTCAGCAGGGGATATACGCGATCGGAGAGGACACGCTTTTGATCTATTTTAAGATGAGCCTGATGTTTAACATGCAAGCTGATTATGCAGTATCAAATATCTAGTTCTAACCAAATGTTTAGAAATGTGTTATCTTCTTCATTCTGTTGTTGGAGTACTTCATAGTAATTTGTAATAATTTATAATAATTTGTAACAGTATGTTTTTCAAAGGTTGAAGCAGCAAATGAAAGGCTATAAAGTAAGAATAGTGGTGGTCAAGATTTAAATATTATCTGCTATAATCTGAACCATTTTCCATTTAACTTGTGATATACTCTTTACTTATGGATCGGAGTAACACATAACTACTGTCCATAGGAGCATGCATACTGTAGATGGAGTCTAACGCCGTTTGACAGGAAGTATTAGTCACACAGTGTCTAAAAACATTATATTACAGCCTACAGGACATGGCACAACTACTCACAGCATCCTGGTATGAACCCGCCTCACACCCACTCCCTCTCTCTTTCTCCCTCTCTCTCTCTCTGTCTCTCATTGGGTCTCTTTCCGTGTCTTAGTTTCTCTTTTTTTTTTCTCTCTTTCCATTTCACTCTCTCCCCCTCTCTCTTTCTCCCCCTCTTCTCTCTCCCCATCACTGTGCTTTCTCTTTTGGACATGTTAGGAGGCAAAGTGAGGACCTGTCAACCAAGCACCCGGAGGTAAACAAAAGGAAATAGACTTTGGCAGCAGCAGAAACAAAAGGCCCATCTTTTGCATGATACACCAAATCAATATCCCTCCGGTGGAAGGGGCTCATACTGCGCAAACACAAAAGATAGCTCAGCCCGCCCTTGCTTGTCAGATACCCTCCTTGATGAGCCTGAGAAATAAGGAAACACACACACACGCACGCACATACACACACACACACAGACGCATGAGTGTGCACACACACACACAAGCGCACTAACTCACACACATCCTCTCCAGCCCCCGCAACAGCAGCACATAAAAGAGACAGGGGCGAGAAGCACAAAGTAGAAAGGCTTTTTATTTTTTAGGCCCACAAACGTTCACTTTCTCCCTTCGCTGCAGCCACATTCACAGCTTCCATGGAGCAGGGAGAAAAGGAGAGAAGAAACTGGCAAAAAAAAACGTTGGTGAGGCTTTTTTCACTTGGTCATCGCTTCAGTGCGCAATCATTATGAGTTTTTGTGATGGCTGCCAGTCACATGGTGGGGCTTTGACAGACCTTGGCATGTGATATGGATGGCATGGGAGGATGGGAGAAGGCAGACGTTGGGAACCCAGAAGGGGTTCTGTGAGGGAAGAGGAGGCAGGCCGGGGCTGGTGGATGGTGGAAGGGAATGACATAATGCCAGTCTGTGAGGGAGCTACAGAGAGACACACATTAATGAGATGCTGAACTGAATCAGGTCAGCTCCTGGCAGAGCCTGGTGTTTTAGACAGCACTCCAATTAAGAGGAGGAGAGAACGGGACCAAACTGACATAATCAATCAAATCCTCAATGCAGTATATACGCAGGAGCTGTTTTTCCCATGGTCAAATAAAATCACAGGTATTGCAAGGTATTGCAAATCCTATTGCTAACACCAGGTAACATTGTGTAAACATTGCTGTGGTGGATTTGATTGAATTGCAACCGCAGGCAAACTAGTTGCTCAATGTTTGTTTTCTGGGTGGGATGGCCTCTAAGAAGGATTGCTACTAGTGTGGTAGCTGATGTATATACTAACACCACTCCCATAACCGTGAGCAGAAGTTGAACATGAGCAACAACAAACTGTCACCAATGCAATGGATGGGATTACCATAGATGTTATCGCTGGCATGGGTTTGCTGCTGTTAATCTTAAGCATGGGTATGGAAAGCATCTGACTGGTGGAAAGAGAGGGCACAATTTCCTTTGGGGCAAAGTCTACAGATTAAAAAACAACCCAGGTTATTGCTGTTGAGTAAACCCAGAGCACTTGTTTTCTGCATGACTACAGCAAGCATAGCAACGGTGCTGGAATTGTGCTATTTGTTCAAGCACAGTGAATGATTTGGAGAAACACTACAGTATTACAGCATGGGATGCCCACCCCGCCCATCCCACCCCACCAAAAAAGTAAAATAAATAAAAAAACAATATAAATAGACAATGATAGAAACATAAACAAAACTAAAACAATGGTAATGACAGTAATTAATGGTAATTGCAACATGCTGACACTAAGAATGCTGGAGGGAATGTTGTCCTCTAACAGTAGCACCAACAACACCAGCAGCACCAACAACATCTAGTCTATATCAGCTCCCCCAACCAGCCCTGGCCCCGGGGACCCAAAATAGCACACACCCCCACCCCAGCCTCCAGCACACCCAATTCCAATCAAGGGCTTGATAATGAGTTGGTGTGTTGAGTCGAGTGCGCTAGTGCTAGGGCAAGAACAAAGATGTGCACCCTCCAGGCCCAGGACCGAGATGCACAGGCCCACACGGCAGGCTGCAGAAAACAGTAAGGCAGCATCGGATGACAAGATAGAAAAATAATTACATTATTTGAATCTTTTACAAAAAAAGGTATCATAATTATAGTGGAATCTTATCAGCACAATATGGCCACTAGATCAGACATGACTGCTTACTAAAATATACAAATTACATTATGTAAAAGACAGGCTCTCCACGTATTGTGTGCACGGGGACCAGGTCAAGTAAAACTTGTACCTAATATTTTCCAGAAGCAGAGATGACATCACCTCCTTAACCCACTGCATAAAGTACGGTGATTTTGCCGACTTCCAATAAAAGAGGACAAGACGGCAAGCTAGCAGCGAGGCAAATGCTATCGCAATCGCCTGATGCGTGGTAATATTATGATCTAGGGGAAGTACTCCAAAAAATAGCAGTGAATGAGTTGTGGCTAATAGTTTTGTCACACGTGTTAGAATGCCTCAAAAATGTGTGCCAGAAGTCACTCAAAGATTGGAACGACCCATCCAAAAAAGTAACTGGACTAATTTTTTTTATTAAATCTTTTATTAAATGTTTAAACAGTACAAAACATACAAAAGACAACATACAGATGCACACAAACATCAACGACCTCACACCCACCCAAACCCTCCTGTTCTCACCCCTATCTCCAGTGCCTGCACTACTCTCCACCACATCCTCAAATTGCAGTTCCTGCAGTTCCTCTCCGTCGCCAACGCTCTTACAATATTTAAATAATGAAGCTTATGAATTTTCAAATGATTTAACAATGGAGGAATGGTTGATATCCATTTTTTAAGTTGATATTTTTTAAAGATAATTGACGAGAAGAGTATCGTCCAACCGATCGGGTACAGTGGGGAAAAAAATTATTTAGTCAGCCACCAATTGTGCAAGTTCTCCCACTTAAAAAGATGAGAGAGGCCTGTAATTTTCATCATAGGTACACGTCAACTATGACAGACAAAATGAGGAAAAAAAGTCCAGAAAATCCCATTGTAGGATTTTTTATTAATTTATTTGCAAATTATGGTGGAAAATAAGTATTTGGTCACCTACAAACAAGCAAGATTTCTGGCTCTCACAGACCTGTAACTTCTTCTTTAAGAGGCTCCTCTGTCCTCCACTCGTTACCTGTATTAATGGCACCTGTTTGAACTTGTTATCAGTATAAAAGACACCTGTCCACAACCTCAAACAGTCAAACTCCACACTCCACTATGGCCAAGACCAAAGAGCTGTCAAAGGACACCAAAAACAAAATTGTAGACCTGCACCAGGCTGGGAAGACTGAATCTGCAATAGGTAAGCAGCTTGGTTTGAAGAAATCAACTGTGGGAGCAATTATTAGGAAATGGAAGACACTGATAATCTCCCTCGATCTGGGGCTCCACGCAAGATCTCACCCTGTGGGGTCAAAATGATCACAAGAACGGTGAGCAAAAATCCCAGAACCACACGGGGGGACCTAGTGAATGACCTGCAGAGAGCTGGGACCAAAGTAACAAAGCCTACCATCAGTAACACACTACGCCACCAAGGACTCAAATCCTGCAGTGCCAGACGTGTCCCCCTGCTTAAGCCAGTACATGTCCAGGCCCGTCTGAAGTTTGCTAGAGTGCATTTGGATGATCCAGAAGAGGATTGGGAGAATGTCATATGGTCAGATGAAACCAAAATAGAACTTTTTGGTAAAAACTCAACTCGTCGTGTTTGGAGGACAAAGAATGCTGAGTTGCATCCAAAGAACACCATACCTACTGTGAAGCATGGGGGGTGGAAACATCATGCTTTGGGGCTGTTTTTCTGCAAAGGGACCAGGACGACTGATCCGTGTAAAGGAAAGAATGAATGGGGCCATGTATCGTGAGATTTTGAGTGAAAACCTCCTTCCATCAGCAAGGGCATTGAAGATGAAACGTGGCTGGGTCTTTCAGCATGACAATGATCCCAAACACACCGCCCGGGCAACGAAGGAGTGGCTTCGTAAGAATCATTTCAAGGTCCTGGAGTGGCCTAGCCAGTCTCCAGATCTCAACCCCATAGAAAATCTTTGGAGGGAGTTGAAAGTCTGTGTTGCCCAGCGACAGCCCCAAAACATCACTGCTCTAGAGGAGATCTGCATGGAGGAATGGGCCAAAATACCAGCAACAGTGTGTGAAAACCTTGTGAAGACTTACAGAAAACGTTTCACCTGTGTCATTGCCAACAAAGGGTATATAACAAAGTATTGAGAAACTTTTGTTATTGACCAAATACTTATTTTCCACCATAATTTGCAAATAAAATCATTAAAAATCCTACAATGTGATTTTCTGGATTTTTTTTCTAATTTCGTCTGTCATAGTTGACGTGTACCTATGATGAAAATTACAGGCCTCTCTCATCTTTTTAAGTGGGAGAACTTGCACAATTGGTGACTGACTAAATAATTTTTTTCCCCACTGTATCTCACTGCACCTTGAAATTAAATGTCTTGAAATATGCAGACAGATGGATTAAAAGTACATTTACATTGTAAAACTGCTGACAGACAACTTTCTAACTCTGCCCATAACTTTTGGACTTTATAGCATTCCCAGAAGGCATGTATTATTGAGTCATTATTAGTTTTACAATTAAGTCATGACTCTGTCGTTGTGCTGTAGAATTTGTCTCTTGTATGATCAATTCTACACGTTAGTTTATACTGGATTAAGCATACATTTTCGTTAACTGTAATTACGTTAGTTATGTTCCATCTTATGCCAATATCAGTTCTGTTTCAGTCTTGGTTCCAATCGTTTTTCTTTTTTTTTTTAATAGGTTGTCAGATGGATAGGATCTCTGCAAGGTTTTGTATATCTTACCTATGATTTTAATATCCTTTTCTGACTCATGTGGACCCATTTATCACTGCATTCTGAAAACCTATCCAAGGATTGTTCCAAAGGGTTGTATTTTATGGGAATTATATTGGTTCTTGTAGAATACATTTAATTTTCTTCCATATTGTTATTGTGTTCATAACTTTGGAGTTGATAATGTTCGTAGCTTTATCCATTGAACATAGACAGGTGAAAATATGGGTGAGCATGCACATCTTCAATAATTACACATTGTTCCTCGTTAGTGCATTTAACAATATGTCGCGAGTAAAATCCTTGGGTGGCGAGTTGATAGAATTCCACCCTCAAACTTAGGGAGATGTAAAACTTTCCTTTTTATTCTATGAGTTTTATTTGCACATATAAAGTCTGTTATGGCCGAGTATATATTTTTTAAAATAATGTCTTCGGTGGGGTAATTGGTATTACTGAGAATAAATATAAAAACTTTGCGAGCCATGCCATTCTGAAGAGGTTTATTCTACCTTTAAGATTCATGGGAAAATTGTTCCATTTAAATAGAGCTGCTTTAATATTGTTGAGTAATGGGATGAAGTTATATTTATATATGTGTTGTTTGTTGTCACTTATTAATCATCCTAAGTATTTTATATTTTTTGTGGACTACTTAAAAGGATTGCTGTAGATCATGAGTTATTATTTGTATTTTTCCTACTGCCATTATTTCAGTTCTTTCTATGTTAATTGTATATCCTGAGATTTTAGAACATTCTGAAAATATATTTAGCAAGGAGGGCATTGAGCTTTCAATATTGGTCAGGCATATCAGGAGATCATCGGCAAATACGTTTAGTTTATATTGATGTTTACAAATATTGATACCTGTTACATTTGGGTCCTGACTAATTCTTTCTGCAAGCGGTTCAATCGCCAGTGCAAACAGGAGGGAAGAGAAAGGACATCCCTGTATTTTGCCACTTTCTAAAGCAATTTCATCAGATCATGTATTATTTGTGTATATTTTTGCTTTAGGATATTTATATATACACTAACAGTCAAATGTATGGACAAACCTACTCATTCAAGGGTTTTTCTTTATGTTTACTATTTTTTACATGTAGAATAATAGTGAAGACATCAAAACTATGAAATAACACATATGGAATCATGTAGTAAACAAAAAAGTTTTAATTTTTGTTGTTGTTGAGATTCTTCAAATAGCCACCCTTTGCCTTGATGACAGCTTTGCACTCTCTTGGTATTCTCTCAACCAGCTTCACCTGGAATGCTTTTCCAACAGTCTTGAAGTTCCCACATATGCTGAGCACTTGTTGGCTGCTTTTCCTTCACTCTGCGGTTCGACTCATCCAAAACCATCTCAATTGGGTTGAGGTCGGGGGATTGTGGAGGCCAGGTCATCTGATGCAGCACTCCATCACTCTCCTTCTTGGTAAAATAGCCCTTACACAGCCTGGAGGTGTGTTGGGTCATTGTCCTTTTGAAAAATAAATGATAGTCCCACTAAGCGCAAACCAGATGGGATGGTGTATCGCTGCAGAATGCTGTGGTAGCCATGCTGGATTAGTGTGCCTTGAATTCTAAATAAATCACAGACAGTGTCACCAGCAAAGCACCCCCACACCATAACATATTGGTGTCCTTTGGTAGTGGTTTATTTGCAGCAATTGACCATGAAGGCCTGATTCACACAGTCTCCTCTGAACAGTTGATGTTGAGGTGTCTGTTACTTGAACTCTGTGAAGCATTTACTTGGGCTGCAAATTCTGAGGCTGGTAATTCTAATGAACCTATCATCTGCAGCAGAGGTAAGTCTGGGTCTTCCATTCCTGTGGCAGTCCTCATGAGAGCCAGTTTCATCATAGCACTTGATGGTTTTTGCGACTGCACCTGAAGAAACTTTCAAAGTTCTTGAAATAGTCCTGATTGACTGACATGTTTTAAAGTAATGATGTGCTTTCATTTCTCTTTGCTTATTTGTGCTGTTCTTTTTTTTTTTTTTTTTTTTTTTTTTGGGGGGGGATGGATCAGCTTAATATTGCAGATAGATTGTATCTTCTATCAATGTAATTGTCTGCATCACTTCCAATCCCCCATGTTTATTTTTATTTTTTTATATATATATTCCCCTTTATTACTTTTCAACCCCACCATCCTTTCCCTACTTGGAGTAAATTAGTGAACAACAACGCCCAGGCCTCTACTTCCGGTCTATACTTACTATCTACACCTTATGGACAGAGTTAATTTTACAATAATTCTATATCTATATATATATATATATATATATATATATTTATTTTTTTGCTCCTGAACTTCTTCTACTCTCAACCTCTCCGATCATTTTCATGATGTCCATCCGGTTTGCTTCTAAATGCCATATCTTTCTAACTGTGCTCTTTCCCAAAAGCTCCCAACATACAACCTATATACTTATTATGGACACAGTATGCTTACATTATTAGCTATCTTTGTAATTATTTGTTGTTATTTGTTATTAGTCCCATCCTTCAACTCTATTCAATACCTCCCATCTATCTCTTAACACCATCCATATAGATTTCTATTTGCCATATATATTTCAACCGTACTGTGATGTTTTACAAAAGTTCTGAACCTTTCTATTCTCATTGCTTCTACAGATTGTGAATTAAAAATCAACATTTTTGCTAAAAGTATTATTATATTATTGATTGATTGACTATGACTTTTCAGATCACCCAGTAATGCTATCTGCAAGGTTAGTTCCAGGTAAATATTGCAATCCTTTAGCCATTCCTGGACCTGTGTCCAAAAACAAGCTACAAATGGACAGAACCAAAACAAATGATCTAATGATTCTATCTCTTCACAGCAAAATCTGCAGAGCTGGGAAGATTGTATCCCCCATATAAATAACATTCTATTGTTAGCAAGAATTTTATATAATAATTTAAATTGAAAGATTCTAATTTTTGAATCCGGTGTCGTTTTGCGTGTCAGTTCATAAACACTATGCCATGGGATCGGTACGTCAAAGATCTCTTCCCAACTATTTTGCAATCTATATGGGACGGCTGTCAATCCTTTGGTCCTTAAGTGAAACTGATATACTTTTTTATTTATCACAGTTTTCCTTAACCAATTATGTTCTTTAATGCAAGGCCGACAGACAAGTTCCTTACTTTCTCCCCCTTCAACTTTCCTCTTCCACTTTTCGCGGTAAGGCTGCAATTATTTGGTTGTAATTTTGGGTAGAGCAGACATTTCCATATGTTTTTGTTAGCTGCATGTGCGACATAACTCCACCAGTCCTACCGATGATATCATTTACGAAGATTATACCTTTTTTAAACATTCTGTCAAAAAATAAAGGTTTTTTGTCAATTAGTATATTTGAATTTAACCACAATATTTGTTGCATTATTTGTTCTGTCGTTTCTGGAGGATTAAATTGAAATTGCAACCAACTTTCTATGGCTTGTTTTAGAAATAGTGACATTTGGGAGATTATTTCCTTTTCAAATAACTGAAAGTGAGAGGTTGTAATCTGAATAAAGGGGAAAAAGGCCTTTCTTGAACAGTGGGTGAGACAATCTTACTAATTTGCTTGAGAACCAGTTCGGATTTAAGTATAACTTTTGGATGACTGAAGATTTTAGTGATAGGTCTAATGCTTTAATATTTAATAATTTCTGTCCTCCGAATTCATATTCATTATATAAATATGCTCTTTTAATTTTGTCTGGCTTGCCGTTCCAAATAAAATTGAATATTTTTTTCTTATATAATTTAAAAAACTGTTTGCTAGGCGTAGGCAAGACCATAAGCAAATAGGTAAACTGGGATAATACTAAAGAGTTAATAAGGGTGATTTTTCCACAAATTGACAGGTATTTTCCTTTCCATGGTAGTAAGATCTTATCTGTTTTTGCTAACTTTCTATTAAAATTTATTGAAGTGAGATCATTTATTTCCTTTGGGATATGTATTCCGAGTATATCCACATCACCATCAGACCATTTTATTGGTAAACTACATGGTAATGTAAAAATTGTATTTTTTAGTGATCCAATACGTAATACAGTACATTTGTCATAATTTGGTTTTAATCCAGAGAGGTTAGAAAATGTATCTAGATCCTCTATGAGGCTGTGGAGGGATTCTAGTTGTGGATCTAAAAGAAAACATGAATCATCTGCGTACAATGACACCTTTGTTTTTAAGCCCTGTATTTCTAATCCTCTGATATTATTATTGGATCTGATTTTAATAGCTAACATCTCGATGGCCACAATAAATAGATATGCCGATAGTGGACAACCTTGTTTCACTCCTCTTGACAGTTTGAAACTTTCTGAGAAATAGCCATTATTTACTATTTTACACCTAGGGTTACTATACATGATTTTGACCCATTTTATAAGAGATTCTCCAAAATTGAAATGCTCCAGGCATTTATATATAAATTCCAGTCGAACTTTATCAAATGCTTTTTCGAAGTCTGCTATGAATAGCAGGCCTGGTTTCCCATATTTTCCATAGTGTTCTATTGTTTCCAATACTTGCCTTATATTATCTCCAATGTATCTTCCATGTAAAAAACCTGTCTGATTAGAATGAATAATATCCGACAATACCTTTTTAATTCTATGCGCTATACATTTTGCTAGGATTTTTGCATCACAACACTGAAGTGTAAGGGGCCTCCAATTTTGTAAATGGACTGGATCTTTATATTTTCCACTTGTATCCTGTTTCAGTAATAATGAGATCAGACCTTCTTCTTGAGTGTCAGATAATCTACCATTTACATAGGAGTGGTTAAAACATGCTAATAACGGTCCTCTTAGTATATCAAAAAAGGTTTGGTATACCTCGATTGGTATGCCATCCAACCCTGGAGTTTTCCCGGACTTAAAGTCTTTAATTGCATCCAGAAGTTCCTCCTCTGTAATTTCACCTTCACATGAGTCTTTCTGTGTGGCTGTTAATTTGACATTATCAATAGAAAAAAAATCTCTACAATTAGCTTCAGTTAGAGGAGATGGAGGCGACTGAAAAGAAAACATATGCTTAAAATACTTTGTTTCTTCCTTCAAAATATCATTAGGTGAATTATGGGTGACTCCGTCAATTGTAACCAGTTTCATTAAGTTCTTTTTGGTAGCATTCCTATGTTGAAGATTAAAAAAGAATTGTGTGCATTTTTCCCTATATTCCATCCAGTTTGCTTTATTTTTATAATATATTACACTTGATCTTTCTTGAATAAGTTTTTCCATTTCTTTTTGTTTTTCCTCTAATTTATTCTGAGCATCTATGTTACAGTTTTTATTGCCATCTATCTGTTCTGTTAGACTTTCTATTTCCTTTCTTAGTATAAACTCTTTTGACCTAAATTGCTTTTGTTTTCGAGATGAGTACTGAATTGCATGGCCTCTAAAGGCACATTTAAAGGTGTCCCATACAATAAGGGGATTCGCTGTACCTATGTTTGTCACGATCGCTTAAGGAGGAGGACCAATGCGCAGCGTTGAATGCGTACATATTATTTATTAAACAGATCACCCGATCAAAACAACGAACGAAACGTGAAGTCCTTCGATACACACAAACCAAAAGGAACAAGAAACCACAACACAAAGTGAAAAGACCGATAGTTAAATATGGCTCCCAATCAGAGACAACCAGCTGACACTCGTTGCCTCTGATTGGGAGTCACTCAGGCCCACATAGATATACAAACATAGATTACATACCCTGGCTCAACATAACATAGTCCCCAGAGCCAGGGCGTGACAGTACCCCCCCCCCAAAGGCAAGGACTCCGACCGCGCCAAACAACCACAACAGGGGAGGGACCGGGTGGGCACTCCGCCTCGGCGGCGGATCCGGCTCCGGACATGACCCAGGCACGGGTTGTGCTGGACTGACGAAACGCACCACAGACTTGGTGCGGAGAGCAGGCACGGGCCGTGCCGGACTGACGACGCACACCACTGGCTTGGTGCGGGGAGCTTGGATGGGCCGGACTGGGCTGGCGACGCGCACCACAAACTTGGTGCGGATAGCAGGAACGGGCCGGGCTGTCGACGCACACCGTAGGCTTGGTGCGTGGAGTAGGAACGGGCCGAACCGGGCTGACGACGCGCACCACAGACTTGGTGCGGAGAGCAGGAACGGGCCGGACAGGGCTGACGAAACGCACCACAGACTTGGTGCGGAGAACAGGCACGGGCCGTGCCGGACTGACGACGCACCCCACTGGCTTGGTGTGGGGAGCAGGAGCGGGCCGAGCAGGGCTGTCGAAGCGCACCCCTGACTTGGTGCGGGGAGCAGGAACGAGCCGAGCCGGGCTGACGACGCACACCACTGGCTTGGTGTGGGGAGCAGGAGCGGGCCGAGCCGGGCTGTCGAAGCGCACCCCTGACTTGGTGCGGGGAGCAGGAACGAGCCGAGCCGGGCTGACGACGCACACCACTGGCTTGGTGTGGGGAGCAGGAACGGGCCGGACAGGGCTGACGACGCGCACCACAGGCTCGGTGTGAGAGGCAGGAACAGGCCGAACCGTACTGGGGACACACGCCACTGGCCCTATGCAGGGATCAGGAACGGGCCGGACCGGACTGGTAATACACCCCAGTACCTCTCGCCGTGCCTCCACACTTTCCCTCTCCTCTGTGACCAGTGGCCCCCTTAACCTGGCGGCCTCCTCTGCACACCCGCTGGACCGCCTCCATCGCGGCCTCCGGCTGCCCGTCGTCCACGTCGTGAGCCCCCCCCTAAAAATGTTCTGGGGTTCTCTCCTCCCCGTGGACCAGGCCTCCCTAGTTCTCGCCAGACTCTCACTCCACTGCTTCAAAGTCCAACCTTTCTGCTCTTCGCTTGGCTGGGCCCAGTTGAGACTCCTACTCCACTGATCCCAGGTCCATCCACTCTCCTCTTCACGCTGCTTGGTCCTGTCTTGGTGGTTTCTTCTGTCACGATCGCTTAAGGAGGAGGACCAATGCGCAGCGTTGAATGCGTACATATTATTTATTAAACAGATCACCCGATCAAAACAACGAACGAAACGTGAAGTCCTTCGATACACACAAACCAAAAGGAACAAGAAACCACAACACAAAGTGAAAAGACCGATAGTTAAATATGGCTCCCAATCAGAGACAACCAGCTGACACTCGTTGCCTCTGATTGGGAGTCACTCAGGCCCACATAGATATACAAACATAGATTACATACCCTGGCTCAACATAACATAGTCCCCAGAGCCAGGGCGTGACAATGTTATGTTGGAAAAAGTCGGTTATAAATTCCTTTGTTCTAATTATAAATAAATTATCATCTAATAGGCTTTGATTAAATTTCCAATATCCTCGCCCACGTGGAAATTCAGTCAGAGTAATGTATATGCCTATTATATGATGGTCCGACCGCATTCTGTCCCCTATCAACACTTTTTTTACTTTTGGTGCCAACGAGAATGAGATAAGAAAGAAGTCAAGACGACTAGCTTGATTCAGTCTCCGCCATGTATATCTCACTAGATCAGCATATTTAAGCCTCCATATATCTACTAGTTCTAATGTATCCATGACATTCACAATTTCCTTAAGATCATGTGGGTGATTGTTTGTGGTGTGATTTCCTTTTCGGTCCATTGAGCTATTTAAAACAGTATTATAATCCCCCACCATAATAATATTGTCTTGAGTTGCTTGCAGGCTTGATAATTTATTATATATATTGTCAAAGAATTGTGGATCATCATTATTTGGTCCGTAAAGGTTAATGAGCCATATCTGTTTATGGTCCAATACCATATTTAAAATAATCCATCTACCTTGCGTATCTATTTGGACAATTTGCACATTCGGATCGAAATTACTATTAATTAATATCATCACCCCTTTTGAATTTCTTTGCCCATGGGAGAAGTATATCCCCCCCCATTCTTTTTCCACGCTACTTCATCTCGAATTGTTGAATGAGTTTCCTGTATACAATAGATATTATATTCCTTCTCTTTGAGCCATGTAAATATTGTTCTTCTTTTGTTATTATCAGCTAAGCCATTACAATTATAACTGGCTAT
This sequence comes from Coregonus clupeaformis, assembly GCF_020615455.1. Taxonomy (NCBI): domain Eukaryota; kingdom Metazoa; phylum Chordata; class Actinopteri; order Salmoniformes; family Salmonidae; genus Coregonus; species Coregonus clupeaformis. Next base: position 11,436,270 of record NC_059202.1, on the reverse strand, counting down.
ACTTATTTCACCATACACCATAATGAGATACAAGTTTCAAGTCTATTTATCATTATATATGTTTGTAAATTTACCAATAAAAAATAGCGTACTGATTGAGTGTCCATATAGCTGTACCGTGATATTTGCATTGCTACGGAGTAACCCTTCAATTGTTCTCCACTAATTCCCCCGCTAAAGCCCCTCCCCATCCCAAGTTGAGCCGTCATCCCAGTGATCAGCATCCCACCCACGTCCCTCCGTATCCCTAAGGCCCCGAGAGGCCAGGACCCATCCATCGAAAACAGCACACAGTGCCACCCACAAAACAGAAGCAGGTTAACCGCCAAAAGCATTTCCAATGCTTTCACCTCTATATATATATATATATCTATATAACTATTTTTTTATTTTTTATTATGCATATCCTATTTTCCATCATTATCAATTAATATGCGTAATAATGTTGGCAGTTCACGCATAGGATTCTAACATATAACCAGGATTGCCATTGTATTACATTTAATTCATTGACAAGCAATTATTATCCTAGCAAATAATTCCCGCGGTCCATCCCATACCCCCCCCCCCCAACATCCCCACCCCCCCCACAACAGATGCCAGACCAGCACACACGCACATACTCACATACTCCAACACACTCAACCCCCCTCCTCCACAATCCACCATAAAATCCGATACTCAACGGCTGTTATATCCCAGAGCCCAACTCGAGAAATAACTTGATCTACGAGTGCACATACAGTTAAAGCTGATTGAGAAAGCATGCAAATTGAGCAGAAATTGATAACAATGTGAGATTTGATTAATCTACTTAATCTATGTCAAGTCCTAGGTGATGGAGATCAGATCCACCCTCTTCACCTGAGACACAAACACTCTGATCCCCTGTTGTAACCATTTTCCCAAGCATCTCCATGCGGTCAGACCTTTGATTATTTTGTGCCACCTGGGCCACAATGATAAACCCCCTCTCTGATTGTCCGAGTGTGACCCCCTCCCCATGGGTTACTGCAGCCAGTGTTGCCAGCACTGCCACTACCTGGGTGGGCGTACCCCACCGGAATCCCCACCGGCTAGGTAAAAGGTCGTCAAGGTTCTCATTAGCAGCTTTGAGAATTTCCTTGTATATTATGCTCTCCCATCAGGGGGCTCTGGCTTTGTAGGACCAACCCTGCCAGGCAGGCTCAGAATCTTGAGGGGGCGGTGCTGCTCAAGTAGGTCTCTGACCGCATTTATTTCTCTGTTTAGGCTGCATATTCACAGCAGGTCCATAAAATAGATGGGAACTTCTCTTTGGTGTATGGGTCGCTCAGGTGGGTGTCCAGATTATAGGGTTAGGGATCTTTCCATCATGATAGGACAATGAATAATTAGATTAGATGTATACTATATTTAAAATTGTATATCCCTCATCTACACAAAATTGAAAGCTCTCTCTCTCACTACCCCTGTTCATAGACCCCCGGTCGGCTCTGGGATATGCAACCATTTCCCCTCTCACTCACTTAACGCCGTACCTTTTCAAACACAAAAATGCACACCACATGGTTGACTGCGGAAGAAATGGGCCGAGCGTGCAAACGCACCCGCATCCACATCTGCTGCAAGGGGGAAATTTGTGCTGTTCTTGCCATAATATCGACTTGGTCTTTTACCAAATAGGGCTATCTTCTGTATACCCCCTATTTTGTTGCCTTCAAATCTGGATTTTAAAGTTGTATCATTTGATTTACACAACATGCCTACCACTTTGAAGATGCAAAATATTTTTTGGGTGAAACAAACAAGAAATAAGACCAAAAACAACAGACAACTTGAGCGTGCATAACTATTCACCCTCCCAAAGTTAATGCTTTGTAGAGCCATCTTTTGCAGCAATTACAGCTGCAAGTCTCTTGGGGTATGTCTCTATAAGCTTGGCACATCTAGCCACTGGGATTTTTGCCCATTCTTCAAGGCAAATCTGCTCCAGCTCCTTCAAGTTGAATGGGTTCCGCTGATGTACAGCAATCTTTAAGTTATACCACAGATTCTCAATTGGATTGAGGTCTGGGCTTTGACTAGGCCATTCCAAGACATTTAAATGTTTCCCCTTAAACCACTCGAGTGTTGCTTTAGCAGTATGCTTAGGGTCATTGTCCTGCTGGAAGGTGAACCGCCTTCACAGTCTCAAATCTCTGAAAGACTGAAACAGGTTTCCCTCAAGAATATCCCTGTATTTAGCTCCATCCATCATTACTTCAATTCTAACCAGTTTCCCAGTCCCTGCCAATAAAAAACATCCCCACAGCATGATGCTGCCACCACCATAATTCGCTGTGGGGATGGTGTTCTCGGGGTAATGAGAGGTATTGGGTTTGCGCCAGACATAGCGTGTTCCTTGATGGCCAGAGTACCTTCTTCCATATGTTTGGGGAGTCTCCCACATGCCTTTTGGCGAACACCAAATGTGTTTGCTTATTTTTTTATGCAAGCAATGACTTTTTTTCTGGCCACTTTTCCATAAAGCCCAGCTCTGTGGAGTGTATGGCTTAAAGTGGTCCTATGGACAGCTATTCCAATCTCCGCTGTGGAGCTTTGCAGCTCCTTCAGGGTTGTCTTTGGTCTCTTTGTTGCCTCTCTGATTAATGCCCTCCATGCCTGGTCTGTGAGTTTTGGTGGGCGGCCCTCTCTTGGCAGGTTTGTTGTGGTGCCATATTCTTTCAATTTTTTTTATAATGATTTTAATGGTGCTCCGTGGGATGTTCAAAGTTTCTGATATTTTTTTATAACCCAACCCTGATCTGTACTTCTCCACAACTTTGTCCCTGACCTGTTTGGAGAGCTCCTTGGTCTTCATGGTGCCTCTTGCTTGGTGGTGCCCCTTGCTTAGTGGTGTTGCAGACTCTGGGGCCTTTCAGAACAGGTGTATATATACTGAGATCATGTGACAGATCATGTGACACTTAGAATGCACACAGGTGGATTTTATTTAACTAATTATGTGACTTCTGAAGGTAATTGGTTGCACCAGATCTTATTCAGGGGCTTCATAGCAAAGGGGGTGAATACATATGTATGCACCACTTTTCCGTTATTTATTTTGTAGATTTTTTTGAAACAAGTTATTTTTTTCATTTCACTTCACCAATTTGGACTATTTTGTGTATGTCCGTTACATGAAATCCAAATAAAAATCCATTTAAATTACAGGTTGTAATGCAACAAAATAGGAAAAACGCCAAGGGGGATGAATACTTTTGCAAGGCACTGTAATTTTGTTTGAATTATTATGTGGATTATAATAAATTAATATATTTGTAGGGGTTGATGCATTTTTCGTTAGTGTAAATCTGACCCGTGATATTGAGTTTGAAATGTAAAAGTTTACAGTACTTAAGCATTGAACACATTGCAAGTTTGCCCTTTTTTGGTCATTAGGCTACACTTTACAATAGGACTCAACTCTGACTGACTGCTTCATCTATAGGTAGTCTAAACTATGTCACAAATTGGGTGAGTTTTCACACCTAGCCAAGCTATTAGACTATCCTTTTGTAAATTAATGGAGGTGTAAATGTTTCAGTCAGTCTCTCTCCTGTTGCACTAGAGTCCTCCATCAGGCAAAAAAAAAATAGTTGCGGGTGGTCCCGGGTTGAGAGAGAACTTGGGTAAATACAATGGCACAATTACACTTCACATGTGGACTGAGGATTTTCGAAAAATAGGATACTTGTGCCTTAGAGCCCATTACATAAACAAAGAGTGGCTGTTATCCACCACGGAGTGGGACAGTGCAGCTCAAAACTGCAGATAATATAAGGCTAGCTATTGTGAAAGAATACTTGTGGATCTTGTTGATTTCCTCTATCGCTTCAACGGGCCTACTGCCCACCTGGCAATTGTGTGGTTCCAAAGGATAAAGTGTCACCTTCAGATGGATGTGTGGTTTCTGTGATGAGATGATTTGAAGGAGTCAGGTGCAGGAGGGTAAATCACAGAATAACAGGATTTATTCCGGAATACAGAGTTACGCAATAAAGCGTCAAAACAGTCCAGTGCGCAAAACAGGGGCACTGAAACCAAGAAGGCACACGGGGAAAATAACCCGGTGATACAAAATACAAGGAGCTCCACCGAGCTTCACTAATCTCACAATATACAATCACACACAAAGACAAGGGGGCAGAGGGAACACTTATACAGGTACTGATGAAGGGATATGAACCAGGTGTGTGTAATAAACAAGACAAAACAAATGGAATGATGAGATGAGGACTGGCAGTGGCTAGAAGGCTGGTGATGAACGCCAAAGCCTGCCCGAACAAGGAGAGGAGGCACCCTCGGAGGAAGTCGTGACAGTTTCAGAGAGAAGCCAGCTGTGAGGCTGCGACCAGGCCCGGTGGATGACATCCTTTTCCTGCACAGCAATTTGAAGAAATCCAGTGATGAATGGACTGTTTTTGAAGTTATTGTTTTAGTATATGTATTAGTTGTATTATATTAGAAGGCTCTTTAAAGCGATTTGAGTTGTCAATGTGCCGCATTGCATTGTGAAAAAAATAAATAAATCTGTTCTTAATTCATGGCAGGTTTCTTTTTAGCCAAATGTTGAATAGACATGCAGACAAATTATTTAATGCAGGAAAATAGGAATAATAGCCTACTGTCTGTAGTCATAAAAACAATTAGGTTAAATACATTGATATTATTTTGTTGGGTAACGGATCGGCTCTCGGAACTCATTAAGAGGCGGCTTCTATCTTCAATATCATCCTTCATTCAGAAGGTTAAACCCATATGTCTTAGGCCTGCAGTAAATTAGATGAGATGACAATTTTCATTAGGTTATAATAATCCATGCCTTCTGGGAATGTTATAAAGTCCAAAAGTTATGGGTGGAGTTCGAAATTTGGCTGTCAGAAGTATTACAATAGAAATGAACTTTTAATCCGTCTTTCTGCATATTTCAAGACATGGCATATAAGGGTGCAGTGAGATGGGTTGGACGATACTTTTCTCTTCAATCATCTTGAAAAAATGTATATTTAAAAACTGAAAATCAACCAATGTCAGCCTTCAAATGCTTTACTATCCAAATATTGAAAGTGCATGTGGGCGATGGAGAGAAACAAAATGGTGCAGTTTGAGGCCATGTGGCAGAGCGTGATGTGGGTGCTGGAGATGGGGCTGTGAGCAGGTGGGTCTGGGCAGGTGTGATGTAGTTGTCCTTTGTATGTGTATGTTTTATATTGTCTAAAAATATAAAATAAAATCTTACAAAAAAAATTAATACGGTAAAATGACAAGCTTGCAACACGCATCTGATTATTCATTATGAATAGGATTTATGTGATTTATTTTGTTTACATTCTTCATTGTAACCACAATGTCACAAATAATTTAACACAAACAACATGAGCAAATTAACTTGGTGAAAACATTTCTTTATTAAAGACTATCAGAAAGAATGTTGATACTTATTTATTTTGATCCAAAGCCATGAATGAGTAAGTCACTCAGCTTTATGCTGACAAATAGTCCTGTGTTACTCAGTTGGTAGAGCATGGCGTTTGCAACGCCAGGGTTGTGGGTTCGATTCCCACGGGGTGCCAGTATGAAAAATGTATGCACTCACTAACTGTAAGTCGCTCTGGATAAGAGCGTCTGCTAAATGACTAAAATGTAAATATAGCTTTATGCTGCGAAATAGCTTACTAAATAGGCCAAGCCTAAACAAATATATTAAATTGCCTAAATAAACTAGCACATTTCATAAATAAATGAAGTAGCTCAGGTCTTGAAAATATGGGCAACCTTTTCCCCTCGCTGGACTCTCTTTCATTCAGTTTCTTCTTCACATCAGCAAAAAAGGACTCTATGCTTCAGAAACTCACTTTACATAGAGGGGCTATCACTCTTTCTCACTGTGGTAAATAAAGCCAGTTTGTTATTTAGAATTATTTCTGTCTATTTTTAGAGGGAGAGAAACCAAAAGCCCACCGTGCCTATTTTTCGAAAATCGTCAGTCCACATGTCAAGTGTAATTGCGGCATTGTATTTACCCAAATTCTCTCTCAACTCCGGGACCACCCGCCAGCTATTTTTTGTTGTTGCCTGATGCAGGACTCTAGTGCCAGAGAAGAGAGCCTCTTGGACTGAAACATTCACACCTCCATTCATTTACAAAAATATAGTCAATTTGTGCCAGAGTTCAGACTACCGATAGATCAGCGTTCTAACCCCTTGTGATAGTCTGGTGCAATGACAAAATGACGCAATTTACCACAATCTGCCACCATCTACCACAAATGGTCGCAGCATAAGCTCGAAACTTTTAATTGAGGAACCACTGTATTGACTCAAGACATTTCAGCTTTTCATTTGTAATTAATTTACAAAAGGTCGCAGGTCTGTGGAGATCTTCAAAATATAAATAACTGTGCAGAATCTCAAACAGCATTGATCACTTGGACTACAGTGCCTTCAGAAAGTATTCACACCAGGCAAGATACAAAATGGATAAGGCCAAATCCCAACATTACGCTGTTAATGACAACTTACATCAGCCTCGTAAACTGTGGAACATTGGCTCAAAAACTCCCCATAAGGCAAAATGCTGTAGTATTGGCCTGGATATTAATGATGTTTTATGCTATGACCAGGCAAAGGATGCAAATTATTTTAACATATGTTTTATCATCTCTGGTTAAGAAGTTACCGACCTGCTCTGGACACTATGACCAGTCTTTAATTAAGAACTTTTACCATAGCAAAGGTATCACCAATTTTTTGTTTCAGCTGTGCATGGTAACAGAGGACAAAGTTTCCAATCTACTATGCTTAATGAGCACAAACAAAGCAACTGGGCTAGATAACCTTTGTGCAAGATTCATAAAGGATAGTGCTTGTGTCATTGCTAAAATTATAATGCATATTGTAAACCTTTCTATTAGTAGTGGTACATTTCCCAATTATCTCAAAACAGCCCGGGTGGTTCTGCTCCACAAGAACAGCAGTAAAACAAATGTAGGAAACTACAGGCTTGTGTCGATCCTCAGCACCTTATCCAAAGTTGTTGAGAGATTCGTTTTTAATCAACTTGAGGGATACCTTCTCGAGCACAAACTTCTTTATGAACTCCAATCTGGCTTTAGAATAGCTCATTCCACTGATACTTACCTTATCCACAATTTTGACCACATCAAGCAGGAAAGTGAGAAGGGGAACTACACAGGTATGGTCATGTTAGACTTGCAGAAAGCTTTTGACACTGTGATATTCTCCTGATGAAACCGAAATGCATGGGTCTAAATGATGTAGCAGTGAATTGGTTTAGGTCTTATCTGACCAACAGAACACAAGTATGTAATGTTGGTGATGTTCTGTCAGAGGCCAAAGAAATATCCTGTGGAGTTCTGCAGGGATACATTTTATGGCCTTTCTTATTTCTTATATACGTTAATGATATGCCAGATACAGTAAAGTGCAAACTCCTGCTTTATGCTGATGACTCAGCCATACTGGTATCAGGGAAGGATACAGTTTACATAGAGGAGACCCTGAATAAGGAATTGCATTTTGTTAGAGATTGGTTGACTGACAATAAATTGTCGCTACATTTGGGAAAAAACGAATCGATTATGTTTGGAACAAAGCGTAGATTGCTTAGGGCTGACAAGATAAAGGTAAACTGTGCAGGCAAGGAGATTGTATCTAAAACAAGTGTAACTTATCTTGGTGTGTCCCTAGATCAATCCCTTTCTGGAGACCTGATTGCTGCTAAAATTATTTCTAAAATGGTGAACAAATATACATGTTCATATCATAACACTAGATATTTTAACATCAAAGTTAAGAAACTGCTTGTCTCAACCTTGATTCAGTGTCATTTTGATTATGCCTGCTCTGCTTGGTATAGTGGGCTATCAAAAAAGCTGAAGAATGCAGGTTATGCAAAATAATGTAGGTTATGCAAAATAATCAGGTATATGCTGAATGTCCCCCCCTGGACCCACATAGGGGTACAGGAGTTCCGGGAGGTGGGCTCGTTGCCTTTGGAGTCCAGAGCAGACCAACTTAAACTTAATCATATGTTTGACATCTTAAATGATCGTGCCCCAGGTTATATGAAAAACCACATTGATATGGTCTATAACCAACACAGTTACAATACCAGAGCTAGTGTTATGTCTTGCAAAATCCCAAGAGTAAACAGTACAGTGAGGAGCACATTTTTCTATACAGACATTTGTCTATTGAATAGCCTCCCCTTGGAGATCAAGCAAAGAAAAAGTAGAAATGGCTTTAAAAAGCAGGCAAAGGTTTTCATTTGGACAAGGTTGTCTAAGTAAGATAAATCACTCCACTGCCCCTTGTGCCCCCTACTGCTGGTCAGGTGTATTTATTTGAATGATAGGTATGATGTGCAATGAATAGATTGTTTTAATGTGAAATTAATATGGTTGATTTTTAAGGTTAAGGAAAGTGCAGTGAATAGTGTCACTTTTTAGGATGTCAATATAAATGAATGTATTTATGGTTGTTTGTAAATTTTGTCTTTTCTTTTAATCATTATATGTGTTATTGTTTTACCATCGAGGACCACTTTGGAAACAAGCGTTTTTATTAATACTTTCAAGTGAAATCCTCTGGGTCCACATTGTACATTTTGTTGTATGTGTCTGTTACCCAAAATAAATTCAAATAAATTCAACCCCTTGACTTTTTCCATATTTTGTTGTGTTGGAGCCTGAATTTACAATGGGTTACATTTAAATATTGTGTCAGAAGCCTACACACAATACCCCATAATGTCAAAGTGGAATTATGTTTTTAGAAATGTTTACAAATTAATAAAAAATGAAAAGCTGAAATGTCTTGAGTCAATAAGTATTCAACCACTTTGTTATGGCAAGCCTAAAAATGTTCAGGAGTGAAAATATGCTTAACAAGTCACATAATAAGTTGCATGAACTCACTCTGTGTGCAATAATAGTGTTTAACATGATTTTTGAAAGACTGCCCCATCTCCGTTCCCCACACATACAATAATCTGTAAGGTCCCTCAGTTGAGCAGTGAATTTCAAACACAGATTCAACCACAAAGACCAGGGAGGTTTTCCAATGCCTAACAAAGAAGGGCACCTATTGGTAAATGGGTAAAGAAAAAGTAGACATTAAATATCCCTTTGAGCAGGGTGAAGTTATAAATTACACTTTGGATTGTGTATGAATACACCCAGTCACTAGAAAGATGTAGGCGTCCTTCCTAACTCAGTTGCCAGAGAGGAAGGAAACCGCTCAGGGATTTCACCATGAGGACAATGGTGACTTTAAAACAGTTACAGAGTTTAATGGCTGTGATAGGAGAAAACTGAGGATGGATCAACAACATTGTAGTTACTCCACAATACTAACCTAAATGACAGAGTGAAAAGAAGGAAGCTTGTACAGAATACAAATATTCCAAAACATGCATCCTGTTTGCAGTAAGGCACTAAAGTAAAATTGCAAAAGAATTGGCAAAGAAATGCACTTCATGTCCAGAATACAAAGCGTTATATTTGGGGCAAATCCAACACAACACATCACTGAGTACCACTCTTCATATTTTTAAGCATGGTGGTGGCTGCATCATGTTATGGGTATGCTTGACTAGGGAGTTTTTAGGATACAAATAAATGCAATAGAGCTAAGCACAGGCAAAATCCTAGAGGAAAACCTGGTTCAGTCTGCTTTCCAACAGACACTGGGAGATTAATTCACCTTTCAGCAGGACAGTAACCTAAAACACAAGGCCAAATATACACTGGAGTTGCTTACCAAGACAACATCGAATGTTCCTGAGTGGCTTGGTTACAGTTTTCACTTAAAATCGGCTTGAAAATATGTGGCAAGACTTGAAAATGACTGTCTAGCAATGATCAACAACCAACTTGACAGAACTTATATTATATAAATATTTAAAAGGAATAAGGTGCAAATATTTCACAATCTAGGTGTGCAAAGCTCTTAGAGACTAACTCAGAAAGACTCACAGCTGTAATGGCTGCCAAATGTGATTCTAACATGTATTGACTCAAGGGTGTGAATACCTAAGTAAATTACCGTGCATTCGGAAAGTATTCAGACCCCTTGACTTTTTCCATGTTTTGTTAAATTACAGCCTTATTCTAAAATTGATTAAATAAATGCAAATCCTCTGCAATCTACACACAATACCCCATAATGACAAAGTGAAAACATGTTTTTAGAAATTGTTGCTAAAAAACCTTATTTACATAAGTATTCAGACCCTTTCCTATGAGACGCGAAATTGAGCTCAAGTGCATCCTGTTTCCACTGATCATCCTTGAGATGTTTCTACAACTTGATTGGAGTCCACCTGTGGTAAATTCAATTGATTGGAAATTACTTGGAAAGGCACACACCTGTCTATATAAGGTCCCACAGTTGACAGTGCATGTCAGAGCGAAAACCAAGCCATGAAGCCGAAGGAATTTTCCGTAGAGCTCCGAGACAGGACTGTGCTGAGGCACAGATCTGGGGAAGGGTACCAAAAAACTTCTGCAGCACTGAAGGTCCCCAAGAACACAGTGGCCTCCATCATTCTGAAATGGAAGAAGTTTGGAACCACCAAGACTCTTCCTAGAGCTGGCCATCCGGCCAAACTGAGCAATCGGGGGAGAAGGACCTTGGTCAGAGAGGTGATCAATAACCTGATGGTCACTCTGACAGAGCTCTAGAGTTCCTCTGTGGAGATAGGAGAACCTTCCAGAAGGACAACCATGTCTGCAGCACTCCACCAATTAGGACTTTATGGTAGAGCGCCAGACGGAAGCCACTCCTCAGTAAAAGGCACATGACAGCCCACTTTGAGTATGCCAAAAGGCACCTAAAGTCTCTCAGACCATGAGAAACAAGATTCTCTGGTCTGATGAAACCAATATTGAACTCTTTGGCCTGAACGCCAAGCGTCATGTCTAGAGGAAACCTTGCACCATCGCTACGGTGAAGCATGGTGATAGAAGCATCATGCTGTGGGGATGTTTTTCAGAGGCAGGGACTGGGAGACTAGTCAGGATTGAGGCAAAGATGAACAGAGCAAAGTACAGAGAGATCCTTGATGAAAACCTGCTCCAGAGCGCTCAGGATCTCAGACTGGGGCAAAGATTCACCTTCCAACAGGACAACAACCCTAAGCACACAGCCAAGACAACGCAGGAGTGGGTTCGTGAACATTCTCTGAATGTCCTTGAGAAGCCCAGCCAGAGCCCGATCGAACATCTCTGGAGAGACCTGAAAATAGCTGTTCAGCAACACTCCCCATCCAACCTGACAGGGCTTGAGAGGATCTGCAGAGAAGAATGGGAGAAACTCCCCAAATACAGGTGTGCCAAGCTTGTAGCGTCATACCCAATAAGACTCAAGGTTGTAATTGCTGCCAAAGGTGCTTCAAGAAAGTACTGAGTAAAGGGTCTGAATAATTATGTAAATGTCATATTTCAGTTTTTGCAAAAATCACACAGTTGATATTTATCGGTATAAATCAATCTCCCTACACATTTCATTTTACAATCAATGTCCAAAGAGTTTCGGTCTAAATCAATATCCCTATACATTGAATTTCACAATCAATGTCCAAAGATCTCTATCACATAGGCAAGGAAGAAAGCCCCAGTTGTGTGTCCTGTGTGCATCCTGTGTGTGTGTGTGTGTGTGTGGATTAGCATGGTACAGTAACAACTACATGCATTTCTGTTTCAGCATATAAACCAGAGTTATTTTTTCATGGTTGTTTTCATCTTGAAGTGTCCGTTAGTGAACTTAATGACTCATGCTGAATGAGCTACAACACACCTTCAGAGGAGTGGAGGAAGACAAAAAGAGATCCAGAGATGCAGTACAGTTAACTGAGCAATCCAGACACCAAGCCTGTGGCCCTGTGGGGATGAAGAAGTGTCATTCCCACGATAGAGTGCCTTTATTAAGTTAATAACAACTAATTGGGCTCCAGGTGCTCTCTCATGCCCTGTGCCCCGTTCAGTATGCACCGGTGCTATTGTTTGTGTTCTGCCAGGTTTACCTTTCAAACGCGCTGGGGGACATTTAAGCAATGACACTGATGTTTGTTATTGCGCTACAGCTGAGCTCCTTTTGGTTCTGCTTTTAGCCAATCAGTAACACACAAGAGGAGCACACAGATACACATATATTGAAACACACACACACACACTCACACGCACACTTCAACTACAAAAAAACTAACAAAAGACAAGGGGGATCAGAAATGATGCAAGTAATGTTAATAATCTGTCTGCTAGTTTCATAGCTGATCAATCAACCCAGACAACCAATCCAAATAACATGCTAATTAGCTTCAATCCATCAGGATCTGGTGTACAAATGAGAATTGTCTGAGGGTGGTGCCAAAAAAGCTAATTTGAGCCTCTGAGAGGATGTGTACTAAGTCTTACTTGTCTCGTTTAATAAAGTGAGCTTAATCAACATGCTGTTTGAGTCAACAACACATCAAGAAGGCTAAAACAACTTCCCACCAAGCACAGTCGTCAGTTCAACGTCTAGTTTTGATTTACATTTTGGTAGTTGTCAACTAATGTGAATTCAATGTGAAACCCCCCAAAAAATACACCTTGTCATTGGATTTAGGTAAAAAGTTGGGTGAAAAAAAGACACAATTACCTTACGTTGATTACTTTTTGCAAATCCAATCAATTATCACATATTATTTTGTTGTTGAAATGACATGGAAACAACGTTGATTAAACCAGTTTTTGCCCAGTGGGTTGGGATGGGAAGCATTCACCCTTCAATGTCGCAATCTGTTATTTATATAATGACTTCCTCCTGCGGTCTGGAGGAAAAGACCACATATTGCAGAAGAAAACATACATCTATTAAACCAACTCGTTATCTTTTTAATCAGCTGACCTGAGCTGTGTCCCAGGGGACTGCAGAGTTGGGGTGAGTCTGGAACACTTGTTAGCTATTATTCATCTGTCTAACACAGCAGCACCATTACAGAGGGGACAACACAGACAATGAAGAAACATGTATTGCTATCAAGTATTGCTATCAAAGAGCTAAGGAGAGTTACTTATCAAGTGGCTAACTATAGACAACATTAACCTGCTTAGTAAACATAAGTAGAATACTGGAACATGATACTAGTTTTTTCTGCTTTAAGAGATGTTACATAATCATACTTCCACAATGAGTAACTAATTAGAGGACATTTGGTGTTACTGTATGCTTTGGTGGGAAGATTTTTGGAACTAAGATATCCATTTCATTGTGATAGGATGCCACTACACTCCTAGAAAAAGGGTTCCAAAAGAGTTATGCAGCTGTCTCCATAGGATAACCCTTTTTGGTTCCAGGTAGAACCCTTTGTGGAAAGGGTTATACATGGAAACCAACAGAGTTCTACCTAGAACCAAAAGGGATTCTTCAAACGGTTCTCCTATGGGGACAGTCAAATAACCCTTTTTGGTTCTAGATAGCACCTTCTTTTCTAAGAGTGTACTTGGCAAAGACCATCCCAAAACCCATCATAGTTTCTAAGCCATACCATTGAACATGCCATGGCAATGAAGGAATATCCCTGTAACTCAAACTCCCCTCCTCATCATATATAGCAGAATCAGGCCCTGAGGATCAGGATGATCAAGCATCAGCCTGTAGCCCTGGTTGTCCTTTTCTCTCGTTTTGCTCTCACCTGCCAACTCATTCGCAGTCCCTCTGGTTTCTCCACATCCTCACGTTTGCTCGTTTTCGGCAGCTGGCTCACCCTGAAAAGAGAAGAGAGGAAAAAATTACTCAATATAAATACTTAAAGAAAATAAAAAAAGAATGGCTGTGTTTACAATGACAAGCTGCTTGGATGACACTCAGTTACGTGGTCTCCTCACTTGGCAACGGCGGCTAGCGGAGGGCATTGGTATCGCAGCGAGGGTGCCAAGGTCTTTGTTGAAGCGGGGTGAGTGTAGTACCGCCAAAGCAAGGGCTTAGCGAATGCAAATGTTCTACCAGATAGGCATGGAATCGCAGCGACTCATATTAGTACATCCCACTCCAGCTATAGACCTTTAAATTAAAAATACATTACCGACACGTAACACTGGCTAGGCCTATATCGAGTATGGCTGCAGACCATGTTGGCAGACTGATCCGGTTTTCATCAAAATCATGCTCTTGTACTTTGGGGTCAAGTAAGGGCTGGGTGTGTCAATGTGTAGCTCATACATGCATAATCTATGAGCAGAATTAGTCTTACTTAGCCACAAAATCATTGGTTTGAAAGCAACAATTTTTCTGGAATCTATGCTGCGCCATTTAACCTACATTTTCCCCCATTTGGGCCAGCCCCCTAGCAATTTGAGTTCTAGTCAATGAGCTTCAGACCCTCGGCATTTGAGTGACAGCTAGCAAGATGCACAAACAGCAGAACGAGAGAAAGAGCAATGATGTGGTGCACATATCTGCAAAAGTATGATGTGGTATGCAATTTTTGGGAACACTTTTGGCTCGTGAGCGCTACTTTCAGAACTACTGGCAAAATAGTATACAAAACTACCGGAGAATCTCTTTAACACTAGAAAAGCCAGGCCTCACCTCCCGAGTGGCGCAGCGGTCTAAGGCACTGCATCATAGTGTTGCGGCGTCACTACAGCCTGGGGTTCGATCGGGTATTAAGAAGCGCGGTTTGGCGGGTCATGTTTCGGAGGACCCATGACTCAACCTTCGTCTTTCCCGAGCCCGTTGAGGAGTTGCAGCGATGAGAAAATATCGTAATCACGAAATTGGGGAGAAAAAGGGGGGTAAAAATTAAATAAATAATAATAAATAAAAAAACAGGCCAGGCCTCGTTTAAGTCATTTTGACTTAAACATTCTAACAGTCTAATAGATACATTTCATTATGCTATAAGAACAATTATATTTTGGTTGGGTTTATAAAGGTCTTGGGTAACATCAGCATATGAGAAAAAATATATAATCTAAGAACACAATAGCATTAAATTAGTTTATGTCACTGTAGGCTATCTGTTGCAGCATTCTCACGTGTGGAGCATGGAACAATGGTTATTCTTGGAAGTGCTTGACTTGGGCAGGAGCTCACCGGAGCTGAGTACCGGCACCTCAAAATGTTCTACTGCTTGAGCTCCTGCACGTCTTATAGAATATAGGCTCAAAAGTATTGTGGAGCTCCTGCTCCTAAATGTAAACAATACCGATACCCAAAATGAGTCCCGGCACCTTTTCAGCCCAAGTCAAGCACTGATTCTTGGAAAAAGTCATCTTCTGAAATAGAGCTCATCTCTAAAATTTTGAGTTACTTGGCAATGGTAAGGGTTTTGGAACCTCACAATCGGATCTTTCTGATACTATACTGAACAAAAATGTAAATGCAACATGTAAAGTGCTGGTCCCATGTTTCATTAGCTGAAATAAAAGATCCCAGAAATGTTCCATATGCACAAAAACATTCTCTAAAAATGTTGTGCACACATTTGTTTACATCCCTGTTAGTGAGCATTTCTCCTTTACCAAGATAATCCATCCATCTGACAGGTGTGACATATCAACAGCATGATCATTACACAGGTGCACCTTGTGCTGGGGACAATAAAAGGCCACTCTAAAATGTGCAGTTTTGTCACATAACACAATGCCACAGATGTCTCAAGTTTTGATGGAGTGTGCAATTTGCATGCTGATGGCAGGAATGTCCACCAGACCTGTTGCCAGAGAATTTAATGTTGATTTCTCTACCATGAGCTGGCTCCAACGTTGTTTTCAAAAATGTGGCAGTACGTCCAACCTGCCTCACAACTGCAGACCCTGTGTAACCCCGCCAGCCCAGGACCTCCACGTCCGGCTTCTTCACCTGCAGGATCGTCTGAGACCAGCCACCTGGGCAGCTGATGAAACTGAATATTTATGTCTGTAATAAAGCACTTTTGTGGGTAAAAATTCCTTCTGATTGGCTGGGCCTGGCTCCCCAGTGAGTGGGCCTGGCTGCCAAGTGGATGGGCCTGGCTCCCAAGTGGATGGGCCTATGCCCTTCCAGGCCCACCCATGGCTGTGCCCCTGCCCAGTCATGTGAAATCCATAGATTATGGTCTAATTTATTTCAATTGACTGATTTCCTTATATGAACTGTAACTCAGTAAAATTGTTGCATGTTGCGTTTATATTTTTGTTCAGTATATATACAGGAATCAAAATGTCTTACCTGCATGTGACTCTGTAGGAGGATTAGAAAAAGTCACTTTTTGGTTTGGCGCTCCGGCGAAAACAATTACACGTCCTCTTAAAACTGCATATGACAGAAATTCTGTTTCTGATATCAAAATTCTTACAACATACGTGTATTAAATATACTTATTTAGTAAAAGTCAAGGACGGAGGGGGGCATGACTTTAAAAATGGCAGAGATATTTGCATTTTTTTATTCATATTGAGTCAAAAATGATTAACTCGGCTCATGTAGTGTTAAACAAGTGGAAAATATAAGAATCTTATCCAACCACCTGACAAAAATAATTAATACACTATATATACAAAAGTATGTGGACACCCCTTCAAATTAGTGGATTCGGCTATTTCAGCCACGCCCGTTCCTGACAGGTGTATAAAATCGAGCACACATACATGCAATCTCCATAGACAAACATTGGCAGTAGAATGGCCTTACTGAAGAGCTCAGTCACTTTCAACGTGGCAACGTCATAGGATGCCACCTTTCCAACAAGTCAGTTCATCAAATTTCTGCCCTGCTAGAGCTGCCCCGGTCAACTGCAAATGCTGTTATTGTGAAGTGGAAACGTCTAGGAGCAACAACGGCACAGCCGCGAAGTGGTAGGCCACACAAACTCACAGAACGGGACCGCCGAGTGCTGAAGCTGAGTGCAAAAAATCGTCTGTCCTCGGTTGCAACACTCACTACCGAGTTCAAACTGCCTCTGGAAGCAACGTCAGCACAAGAACTGCTCATTGGGAGCTTCATGAAATGAGTTTCCATGGCCGAACAGCCGCACACAAGCCTAAGATCACCATGCGCAATGCCAAGCGTTGAGTGGTGTAAAGCTTGCCGCCATTGGACCATGGACCAGTGGAAAGATGAATCACGCTTCACCATCTGGCAGACTGACGGACTAATCTGGGCTTGGCGGATGCCAGGAGAACGCTACCTGCCCCAATGCATAGTGTCAAATGTAAAGTTTGGCGGAGGACGGAAAATGGTCAGGGGCTGTTTTTCATGGTTCAGGCCCCTTAATTCCAGTGAAGGGAAATCTCAACAGTACAGCATACAATGACATTCTAGACTATTCTGTGCTTCCAACTTTGTGGCAACAGATTGGGGAAGGCCCTTTCCTGTTTCAGCATGACAGTGCCCCCGTGCACAAAGTGTGGTCCATACAGAAATGGTTTGTCGAGATCAGTGTAGAATAATTTGACTGTCCTGCACAGAGCCCTAACCTCAACCCCATCGGGATGAATTGGAACGCCGACTGCAAACCAGGCCTAATCGTCCAACATCAGTGCCCGACCTTACTAATAATCTTGTTGCTGAATGGAAGCTAGTCCCCGCAGCAATGTCCCAACATCTAGTGGAAAGCCTTCCCAGAATAGTGGAGGTTGTTAGAGCAGCAAAGGGGGGACCAACTACATATTAATGCCCATGATTTTGGAATGAGATGTTCGACGAGCAGGTGTCCACATACTTTTGGTCATGTAGAATACATTTACATTTTTTTACATTTTACTCATTTAGCAGACACTCTTATCTTGAGCGACTTACAGTTAGTGAGTGCATATATATATATTTTTTTTTTCATACTGGCCCCCCGTGGGAATCAAACCCACAACCCTGGCGTTGCAAGCGCCATGCTCTACCAACTGAGCTACACAGGAATACCCCTCCAAACCCCTTCCTTCTCCCAAAATCTCTCTACATTCCTGGTTCTCCTGCCCCCTCCCTCCTCCTCCTCCTCCTCTCCCTCTCCTCTCTGCTTAGGCAGGTTTCCGTGCTTTTCAGGAACGAAGCTTTACAAAACTGCTTAACTGGGGGAGTGACCGTCCAGCTGGACCAAAAAGCAGGCTTTCTACTCAGTGGGGGGTGGGCTGCTTCACATACCCCAGGGACAGGGGACATTCACAACCAACCACACACAGAGAGAGGAGAGGAAAGAGGATCCGCCCGCTGAATAAATTATAGAGGGGAAAAAAACACAGATAAAGCTCTCTATCTGTCCACCTCTCCATCCATTAGTGCTAAGGGGTGAGTGTAAATAAGGGAGTATTTGATCCTCTGGAATATAAAAGCGGCACCCTTTCCTGACCCCTGTCTTTGTTTTCAGACTGGGGGGTCCGTAGACCCGGGCTGTATCTCAATAGTCTACAGTGGCTTCCTCTCCTAGTCTTCTCACTATCATCTGCACTGTTCTGTTCTGAAAACACAGAACAGATGTCAGCAATATGGTTGACCTCTACCAGGCACTTGCACTCACCTGTCCAGATCCTTCACCACAGAGCAGATGAAGGCAAGGAGACCACTGTAGACTATTGAGATGGAGCCCTGGTCAGGGTTTTCGCTCATTCTTCCTATCTCCTCCATGCTGCACGGCCCAGTGAGCTCTGTTTCACATTACTGTTGCATTATATGCAGGGCCTGCCAGCTAATGGCTGTAAGACCTTGGGTAAACATATCCCAGAGCACAGTGTCTCGTGTGTGTATGTGTGTGAGTGTGTGTTTGTGTGTGTCTTTGTCTGTGTGAGCGTGTGTGTATGAGTGTGTGTTTGAGAGAGAGAGAGAGAATATTTGTGCTAGTGTGTACAACAAAGAACTCAATACATAATACACTCCCTGAGGGCCCAATCCAGTGCATCTCTCCATCTCTCCCTCTCTCTCTGGAGCTAGCTGACGCTACAAAGCTAATACTCAACTAAGAGTGACTAATTATGCACACAAAGAAGATGATGGATATGGGCATTGCCACGCTAATCATCAACATCGCCATCATCATCAACAACTATATCTCTATAACACACACACACACACACACACACACACACCTCCTACTTTGACAAAACACTGCATAATTTTGGGTATTTGGTATTTTATTAGGATCCCCATTAGCTTTTGCGAAAGCCTCAGCTACTCTTCCTGGGTCACACAGAACATGAAACATGACATAATACAGAACATTAATAGACAAACAGGTCAGGGACAGAACTACATACATTTAAAAATGGCACAGATAGCCTACATATCAACACATACACACAACATATCTAAGTAAAATAGGGGAGAGTCGTTGTGCCGTGAGTTGTTGCTTTATAACACTAGTCACTTTAATAATGTTGGCATATCTTGCACTACTCATCTCATATGTATACACTGTATTCTACTCTATTCTATAATACTCTACTGTATCTTAGTCCATGCTGCTCTGTCATTGCTTGTCCATATATGTATATATTCCAAAATTCCATTCCTTACTAGATTTGTGTGTATTGGGTATATGTTGTGAAATTGTTAGATATTACTTGTTAGATATTACTGCACTGTTGGAGCTAGAAGCACAACCATTTCACTACACCCGCAATAACATCTGCTAAACAAGTGTATGTGACCAATTTGATTTGATTTGATTTGATATATAAAAAATCAACCAGGTTTGCTGTTCATTTGATCAATATGAGATGGAAGGGCGTTCCATGAAGTAATGGCTCTATATAATACTGTACGCTTTCTTGAATTTGTTCTGGATTTGGGGACTATGAAAAGACCCCTGGTGGCATTTCTGGTGGGGTAAATGTGTGTGTCAGAGCTGTGTGTAACTAAATGTGTGTGTCAGAGCTGTGTGTAACCTATGCAAACAATTTGGAATTTTCAACACAATGTTTCTATAAAAAGAAGAAGTGATGCAGTCAGTCTCTCCTCAACTCTTATCCAAGAGAGACTGACATGCATAGCATTTATAGTAGCCCTCTGATTACAATGAAGAACAAGACGTGCCACTCTTCTGGGTCAGCTGCAGCTTAACTAGGTCTTTTTTTTAGCAGCACTTGACAACATGGCTGGACAATAATCAAGATAAGACCAAACTAGAGCCTGCAGGACTTGCTTTGTGGAGTGTGGTGTCAAAAAAGCAGAACATCTCTTTATTATGGACATACTGTACCTCTCCCCATTTTTACAACCATTGAATCTATACATTTTGACCATGACAGTTTACAATCTAAGGTAACACCAAGAAATGTAGTCTCCTCAACTTGTTCAACAGCCACACCATTCATTACCATATTCAGCTGAGGTCTAGAGCATAGGGAATGATTTGTACCAAATACAATGGTCTTAGTTTTAGAGATGTTCAGGACCAGTTTATTACTGCCCACCCATTCCGAAATTGACTGCAACTCCTTGTTAAGAGTTTCAGGGACCTCGTTAGCTGTGGTTGCTGACACGTACAGTGCATTCTGAAGTTATTCAGAGCCTTTACTTTTTCCACATTTTGTGGTGTTACAGCCTTATTCTAAAATGGATTAAATAGTTTTTTCCCCCCTTATTAATCTAAACAAAATACCCCATAATGACAAAGCAAAAACATGTTTTTTTTTTTTTGCAAATTGGATGGTGCCAGGTTTCCTCCAGATGTGACGTTTGGCATTCAGGCCAAAGAGTTCAATCTTGGTTTTATCAGACCAAATCATCTTGTTTCTCATGGTCTGAGAGTCTTTAGGTGCCTTTTGGCAAACTCCAAGCGGGCTGTCATGTGCCTTTTACTGAGGAGTGGCTTCCATCTGGCCACTCTACCATAAAGACCTGATTGGTGGAGTGCTGCAGAGATGGTTGTCCTTCTGGAAGGTACTCCCATATCCACAGAGGAACTCAAGAGCTCTGTCAGAGTGACCATTGGGTGCTTGGTCACCTCCCTGACCAAAGCCCTTCTCCCCCGATTGCTCATTTTGGCCTGGCGGCCAGCTCTAGGTAGAGTTTTGGTGGTTCCAAACTTCTTCCATTTAAGAATGATGGAGGCCACTGTGTTCTTGGGGACCTTCAATGCTGCCGAAATGTTTTTCTACCCTTCCCCAGATCTGTGCCTCGACAAAATCCTGTCTCAGAGCTCTATGGGCAATTCCTTCGACCTCATGGCTTGGTTTTTGCTCTGATATGCACAGTCACTTTGGGACCTTATATAGACAGGTGTGTTGCTTTCCAAATCATGTCCAATCAATTGAATTTACCACAGGTGGACTCCAATTCAGTTGTAGAAACATCTCAAGGATGATCAATGGAAACAGGATGCACCTGAGCTCAATTTCGAGTCACATAGCAAAGGGTCTGAATACTTCTGTAAATCAGGTATTTCTGTTTTTTAGGTTTAATACATTTGCTAAAATTTCAAAAAAACTGTTTTCACTTTGTCATTATGGGGTATTGTGTGTAGATTGCTGAGGATATTTATTTATTTAATCAATTTGAGAAAAAGGCTGTAACGTAACAAAATGTGGAAAAAAACAAGGGTTCAGAATACTTTCCGAAGGCACTGTATATGGTTGAATCATCAGCATACATGGACACACAGGCTTTGTTTAATGCCAGTGGCATGTCATTGGTAAAAATAGAAAAAAAGTAGAGGGCCTAGAGAACTGCCCTGCGGTACACCACACCCTACATGTTTGACATTAGAGAATATTCCATTAGATAGATAGCTCTGAATCCACAATATGGCAGAGGTTGAAAAGCCATAAAACATACATTTTCTTAACAACAGGTTACGGTCAATAATATAAAAGGCTGCGCTGAAATCAAACAGTACAGCTCCCACAATCTTCTTATTATCAATTTCTTTCAACCAATCATCAGTAATTTGTGTCAGTGCAGTAAATGTTGAGTGCCCTTCTCTATAAGCATGCTGAAAGTCTGTTGTCAATTTGTTTACAAAGAAATAGCATTGTATTTGGTCAAACACCATTTTTTCCAACAGTTTGCTCAGAGCTGGCAGTAAGCTGATTGGTCTGCTGTTAGAACCAGTAAAGGCCGCTTTACCACTCTTGGGTAGAGGAATAACTGGCTTCCCTCCAGGCCTGAGGACAAACACCTTTCTCTAGACTCAGATTAACGATATGACAGATAGGAGTGGCCATAGAGTCTGCTACAATCCTCAGTAGCCTTCCATCTAAGTTGTAATTTCCAGGAGGTTTGTCATTATTGATTGATACCGATAATTCTTCCACCTGTCCCACACTAACTTTACAAAATTCAAACTAACAATGCTTTTCTTTCATTGTTTGTTTTGTTCTGCATGAATAAGATGGCTCACTGTTCGTTGTTGGCATTTCCTGCTTAAGTTTGCCCACTTATCATTAAATTAATGGTGAAAATCAAACGGTTTTGTGAAGAATAAGCCATCTGATTTGCTGGAAGATGGAGTTCAATTTGTCTTTTTGCCCATAATTTAATTTAAAGTACGCCAACGTTTTTTTCTATCATTGATCTTGGCTTCATAATACAGTTTCTTCTTCTTTTTTAAAAAGTTTAGTCACATAATATCTCAATTTGCAGTAAATCAGATGTGCAGCCAGACTTTTTAGCCACTCCTTTTGCCCCATCTCTTTCAACCATACAGTTTTTCAATTCCTCATGAATCCATGGAGCCTCAACAGTTCTAACAGTCAGTTTCTTAACAGGTGCATGTTTATCAATAATTGGAAGAAGAAATTTCATAAATTCATCAAGTGCAGTGTCTGGATGCTCCTTATTAATCACATCAGACCAACAAATGTTTTACATCATCCACATAAGAGTCACAGCAAAAACTTTTGTATGATCTCTTACACACTATTTTAGGCCCAGCTTTTAGAACATTGGTTCTCCTAGATATAGCCACTATATTGTGATCACTGCATCCAATGGGTATGGATACAGCTTTATAACAGAGTTCTCCAGTATTAGTAAAAATGTGATCAATACATGTGGATGATCTTGTTCCTGTAGTGTTTGTAAACACCCTGGTAGGTTGATTAATTACCTGAACCAGATTACAGGCACTGGTTACAGTGAGAAGCTTCCTCTTGAGCGGACAGCTTGACGAAAACCAGTCAATATTCAGGTCCCCAAGAAAGTAGACCTTTCTGTTTACCTCACATACACTATCTATCATCTCACACACATGATTTAGGTACTGACTGTTAGCACTTGGTGGCCTATAGCAACACCCCAAAATAAAATGCTTTAGATGAGGCAGGTGAACCTGCAGCCACAGTACTTCAATAACACTTGACATGAGATCTTCTCTAAACATTACTGGGATATGGCTCTGAATATATATAGCAACACCTCCCCCATAAGCATTCCTGTCTCTTCTATAGATGTTATATCCTTGTATTGCTACTGCTGTATCATCAAATGAATTATAGAAGTGAGTCTCAGAAATGGCTAATATGTGAATGTTACCTGTTGTTAGCAAGTTATTGATTTCATGAACCTTATTTCTAAGGCTCCATATATTAATATGAGCTATTTTCAGCCCTTTCCTGGGTAGCTTCTCAGAGATAAACATAATATGGAAAATAACAAACAAAGCAAGAGAAAAAAAAAACATACATTTAGCAGTTCATTAATCAGTTGGTGTGTGTAAGTGTGTGTGTGTGTGCTGTGGGGTTAAAGTTACGAACCCATAGGCTTTGCTCTCTCAGGGTGGACAATGAGCCTGTCATATCGTACTTAAGCAATGTCCCCATGCGCTCTGGCAGCTTTCATGGCCGGGATGTCATTTTTTCTTCTGGCACACAGCTTCAGGATAGTCCTCACTGAGGAAGATGTACATTCCCCTCAAGTTCTTGGCTCTTTCCAGAACCGCTACCTTGTCCTTGAACCTCAGGAACTTGACGACTATCGGCCTGGGCCTGTCACCTGGATCGGTGGTTGTTTTTCCAGTCCTGTGGGTACACTCCAACTCAATCTTCCTGTGGTCCATCTTCAGTTTCTCCAAGATCATTTCCCTCACTTTGTCCTCAGACTCTGTCCAGGTCTCATGTGGAGATTCTTCAATTCCGTCTACAATAATGTTGTTCTACCTTGAGTGTCCCTCTAGATAATCTGATTTGTTCTTGTTATCATGGATTTACATACAGAACTAAATGTCCTCTCACAATGACCTACAGATTGTTGTCATCTTGCTGTTTTCCTGTATAAACTCATCGAGCTGACCCTGGGAGAACTGCAAACTGTTCTTTAGGTCCTGGACCTCTCTGGTCAGGTCGTCCATTCTGTTATTAGCTGACTCCACCAGTATTTGGACACAACACTTGAAGCTATTTTCATGTTGTTGTAACAACTGCTTGTAGAACTATTTTTGTTCGTTTAAAAGATCCTTCACCTGTGATAGAGAGACACCGCTGTCTTCAACGGTACTCCCACCGTCTTTGGTCTTTGTCATCGTGGCAATGTAGCCTGCGCTGTTACTCCACACAATTCCAGAAAGGGCAGGTCACAGGGAAGATGGAAACAGCAACAAACAGTAGGCATCTAGACAGCCACAAGCCTGGGACAATCCGCAGTCCCAGCCACAAGGGCTACCCGCGTCGCGTGCTGCGTTCGAGCCCTCAACGAAACCCTGCTAGCTTGGTAGGCATCTAACAGTGGCAGCTAGGCTAGCTCCTACACTAAGCAGCTCATCATAAGACCCTTGGTCGGCAGGATCTCTGGACAGATAGCAGCGGTCCCAGCAACTGATGCCAACCGCGTCGCGGAATCCAAAATCAAATGTAGATCCGGCGTCAATGTGTATCAGAACGCGGAGAGATATCTGTTATATATAATGAGGACAGAGAGAAATACGTATTCAAACATGCATACATTATGTCAGAGAGAGAAGAGTACCAGAGCTGGAGAAGCTGCCTCTGTGGCTGGGTCCTACCAGGGGAGGATGGCGAGACTACAAAACATTGATATGTGTTCACTGTATGAACTATGCATAGTTAATGATAGGAGAAAGGTATAGCACATGCTGTCTATCTCAGCTTAGCCACGTGATGGAGAAAGGTCAGGTTAGTGCCGCAGATGCTCCGAGGAGGAGAAGGAATGGAAAGAACAGCAGCATATATGGACCATATATTGAATAGTTATCATGACAACATCGCTGAACATTGATAAAGAAAATCATAACAGCAAAGTTCTGAAATTGCAATTCACTTCGATTTCTGGTTTTCCATTAAATGTTTTCTAGCTTTCCTTATGGGTGAATGGCACTCCAACTGATTGTGTCAAATGGTGGGTCCTATGTATGGGATAAGTACAGCAATAACTGGTGTTTTTTGGTCTACTGATATCAACCTCTGAATTTACCAACCCTTAAAGTAATTACAGCAGTTCTCTCCTGAACTCATGGACACAAGGTGCCTCTCTCCAGGAGTAGTAGTCCAACAAATCAAGAGATGTCAGCAATCTACGCTCCTGCTACTTCCCTGGCCACCCTATCACTGTCTGACCCACAGGTCACCCTCCATCCCCCTGTGGAAATTACCAGGAAGCCTCGTCAGGCCCAATCAATGGAGCACACAGCTGCTTGTTCAATTAATGCCTTGGGTGGGGGGGGTCGAGGCTGTGGTGGCTCACATGGCCACAAACAGGGGGTCCCAGAGGGGCGGTGAGTGCTGAAATCAGATGGGCCGGGCCTACCATTAGTCATCCCCTAATGGTAAATCCATCTGTGTCTGGACCAGCAGTCTCACCAGGCTAGCACACACAAACTGACCTCGCCACCGGGTAACAAGAGAGAAGGAGGGAGAGAGAGCAAAGAAGGGAAGAGGGGGTGAAAGAGAGACAGAGAAAGAAGGGGGGAAAACTGAAAAATGGAATAGAGAGATATATAGAGAAAGAGAGAGAGAAAGAGAGAATAATATAGGTAGATGGAAATGAGTGAGGTTGGGGTGGAGAAGATAATGAACCCAGCTAGCACGTAACGTTCTGAGAACCATATATTTCTAAGAGCTTGGTGAGAGTGTGATTGTCCTATGGGTATTTTGCATACAACCTTCCCACAACTTTCTGGGAACGGTGCAGGATAGTTGCTTGGCTTTGGAACGTTTTCCAACTGGTTTGATATTGGGAATGTTCTCAGATTGTTCCAAGAACATTAAAAAACAACGTTCTTCTGTGGGAATTTCAGCACTTCAGTATAACGTTTCCTACAGGTTTCCTTATGGTTCTATTTCAAGTTATGTTCTCAAATAGTCCCGAGAACGTTAAAATCTTCCGTAAAAAAACACAACATAACTTTAGTAATGTTCAGAGAACATTTTAAGAAGGTTATATAAAAAAATACATTCCTTTCTCAGAATGTGAAGACAACTTTCCATAAAAACCACAAGAAAACGTTAGAAATGTTAATTTAAAAACATATACATTCCATTCTCAGCATCAACGAAACTCTCTCTATCCTTTATCTTGTTAAGTGTGTTGGCCGTGCCCACAAATTGGCCACACCTGATCTTAATGAGTACTTGTTTCCTTTGAAATGGGGTCTGTTAGACTAAAATGAACAGCTTTTTATGTGTAAAAATCCTTGTATGCTAGCTCCATCCTGATGGTGCGGTCGACTAATTCCATGGATACAGAACAGAAGATTATAGGTTTTAATCTCACTGATGCTGTGTCACAATAAAACATGTATGTATTTGCATGATTAATGCCTAAGGAAATGAATTTCCATGTGTCCTTTCTGTGCTTGGAGTTCAAAAAAGTTTACCCAAAATAAGCTAGCAGTGTTAATAAAAGTCTTACTGAAACATTCAGTGAAAGTTATCAAAAAAACTTCAAATAACCTATCATTTCCATTCTCAGAGCGGTAATAAACCTCCCAGGAAAACTTTCAAGGAACCAGAGTAAAACGTTCTCAGAACCTCCCTGCAACCTAAAAATAAACGTTCCCAGAACAGGCAAAATGTTCACGTTTAAGAAACTTTCATCAGTTTTACCGGTCAGGAAACGTATGGATTCATTCCAACAACCAATGTGAAACCAAAAACATATGTTCCCACAACTTCCAAGGAACCAAATGTGCTAGCTGGGACAAGAATGGGAGAAATATATGGAATGAAGAAGAGAGGCAATAACTTACTGTTTGCAATCCAGCCAATAAAGAATGTCTGCCCGGTGTGAGGACAATATCTGAAGACCAGGCAACAATTGGCAAACCCCAATGGAAAACCAGTCGAGGAAACATTTGAAAGACTTGTATCTGAATACATCTATCTCTATGAAGGCACCATGAGGTTGACTATGAGGTTGGGGAGAAGCAGACATATTTTACCAGCTGACAATGATAGTCATCACAGAGGAGTCATAACTAGGAGCTGACGGTGATCCATAGCATTTTTTAGTTCTGCTTTATTTCTATCTTGACGTGACAGGTAGCTTAGTGGTTAAGAGCGTTGTGCCAGTAACCGAAAGGTCGCTGGTTCTAATCCCTGAGCCGACTAGGTGAAACATCTGTCGATGTGCCCTTGAGCAAGGCACTTAACCCTAATTGCTCCTCTAAGTCGCTCTGGATAAGAGCATCTGCTAAATGACTAAAATGTAATGTAAATGTGACACAAATACAGACAGGGATTCATAAGCAATGCTGGTTTATTTTAATAACTTATAAATATGTCTGGGGAGATGATGGTGATGAGATAAAGCACATTAGGGACTTTAAAGTTGGAATTAAGAGGGAATTCATTTATCTGTAACAAAGAATATGATTTGGTAATTCTCTGTGTTACAGGATCAGTGTCTTAATTAAATTAAAATACAGCAAAATGTCTACTTTAATATAATTTGTAATTAATATGTTTCCCAGCCATGTACATCATTTGTTTGTAGACAATTGGAGTGCTTATAGACTATTTAGTGAAACTGGCAAAGGTTTCTATGTGTATTGTAGTGTGTGTGTGTGTGTGTGGGAGGGGTGTGTGTGTGTGTGTGTGCGTGTCTGTTTGTGTGTGTGCGTGTGTATATGTGTGTCTGTGTGTGATATTTGCAGCTTGATGTGTTTACATATTCCATGTCATCACTGCTACTGACAACCACCAGACACCCTGCCCGTAATACAGACAAATAAAACACCATAATTTTTCACACAGACAGGCTAACCCAGAAGCAATGCTATGGCGCTTTAGCAAGATGTCCTTCTCAGTCATTGAAAATGAACGCCTGCTTATTCTAATGTAATTGACAGGCCTGCTGCATCTGGTCTCTCTCAACAGCTCACCAGACCTCAGAAATGGCAGCCATTCCTATAAAACCAAAAAAACAATGCATGATGAACATTACCTTCCATGTTATATTAGCCATATGCTAACTGTTGCTAACTGCCCTAATGTACGACTACATACATGGAGTCTATTTAATGGTTTAGCCACAACGCTAATACACTGTATTAACAGACTGTGGTTACTTAATACACTGTGTAATGCAGCTCCAGATGGAGGGAGGGATCCTTATCTGCCTGATATATATTTTTTAAACTCTCTGCCGAGTAGAATTAACTCAGGAGAGATATGGGATTAATATGTCTGATTAAGTGGCTGACTGAATTAGCATGGGGAGTCTTAAGAGGGTTTTTAAGGGAGGAAGGGATGGAGGGAGATAGGGTGGGAAAAAGTTCAAATGGACGGTGAGAGAGGGAGGGAGGGAGGGACGGATAAGAAAAAGAAAGATGGCGTTACAGATGGACAGCTTCCCATTGAGAAGATAATATTTTACCTTGTCTTCTAGTTACAGTGGGGCCAGTCTCTTCTCTTTGATGAATTATTTTTGACAAGGAAATGTTTCTCCAATTCATCTGACTGTAAAATTGATTCCTATTCGCCCTTCTGTCTTAGGTTTTTAGTAGTACACATACCAGCTGTCAATTCTTCATGAAGGAGAAGGTAATTGGTTTGGCCCCTTGAAAACTGCAGATTCACTGAATACATTATGATCTATTTTTACTGAGAGAGACACTGGTATTAAACAAGAGAGGGCCTTATGAAGGTGCTTAACTGGAGAGAAGAGACATCAAGGGAGGCACAAAGAGAAATGCCTTCTGAGAGAGAAAAAAGGAGACAATGCCAAAAATTCAAAAGGCTGAGGAAGAAAGTGGGGAAAAAGTAGTTTGTGAAAAAGCAGAAAGCCGAGAAGATGAAAGCCCTAAGTGGCGACTCCCAGGGGAGAGGAGCAAATTACCAATATATGGAATCACCCACCCTTCAGAATGTCTGAGTCTCAAATGAAAGCTTGCCAAAAGCTTCAGAGAATGTCTGCAACACTGGAACATACAGTAGGAGGGTTTGGGGCTTTAAGCATGACACTGAGGCAGTCATCTGAAGACACATTACATGCACATTTCAAATTATTTGTTTAAAAACGTTTTAATGGATAATACCAGCTGAGTTGCATAAAACCCATATAATGTTACTTTTAACTGGTCTCAAATTACACTTTTATGACAGTTGTTTTCTATGGACCTATGAGGGTGGAAAGGGTGTAGGAAAAGTGGAGAGGCGGGAGGGAGGGAGAGGACAAAATAGTAAAAGGGAAGGCAGAAGAGAGAGAGTGATGAGAGAGGAGTAGAGTAAAGGAGAGAAGTGAGAAGGAAGAGAAGTGAGGGCAAAGAGTAAACGGGAAGAATAAGAGATGAGGGGCATAGAGTGTGATGAGAGAGTAGTAGAGTAGAGTGATTGGGTTGTGGTGATTCAGTACTCATCTGTCGCCCACTGAGGCTAGTCTGGGTGAGTCACTGGGCGTGATGTCAGTCTATCTCTCTGAGTCCGGGGGAAGTGATCACAGTGTGTGCACACACACACATACAGGGCCATGATGACTCAGGCTCCAGGTCTGCCATCAAAGTCCTGGGTGATTACAAATTAGAGCAGCACCTCCGATGTTCCCCTCTTTTACTCCTCTAGGGATGGCTGCTGTTGATTCCTCAGCTGCCTCACAGGTTGGCTGCTGCTGTTATTCTACATTTAACATAGTCACATAAAGCCGTTTTTAGAATCAATGACAATGTTTAACCTCTAAAAGTCTAAGCCGTTGGGAGGGGGATTCTACTAAGCTAACATATGGAATTGTTTTAAGATGGCCATTACATTTATCATTTAGCTTTTGGGGCTTTAGATTTTTGAAGTTGGCCTTTACTACTAACTGTTATAGCCCATAGAAACGCATTGAATAAAATATTTATAGATGGCAAAAAAGACAGTCAAAAAATAAATCATAAGGAATAAGCTTTTTAAGTGTCTGACCTATATCTAGGAGATATAAACTCAGGAAATAGTTTAGTTTTTTTGGACACATATTTAACCCCTCCCTTATTTTTCTGGGCACAAAACTACCTCCATACTTCCATTCATTTGTATTGGTTACCTTCAGATGAGTCCTGTGACACTTGTTGGGGTCGTAGAGCAAAACGGAGAATAACATTGTGTTTGTGAGAGTCATATTACAAACAGAAATCGGCACATCAGAGTTGCTGACTTCAGATGAGTCCCGTGGGGCTTGTGGGGGCCAAACCATTCGGATGCTACAGACGTTTTTGTGAGAAGACCGATTTTCGGGATCTCATGGTCTGACAAACACCGCTGTAGCTCGACCACCTTCCACCGCAGATGCATAAGGCCGATATAGGCGGATGCGGTGGATTGAGATGCAGCCCAGAAATCTCTAGGCTAAACTGACAGATTTTGAATGGTCTTTTTAATTTTTTAAAATTATATTACTGAGATTGACGCACGGGTGTCAATAGACTCTCAAGGATTAACTGTGTAATAAAATCAACAGTGAATATCTGCACCATTAAGTGTTTATGCGTTGATAGTGTGCAGGCTGAACTAACTGCATAAAATATTGAATGGATTGGGATGTCACTGAGAGTGTGAACTGACATTCTGTCACCCCTAACAGAGCTGTCTTCTTCTAACTGCCTCCGCTCACAACACAACATATATCACTCTCTCTCCCAACTCATACAAATGACCAACAAAAAGCAATTTCCACCCACTTCCATGTGTCACTAGCACACACACGCACACACACACACACATACACACACACAAACACATATTTAGACACACAAGCACACACACACCAAGCTCCTCAATCTGCATTCTTTGTCTCGGTTGGGAGCAGCCAGTATTTGGGAGACTGAGTGTCTCAGCCCAAGAGATGCCTCTCAGAGCATGTAAGCCATGTGTTTCCACACGCTTACACCCCTCTGCTCCTCCTCAGCCTTATCTTCAAATCCTCACGGATACGTCTCACCACAAAATGTAACATCACGCACAAGTCTTGTCGAGCAGAGAACAAAACACGAGATGGGGGAAACTCTCAGCCAGAGAAAGAGAGCGCGGTGGGGATAGGTGCTGCTGTCGTTGCTGCTTCCTTAAAAGGATTTCAGATATCAGCGCTAAGCAGAGCGTTCATTACAGGTATTGGAGTTAAGAGAGTGCTGACGTGGTACCAGAGGAGCAGAGTGTAATGTACCATCTGTAGGCCAGATTAGACGACTGCCTCGAATCAGCTGGGAGCCAAAATACCACATACACAAATGCACACACACACACGGATAGAGCTCACAGGATCTCACTATAGAAACTGCCAGATCTCT